>NC_054474.1:136491224-137136580 GCF_017639515.1 Carcharodon carcharias
AGTATGAGAGGTTTAATTCATTTCTGTGTCATGTATAGTGTCATGAAAATATAATAATTCTCTATTATTGCGATTTATTGTAAAGATAAGTTAATAATGGGGTTTGGATCATTTCTGTGTGTGTGTGTGGTGCGGGGGGGGTGGATTTAATTGAATTGGAGACAGTTGGTCTGGGGGCTTTGAGTCATCACCAAAAAGCTAGGTTCGAAATGCTAAATACGTAAACATGGCTGAAGTTTTAGAACGTGATGTGTGAGGAAAATTTGCATTTTTAGATAAATTAGGGTAGTTTGACTTTCAAAGAAATGATAGGATGTTACACCTAGCTAGAAGAAGCTAAGACAAACAGTGTGTTTATTTTTCCCAACGATTACTGATAATATAAATCTTTTCATAGTGTTCATATTATGAGAAAAGTAAAGTTCCAAAGACCTATTGGAACAATGGAATTTGCATTAAAAAGGGAGAAGCATGTAGAAAGGAAATGAGGCTATGTGTCAGAGGAGAAGGAATTCTAAGATCTAACAAGTGTGAAAAGCCTCCAGCTTCTGTGCAACAAGTTGCTGTCTACAGAAACCGAAGCTGAGAAAACTCACTTTGAATTCTCCTTTCCAGGGCATTGTGTTGTTTTGCCTGGGCCTGTTTAAATCTATTTGTTTTTACTGTTGCCTAAACAGAGATGTAACTGGGAGCCAGATTAATAAGGGGTTTTAGGAGTTATTATAGTAGTAATTTGTAGACCTATGTATGTGCTTGAAATATTTTCTTTTGTTAATAAATGTTTAATTTAGTTTTCTAAAAACCTCTGAAGTTGTGGTAGTCTTATTAATTCTGAATTCAGGGCACGCATCTCAAAATAAAATACAAATTACAAAATAGTTGTGACTGCGTGATCGAGTTTCCCTCGTGGATTTGATCTGCCTGGCACACATCATCTGCCACATCATAACAATAGTATTTTTATACTATATGATTGTTAGCTTAAGTCTCATGCCATATATTGGAGGAAGTATTCTTAGATATTGCAAAAATATGCTGCTCAATGACCTATGCTTATTAATGTTTACAACATGTTTCACGCAGCTCTTCACTGTTTCTTAATAACAGAGAAATTTGGAATTATTACTAGTGAAGAAATATATAATAGGTATGTTTATTATTTCTTTTAAATTATTGAATGTCCAAATTCCCCATATCGGCAGATACTATCATTGTAGCCTTCTTACAAGATGGTAGTATCTGGAACTGAACAGAATGAGTCAACTTATATAGAACAAAAAGTCCATAAAAAATAACCTACTATCAGTGCTACAAAGCACTGTAAACATTTAACCTGTGCTTTCTCCATTTTCTCCTCTACATGGAATCCAGATCTATGCTTGTTCATAAATACATCAGATTTTGTGCCAGTCCAGCCAAAGGGCTGAGCATATTGGCTGTGTTCTGATTAACTATGTATTTATCCATTCATCGGAAGACCTTGGAGCATTGATTCAACTCCAAACTCAGAACTGAGCTATAATACACAGCTACATAAGCAGACAGCCTGGCAGCAGAGTTCTGTCAATGGGCCATTGCATGAGATTTACATTTGTAGACTATTCCCTGTGTGACTGCAGTTGTTCAGAATCCCAGTTCATACCAAGAATGAAATGTATATACTCATGCTAATAATTTACTGATGTGGAATTTACAGATGGAAGTTTGAAAGAACTCGTAAGGTGAATAAGCTTAGATTACGCAGATCATTTGATTTAAACGCGTGCAAAGCTTTGAGTGTGCAAAACTGGTCGACTGAAAGCTGAGTAATAAAATGTAGCTTGGGAAATCAGATTCTGTTCCAGCTTCAGTATGTATATAAAGGAAGGAGTGGTCAATGCATTCATCTCTTAATGCAGTATGGAATAGGTTAGTTTGGAATGACATACAAACTGAAATTACCAATGTAATCTGAATTGAATCATATTAGCTCAATGTACATAGAAAACAATGTTTTCCCATTTTGGATCTTTTGGGGATCACGATTGTCCTACCCAGCATATAGTGCAGAGTTAGATGTCCAATGGCTGACTCTAGTAATGTTTTGAAATAGTGTACATTTATCATTCCTAAACCTTAGTGTTAATGACAGTATTGCTCACTGTTGTAGTACGATATATATGTATGGTTAAGGATTGTGTCTTAAACTGCTGTCTATCACTAGCCACCATGAAACAGGCTGTGGTGTAATTGCATGACTCTGCAGACAGGCTGAAGCAGCATTCCTACAGGCCAGACATGTCTAAATAGCCTCCTAGCTATCATTGTACGTATATAGTCTTATCATTTAATAAAGAACCCACATTATTGTTTTACCAATCCTTGTTATGTGATTGATATGATTGTGATAAACAGAAGGATGTAACACTCAATTGCTACTCCTATGACTTAAGATCATAAATTATTTAACAAACATTTGTTTTGTTATTCTTATAGCGTATTTAAAAAAAAAATAAGAAGTGTATACGTAGGAAGAGGGGCCTAGATGATGCATTGAGCCAACACGGTGCTCTTTCACTTTTGGGGCTTGGCGTTGAAATTAAAAACTGATGAGATGACAGATCTCCCTGCAGATATAAAGGATTGAATTTTACCCATGGAGGCAGCTTTGCAGGCGGGGAGTGTGCGGAAATGGTGATGGAACTGTGTTCGGCCTGTTCCGCTAAACGTTCCTGTCTCTGTGCATTTTTCCCAGATGTGGGCTCCCAGCAGGGACAGCTTCCAACCAGCAGAGGCAGGTAGTCAATAATGGTAATTAATAGGGAAATCAGTCCCTATTCCGGCAATGGATTGAAATTTTCCCAATAGTGTATGGGCCCCACCACTGTGTCAGGATCCTTGCAGCGCAGTGGATGCGGCTTCACAGAGAGGCCCGAGAAGCAAAACATTTGAGGCCTTTTGTTAATTTGTCAGCATTGGCTTGCAATGCTTAGGTCTCCCCAAGCTCTTAGAATCTCCCCATGCCTTTGTAGCTTCATGGAAACTGATATCTTCACTAATGTGATACCTACTGCAATGGCAGCCATTGCACTCCTACTGAACACTTTTAATGCTGTTGCTACTGGTCCCTCAGCAGCACCTCTATGACAAAGGCTACCATGACCCTATCCACAGACAATGCTGAATAGACTTCTGGGCACAGGAACACAGTCACTACCCTTAATTTGATGGGCTCCTGGAGGCAACTTTTTAATTTGCTGCCTCTGAGAAGATCATGCCCAACGTCCCACCACGGCCGCTTTCAGATTCCTGCCCCAGAATTTAGAGCGACATCAGCATTGAAACTTATTCAGCCAGCTTCAGCCCAAAAATTCTAAGGAAACAATTCCAGCTTAAGTATTAGTAGGCATAACTTTGGCCTTTTGATTGGTCACAAGAATGGGCATTAGGAGAAAATCAAAGTTGACACTTGTATAACAGTATGTGTCCTTTAGCTATGGCTGGTATCATGCATACAGTTTAAGTAAATTACAGGAAATTTTATGTCTCTATCTCAGTCCATATTTTCTCCTTTTCAATGAAATAACAGAAAGGATTGATGAGGTTAATGCTGTTGATATGATGTAAATGGACTTCCAAAAGGCATTTAATAAAGTGCCACACATTAGACCTTTGGGAAAAGTTATAGCTTAAGGAATAAAGGGGACATTAGCAACATGGATGCAAAATTGGCTGAGTGACAGGAAACAGAAAGGAATGGTTAATGATTTTTTTTTTCATACTGGAGGAAGCTTTGTACTGGCATTCCCTGGTGGTCAGTGTTGTAACCCTTGCTCTTCCTGATATATATTTATGACCTAGACTTTGGTATGCAGGGTACAATTTCAAAATTTGTGGATGATACAAAACTTGGAAGCATTGTGAATGGTGAGGCAGATAGTCTAGAAGTTCAAAAGGACATGAACAGAGTTAGTGGAATGGGCAGACAAATGACAGATAAAGCTCAATGCAGAGAAGTGTGAAGTGATTCATTTTGGTAGGAAGAACATGGAGAGACAATATAAAATCAAGGATACAACTCTAAAGAGGGTGCAGAAGCGGAGGAACCTGGGTGTATATGTATATAAATCGTTGAAGATGGCAGGCCAAGTTGAGAGCGTGGTTAATAAAGCACACAGCATCCCAGGCTTTATTAATAGGGGTATATAGTGTAAAAGCAAGGAAGTTATGTTAAACTTGTATAGAACACTGGTTCAGCCTTAACTGGGGTATTGCATCCAGTTCTGAGTGCCAAACTCTAGGAAAGATGTGAAGGCATTAGAGAGAGTACAGAAAAGATACATGAGAATGGCTCCAGGATGAAAAACTTTATTTATGCAGATAGAAAAGTTGGGACTTGTTTTCCTTGGAGAAGAGAAAGCTGAGAGGAGATTTGATAAAGGTATTCAAAATCATGAAGGGTGTGGACAGAGCAGATAGGGAAAAACTGTTCCTGTTGCTGGGACCACCGAGAACAAGAAGGTATAGATTTACGGTAGTTGGTAAAAGGAGCAACGGCAATATGATGAAAAACCTTTCCATGCAGAGAGTGATTAGGACCTGGAATGCACTGCCCGCAGGTGTGGTGGTGGCAAGTTCAATTGAGGCGTTCAAGAGGGAATTGGATTGTTATCTGAAAAGGAAGAATGTGCAGTACTAGGGGGAGAATGCAGGGGAATGGCACTCGGTAAATAGCTCCTTCAGAGAGCTGGAGCAGACACGACAGGTCGAATGGCCTCCTTTTGTGCTGTAACAATTCTGTGGTTCAATGAAAAATCATATTTTTGAATACTAAGTGTGGGTCTTAAATAACATTTAAAATCAGAGGTTTATTCTTTTGTCTGTTCTACTCTTGGTGATTTTATGATTACCAAACCTTTTTAATGTATCTGGCAGAAAGTGACATATCCAGGTGCAACGGTCATTATGGTGACTTTATAGTTCTCAAGTACCTGAGCACATGCAGAGAGATGACATCATCTGTAATTGCAGCAGTGGAGTCAGCAGTATGCAAGAAAAAGTCAGTGTTTTGAGCAACTTTTCATATAATCCAATTGATTGGACATGGAAATATTCATCCTTTCACATAATTGTGTGTTATCGTTATCCTCACTTGTTGACCCATCCTCATCCTATCAGTCCCCACCTAAACTCTGCTACCAGTCTTTACCCTAGCTGCTATTACTAGTCCTACCATCAGGCTTTTGCTTGATGCCAGTGACACTCCTGAAGCAATGTCCAAGGAAAACCTTCCAATAACTCCATATGACAGCCCACAACTAATCCCATCACAGCCATCAACAGAGTCCCAGCGTTAGTCCAAATTCTGAACAAAATGATATCTTAGCTGTTTCATCTCTGTACGGGTCATTCATTGATCTTTTTATTCCTTTTTTATTCTTTTGGTTTGATTATTTATCTTTCTTCTCTCTATAGTAAGAATGACTGGCTTGTCAATAAACTTACAGCTGAGAAGGTAGTTGTTTTTAGCTGGAAAGGATGGACATGAGTACAGAATTTGTTTCAATAACGTATGACTAAGGCCTCACACAACAGAATGAAATATACGTCTGATAAGCAGTAACTTTATTGCATTGTTTGTGCTGTCAGATCCCATCAAGGACTATTAAAGGAGCAGATATAAGTTTTATTGACTATTATTGGTGTTGGGTTCTATTGAAGCCTGACATGGGGATCTCTTGTGGGATTTCATGCACAGTTGAACTGAAGGCCAAGAGGGCAGTTGAGTTGATGGTTGTCATAAATCAACATTGTTGTGCTGAAACTGTCACAAGTATTTATCCTTTCCCAAATTAGTGCTCGATTTCAAATGTGCACTGGAAAGTAAATTAATTCATATTCTGCTCTTAAGGAATTCAGGACAATTTGGGAAGAACTTTCCTTCAAAAAATCCAGGCCCTCATTAGCATGAACAAGCTCTTAAAAAAGGTTCTTTACCTTTTGTGCCTTTCAGCCCTCACAGGAAGCCTGCAACTGCACCCATTCCTCAGCTGTTAGCATAATACAATATTCCCATCAGCAACTCTCCACGAAGAACATGCAGCCTTGCTGTATATGGGTGTTCAGAGAAGAAATCATTAATACATACAAACCTCACAAAGGGAACCACACAAATATTCTCAAAAAGCCATTTTTCTTGGTTTTACTCCTGTCATGGGACAGGCTGTCTCTTGTAGAAGAATTCTGTCCAGTACCAGTAAGTCTATCATTCCAACTTTAAACACTATTTCAAAACTGTACTGTTATTTGACAAAGTCCCAACCAGTTTTCGGGAGGCAGTGGTATAATGGTGTGGTCACTAGACTAGTAATCCAGAGACTCAGGGTAATGCTCTGGAGACCCTAGTTTGAATCCCAAATTGCAGATGGTAGAATTTGACTTTAATGAAAATCTGGAATTAAAAGTCATAATGATGACTTAATTGTTGATTGTCATAAAAACTCATCTGGTTCACTAATGTCCTTTAGGGAAGGAAATTTGTCATCTGGCCTCCAGATCCACAGCAATGTGGTTGACTCTTAAATGCAGTCTGAAATGGCCTAGCAAGCCACTCAGTTGTATCCAACCGCTACAATGTCAATAAGGAAAGAAACCGGACAGACTAACCAGCATCAACCTAGGCACCAGAAACCTTACTAACATCTGGGGACTTGTGCCAAAGTTGGGAGAGCTATCCCATAAACTAATCAAGCAGCAGCCTGGCATAGGCATATTCACAGAATCATTTCTCACAGGTAACGTCCCAGACACCACCATCACCATCCCTGATTATGTCCTGTACCACCAGCAGGACAGATCCAGCAGAGGTGGCGGCACAGTGGTATACAGTTGGGAGGGAGTTACCCTGAGTGTACTCAACATTGATTCCAGACCCCATGAAGTCGCATGCCATTTGGTCAAACCTGGGCAAGGAAATCTCCTGATGATTACCACGTACTGCCCCTGCCACTCTCCAACCCTCTCAGCTGATGAATTAGTACTCCTTCATGTTGAACACCACTTAGAGGAAGCACTGAGAGTGTCAAGGACAAAGAATGCACTCTGGGTGGGGGAATTCAATGTCCATCACCAAGAGTGGATCGGTAGCAGCTGTACAGACCGAGCTAGCTGAGCTAGACTGGGTCTGCGGCAGGTGATGAGGGAACCAACAAGAGGGAAAAACATACTTGACATAATCCTCACCAAACTGCCTGCCACAGATGCATCTATCCATTTGACCGCACAGTCCTTGTGGAGACAAAGTCCCATCATCACATTGAGGATACCCCCCATCGTGTTGTGTGGCACCACCACTGTGCCAAATGGGATTCATTTTGAACAGACCTAGCAACTGAAGACTGGGCATCCATAAGGTGCTGCAGTAGCAGAATTGTACTCAGCCACAATCTGTAGCCTCATGGCCCAGCATACACCCCACTCTTACCATTACCACCAAGCCAGGGGATCAACACTGGTTCAGCGCAGGAGGGCAAGCCAGGAGCAGCATCAGGCATTCCTAAAAATAAGGTGTCAACCTGGTAAAGCTACAACACAGGACCACTTGGGTGTTAAACTGCATAAGCAGCAAGCAATTGACAGAGCTAAGCGATTCCACAACCAACGGATCAGATCTAAGCTCTGCAGTCCTGCCACATCCAGTTGTGAATGGTGGTGGACAATTAAACAACTCACTGAAGGATAAAGCTCCACAAATATCACCATCCTCAATGATGGGAGAATCACATGAGTACAAAGGATGAGGCTGAATGATTTGCTACAATCTTCAGCCAGAAATGCCAAGTGGCTGATCAATCTCAGCCTCCTCCAGAGGTCCCCAGCATCACAAATGCCAGTCTTCAACCAATTTGATTCACTCCACATGATATCAAGAAACAGCTGAAGGCACTGGATAGTGCAAAGGCTATGGGCCCTGACACTTCCAGCAATAGTACTGAAGACTGATGCTCCAGAACTTGCCAAGCCCTTGTCTAAGCTGTTCCAGTAGAGCTGCAACACTGGCATCTACCCAACAATGTGGAAAATTGCCTAGGTACATCTGTACACAAAAAGCAGGACAAATACAACCTGGTCATTTACCAACCCATCAGTCTAACCTCCCCATCAGGAAAGCGATGGAAGAGGTCATCAATAGTGCTATCAAGCGGCACTTACTTAGCAATAACCTGCTCACTGATACTCAGTTTGGGTTCTGCCAGGGTCACTCAGCTTCTGACCTCATTATAGCCTTAGTTCTAACATGGACCAAAGATCTGAACTCCAGAGGTGAAGTGAGAGTGACTGCCCTTGACATCAAGACAGCATTTGACCAAGTGTGACATCAAGGAGCCCTAGCAAAACTGGAGTCAATGGGAATCAGGGTAAAACTCTCCGCTGGTTGAAGTCATACATAGCACAAGTAAAGATGGTTGTGATTGTTGGGGGTCAGTCATCTCAGTTCCAGGTCATCATTGCAGGAGTTCCTCAGGGTAGTGTCCTAGGCCCAACTATCTCCAGCTGCTTCATCGATGACCTTCCTTCCATCATAAGGTCAGAAGTGGGGATGTTTGCTGCTGATTGCTCAATGTTCAGCACCATTCGTGATTCCTCAGATACTGAAGCAGTCACTGTCCAAATGCAGCACCTGGACAATACCCAGGCTTGGGCCGACAAGTGGCAAGTAACATTCACGCCATACAAGTGCCAGGCAATGACCATCTCCAACAAAAGGGAAGCTAACCATTGCCCCTTAACATTCAATGGCATTACCATCACTGAATCCCCCACTATCAACATCTCGGAGGTTACCATTGACCAGAAACTGAACTGCACTAGCCATATAAATACTGTGGCTACAGCAGTAGGTCAGAGGCTAGGAATCCTGCGGTGAGTAACTCAGCTCCTGACTCCCTAAAGTCGGTCCACTATCCACAAGGCACAGGTCAGGATTGTGATGGAAAACTCTCCACTTGCTTGGATGAGTGAAGTTCCAACAACACTCAAGAAACTTGACACTGCCCCAGGACAAAGCTGCCCTCTTGATTGGCACCACATCCACAAGCATTCACTTCCTTCCCCACTGACGCACAGTGGCAGCAGATGTACTGCAGGAACGCACAAAGTCTCCTTAGGAGCACCTTCCAAACCCATGACCATTGCTATCGTGAAGAACAAGGGCAGCAGACACATAGGAACACCACCACATGGAAGTTCCTCTCCAAGCCACTCACCATCCTGACTTTGAAATATATCGCTGTTCCTTCACTGTCGCTGGGTCAAAATCCTGGAATTCCCTCCCTAACAGCACTGTGGGTATACCTATACCACATGGATGGCAGCGGCTCAAGAAGGCAGCTCACCACCACCTTCTGGGGATAATTAGGGATGGGCAGTAAATGCTGGCCTAACCACTGACGCCCACATCCCATGAATGAATAAAAATAGATGTTTCGGAAATCAGACATTTAAAACAATCACTCATTTGTACTTAAAAATCATTGGATCATACGCAACTGTTGAGAAGGAATTGAAAGTCATATTTAGTTCTAAACCACTAACAATACAGCTTTTGAGTTCTTTACTGGTTAATCATACATGTACTGCTGGTCTTTATTGACCATAATGAATTTTTACAAATGGCATGATCGGCCAACCTTGGCATTTTATTCAATGGAAAGCTGGCTTTTAAGTTTTAAATTTAAGTTTATAGACTAACTTGGCCAGATAATTGTCTTCAACTCATGCTGTGCCATTTTGGTGTATTCCTTTGTCCACTATTTTAAGAAAGCTGCTAACCCATTGAAATAAGCAGCTTAATGCCTTCATTCAATAGTGAGCAAAGGAATTCAGTAAAAATGGATTCCCTTTGTTTGTTAATTCCAATAACTTGCTCACACAGAGCTTCATGATCTCAAAGGTGCACTTTACTAACACTGCCCTTGACAGCCTCCCAAGTACCATCCTTAAGAATCTTGAAGCCATTCAGAGCTGGGCTGTATCTTGTCCTGTACTAAGTCCTGTTTGTCTATCACTTTTATGTTTACTGCTCTTCACTAGCTGCATGTCTCAAGAACAATGATTTCAAAATCTTTGTCATTGCCTATGATCCTTCCTATGCTTTGTGGCACCTGCCCTCTAAAACATTCGTTAGCCCTGTGTCCCAGGTTATATCATTTACACTATTAGCTTTGCTCTGCTATGCTTCACTGCTACATTGTTGATAGACTGTTTACCTTTCGTACCTAGCTCACTCAAATTCTCTTCCTAAACCACCGACCCCATCTCATGACTTCCCACCGACTTCAAAAGCCTCTTTAAAACTACAAAAGCAAAATACTGTGGATGCTGAAAACCTCTGGAGGATGACACTGGAGTTTTGATGACAGGTCACAGACCTGTACCATTAACACAGTTCTTCTGTCTACAGATGCTGAGTACTTCAAGCATTTTCTGCCTTCAAATATCTACCTCTTTGACTAATCATCTATCCTCAGCTCATTTCTCAACTCCTATTGTGTGAATTATTCTGCTATATCTCTTTCTCATTAAGATGCAATGTTGTTGTATTATCATCACGCAGTGTGATTTCAAGACTCAGGTGTCTTTCTAATGATGCCTGAAACCATTTATTTTCACAGATGGCCAATTGTTCTCTGTTTAAGGTACCCTCCAATGAGCAGAATTACTGAAGAAAACAATCAGGAGGGGAAAAAAGACAAGATGATTTGACATACTGATCTTTAAGGAAATATCTGACCTCCAAAATAATATATAGACAGTAAAGTCAGTAACCCCACTATTTAAAAAGAGAGAGAGAGAAAAAAACAGAAAATTACAGACCAGTTAGCCTAACATCAGTAGTGGAGAAAATGCTAGAGTCTATTGTAAAAGACGTGGTAACAGAACATTTGGAAAGCATTAACTGGATTAGATAAAGTCATCACGGGTTTATGAAAGGGAAATCATGATTAACTAATCTACTAGAGTTTTTTGAGGATGTAACTAGTAGAATAGATAAGGGAGAACCAATGGATGTGATGTATTTGGATTTCAAGAAGGCTTTTGATAATAAGGTTCCACATAAGAGGCTAGTAGCAAAATTAAAACACATGGGATTGGGGGTAATATACTGGCATGGATTGAGAATTGGTTGACAGACCGGAGACAGAGAGTGGGAATAAATGTGTCTTTTTCTAGGTGACAGGCAGTGACTAGTGGTCTACCATAGGGATCAGTGCTTGGGCCACAGCTATTCACGATATATATGAATGACTTGGATGAGGGAACCAAATACAATATTTCCAAGTTTGCTGACAACACAAAACTGAGTGGGGTAGTGAGGAGGATGTAAGGAGACTTCATGATTTATACAAGTTTTTTGTGTGGGCAAACACATGGTAGATGCAGTATAATGTGATTAAATGTGAAGTTATATGCTTCAGTGTGAAAAACAGAAAGATAGTATTATTTAAATGGTGATATATTGGGAAATATGGATGTACAAAGGGATCTGGGTGCCCATATACACCGGTCAATGAAAGTAAACAGGCAGGTGCAGCAAGCAATTCAGAAGGCAAGTAGTATGCTGGCCTTCATTGCAAGAGGATTTGAGTTCAGAAGTAGGGATGTCTTACTGCCATTATACAGGGCCTTAGTGAGACAACACCTGAAGTATTGCATGCAGTTTTGATCTCCCTACCTAAGAAAGGATATACTTGCCATAGAAGCAGTGCAGCTAAGGTTCACTAGGCTGATACTGGCAATAGCAGGACTGTTGTATGACGAGAGATTGGTTTGACTGGGACTGTATTCACAAGAGGTTAGAAGAATGAGAGGGCATCTGATTGAAACTTATAAAATTCTAACAGGGCTCGACAGACTAGATGTAGGGAGGATGTTTCCCCCGGTTGGGGAGTCTAGCACCAGGGGCCACAGTCTCAGGATACGGGGCAGGCCATTTAGGACTGAGATGAAGAAAAATTTCTTCACTCAGAGGGTGGTCACCCTGTGGAATTCTCTACCACAGAAGGCTGTGGAGGCCGGGTCACTGAGTATATTCAAGAAAAAAAATTGATAGATTTTTGGACATTAGGGTCATCGAGAGTTATGGAGAGAAAGCGGAAATATGGCATTGAGGTAGAGGGTCAGCCATGATCATATTGAAGGGCTGAATGCCTACTCCTGCTCCTAGTTTCTATGTTTCTATGTCAACTGCCATAGATTCACTAAGATACATTTTCCCTCCTGATGTTCCTTCTCTCCTGCAGCTGCTGTATCTTGCAGTATGATTCCACGAGGACTAATACCTCACCTGACTGACCACTTTATTGTGTTTGAATTTGGCTGCTGAGTGGTAGTGGGCTATTGGGCCATCCTGTCAAACCCCATTCTATCCTTAACTAAGATCTAAACACTGTCACTTTCTAGTTATTGGATAAGGATTAGGAGCAGACAGCCTGGCTGATGTTTCCATAATCCCTGCTTAACCATTACCACCTCTAACATTATCTAACTCAGTACTGATTGAACCTGGGTTTTCCCTGGTTGATGCACAATACATTTGGCATGCAGTTTTAATGTAGCTATTTTTATTCTGTTGTAGATCTTACTTTCAATTTTGTAGGTATTTATTGTAGCCCCCTCTTCTAAAATGATTTTTGCTCCTCTATTGATTCTGTGCTTCCACTACCCCAGCCCCCTTATCTTAGATGATACTCTAGCATTTGGCAAACCTTCCCATAAGAAACTGAACATTTACTTCAAAGAGATGGCTTGAGTTCTCTTCATGAAACTAGCTAAGCAATTATTCTGAACTGATGCAAGTTAAAAAATAAAAGCTGAAAACTCTGTGCACACGGACTGCCACAGAGAATGCAGACTTACATAGTAAGAGTGGGATTACAGTATTAAACTCATGTCTGTGTTGCTGTAATAATCCTCTACATATTGATGTTGGCAGCCATCTCCATCACATTACAATTTTCTGGGCCACAGAAGTGAATCAGACAGTACAGTAGTTTTAATGATCTAGACATACCCCTGCTCCATGCCTTACTTGGAAAATGAGTGCGTGAGCTGAAGTCTTATTGCTTCGCTGTTTAAGCACGCTCTGCATGCGATCCAGTCCACCTTGCCATAATACACTGTTTGTCTGGCTTCATGGCAGCGCAATATAATGAGGGTATACGGTATCTGATTTTCATTTGGCCAGAAAAAAATTTCTTGTAATGTGACTGCTGAATATCTTCACAGTGGTAACATGGATTTGCTTTTTAAAAGATATTTTCTCTTCACTTTGTTCTCTGATTGTGCATTGCCTCTTTTCTAACCTGTTCTTCAAGTTAATAATATGGGATGAGAGAGTGACTTTTGTATGACCTCAGAGCCGCTCACACTGCTTAGCTGGAGGGAGGTGTGACAAGGCCTTGCTGTTTTCAGATTTATCACCTTCCTACTACATGACATTCCATGTAGCAGCCTGACTGAGAGCCAATGAATCACAGCCAGGCCAGGGAGTAAGAGTCAAGTAACATGCTTCCATGTAACTCAGATCTATGACAGAGAGGTATCTAATCCAACACTTGCATTGCTGGTACCTGCAAGCAACTCATAACTCACTTTTTCACTTTCCCTTGTGGGGGAGTTGAGAACTAGGGGACACAATTTAAAAATTAGGGTTCTCCCATTTAAGGCTGCGATGAGGAGAATTTTTTCTCTCAGGGGGTTGTTAGTTGATGGAATTCCCTTCCCCAAAGAGCAGTGGAGGTTGGGTCATGAATATATTCAAGCCTGAGTTAGATGGATTTTTGATCGACAAGGAATTCAAGGGTTTTGGAGGGCAGATAGGAAAGGAGAGTTGAGATCACAGTCAGATCAGCCATGATCTTATTGAATGGCGGAGCAGGCTTAAGGGGCCAAATGGCCGACTCCTGCTCCTAATTCTTGTGTTTATCCTTTTGTGTTCTCCTTTTGTGGACACCCGAGGTCATATCTTTTGACCAAGATGATTGGTAGCCTGTGAGCAGTAAAAGTAGGAGAAAACGGGGATTAAAGCAACTTCATGTAACTGACTTTTGTTAAGGGGATGATAAAGAGTGACACAGATAACCCTGCTTGTGGTCCATTCCTCCCAGTCAGCCTTCTTATTTGTTTCAAAGACCCAGCCGAGATCATTTTTCAAATGCACTGAGGTTGAAATGATTGCTTTCAGTGCCACAGCGGTGCTACTCAAAGGCATTGTATTTTTGAAATTACAGAATATGTGCTTCACACGACCCCCTGCCCATCACCTCCAACCCCCACTCTCTGAGCAATTTCCAACACGGTGTGTTCCCACTTACAGCCAGTCTGTTTGTGTAAAGTAGCTGAGAAAGACAACTGTAGCATTTAGGTATCAATTGTGCAGCTCACACAACATACAGCCAAGGTGCATGTCTTCATGCCTAGCTGTCCATAAAGAAAATGCCATGTCACTCAGGATTATAGCTTCCTCAAGTGAAGGAGAAAATAGATGCTAAATGGACATGGTCTTTCTGAAAAGACTTTGACAAATTGGAGAGCCAAAATGGTTGGACCCAAGAGTAGGGAGATCATTGGTGCTGTTTTCCAGGCAGTGTTGGAATTTGGCACAGGATCTGCCGTTTTCTGCACGGACATCATTTAAATGAGTAGGACTAGTGCATTGTAGATCCTCCTGTTAAAGATGTCTGCCAACCCTGACTTATCTCACCCCCACCGCAATGTATGTACGCACAAAGCTGCCACACTTAGCCAAACTCTATCCAGGGGACTAAACTGCAACAAATTACAGGGTAAGTTACCTGCGAAAAATTGAAAAGCTGGCTGGTATAAAAATCCTTAAACATCTTTGACTGCCACAGCCTGCACACATAAGGTTCACCAGAATGCCACAGCACAACCTCAGCCTTCTCAAAAAACAAAATGGCACAGGTGCCTGTCAGCAATATACTAATGTCCTTATCCTGGGACTAGCACTGACACTGGGTCAGGGCACTGAAAGTTCCATAGAACTGCCCATGGGAAGAGACAATTAGAGTGCCTAGCCACTTATTTTCATTTATTTCTAAACACACAGTGCAGTGATAAAAATCAAGTTGAAACACCTCACCATGTCACTTGCACTTAGAATGTTGTACTGAAAATAATGCATGGGCCTTCTATGTTTTCTGATCATAAGTACCATACTTACTCATCCAGCTTAGATATACCCTTTAGGACTGGTCATTGTCATTACCAAGACAGAGAGAATTTCACTGGTGAATCATAGCAGGAGGAGTGGGAGGTTATGCTGGCCTGCAGGGGTTAAATTACAAGGACAGTTTGCATAGTCTAGTCTTGTATTCCCTCGAGTAGAGTAGGTTAAGGGACAATCTAATTGAGACGTTTAAAACAATTAAAGGAATTGACAGGGTAGGTAGAGAGAAATGACTTGCTCTGGTGGGAGAGTCCGTAAGAAGGGGGTTTGATCTTAAAATTAGGACTGGGCCACTGAAGATGTGTCAGAAAGCACTTTTTCAAAGAAAGGAAAACGAAAGTTTGGAATAGCCTTGCCCAAAAACCTGCTGAGACGAAGTCAATTGAAAATTTCAAAACTAAAATGGATAGGTTTACATTTGGCAAGCATAGTAATGAATATGAAGGCAGGTAGATGGAGTTAAGATACAGATCAGCCATGATCTAATTGAATGGCAGGACATGCTCAAAGGACTGAATGACCTCCTCCTGTTCCTATGTTCCTAAGTTCCAATATTTCTTAAATGATAACAGCTGGTTTCACTAAATAGCCCACAGACCAAGATTTCTGGGCTCAGGGTTTAAAAATTCTGTGATTTAGGAGCCCATGTACAGGCAGTGAGGACAGCCTCCTCTTGTAATAATTATGGTTTTATTTAGTGTGTAATGCACCTTTAAGAATAATACTTGTTAAGGAAGATCACATGATCTGTAGTAACCAATGGGAGAGTAGCTTGACCTACCTCAGCAGTCATTGTAGAGATAGAGTAAGAGTTAAAAGCATACGTGTAGTTGCTGCTGAGTATATGGTAAATAAACTTAATGTTTCCATCAAGAAGTATCTGCAGATCAACTCTATCATTAATAGCACAACTCGGCCACTCTACAATACCTCTCATGCTGTAGATGGTAGAAATGTTAGAGGAATCTGCATCTGCAACCTCAAGATGTCAGGAAGGTGGACCTGAGGGCAGGTGTCACTTCTGGAGAGACACCAATGGCTGCTTCAATAGATAACCAAAAGAGCATTCAATCTTTGAGCTTTCAGACTCAGTTGGAACTATTCATCCTGATCTCATGCAGGCTATTAGACCAACTGAGCCCTGCCCAGCATCAGTTGTTGCAAAGAGTGGATGCAGATTTCACTGCTTCGCATGGCGGCAGCAGTGTACCTGCATCAATGCAGGCCTCTCAAAAGCCAACAAAGAACAGAACCTTTGGCCTGGTGCCTATGGATATTAGATGTCCAATTAATATGATACCAGAAGCAAGTCCTTCACGGATTGTGGCTGTACTCAGATGAGTGTCATCTCAGTACTTCAGGGCTCCATCAGAACTGTCTCAGTTACAAATCTCACAGCCTCCTGACACTGGTGTTATAACATGTATAATAAAAGACTCGGGTCATGCATAGAAAGAACTTTTGGGACAAGGATCAGTCGCTATGCTAAGACCTAGAAGTAGAAATGGTCAAAATAAAGGGGCAAAAGTTAGTAAACATGTACAATTCTGGCAATTCAGTGTGTTTATGTATTATTTCAAAGAAGCCTTCTTGAAATCCCACTTAAATGATGATTAACATTTGTAATTGTTCTCTCACAGAGAGGACATTAGAAGTTTTACAAATTAGCTAAGTGGTTGCCTAAGAGATTGCCAAGGGTTTATCAAAGGCATTGTGTCTTCTAATTAGGAGGGAACCCTCTTTTCTAGAAGAAGTTGGTGATGGTCTCCTGCCTGATAGGACATACTGTGGGCAAGGGGGGTCTCCAGCTCACCTCCTCTCATTCCTGGGCATCTTGGTTGTGAACAGGGGATATCCATCCAACACCTTGTTCTGCCTAACTTTCTGTACTTGGCAAACCCAAACCATTATTTTGGTCAAGTTGTTGAGAGTGCAGAAAGCCACCAGAATTCTGGAAACGCTTGCTGGACTATGCTGCATAAAAATTTTGATGAGATGGCCTCACTGAACTTGCTTTTGGCTCAGCTTGGTTTTCAAATGACAAGGCCGGCATGCTTACGGCTTGTCTCCTTCAGTCACCCTGTTACAGTGACTGAGTAATGCATGCATTTTGGATTGTTTGAAGGTAAACAAACTGTGGCTGTTGCCAGGGTATAATACATTCACTTGCAAAATGAGGTGGGCTAGCATCACCCACTGCCTGAAGGTTCTGGAAGACCAAGCCTTTTCTGATCAAGTTGATGGTTGGGTTTTATAGGCACTATGAGGGACTAAGCCATCATCCTGTATTTTTTAATAGAATATATAGAGTTAGGCTCATTGCTATCGCTAAAACTTTAAAACTGGACAAAGACCTGACATGGCTGAATCTATGTCTGTCTGTGACCTCCAAATAAAAGAAGCTACCTGGCAGTATCGGAGAAACATGCACACCGTGATCTCTGAAGAGCCACTAATGATACATTCTGGGCTGCACTGACCATATTCAAAGAAAGCTGTACAAAGGCCATCTGCATTTCATACCTCAGGTCGGCCAACAGGAGTCTGCTCATCTACTAAGACAAAGGACCCTGGAACCTTTCTTTCAATTCTTAATGGTTGAGCCATTCAACAATCTCAGGGACCCAGATGAGGGATACACATCCCTTGTCAAAGCCAGAATGTGACATGGACCTCTAGTTTGTGGAACCAGTATACTGCCTTGTTGTACTTCAACGTCTCAGTCTGCTTTTTACCAGCCTACTAGCAGCCTCACTATCAAGGAGCTCTGTTCAGGTTGAACACCTGGCCCCGTCTATGCTGCTTCTGGTGGAAATTCTGTACCAAAGCCTATAAGACTGATTCATCTCTGCACGTCTATCTCATTGTGTGAAGTCAACACCACCAGGTAAGTGAATTATCCAGCATCGGTTTTCAGCTCACTGACCTCCATGAAGGAATACCTCATTGGACTTTGATTCTAGGCTTTGGAACCCACATGAAAGAATAGTTTCTTTTTCTGTGCCCTTTTCACTGTAAATCTTCCCTTTCTCTATCCTCCTTTTACTGTATGAATGTAAAGAAGACAGTGTTGTGACCCTGCTTCCGCATTTGTGTGTAAATAAACTAATCCTTTGAGTTCATCCTATCTTGAGTCTGATGTGGAGTTATTAATAGAAAACTGGACCACACCAAAACTGAGGCGTTGGGAAATATGCCACCGCTTATAAAGAGGGAAAACAAATCAAAACACCTTTCTGTTTACGGACGGGTGGTGAGAGGAGAAACTTGTGTTGTTTAAATTAACCCCCATCTTGTCCATTACAGGCATATGGGTGATCTCAATAGCACCTATGAGAATCCAGCCATTCAAAGTTAGTAAATGGCTCTCCATCTCTGCTTTGGTAGACCCATATGGAATTGAACAAACTCAGAGATGTGCCTGAACAGAGCAATGAACCAAATGAATTGCTGACTGACTGATGGTACCAGAGGCTACCTGGAAGTCACCAATGCTTGAAAGTTAAATGCTGTTGTCAACCACATGGCCACAGTCAAAGCACTGCCCCTGGTGTAGAGAGGTTGCAAGGCAAGTTTCAACAGTTGACACAGCTCTGTGACACTGTCATGGGGCAAAACACAGACTTCACAGACTTTCTAGAGGAAACTCTCAATAGGTCCACTGTGGCTGGTAGACCTTGAGGCATGGATACCTGTGGGTTAGGTATTACCTGTGGGAATGGTACTGTAATGTCTTGGCTTCTCTATGTCTTCCTACATTACAGCAGTGACTACATTTAAAATGTACTTTGAATAATCCAGTGGTCATGAAAAGCACTATATAAGTGGGAGCCTATCCTTCCCCACCCTCCCTCCCTTCCTTCCCTCCCTTCCCTTCCTCCCTCCATAACTTCCTTCCTGCCTTGGTCTCTCCTTCCCCTCCTCCCTCCCTCCCTTCCTTCCTCTCTCCCTCCTTTCCACCTTTCCTTCCTTCTTCCCTTCCTTCGTCCCTTGCTTCCTCCCTTTCTTCCCTCCTTTCTTCCCCTCTCTTTACTCAAATCATAAAAATAATTGCCAAAGGGAAACCCATTATTTCACTAAGCAAAAAACCCTGTTAATTCTGGATAAGTTTCATAAAATATATTTACATGCACAGAAATGTCAGCTTCAAAATGGTAAAAGTGACTTGCAGTCAAAATCATGGCCAGAATTTTGCAGTCGGCAGGCGGGGACAGTCCCCGATCGCCGACGCGTAAAATGACACATGGTGACGTCGCTAGATCTTCAGTTTGGTGGCCACGCACTGGAGTCGGCTGTGTGCCCACTGAACTGTCAAAGGCCGATTAAGGCCATTTAAATTCCAATTGAAATAATTAACTGAGCTGCCTATCCCACCTTAAGGTTGGTGGGCAGGCAAAGAGCCCAGGCGGCCTTTACATTTATCATGAAACTTCATCCACGGGCGGGATCAGGTTTCATGAAGGTTTGAAAACATTAACAAAAATTTTAAATAAAATTCATAGACATGTCCCAGCTCATTTAACACTGTCACATGAGGGGACAAGTCTTAATTTTTTTTTTTCCTTTGTTAAAATTTTTAAAAATCAAAGTAATTTCTCTGAGGCAGCCCTGTGCCTCAGGGAGATTTCTGCGCTCTTTCACACACATGCACGAAAGAGCGCAGGCCCCGAATCAGGCTATTCCCCCTGCCTGGAGAGACAGCGCTCAGCGCTTCCAGGTAAGCGTCACATTGGGTGGGCCTTAAATGCGATCGGCTGTGCGCCTGCCCCCTCCCGCCCAACACCCCCCCAACAGGAAGAAAATTCTCCCCCATGTTGCAGAACCATGTCCCTCTGTGTTCTTTCACCTTCCCAATCTCTTCTGCCTGTGGGCCACGATGGCTCCCCACTAGCATCTTAACAGCGGCAGTGATTTTCAGAAGCAGTAAGTTGGATTGAAACATAGGAAATTTCAAAACCAAAACAAAAATACCTGGAAAAACTCAGCAGGTCTGACAGCATCTGCGGAGAGGAACACAATTAACGTTTCGAGTCCGTATGACTCTTTTTCCAGCATCCGCAGTTTTTTGCTTTTATCATAGGAAATTTCAGGTGGGTATTTGGCCAACCCCCAGCTCGCCGCCACCTCCCCACCACCCCCCCCAAACTCACCCCCCCAAACTCAACCCCCCACCACCACACCACACCACACTACCAAACTTTAGTTAAATTAGGGAAAAGTTTGCATATAAATAGTACTTTTCCCAACCACCAGACGTCTCAAAATGCTTTACTGCCATTGAAGCATTTTTAAAACATTACTGCTGCAATGTAGGAAATATGGGGGAGTGTGCTTCCAGCAGATGGACTGGGGTCACAGAACTTTCATGCCAGGGAAATAATGGCGGGCATTTTAAAGGTCAAATTTTCAATCAAGAGCCTCTCCGCCCCATTTTATTGCCTGACTTCCTCCTCACAGCAGGTATTTAAAGAAAATCTAGGCCAAAACTCACCTGTTCTCATTGGCTGCTTTACCAGTTGCTGGCTGGGCCACTAGATGGAGCACTTTGCAGTGGAAGAGCTGCCCACTGCCAAGGAAAAGGGAAACTTGCATCAGTAGTTTTGTCCTGAAAGTGAAAGGTCTCTTGTCAGTAACTCATACGGTGACATAGCTGGCAAACACTATGAAGGCTGGGACCTAGACTATACTGCCGTCCTGCTTGAGGGAGTTATGATTCCAGTGGATGGCAGCAGTGGAGTGCATTGTGGATTGTAGGAGAGGTACATTGGCTTGATCTTTATTGGAGGGAGGAGGTCATACTTATTTTTCCAAGGGGAAATGGGGTAAATGTTATTTTGTTTAAAATAGAAGTATTAATTTCATCTTGTTTCCTTAGAGGATGTAGTTTAAACAGTATTTTGTTTGAGATGGAAGAGAAACGGCTGTTACGCCTCATAAGAAGTGTGTGTGAGGTAATTCAGCAAACTCAGTAATCATCGGACTTCACTGGTATAACCCTCACAACACCTTAGATTCAGTTGGTCTGTTGCACTATGTCCATGGAACCTACTAATGTCATCTTTCATTGGCAATTGTTGTGCTGCCAAGGACTTTATTTTTTCTGATAGGTCTTCCGCATTGCCTGTAATCCCTGTGACAGAAATATTACATCCAGCTTTCTAACATGCATTGTCTATTTTTGTGACTGATCAGATTCCTGTCATTTTTTTTTCCTTCTGGTGTTCTTGGAAAGGCAATATCTTGAAGGTTTCCAGTAATTCAGCTGAGGAAATGGTTTTAATGTTTCTCAAAATGTCTGAGTAATACGCAGGACAAGGGATAGTATAAGGGCTGAGTCACTAAATGAGACATTAATTTAATAGATTTTCCACTTAACAGAGTTAGAAGTCATAAAAATTATCCTAATATCAGCATAGTAAATAGGAATTAGAATATGGGAAAGATGATGCAATACAACTTAGCAGTGTTTGTTTATCTTTTCTTTTGATCACAACATTGCTGAATATGTTTATAGCTATTTAAAATGTTCACTAAAATTCACTTCATCTTCCTTCTCTGCACCTTTTCTGGCTTCTAGAAGCTGGGTGTTCTGGCAGGCCCCAATCGGCCTAAACCACCTACCAGATGGCGTAGGGGCATGCACTCATAATGTCATGATATGGTAAATGTAAAAAGATCAGACATCCTCAGGTTCAGTTGTGATCCTGTGCGTAATCAGTCAGTCGCAGTTGAAATGATGTCTGAGGAGTCGGGGACATGAGGGGGGCGGGGGGTGCGGTGTGGGGCATGCAGAGGGAGCAGCTACAATTGGCCTCAATTACTATGAGATAAGGAAGAAAACAAACAACCACACAACCTTCCCACTCCTCATTAGTCTTCACTGTCCCCTACTGAAAACTACATATATGTTTATGGCAGCTGAGAGACATACTGTCTATAGCGCTTCTATGTTTTGGGCTATAATTACTAAATGGTTGTGCTGCATGCTTTCCCCATGATTTTTGACCTTGAATGTTTATTAAATGTTTGGAGCCTTCTCACTGATCTCAAGTGAAATTAATGACAGGATTGCTGGGGATACTGTTCCCCTAACCGCCGAGGATATTTTTTGCACACTTTTATGTTGGCTGTAGGAGAGAGAGAAGTGCTGATATCTGTGCACTTTTCTGGAAAATGAATCTTTTATTGTTTTTTATCAGCTTTGTTTGGATAAGGGAGAAGCAGCACAAAAATGTGCACCTGTCGCCTAAGAAATTAATTGTGCAATCACGATATTATTCTAAAATCTCTCATTGGCAGCAACCTAACAAAGCGACTGAGTAAAGAAACAGTCCATCGCTCCTTATTTTATATTTGTGGTGCAATTTAACTGCTGTTCATTATAATCATGCAGGTTGAGTCTCGATTGAAGTTCATTTCTGACCTTCAGTGTAACCCATGCTCTGGAAAAAAAAAGGCTTTGCAATAAGAAAGGCCCAGTGACTTCAGACATGGTTCATTTCTGACTGCAGATGTTTGTGGTTTGTGCAGTTACCTGCTACCCTGACCCCCCCGGTGTCTCAAGACAGCGGGGCTCAGCCCCAGGCAGGCCCCCCAAAAGTCAAAGAGCAACTTTCATTTCCTAACAGCATTTGAAGGATTCGGAAGAAAAAGAAAGGTACAAAATGAACAGTGCTCGCGTTGTGCAGCTGAATGAAACAGTTAATCGCACGGTCAGTGAGTCCCACAAGAGCCCTGCCGTACCCACAGTCAAAAGAAAGCCTCTGAAAAGTAGCCCCAGGAGGAGTTGTTTGAAGTTAGGATTTGTGTAAATGTATGCTTCTACCTTTTGCACAATATTTTCTTTCACAGCAGTGGACACATGTACAGCATTGTACCTCATTAGTTGGAATGACCCACACAATATATTGCAAGATCTTATGGGACTATCTGTCCTCTTGTATCATCTCTTTCACCCACTTTTGTTTGCTTTGATTTTTTTGCTTGCTCTGTCCTGTCTGTAGATGTAATCAGAGCTGAGGGAAAGCATTGCACGATGCCAGGATTCAATAAAGACCCTTTTTGTTTAAACAGTTATATTTCTTTTTAACTTTTTTTTTACTCATGTCTCTGTGGGAAAGGTAGGAGCTGTAGGCTAAGCTGCAGTTAGTTAATAGGAGTGTGCTCTCACTGCAAAACAGAGTGAGAGAGAGAGCTTGATGAAGGGCCTTGTACTGCATCTGAATCTACCTCCAATTCTCCTTATAATTACCATCCCCATTTGGCTTCCCCCACCGTCCCCAACCTTTGCAAAGAGAATACCAAGGAAGTGTCTATACTTTCTGAATCTTGAGTCCTTTTTAGCATTATTGCAAGATATTTGCACTGAACAGGAGATACACTGAACGCATTCAAGCAGCTGAAGGATTTTTGAGGTTTACCAGTAAACATTTCTTTCTCTTCTTAGAATTTTCAGGTCCCTAATTAAGCCCCATCTGCAATTGGCAGGCTTGCAGAGGTACACGAAAGGTTTGCGACTGTCTGTTACCCATATGTCTCTGAGAACATACTAAACAGCCCAGTGAGATTTTACACATACTTCGTCCGCCCAAAAAAGATTTGTTAGAAGCAGTGCCTGTTAGGAAGGAGACTGTTTCTTCATGATGTGTGTTTGATGGTTCGGTATGAAAGCAAAGTAACTCCATGGAAATTGCACAACAGTATAAATAAATCAGGTTGTTTAAGTATCAATTGTAAGTGAACATTGTAGATATGCCGAAGCTAAATTGTAGTCAATTTTTATGTTTTGTATTGTAATGATTTAAGTGTTATGCATTTGCAATATGAGATTGAAACTGTGCCAAGCCCCAGCAAGCTTTTTGAAGAGTTCCACTGTAATATTTTGTCTCAGAGGTGATAATGGCCTGGATTTTGGTGTACTAATAATGGCGAGGCTGTTCCGCTTGCCAAGATAAAATTAACAGCAGCTTCTGGCATCCACACATATAGTCAAACACAAATCCGGAAGTTGCTATCAGTGATACCCTGCTCCTCCACAGGACGTACTGTTGCAGCCTTCAACGATAGGCCTGGGGCAGAATCACTGTAATGGCATAAGCTTAGTGTCATTACCTACTACTGTCATATGAAGACAGATGAATAGGTAAAGGCTCGTGCAGTCAGGAGTAGCTGGTCTTTTAATAGCATAATATGCGATCATTTCTGCGGAACAACCTCTCTGGCTCTGAAAATTTAATGTGTGGAGTCTCATTCCCTCAGAAAAAAATTAAGGTGGAATATTTTTTAAAATATTAAAACCAAAATAAATTTTGTTTGAATTTTTTTCTGTTTCTCTCTTAGTTTCACCCCCTTAATCGCACACATGTCCAAATCTTTATTTTGCTTTCTGTACAATGATAAAACGTATGTCATATATATTTCCTATTTTAAGCTGCCTGCTTTGCAGTTTGCATGCCTCAGTGAGGACTCTTCAATCTGATTGAAGAGCTTTCTGTGCTCACAGACACCACAGATCCCTTGGAGAGGGTGTATCACTGGGTCAGAATTCTCTGCTGACAAGACCTCAGAAAGTCTCTGGACAACTGTACATGGGATGTATGGTGAAAGCTGTTCCTTTGCTCCTCAACACAAAATCCAGACCACTGTCAATAAAGCACAAATGGCAGCCATCGTCTATTTTTAAGTGGATGGTCAGCTTTTCGATCCATGTGTCAGCCAGTGTTCCCTTTAAAGTGTAGTTGTTTCATGTGGACATTTTGTCAATGCTCAGTCCCGTTGAAGGTTTTTTATATGCCCGCATTCATGCGTTATTTCTCACAGAGCAAGGCCTGCATGATATGCATAGCTGAGCAGTAACATTGGTGTCAGTATTTCACAAAAAAAAAATCAGCCATGAAAGTGCATTGGGACATTTTACTATATTGAAGATGTTATAAAATGCAAGCTGTTGTAATTTCCCTCAGATTGGGGGACCAATCAGACCTGTTGCTTGGAGGCTGCCAGTTGTAATGCAATCAGTTAGGACATAACTGAATGTTATTAGAACTAATGATTCTCCTACTGTTGGTTGCACACAAACTTGAGACATCTTAAGATAATTTGATGGCTCCTGAGAGTCACAGATGTTTTTATTTAGTGTTTGCCTGCATAGAAGGTGTGCGTAACATGTAAGCTGTTTAAATAAAAATATTAGAAACTTATGCCCTTCCTCAAAATTCCTTTCTGAGACACATTGAGCCGTTGTCTTTTATAGAGGATTATTTTCCTCTCAAGTAGCTTTCTTGAGAGATGGAAGATGTTCCCTGATTTGAATGCATTAACTAGCTTTACTGAACATTCCTGCCATTGACGTGGTAGAATGGCCGGGGTTTGTAAATAAAAAAGAGTGAAGGCAGAATTGCAATGAGTTTTATTTAATTTGAAGCAATTACGCTGTTATTCCCCCAGTTAGAATTTGTCCACAGTTGCACCATTGTTATGTGTTGTGTGAAACTTCAGAGTTGTTTGTGTGCGACATTCAGTGACTGCTCCTGTTCTGCAATTTCCAATTTGTTTATGCACACATGGTTACTGACCCATTACAACCAGGGAGGGAGGTCACATATTGGAGCAGTCGACATCCAAATAGGCAAATAGTGACATTGGAAGAAACCAGTTCGATGTATCTGACAGTATTAAATTCAGCTCCCTCCGACTGTTTCTGGAAGCCACATCCTTGTGCACTTCACCCTGGGTTTTTTCACCAACATCCTGCCAAAAATGGTGGGGACACTGGTGTAACCCTCCAGAAAATGCAGGTGCATGTTAAAGAAAGTCTTTCATGACCTCAGGATGTCCCGAGGTGCTTTACAACCACTTAAGTATTTTTAAAAATGTTGTCAGCGTTGTTATGCTGTAATCTAGGAAACTGATCAGTCTAATTTGTACACAACAAGCTCCAACCAACAGCCATGCAATGATGAGCAGATGCTTTGTGTTTTTTAGTAATGTTGATTGAGAGATAACTATTGGTCAGGACACCTGCTCTTCTCCTAAAAATGTCAAGGGATCTTTTCCATCCGTCATAGAAGATGAACAGAGCTCAGTTTTAATGTCTAATCCAAAAGATGACAACAGCCCTCCTCGAGTATCACGTTAGAGTGTCATCTCAGATTTTTGTGCTAAAGAGCCAGGACTGAGACTCAAACCCATGACCTTCTGACTCAGAGGCAAGAGTGCTACCATCTGAGTCATGGCTGATACATTGGGTCTGATTTTAACTCTGTAAGTGGATGGGTTTTGAATGAGCTACAATATCATCCATTGTTTCTT
The DNA here is from genome assembly GCF_017639515.1 of Carcharodon carcharias. NCBI lineage: Eukaryota > Metazoa > Chordata > Chondrichthyes > Lamniformes > Lamnidae > Carcharodon > Carcharodon carcharias. Next base: position 136,517,764 of record NC_054474.1, read on the forward strand.
CAAGGTACCCAGCCTGGAATAGATCCAACATTTGCCAGCTGTCAGCGAGGCATAGCACACCTCATCCAATGTACCTCTACCAATCCCCCAACAAGCCATTTAGGTGCCCCACTCCTCGCGTAGGGAAGTCTCCAGCCTGCTAAAACTACTGGCCATGTATTGGGTGGGCAGTGCCTCTGTCTTCAGAATGCCATCCTGGCACAAGGTGAGGACCTGGGCTCTTTACGGACATACAAATTAGGAGCAGGAATAGGCGATTTGGCTCCTCAAACTTGCTCTTCCATTCAGTAAGGTCATGGTTGATTTGATTGTGACATCAACTAGACTTTTCCGCCTATCCCCAATCTCAATCCCAGAACTCTCAGGGGACTGTTGTGGAGGTTATGATGGGGTCCACTGGAGCCAGTTTCTTTTTAGTTATGTCAGCTTGTTGCAGTGGTTGTTCACTGTGTCGTTGCCATATTCCTCCTGCTCATGTGTGCAGATTGGCTTCTATGTCTGTCTGGAATACAATGTTGAATAGCTGAGAACGTTTATTGGTAGCCTCCTTGTGATGTATCGTTCTTGGTGCTGAAATCCATTGAAATACCTTTAATAAAACCATAGAATGGCTACAGCACAGAGGGAAGTTATTTGGCCTGTTGAGTCAGTGCTGGATTTTTGCAAAAGCAGTTCAGCTCATTTTGCTCCCCGCCCTTTCCCTGTAAATCTGCACGTTTTTGATCTTCAGATTCTTATCCAATTCCCTTTTGAAAGCCAGGATTGAATTTGCCTCCACTATACTTCCAAACAGTGCACTCCACTTCGTAATCACTGGCTGTGTATAAAGATGGGGCAGGATTTTCCCCTTGGCTAGTTGGGGGCGGGGCCCACTCGCTGAGGGGAAAATGATGTGGGATGACGTCAGGATGAATCCCCGATGCCATTGACAGGCTCATTAAGATAATTAAAGACCTGCCCGTCCAAGCTTAAGGCTGGCGGGCAGGCCAGGAGCCCCAGTGGGCCTCTGATTATTCATGAAACTTCATCCATTGGCAGGATGAAGTTTCAAGTCTGTTTTTTAAACATTTAATAAATTTTGTGTGTTTATTATTAACATGTCCCATCTCGTGTGACATTGTCACATGAGGGGAACATGTTAATAATTTCAATATTTATCTATTTTTAGACTTTACTTACCTCTCATAAATCTCCCTGAGACAGGACTTTGCCTCAGGGAGCAGTGCACTCTTTTGCGTGCATGCGTGAAAGAGCGCACTTTGACAGATGCGGATTCCCTCCCTCCCGGAACAGGAAGCGCTATCGGGCAGGCCGCTGGGCAGGTCTTAATTGGCCCACCCACTCAAAATGGCGGCGGGCCCCTTTTCGGTGGCGGGGGTCGGCTGTCCACCCGCCGCTGAGCCGGTGAGGCTCGCACGCCATCCGAGGGCAAAATTCTGCCCATGTTTTCTCATGTTGCCTTTGGTTCTTGTACCAATCACCTTAAATCTGTGTCCTCCAGTTCTCTATACCTCTGCAAAGGGAGTGACTTCTCACTATCTACTCAGTCTGGACTCCTCATGGTTTTGAGCACCTCTATCAATCTCCTCTCAACCCTCTCTTTTAAGAACAGCCCCAGCTTCTGCCATCTATCCTTGTAACAGAAGCCCCTCATCCCTGAAAACATTCTCATAAATCTTTTGAGTATTAAATATTAATATAAAGTGTTTCTAATTTAGTTTATTGATAACTTGGTTTGTGTGGCCAACAAGGATCCAATGATTGCATGTCCTTTTGTCTGATCCAATACGTCAGTCCCTTTTCCGATACTAATTTTTAAGATATTTCCTTTTTCATGTTCCTGCTCACTTTTCATCAGCTGAGAGGATGGGGATAGCACTTAGACCACTGCAATTGAGTTTTTCACAAGAAAGGGATTAAGAAAAGAATTAAGTTGCTATGCCTTGTGAACTGTCCATTCTCTTTGGAGGTAAATTTCCTTAACACCCCAAGTTAGACTGGGGAACTGGCCTTTCTCCTCTTCAAGTGTTAGTTTCCCTCAGTTGGTAGTACTTTTACCTCTGAAATGGGAGGTTTTGCATATGAACCCCACTCCAGAACCTGAGCTCATAATTTAGGTGAACACTAAAGTGCAGCACTGAGCAATGTCTTGCCAGAGTTGCTAGCCTTTAGCTGGGATGTCAAATTGAAGTGCCATCTGCCTGTTCAGCTGAAAATCGTACATACCGTGCTGCTGTTTGAAAAAAAAACTGCATTCTGCTGGTGTGCCTGCCAACATTCCTCCCTCAATACCATCAAAAATAGATTCATATTCATCGCTTTGCTCTTTGTGGGACCCCACTGTGAGTTATATTGCTAACACATTTGCCCATAAAACAGTAACTGCAAGATATAATTTACAATTATCCCATCAACATTTCACGACGACAGCAATTTGGGGCTGGAATTTGCCTACAAAAATCACCCAGTACAGCCACTCAATTATTTCCATTGCCTCTCTCTGAGTAAGCTTGCCAAAGGACCCAACGGGAGACCCTCTCTCTTAATGGGAACGATAGTCTTGTTGGATTTGGATTTTCTGTCCTGCAATGGTCGGCAGTTCTGGCATCAGGAGCAGCTTTGATGAATAAGCATACTTGGTCCAACAGCAGCCAAACTCAAGAGGAATGGAGATAGGAGAGTGGAATGAATGGTAATGGGGAGGAAAGGCAATGAATGGATGGATATACCTCTAGGTTTATGTCACAAAGCACATGCATCCCTTAGTTTTTTCCACGCACTGCGTAGAATTTAATGGGGCTTTCATAAGGTTGGGGGGGGTGGCCAGAGAATTGGGAAGGAAGCTGAGGACTAGGATGTCCATTGTCTTTCCAATGCCATGGAATTCTCTCAGTGACAGAGAAGATGGAAGATGGTTTTCCCACACAGAGGTCAATTAAGGCCATTAAGTGTCAAATTAAGGGCCACTTAAGGGCCATTAGCATTCTACCAGCAGCGAGGGGGCCAACCGCTACATGCCGAAACTACCCAGTGAAACCTGGGGGCCCTCCCTGCAGGCTCGGAGTTGGTTACCTCTGTAGCTCATGAAAAGCTGCCCTCCCAATGGAAAGGCGCAGAAACACACCACCTGCCATCACCAACCATTCCACTAACTCCCCCTCCAACCTCCTGATCAACCACCTGCACCCATCATCCAAGGCATACCGAAACGTGTAATCCCCCTGAGTCCCAGGGTGGCATCCATGATGCTCTGGACCAGAGTACAGTTCCAGCATTGCCCCAAATGGCACTGCTGGAACTGAAGAGTTGCCGGCAGCACTTGGAGGCAGGACATTGTCACTTAAAGGGACGGGAGCCCCAATGTTGTGCAGTTAATTGCCTGATTCCTTCAGAATCAGTTGGGGCTTGCAGAAAAGGCTGAAACAGGATTTCCGCAAACATTCTGACTCACTGAAGGGCCGCAGCCACTTTGAAAAATTCAGCCCATTTTTGGACTATTCCTGTTGTATCAGTGTCAGTCATTTTGAAGGCTAGCTTTTGCTAGTTTTCTAGATTGTTTTCGGACAGTCTTATGGGACATGATAAACCTCTGTATAACTGAATGGTCTTTGGTCTTTTTTATTTCTATCTCTTTTGTTGGTATCTTTCATGCCCATCCCCCACCCACCACCCCCCCCCCCCCCGCCCCTCCCCCCAAGACACCCTGCAATATAACTCTTTGATCATATTGCTTATAAACCATTTTCCTTGGGAACATATGCTAGCTGTTAACATAGAAATCAATTACATTTGGGTCTCATCCAATCGTTCATGGGTAAATGCACAGCACCATGGATTATACCAACAACATAGGTAGGACTAGGAAAGAAGTTCTGCTTAGACAGTATGAGGAGCTAGATACCAAATTGAAGAGCAGAACCTCAAAGGAAATGATCTCTGGATTATTACCTGATCTACATGCCAATTGGTAGAGGGCACATAAGATTAGTGAAATGAATACTTGGCTCAACAATGGTGTGGGAAAAGTGGGTCTCAGTTCATAGGGCACTGACATCAGTACTGGGGAAAGTGGCGGCTGTACCGTTGGGATGGTGTACACCTGAACCATGCTGGGACCAGTGTTCTAGCAAACCACATAACTAGGGAAATAGAGAGGGCTTTAAACTAAACAAGGATGGTGAGGGCTTGAGCTTTTTTTGAAGAAATAAATTGAGGGGTAAAGTCAAGGCAAAATAGTAGTAAAGGCTAGAGAATGGCAGGAAGGAACAGAGAGGAAAAACCTAAGAATACACCATCAGTCCAGACTAGATGTTATAAAGATAACAAAAAAGACAAAGCTAAAAGCTCTGTATCTGAATGTGCATAGCATTCATAACAAAGTAAACAAATTGATAGTGCATGTTGAAGTAAATAAATATGATCTGATGGCCATTACAGAGACATGGCTGCAGAATGACAAGGATTGTATTTTGAATATTGATGGTAAATGACATTCAAGAAGTATAGAGAGCTAGGTAATGGAGGTGGGAAAGTACTGTTAATCAAGGGCGGCATTAGTGCAGTATTTCAAGATGAACTTGGTTCAGGAGATCAGGATGTGGAATTGGTTTGGGTGGAGATGAGGAATAGTAGAAGTCGCTAGTGGGAGTGGTCTACAGGGCCCCTAACAGTAACCACAATGCAGGACAAAGTATACAAGAAGAAACATTGGGTGCTTGTGATAAAGAGATGGCAATAATCAGGGTGATTTTAATCTACATATAAACTGGAAAAATCAGATTTGCCTTGATGAGGAATTCATAGATGCTTTTGAGATAGTTTCTTAGAGCAGCACATTCTGGAACCAACCAGAGAGTAGGTTATTTTAGATTTGGTATTGTGTAGTGTGACAGGATTAATTAATGACCCCAGTGTAAAGGCACCCCTAGGTAGCAGTGACCACAATATGATTGAACTTTACATCCAGTTTGAAAGGGAGAAGAATGGGTCTAAGACTAGCATTTTAAATTTAAATAAGAGCTACTATGGGCATGAAAGCTGAGCTTGCCGAAGTGACGGAAAAAGTATTTAACTACACAAAGATGAGTGACAGTTCAGATGATTGGTCAGAATATAAAGAAGGGCAGAAAATGACTAAAAGGTTAATCAGGAGAAAGAAATTATAGTATGAGAAGAAGCTAACTAAGAATGTAAAAACACATAGCAAGAGTTTCTACAGGTATTTAAAAGGTAAAAGAATAAGTAAAGTGAGTGTTGATTCTTTAGAGAGTGAGAATGGGATGTTAACAGTAGATAATAAGGAAATGGTGGATGAAATGAACAAATATCGTATTTCTGTCTTCACTACAGAAGATACGGAAAACATTCCAGTTATAGCTGTAAATCAGGAGATGGAAGGGAAGGAGGAAATTGGTGAAATTACAATCACTAGTGTCACGGTACTGAGCAAACTGATGAAGCTGCAGGCTGACAAGTCTTAAGGTCCTGATTCATTCTAGGGTCTTAAAAGAGGTGGCTAATGAGGTAGTAGATGGGTTGGTGTTAATTTTCCAAAATTCGTTAGATCCTGGAAAGGTTCCATCAGACTGGAAAGTAGCAAATATATCCCTTCTATTCAAGAAGGGAAGGAGGCAGAAAATAGGAAATAGAAAGTAAAATACTGTTTTATTCTATACTCCTAACAATCTCATCATCATTTCCAGGCCTCCTTTCTTGGCTGAGAAGGTCAAAAGACCAAAGTTCCTTGGCACCCCAACCCTGCGCAATCATGTTGGTTTGATGGAATGGATGGGCCTGAAAATTGAATTATTCATATCATTGCCTTGGTATTAGGTTAAACATAGTGCTTAAATAAATGGGATTTACAAGTGGAAAGCACTTAATTTCGACATGAAGACAGGTGTGAAAAGAAGTCCTTTAGAAGGATATATTGGCCTTGGAGGGAGTGCAGTTTAGATTTCGCAGAATGATACCCAGGCTCTAGGGGTTAAATTACAAGGAGAGATGACAAAATATAAGGTTCTATTATCTAGAATTTAGAACGTCAAGGGTTGATTTTGATGGGAGGAGGTTAGTTACAGAACGTTGTCTCTTTAAAAGGGCTTCATGGTCTTCAGTAGGTCAGCTCTAAGTCTTTATTAACAAGTAGAACTGTTTACACATGTACAGTAAAGGGTACAAGCTGGGAGCTAGCACCATGCTTAGGTCTTAACCAGTCTCTGCTCAACACCACACTGACTCCTGGGTCTGGGTCATGTGCCTTCTTACATCACTGTTTGGGTAGTACTGTACTCAGTCCCACATTAATCCAGTATGTACCAGACCCTTATACTACAGATTTGATTGAAGTTTTCAAGATATTGGGAGGAACAGGTCAGGTAGAAACTTGGTTGGGAGTCTAGAACTAGGTAGTATGGTATAAAAATTAGAGTGCTTTCGGGAGTGTAATTAGGAAACACTTCCACATGAAAAAGATGGTGGACGTTTCGAATGTTCTTCTGTAAATGGCAATCGATGCTTGATCAATTGTTAATTTTAAAACTGAGATTGATTGATAGATTTCTTTTGTTAACCGAAGTATTAAGGGATATGGGGCAAAAGCGGGTATATGGAGTTAAGTTCCAGATCAGCCACGATCTCACTGAATGGTGGAAGAAACGTGAAGGTCAAAATGGCCAATTCCTGTTATATGTTGTGACAGGAGTTGTAGGTATTTATATAGAAGCTTCACCTTCTATTTTAAGATTATAATTCTATCAATGTGCTCCTTGTAAGTGAGATGAAGATTTTTTTTCTATTTCGCTTGCCTTAAATCAGAATTAATGCCCTTTTTTGCAGTAGGCAATGGTATTTTATGTCACATTTGGCTTCAGGAAGGAAGAAAGCAGGGTGAATTAAGGTTATAGGCCAATCAGAGTCACTCATGGAAATTTTTTCAATTCATTTGTGTACTGGGAGTAAAATGCAGATAGGCTTTAGAATTTATGAGGGATCCCAGTGTGATACAGGTAATAGAGATGAGTCATTTTCCTGGATTGGAAAGAGGTACTCGTGCACTGCTCAAATGACAGTTCAAGAGTGCTCATTGACAAAATGGTGTATGATGGGGCTAACACAAATAAAGAAGGTGAAAAATATTAGGGAGGAAAATGAAAGGGGATTTGTGCCACACCATCATGTACATTTTAGAAGTTAATGCATTAAAACTTTAACAGTAGACATCTGTTTTAGGAAACCAAATGGCTGAATGTATTAGTATTTAATTCTCAGACTTCCCTCGTAGCCTCGTGAGCATGAATTCCAAAACTATTCACGTAATTTCTTACTGCTTGCTACTCTCGAGGAATCATGTGCATTTGACTCGATGAATAATGTTTCTGTTGTAGATCCTTTGCATGGATTTCAGGGGGAATACTGTGGATTTCCAGTGGTGGTAAAATCAGGGAACTGATTGATGAAATGTAAATACCATCAAGCTGCAAATATATCCCACACTGGCAGCTTATTACCTCTATCCCACGCTTGGAGACATTTGTTTATTTAAGATAAATGGCTTCAGCCTCCTCTTAAGGAAACAGTGTTTCTACCCTCAGACAGTTGTACTGTAAACTGAAAGTTTTCTGTCCTCTAATTGTCTTTAAATCTCTTAATGCTTGCGAGCCAATTATTTAACGCATAAAATATACTTTAAATTTAAAGCATGAAATGGTTACAATAACAAAAAGTCTATGATATATGACCGCACACGGAAAAACAGAATTAAGCAAAAACAAAATGCGCACACATATACACGTGACTATTTATAAAGCAAGAATGCAGAGGAAAATAGACCTAATACATTTCATCCCACTTGCACAAAATTAAAGAGAAAGAAATCAAAATGGCTGAGAGGCCAGAACACATTTAACCTTTAACAAAGTAATAGCCTGCAGGAGACCAAAAACATCTTAAGAAATTCTGAACATTGTTTTCCTTTTCTTTAAAAGATCTTAGGAATTTGGTTAAAAGAAAATAAAGAAATGAGGAAAAAGGATGACCTAATTTTCCCCCAATACAGGAACAGCCCGTGGAAATGCCAGAGTTACTTTGCATGATGCATGTCAAGAAGCTTTTGTTTGCCTGTACTTATTTTAATTCATTTTCGTCATCCTTCTGTTGTGTGTTTTTATTTTACTAGGGGAATCTCTGAGCTTTGCGGATGACCTTCTTTCAGGCCTGGGGTCCTCCTGTGTGGTGGTGGGGAAAAACCATGGGGTTGCCTCGGAAACAACCACGTACTCCTTAATTTTCAAATGCCTGGAACCAGACAGTTTCTACAAGTAAGCAAAAACAAATAACGCACAAGCACGTGCTAATGCACACGCACACATACTGGGGTTGCCAACTCTGGTCGGATGTATTCCTGGAGGTTTCAGCACATGACCTCCCACCTCAATCGACCCACTCCCACATTACCCTAATTGCTCCATCTCCATGTGCAATGCATCTCCACCCCAATTAGAAAGCAAACAAGCTCTTTGTTAATTGATTGGATTAACCTTGACTTTTAGTCTAATCATTTCCTTTCCTCATCTCCAACATTTTTGTAACTAATAAATGAAAGTGTTTCGAGAAAATGAAAAAACACAAGCTGTTTAAATTCCCCACAATTTTTCTCCTTACTTACAGAAGTATGCAGGAGAATAATTGCCAATTCCAGGAGACCCCAGGACAGTCCTGGAGTGTTGGCAACCCTAATACACATTTTCAAATGGGATCTTTCAAATAAATGTTTTGATGGCGGCTTCAAACAAAATTATGTAAGAAAAAAGCTACAGAAACTGCTATCGGTTGTTGTGTTAAATTGCAAGGAAATCTAGATTGTGAGTTACCGTTGCAAACTTGTATAAACAGCTCGCTAACTTCAGCATTTTCCCTCTCCATGGCTATTTTTCCTTACCAGGAAAGATGTTTTGTGGTTCGTTTGTTTTCCTTAGTACGGGAGTCTTTCAAAACTTGGCACGCCGTGTTTAACACCTCCACAAGGTGCTTTTATTTTTCTTCACCCCAACAGTTGCGGAAGTCACAGCTGAACAAATTTCAATGTTACACTTTTGTGTTTATTCCTTTTGCTGCTGGTGGATTGGATTCCTCAGTGGTGTTTGACATGAGAAGGTTTGTGTTTGACAAGTCTCATGTTTGCATGCCAGGTTTCCCCATGTTTACAAATGAGTATGTTGTCAACCACTCTTTGCCATGGCCAGATATAAAAACAACTCACTAATTAACGATGGCCATATTTTTCCTAACACATCTCTGTAGTTCACAATGGAACATTTCTGTTCTTTCTCATTTCTCCATTGTCTCATCTTACTTACACATCACACAGCCCGTCGAGGTTTTGGAACTTTAAACCACGGAGTTTAAGATTGATGCTGGCTGCTTTCAGGAACATGTGTACTTTCTGATTCCTGTATGGTGAGAAATGAGAGTGAGTCCTTTCGAAATGATTTCAATGAATTTCTGAACTAATTGAAATTGCAGAAAATTGGAAATAAATGCAGAAAATATTTGAAATATACAGTAAGACCACCTTTTAACAAAAAAAGTTCCACCTACTATCAATTTCCAAGGTTTTCTGTTTTAAATATTCCTGAAGATTGAATTTCCTATTCAAAGTGGTGCTGTGGAAGGGACAGCGCTGCAGTACCAAGGGGTTTTGGAGCTGTCTTCTATGTTGCTAAAGTTTGGTGTGAAAATTTAAATGCAACTTCTTCTGTATGAGTGGCAGAACAAAGTTACATGAACATTGGCACATTAGAAACCTTTTTTTCTAATTGATGCAATGATAAGTAATTTATAATATCAGACATAATAACATAAATGTATTAGCAGTCACAATACTCCTCCTCTGATGTCTCAATTCTTTGCAAGCTATTTGATGACAGTACCCTTTACATCATAATCACTTGGCCTCTCTTTGATTTGGCTTGGACCTTGGAGATGGCGTTTAAGCCTGATTGTTTTAAGGCATGTTTCTGAAGTGAAAGTTTGTTTTTTTTTTAATAATATAGGATACACACAGGATAACTGAGGTTTTGATAAAGGTTAAACCCAGTTGAACCTGACTTTTACATCCTAAAAGACATGTCAGGATTAAATCTGATGAGACTCAAAAATGTCAGTGTTGGCACTCCACTCCTGGTGTGACACACACACAGAGCTGCTTTCCTTGTTGGCACAGTGAGCCATTCAGCTCACTTTGCAGCTGCCCACCCCACCTGTAAATGGCTGGAGAGAAAGTACTGTGGTACTTATTTATTTAAAATGCTTCAGTTTCTTTCAATTTCTGATTTAAGCCTAAATCCTTGTGATTACTCGGCTTCTGATACCAAAGAGAATTTTATTTGCTCAGACTTCACTTAATTTGAAACAAATAGAATAAGACAAAATTCAAAGATAAATGGTGCACATCATCTGCGATCTAATTAAGAGGTAGAAAGAGGTAGGGGGTTAAGGTGATGACCATCATTGCAAGGCCAGTAACATTTTTATTTTTTTTTTTAGAATCCAAAAACCCAGATATTTATTTAAAGAATGAAACCACGAGGTTCACAGTTTAAATCAAAACTATTTTACTACCCAAAAATCAAAGAGCACGAATACTAATAAATACACTCTGGGCAGAATTTTTCACTTGGCATGCGGGCACATGCCTGACACACTCGAGTGTGAAATAACACGTGATGACGTCAAGCAAACGTCTCGACGTCATCACGCACTCGCACAATATTTCGGTCAGCGGGCATGCGCGGGATTCGGCAGCATGCCCGTCGACAAATAAGAAGCCTATTAAGGCTGTTGGCATTGCAATTACCAGGGAGTTTTTGTTGCTCATCCAACTTTATAGTTGGCGGGTGGGTGAATTGGCCATGTGGCCTTTGCCTTTTTGCGGAAACCTCATTCAAGGGTGGGATGAGGTTTCCGAGATTAATTTAAAAAAAGATTAAAATGATTGGACAGAATTTTCAGCATCCATATGTTTAGATGAATTATTCTGATGTGTGCACATATTTTTCGGCATTTTAAAATCTTTATTTTAGACTTTTGGATTCTTCAGGTCACTGAGGCAGCTCTCTGCCTTCAGGGGTCATTCTGTGAGTGCTCCACCGTGACCATACTGACTTCAGCATTCACCCTCCTCCAACCCCACCCCGGCAGGGCTGAGCATTTCAGTGCACCTTTCATACTGCCTGACTGTTAATTGGCCAGACAGCGTGAAATCGCGATAGGGGGCTAATCAATTTTCTACTTTTATTATCTTTAATGTAACTGACTATTTAAGATACAGGACAGGATTTTGAGTTCAGTGTGCAGGTGTGGCCGGCAGGCCCGGGAGCAGCTGGGAAACGGGCCGTTGCACGCTGAACTCAAAATCCTGCCCTCTATCTTAAAAAGTCAGTTACATTAAAGATGATAAAAGTATAATGAACTCAGTTACCTATAATCTAATTCGAATGCTAAATCATATTTCCTTCTACACCCATTAGACTTACTTTCCCAATAAACTCAAGTCAGAGACTTATAAATAAAATTGGAAGAATCACTTGGTCTGAGTACTGCTTCAAAGATTTGTGTGAGAGTTGAGATTTCTTGAGCCTTCCGCTTACTTCCAACAGTGACCTAATTTATTTCCCCCTCTACAGGAACAGCCTGTGGAAATGCCAGAGTTAACTTTGCATGATGCATGTCAAGAAGCTTTTGTTTGCCTACACTTATTTTAATTAATTTTCATCATCTTTCTGTTTTGTGCTTTCCCTTCAAATTTCCTTCAAACATCTTATAGTTGCAAATTTCCTGTTCAACTCTAGCAGCTTAAGCATAATTACCTTAGGTTAGAACTTTTCTTCTAATATTTTTTAACTCTGGAGTTTTGCATCTAGTTCTCTCTCTCTTTCTCTCAGTTTGGCTATACCAGAAGTTCAGCTCACTGTTAGGAGTCCTTCAGTTAACAAGAAGTTTAAACTCTTTTAGCCAAGACACAACATTTCAACTGAACTCTGAGAGAGATGTTTTTCCTCTCCAGCTAGCTTGTTCTCCAGCTAAAAGCTAAAACTTCTTGAACACTAAAAGACACCACTTCAGTTAACTTACATTGACTTGTTTTCCTTCTTTTGTTTATCTCCCAGGGAACCTGGTCACACGATAATAAACTGAAAGCCAAGTGCTTTACTAGAAATCATATCGTAGAGAAACCTAGTTCTTAAGGGACCATCACCCAACACAAAATATAGCCTTTTACACCAAAAACACATGGGCCATCACATAAGTGAGAGTTCAAACAAGTTATGTACATTACTTCAATGCTGGACCATCGAAGTGCGGAGTTACACACTTAGGCTGGGCTTTTCCAGCACCTCCATCCGCCAGGATTTTCCAGCCTCATTGAAGTCAATAGGCTTTTGAATGGCCCGCCACATTTTCTGGCCCCACCCCTGCCTTAACGGAGCCTTAAAATTCTGCCCTTAGATTTCCTGATCAACATTATTTTATAGCTGGTTGTAATACTTTAATTTTTAAATAACTGATGAAAAAATCATGCATCTGTATGCTTTGGTTTAGAAATTTTCAAAGTTGATTTTACTGCCATACATGTTCTAAATATTTTATGGATTCATCAATCATTTTATTTATAACATTCTTGCCAAAGAATAAATTAAATTCTGTGATGAGACAACACAGCTTCGTCAAGGCAAAACAATCTTGAAAGTGAAAGTGATTCACTTATAAGTGTCAAGTGGATTTGCTTATGAGGGTCATGACAATGAGCTTATACAGGGCAAGCCAATGCATTCATAAAGGTCAATGTACTGTACCAAAAAAGGTCAAAGAAACACTGTTATAATGGTCAAAGTAGTGCACTTGTAAAGACCAACCTAATGTGTTGTTTTTTATTCATTCGTGGGATATGGCCATTGCTGACAAAACCAACATTTATTGACCTTTCCTTGAGAAGGTGGTTGGACTTTGCTGCAATTTGTATGGTGTTGGTACACCGACAGTATTGTTAGGGAAAGAGTCCCAAAATTTTGACCCAGCAATGACAAAGAAACAATGATATATTTTCAAATCAGCGTGGTATTTGTCTAGGAGGGGAACTTGTAGGTGGTGGTGTTCCCATATGCCTGCTGCCTTTGTGCTGCTAGATGGTAGAGTTTGCAGATTTGGAAGGTGCTCTGTCGAAGGAGCCATGCACTGTATCCTGTAGATAGTATACACGGCAACTACACTGGTGGAGGGAATGAAAGTTTAAGACGATGGATAAGGTACCGATCATCTGTACTGTTATTTTAAGGATGATGTTGAAATTGTTGAGTATTGTTGGAGCTGTATTCACCTTGTCAAGTGGAGAGTATTCCATCACACTCCTGAATTCTGATTTATAGCTGGTGAAAAAGTTTTGGAAAGTCAGGAGGTCAGTTAATCAGCACACAATACACCGCCTCTGACCTGCACTTGTAGTCACAGTATTTATGTGGCTCATCCAGTTAAGTTTCTGGTCAATAATGACCTCAATATATTGATGTTTAATAACATGCAAGGCAATGTGTTTATGAAGGTAGGGATTTTGCACTTATAACGTTCAAGGCAATGCAGCTAAAAACATTGATATTCTTCAGCTATTTCTCCTCCTGCACTAATCTGCCTTCCCCTTTTCTAGGAAGGTTTGGATTCTGTCGTGTTTTGAATTATGAGGCCCTTTGTGTAGGGGGAAGGAAAATATAAAATAATGTACAAATTGGCCAGTAGCTACATTTTTCTTTCATTATTTGTTAGCGCAAGTGGGCACAGCTTTAAGTTGTAACAGATTCAGAACTGAATTGTAATTTAAACAGAAGTGATACTGTTCAACACAATCTGTATAATATGTGATTAGTACATTTTGGGATAATGTGATGCATAGCTTTCCAAGTTGCAGGGGATTGCATATTTTGTCGATATTAATACTAGCTTCCTGGAAGGAAATTATAGAGCACTAATCAAATTGAGAAGTCAGATTACATCCTAAGTGATGAGCAGTGAGCTTGAGCAATTTATCATCTGAACACTGAGATTTAATTACTGCTGTTAATTAGCTCCCATTTTTTCATTTATGATAAATTGTGAGATTTAAAACCTCCATCCTACTGGGGCTTCAGTGTTAATTTTTGTTGGTGTGATGGCATTTGTATGATGGTTTTTGGTTTGGTGTGATGGTGTTGGCGTTGGTGTGATGGTGTTGATGTGATGGTGTTGATGTGATGGTGTTGATGTGATGGCGTTGGTGTGATGGCGTTGGTGTGATGGCATTGGTGTGATGGCGTTAGTGTGTTGGTGTTGGTATGATGGTGTTGGTGTGATGGTTTTTCGTTTGGCGTTGGTGTGATGGCGTTGGTGTGATGGTGTTGGTGTGATGGTGTCAGTGTGATGGCGTCAGTGTGATGGTTGTTGGTTTGGCATCAGTGTGTTGGCGTCGATATGATGGCGTTGGTGTGATAGTGTTGGTGTGATGTTTTTTGGTTTGGCGTTGGTGTGATGGCGTTGGTGTGATGGCGTTGGTGTGATGGTATTTGGTTTGGTGTTGGTGTGATGGCGTTGGTGTGATGGCGTTGGTGTAATGACATTGATGTGATGGTATTGGTGTGATGGTTTTTGGTTTGGCCTTGGTGTGATGATGGTGGTGTGCTGACGGTGGGCTGACATTGTTGTGATGGCATCGGTGTGATGGTGTCAGTGTGTTGGCGTCGGTGAGATGGTGTTGGTGTGATGGTTTTTGGTTTGGTGTTGGTGTGATGGCGTTGGTGTATTGGAGTTGGTGTGATGGCATTGGTGTGTTGGAGTTGGTGTGTTGGTGTCAATGTGTTGGCCTCGGCATGTTGGCCTCAGCATGTTGGCGTCGGTGTGATGTCGTTGGTGTGATGGTTTTTGGTTTGAAGTTGGTGTGATGGCGTTGGTGTGATGGAGGTGGCGTGATGGCATTGGTGTGTTGGCATCAGTGTGATGGCGTTGGTGTGATAGTGTCGATGTGATGATTTTTGGTTTGGTGTTGGTGTTGGTGTGTTGGTGTTGGTGTGTTGGTGTTGGTGTGTTGGTGTTGGTGTGTTGGTGTTGGTGTGATGGCGTCGGTGTGTTGGCATTGGTGTGATGGAATTGGTGTGATGGAATTGGTATGATGGTTATTGGTTTGGCGTTGGTGTAATGGTTTTTGGTTTGATGTTGGTGTATTGGTGTTGGTGTGTTGGCATTGATGTGATGGCGTTGATGTGATGGCATTGGTGTAATGGTTTTTGGTTTGATGTTGGTGTGATGGTGTTGATGTGATGGCGTTGGTGTAATGGTTTTTGGTTTGATGTTGGTGTGATGGCATTGGTATGATGGTGTTGTTATGATGGTGTTGGTGTGTTGGCATCAGTGTGTTGGCATCGATGTGATGGCGTCAATGTGATGGCGTTGGTGTGATAGTGTTGGTGTGATGGTTTTTGGTTTGGTGTTGGTGTGTTGGTGTTGGTGTGTTGGCATTGGTGTGTTGGCATTGGCGTCAGTGTGATGGTGTCGATGTGATGGCATTGGTGTGATAGTGTTGGTGTGATGGTTTTTGGTTTGACATTGTTGTATGGCATTGCTGTGATGGCATTGGTGTCTTGGCACTGGTGTGCTGGCATCAGTGTGATGGAGCCGGTGTGTTGGCTTTGGTGTGTTGGCGTCGGTGTGATGGTGTTGATGTGATGGCATTGGAGTGATGGTTTTTTGTTTGATGTTGGTGTGATGGCGTCGGTGTGTTGGCGTTGGTGTGTTGGCATCAATGTGATGGTGCTGATGTGATGGCGTTGGTGTGATGGTTTTTGGTTTGGCATTGTTGTGATGGCATCTGTGTGTTGGTGTTGGTGTGATGGCATTGATGTGATGTCGTTGGTGTGATGGTTTTTGATTTGGCATTATGATGGCATCGGTGTGTTGGCATTGGTGTGTTGGCATTGATGTGTTGGCACTAGTGTGTTGGCATCAGTGTGTTGGCATCAGTGTGTTGGCATCAGTGTGTTGGCATCGGTGTGTTGGCATCGGTGTGTTGGCATCGGTGTGATGGCATCGGTGTGATGGCATCAGTGTGATGGCATCGGTGTGTTGGCATCGGTGTGTTGGCGTTGGTGTGTTGGCCTCAGTGTGATGGCATTGATGTGATGTCGTTGGTGTGATGGTTTTTGATTTGGCATTGGTGTGATGGCATTGGTGTGTTGGCATTGGTGTGATAGCATCGGTGTGATGGCGTTGATGTGATGGCGTTGGAGTGATGGTTTTTGGTTTGGTGTTAGTGTGATGGCATCGGTGTGATGGCGTTGGTGTGTTGGCGTTGGTGTGTTGGCGTTGGTGTGATGGCCTTGATGTGATGTCGTTGGTGTGATGGTTTTTTGCTTTGGCATTGTGTTGGCATCGGTGTGTTGGCATCGGTGTGTTGGCATCGGTGTGTTGGCATCGGTGTGTTGGCATCGGTGTGTTGGCATCGGTGTGTTGGCATCGGTGTGATGGCATCGGTGTGATGGAATTGGTATGATGGTTATTGGTTTGGCGTTGGTGTAATGGTTTTTGGTTTGATGTTGGTGTGTTGGCGTTGGTGTGTTGGTGTTGGTGTGTTGGCGTTGGTGTGTTGGCATTGATGTGATGGTGTTGATGTGATGGCATTGGTGTAATGGTTTTTGGTTTGATGTTGGTGTGATGGTGTTGATGTGATGGCGTTGGTGTAATGGTTTTTGGTTTGATGTTGGTGTGATGGCATTGGTGTGATGGCGTTGGTGTGATGGCGTTGTTATGATGGTGTTGGTGTGTTGGCATCAGTGTGTTGGCATCGATGTGATGGAGTCAATGTGATGGCATTGGTGTGATAGTGTTGGTGTGATGGTTTTTGGTTTGGTGTTGGTGTGTTGGTGTTGGTGTGTTGGCATTGGTGTGTTGGCATTGGCGTCAGTGTGATGGTGTCGATGTGATGGCATTGGTGTGATAGTGTTGGTGTGATGGTTTTTGGTTTGACATTGTTGTATGGCATTTCTGTGATGGCATTGGTGTCTTGGCACTGGTGTGCTGGCATCAGTGTGATGGAGCTGGTGTGTTGGCTTTGGTGTGTTGGCGTCGGTGTGATGGTGTTGATGTGATGGCATTGGAGTGATGGTTTTTTGTTTGATGTTGGTGTGATGGCGTCGGTGTGTTGGCGTTGGTGTGTTGGCATCAATGTGATGGTGCTGATGTGATGGCGTTGGTGTGATGGTTTTTGGTTTGGCATTGTTGTGATGGCATCTGTGTGTTGGCGTTGGTGTGATGGCATTGATGTGATGTCGTTGGTGTGATGGTTTTTGATTTGGCATTATGATGGCATTGGTGTGTTGGCATTGGTGTGTTGGCATTGGTGTGTTGGCACTAGTGTGTTGGCATCGGTGTGATGGCATCAGTGTGATGGCATCAGTGTGTTGGCATCGGTGTGTTGGCATCGGTGTGTTGGCATCGGTGTGTTGGCATCGGTGTGTTGGCATCAGTGTGTTGGCGTTGGTGTGTTGGCCTCAGTGTGATGGCATTGATGTGATGTCGTTGGTGTGATGGTTTTTGGTTTGGTGTTAGTGTGATGGCATTGGTGTGTTGGCATCGGTGTGTTGGCGTTGGTGTGTTGGCTTTGGTGTGATGGCCTTGATGTGATGTCGTTGGTGTGATGGTTTTTTGATTTGGCATTGTGTTGGCATTAGTGTGTTGGCATTGGTGTGTTGGCATTGGTGTGTTGGCATTGGTGTGATGGCACTAGTGTGTTGGCACTAGTGTGTTGGCACTAGTGTGTTGGCACTAGTGTGTTGGCATTGGTGTGATAGCATTGGTGTGATGGCGTTGATGTGATGGCGTTGGAGTGATGGTTTTTGGTTTGGTGTTAGTGTGATGGCATTGGTGTGTTGGCGTCGGTGTGTTGGCGTTGGTGTGTTGGCGTTGGTGTGATGGCGTTGGTGTGATGGCCTTGATGTGATGTCATTGGTGTGATGGTTTTTTGCTTTGGCATTGTGTTGGCATTGGTGTGTTGGCATTGGTGTGTTGGCATTGGTGTGTTGGCATTGGTGTGATGGCACTAGTGTGATGGCATTGGTGTGTTGGCATTGGTGTGTTGGCATTGGTGTGTTGGCATTGGTGTGTTGGCATTGGTGTGTTGGCATCGGTGTGTTGGCGTCGGTGTGATGGCATTGATGTGATGTCATTGGCGTGATGGTTTTTGATTTGGCATTGGTGTGATGGCGTTGGTGTGATGGCGTTGGTGTGATGGCGTTGGTGTGATGGCGTTGGTGTGATGGCGTTGGTGTGATGGCGTTGGTGTGATGGCGTTGGTGTGATGGCGTTGGTGTGATGGCGTTGGTGTGATGGCGTTGGTGTGATATTGTTGGCGTGATGGTGTTGGCGTGTTGGTGTTTATGTGCATTGAAATGCATGTGTGTGTGCATGTATATATTGATTGGCAATGATGAAAAACATTGGGTTGAAATTGTGCTATGTAGTATTAGCAACTGATGCATTGGCATGATTTAATTAAATTCTATTATTATCTTAGTATAAATATAATGATATGGACCCTTTATGTATTTTATATTAATATTCCATTGCGTAATTTCATGCTAATTAAGATAAATAATATGGAGGGGGGATGTGTTTATTTTTTGCCGAACATAATGCACAATTATGTGATCGATCTGAAATGAAGGGCTGAATTTTACCAGCCCATGAGAAATGTACTGAAGGTGGGAAGGGTTGTAAAACGGTTTCAGAAAGAGTCTTCCAGCCACCACCGGATATTCCCAGAAGTGGGAATGGCAGCAGATTGGCTGCCCCCCTGCTGGAGGTGGGCAGCCAATTAATTCGATTAAGTGGACAATTAACAGCTCCTGCTGTAATTTTGCTGTATATTAAGGGAGCCTCCAGCGGCTTTCTTTGGGGGTGACCTCCCTTTCTGGTTGATCCATGACCCAGGGAGGGCGCCCTCCCTGCCGCTGCTCGGTGACAATGGCAGCCCTCGTGGATCTGACACCGCCACTGGTACATACACTGCCTGGCACATAAGAAATAAATCCTTACTTGGCCTTTGAGGAGGTCTTAACATGGGACTGCTCCTTCCTCCTCCCAGCAACCTAGGCAGCGGCCACCTCCATGGGTGGACCAACAGTTTGAAGAGGCATAACTTAATTGGATGTCAGTACCAGTTGCGGCCTCTTAATTGGCTGCTGGAAGAAAAAATTTGTACGTCGTCCCGCAATTTGCCCATGCAGACTTGGGACCTGTTTTCGGCCTTGGCGGCAGGAGTCCATTGATTCATGTAAAATTCTGCTCAAAGTTTCAAGTTGTTTGAAACGTTTCAAGGAAATTGTTCCTTGTTCTTTTCTTGATCAACATTGCTGCATAATTGTAATCACTGCAGCTTTAAGGAATGTAGTGACTGTAGCTTTAAGATTTGTTGTACTGTCGAATCAGCCTGAAGCGCAGGGAACCCTAGGGGTGGAGTTTGTGTCTGGTTGTGGATCTTGATGGAATCATGGCAACTACTGCTGAAGCCCTGTAAATAAAGTTCTCTGTTTCTTATGAGAAACCTGTCTGGAAAATCAAGTCCATAACAACTGGTGACGAGGATAAATTGGGTCCAGTGCTGTCCCTCAGCCAGTGAATGTCAGTATCTTGTTTTGAACAGAAGAAAGGGAAAATATACTCAACAGGTATGCCATTTTTTGGCAGGATCGACCCCTTCGACTCATCTACAGAGGACTGGAGTCAATATATAGAACACCTCGGTTCCTTTTTCCAAGCAGATCTGAAAATGAATTGTTATCAATGTGGAATTAAGCTTATCCCTGAAACTTGCTGCTTTAAAGAGGTGGAGTGCCATTATTTTCATAAAAGAGGGCACATACTGAAGCAATGTAAAGCAAGATTGAGACAGACTCCCAGGCAGCAAACTAAACAGATCGAGGTACATAATGTGGAAGAACCAGAAACCACTAATTCTGATGTTTATTCTCTATTTAATGTGAAAGTTGTGAAAACAGAGCCAATCACTGTTACTCTGCAGGCCAATGGAAAACTTTTGATTATGGAAGTGGATACTGGTGCATCAACCACTGTAATGGGGGAGCACACATTCAAATATTTAAACAAGGGTACTCAACAATTGAATATGGAGTAGATTTCAGCCAATTTGAAAACATATTCTAGTGAAACTATACAAGTGGAAGGTATTACCACTATATCTATTTATTACAAATACCAGACAGCTCAGCTCCCTGTGATTGTAGTGGAATGTGAAGGACCAAGCTTTCTAAGTCATAATTGGTTGAGGGAAATTAACCTTGATTGGCTGGTGAGATTTCAAAAGGAAGCCGGAAGAGTTCCTGAGTTGGTAAAGGAACAAGGCAAGGTATTTCGGATTGAGCCTGGACAGTCAAAGGACCTTAAGCAGATGCAAAAGGATTGTGTAACCATTCAGCACCCTGAGGAACCGAAGACTGTCTTAAACAGCAGCATGGAAGAACAGCAGAAGAAATCCAAGGAGATTCTGCTAAATTACAGAATTCAAGATGGAGCGAGTGAGCTTCGCAAAGAATTGGAAAACCTTTTGAAAGGCCTTCACATGCTACAAGGATCCCTTAGCTCAAAGTTTGTACCTCTGAAAAATTGGAAGAGAAGCAGAACGAATTTAACGTCACTGTGAACAAACTGAAGAACCAGTTGGCAGAGAAGACGCAGCAATGTTCAAGTCTCCAGGAGGAAGCCAAAAGATACAAAAAGGAGACAGAAGACCTGAAGAATTGGCTGAGTGAAACAAAAGAGGCATTAGAAAGAAAAGTCCAAAATACAAGTGAACGATGAAGCCATGAGTTGCTCCACCCCTGAATGGAACCAAGTTGAGATTTCACCTGGTCTGGCTGACTGTGAAGTCAAAATGAAGGACGAGACTAAACTCTGTGGTAGACAGAAGAAGACAAGATGGAAGATGGTTCAGAAAAGACAATGAACGACCCCACTCACTATTACAGGTTCCACGCCTTCAGAATTACTTATGAAGCACTGCCTTCATATGAGATGAAGCCTGGTACTTCCCAATTTGGCAAAGAAGGTAGAGGACAGTCAAGGGAATCAAAAATTGCTCACAATTTGCACAGCTTAGAGCGAGAATTTACTGTAGGTGAAACAGTATTTGTATGAAACTTCGGTGGTGGATTGAATTTGTTACCTGGTATAATAGTTTCTGTGACCGGATCGCTGTGGTACCACATAGAAGTGGATGGCTGGATCACTCAAGAACACATGGAGCATTTGAGAAGAAGGGAGATAGCCCAACAAATCGATGTTCCACCTGTAACCATTGTAGAACCTGTGGTCCCCATTGTGATCGATCAACCAAGGATAGACACCAGATGTCTCTGTCAGAGTGAATAACACTGAACTGCCTATGCCTAAGGAGGTACCTGATGTTGCTCCAGTTCCAGAAAATGAAGATTCAGTGAGAGATTCTAAAATCATAGAGCTACGACATTCCACTCGGATCAGGAAACCACCTGAGTGACTGAACTTATAATTTCATAACCTGTGTATATATTTGTAATGTTATGAATGTAGTTGTTCTTGTAAATACAAACTGTATTAAAAAATTTAAAGGTGGAGGAATGTGGTGACTGTAGCTTTAAGACTTATTGCACTGTGTAGTATTGTGCAACAGCATGAGCAAATCAGCCCGAAGCGGGGGGGAACCTTTGGGGTGAAGTTTTTGTCTAGTTGTGGGTCTTGATGGAAGCATGTATCTACCGTTGAAACCCTGTAAATAAAGTTCACTGTTTCTTATCAGAAACATGTCTAGAAAATCAAGGGCAGGATTTTACGCCCCATGGGCAGGCGTGCGACCAACCCGATCGGGCAAGTGTCCAATGCCATCATGCACTCGCACAGTATTTTGGTCGGCGGGCATGCACGAGAGTTGGCAGCATGCCCGCTGACAATTAAGAGACTCATTAAGGCCCTTAATCAATTAATTGAAAGCAATTTTTTGCTGCCTGTCCAGCCTTATGGTTGCCAGGTGGGCCAATCGGCCACAAGGCCTTTGGATTTTTTTATGAAACCTCATCCACAGGTGGGATGAGGTTTCCAATAGTAATTAAAATAAAAATAAAAATTTTTAGACATTATTTTTAATATGCCCCTGTTCATGTGACTGAGTCATATTGGGGGCATGTTTCTCTCATTTTTAAAACTTTTATTTCTGTTCCTACAAATCTTCAGCTCCCTGGGGCAGCTCTGGCCATTATTTGGCCAGCCAGCGTGAAATTGTGGTTGGGGGCCGATCCCGGGCCACCGACCATTTCCCGGCCACTATCGGGTCTGCCTGCTGCGCTGGCCTGATGACTTGAAAACCCTGCCCCAAGTCTGTATCAATAAAATAAAAGCAAAATATTATGGATGCTGGAAATCTGAAACAAAAACAGAAAATGCTAGAAAAACTCAGCAGGTCTGACAGCATCTGTGGAGAGAGAAGCAGAGTTAATGTTTCGAGTCCCTGTGACCCTTCTTCTATATCAATAATGTAAGACAAAAAAAATTAATTTGAATATTAATATAACACCTTCAGGTTGAGGTTAGTAATTGGTCTGAGGGCATGTTAAGTTATGTATGTGGTCTAAACCCTAAATCAAAATTAATGTCCGGAGTGACATTTTCAATAGTATGGAGCAATGACAAGATATTTATAAACCTGAGTATGTAACTCCCAGCAAAATAAAGGCCTGTATCATGATATGCCACATCATGGCATGATTTGGTGTGCATTTGTCTAAGAAGTTATTACTCAAGTACGGAATTGTTTCTTCAGTGATTTGTGGGGAGTGGATTGAGTTACCTGATGTGTTTTTATCCATCTCTGTCGTCCCACGTTAATAATTCTCTCCAGTGCTTGGATGGATTTAACACAGGGAAGGTTTCTGGAGCTGAGCTCTAATTGGCTGATTTCTGTCATTTCTACTTAAAATTCATCAATTACCAAAATTGACCACAAGGAAAGATTTCCTTCCACATTTAGTGAAGACACAAGCAAATACAGTCCTGCCTGCAGTGTTATCACATGACACTGCAGCACCTTTCATGTCTCACTCCATCGGCGATGCCTC
This sequence comes from Carcharodon carcharias, assembly GCF_017639515.1. Taxonomy (NCBI): domain Eukaryota; kingdom Metazoa; phylum Chordata; class Chondrichthyes; order Lamniformes; family Lamnidae; genus Carcharodon; species Carcharodon carcharias. The sequence goes on from NC_054474.1 coordinate 136,540,941, forward strand.
GGAATCAAGGATGATGTCCGTCAGGCTTGGTGAGACTTCATATGACTGAGGAGCCCAATTTTAGATCCACATGTTCTTCCGCAATGGAGGCATATTGTTGCGCAAGGGAGTGGAAATCATATCCCCGGGTTGGCTTCCTTCTCCTTCCTCTGCTGCTGCCGTCCTACCTCGTTGTCGAGTCAGAGTCTTGAGGTGGCTTGTGCCTTGATGGACCAGGTGGTGCCAGGGCAAGTGATCAGCAGCATTCTCCTCCCGGTCAGTGGTGTTAATGCATCCGTGCTTTAGGGCAATCTTGAGCGTATCCTTATACCTTTTCCTTTGGCCGCCCTTTGAGCGTTGGCCAATGGAGAGCCGTGAGAAGAGAACCTGCCAAGGGAGGTGGTTTTTGAGCATCTGGATGCAACGGCCCGCCCATCAGAGTTGGTTCTGCAGGAGCAGGGCTTCAGTGCTGGTAGACACAGCTTCATGGAGGACGCTTGTGTTAGTCCAGCCGTCCTCCCATTCGATCCCCAGGATTCGACTCAAGCACAGCTGATGAAAGATCGCAAAGATCTTAATGTGGCTTTAGTAGACAGCCCATGGAGACAATTTTCTCCACGTCGGGGATGGGGTTTTGCGGGTGTGGGCGCGGACCTAATTGGCGCCCCTGATCGGGTCCACGGCGCCATTTTATGTGGGTGGGCCAATTAAGGCCCACCCAGTGTAATGCGCACCCAGAAGCACTGTGCGCTCCCTTGCGGGGCGGGTGAGGGGTGGTTTCCCTGAGTCGGGAATGCACCCAAAAGAGTGCAGAAATCCCCCTGAGGCACAGAGGGTGCTTCAGGGAGATAAGTTTTAAGTGTTAAAAATTTTAATAAAGAAACAAAATTTAAGACATGTCCTCTCATGTGACAGTGTCACATGAGCGGGGACATGTCAAAGAACTTTCATGAAAACATTTATTTAATTCATAAACCATTCATGAAACTTCATCCCGCCCGTGGATGAGGTTCCATGAAAAATGCGAAGGCCACCTGGGCTCTTCACCTGCCAGCCAATCTTAAGATTGGTCGGGCAACTTTCTCAATAGGTTTAATTAGTTAACTAATGGCCTTAACAGGCCTTTGACAGTACGGTGAGCACACAGCCAAGTCGGCTGTGCACCAGCCATACTGAAAATCTAAATGACGCATGGTGACATCGGAACGCACTCCTGACATCACCTTGCATCATTTTACGCCTCGGTGAGCGAACCCCGCCCCCGCTTGCTGAGCCAAAAATTCTCCCCCATGTTTCGCTGCAGCAGAGCAGGGTGATCAACACAACGGCCTTATAAACCAGAACCTTTGTTAACTTGCAAAGGTCCCTGTTGTCAAAGACACGTTGGTGCAGCTTGAAGAAGGAAACGCTGGCACAGCTGATTGGATGTTGGACTTTCTCATGGATGGTAGTCCCTTGGGAGAGGTGGCTGCCGAGATAAGGGAAGTGCTGCACGTATTCCAGAGCCACCCCATCTATGTGGATGAAGTACCATGTCTCACTCCAGCATGCCATCAATTTACTGCAACAAAAAATATATTTATTTTATAGGCATCAATGATTTAAAACCGCATTTGAGAAAAACAGCATGATTACAATTTTAAGCGACATTAATGACCTAACGCCACAGAGGGAAATCCATACTGACAATGCCGGAGCCAGCTCTACTATTTGCAGTGTCTTTTGAGTACTGGATGTGGGCCTGGATTTTCATGTCAGAGGTGGGGAGTGGGACTAGGGAAATTTTCCAGCTTGGCATGCCCACCTCAGGAAAAAACTCCTGGAAAGGTGCGTTTTTAGCTCAATGCGGGGCAGGGCAGTTTGGGTGGGGCTGGATGCACGCTGGAGTTGGACCCACCGCCCCTGAAACAGTTCTGAGCTGGTCACAGAGGTCGCTGAGAACAAAAGGCCTGCCTCGGTTCTCTGGGACTTTGCCTGAAATTACTGTCCAATTTGTGCATAAATAATTGTGAATGCTATTTGTTGCAGCATTATTTTTATAGTAAACTCTGGCCCAGTATCTTTTCTCTGCTGTACAAACAACAGAGGTTAGGAGAAAAAGACAGAAAAAACAATTAGGAAGGCAAAGAGGAACAACAAAACTAAACTATCAAGGAACATAAGGTAGAAAAATATTCTACAGGCATATGATTCAATAAAAGAAAGCCTGGATGGGAATAGAGCCACAAAGGGATGGTTAAAATAAAATCACAGGCAGTGGTAGTAAAGTAGAAGAAACATTACATAATCATTTTGCTCCGTATTTACCAGGGAGTAGACCAGGTGGACATGACATTGGAAGGTGAGATTAGAAATGATATTACCAAATTTAAAATAAGAAGAGAAATATTAAATAAACAAATCAAGCTTTGGTCCAGATGGATTAAACCCATGTATTTTAAAAGAATCTAGCAAAGGGATAGCAGGTACACCATTACACATATTTAATAATTGATTAGGAAAAGGTGTTGTGCCAGATGACTGGCAGATAATTAATGGAATACCTGTATTTAGGATGGGAGATAGAACATGCCCAGGGAAGATAATAGACAGGTCAGCTTAACATTAGTACTGTAAAAGAAAAAATAATGGAATCCCTACTAAAGGACAGAGCAACAAAAACATAAACTAAAAATATAAAAAAATATAATAATAAATTGATTTCAAAAGGGAAAGTCTTGCTTGACCAGCCTCATTGAATTCTTTGAAGAGGTAACAGACAGAGTAGACATGGGCATTGTAATCGAGGTAATTTATGTGGATTTCCAAAAGGTTTTCGATAAATTGCCACATAGTAGACCAATGAATAAGATCAGAGCATATGGAGTCAGGGGCCAAGTAGGAGAATGAATATCCAGCTGGCTTCAAGGCAGAATGCAGAAAGTAGGAATAAAGGGTGGCAGAAATTGGAAAGTGGCGTCCCTCAAATATTTATTGTTCACAACTTATATTAATGATTTAAACTTTGGAATCAAAACACAATTTTTACAGTTGTGGATGACACCAAATAATCAATACTGAAGGAAGAATGCAACAAATTAGAAGGATACATTGATAAACTCGTAGGATGTACATATAATTGGAAAATAAATATCAACGCAGTTACATGTGAAGTAATACGTTTTGGTAAGAAAAATTATGAGATCACATTTTCCTTGCAAGGTAAGAATCTGAATGGAGTAGAGGAGCAAAGGGATTTCTGAATACAAATGCACACATCAGTACAAGTAACAAAGGTTAATAGGACCATAAAAAAACAAGCACTTGGGTTTATTTCTAGATGGATAGAATTGAAATCTAGAGCAGTTATGCTAAATGTATATTGAGCCTTGACTAGACCACACTTGGAGAACTGTGTACAATTCTGGTTACCATATTATAAAAATGGATATTTACACACTAGAGAAGATGTAAAAGAGATTTACAAGGATGCTACCAGAAATTCGAAGTTATACTAACAAGGAGAGGGTGAACAGGCTGGGTCTCTTTTCTTTTTTAAAGACAAGGCTAAGGGATGGGAATCTTTAAAATTACGAAAGTTTTTAATAGAATAAACACCAAGTATTTGGACTTGTGGGTAAGGTGCAGAAGCCATTGACATAAGATCATCATCTAGAAATCAAATAGGGAAATCAGAAGAAACCTCTTTACTCAGAGGGTGGAGAGACTATGGAACTCGCTAGCACAGGAAATGGTTGAGGCGAATGGTAAAGATGCATTTAAGGGGAGGCTTGTTAAGCATATAATGAAGAAGGAATTAGGGGGTTTTACTGATGAGGAAAGGTGGCAGGAAGCTTGAGAGGAGCATAAACACCAATATGGACTGGTTGGGCCATGTGGCATGTTTATGGCTGTATATCCTATGTAATTCTATGTCGTGTGTCACTTTGGAAGAATAATGAGGAGACACAATATAAGTCAAATGGTACAATTGCAAAGAAGATGCAGGAATAGAGAGAACTGAGAGTTGCGTACTGAAATCTTTAAAGGTGGCAGGACAATTAGATAAGGCTCTTCAAAAAGCATAGGGAGTCTTTGGCTTTATAAGTAGAGGCATAAATTACAAAAGCAACAAGTTATACTAAATGTTTACAAATCATTAGGTTGGCCCCAGTTGAAGATTGTTTCCAATTCTGTATGCCACACTTTTGGAAGGATGTCAAGGCATTAGAAAGGTACCAGAGATGAGGAGCTTGGTAAAGTTTGCTGTGAAAATTTATCTTCACCTGTATGAGTGAGTGGCTAAACAAATTTATATATTGCACATTATGTATTTTTATTTCTTTTTATAGAAACAAAGTTGAATGATCTGTAATATTAGACAAAGCAACATATTGTCAGTCACTATACTGGGATCTCTTCTGAATGTCTAAACTCTTCACAAACATTTGGAGAGACATCAACATCACTGAATTCCTCTATAATTTAGGTTGAATCTTGGAAGTGATATTCAAGCCTGACAAATTTTAAGGCTTTTTTCCTGAAGTGAAAGTTTTGTGTTTGTCAACAGTATGGAACAGCTCAGGATACAACACAGGATAACTGAGGCTTGTCATTTAAGGGTTGAACCCAGCTGAACCTAATTTTTTCTTTGCAAAAAACATGTTAGCATTAAATCTGATGAGACGCAGAAAGATCATGGCACAGCACTACTGGTAGTAACTGTTTTTCCTGTTATTACAGTATGCAGTTCAATCACTCCTAATATTTGACAGTCAGCATTGACCTATGGCATATCTGCAGTTGTCTGTGTCACCTTTAAATGGCTGGGGAGGAAATGCTGACCACTTATTTACATAAATTTCCTTTTAAATTGTGGCACAGGTGAGGGACTTCAGTTATGTGGAAGGACTATTTATCAAATCCCTTCATAATTATGTACGCCTATTAAATCTCCCCTTAACTTTCTCTGCTCTAAGAAAAACAACTCAATCTTCTCTAGCTCACTATGTTCCTACACCTTCTGCTGCTGGAGTGAAAATTAGGTATGATTTAATCCAATGATCTCTATAAATATTAAGAATCTTCCTTTTTAAGAAAAAAAGCAAATGCAATTTTTAAGAATCTGGTCAATTATAACAGCAAACTTTAGTAGTTAAAATGGAAAAAAATCTTTAAACTTCTCCCACAAATTGAGTTCAAAGTAGTTGGTACATTCTCCGAGTTGTGTGTGAAATATGCTAAAGATGACTGACTGTAAACCAGTACTGTTAAAATACATAATTATCATAGTGCTGTCTTGTCTCACAAATAATTGAAGTAGACCAGACTGCATTTTTCTAGATGCTGGAAAATTAAGAGAATGGTACCCATGTATTAGAAAAACAATCCACTGCAATTACAGAATTAGTTCAAGATTACCATGTTACTGACTGCCTCCTCTCTCATTGAAAGTTTCTTGTTAAACACGGGATAAAAAATGCACACTTGGCTATGATTTATTGTACCCATTGGTGGCTCAGCTAGAATACACAACCTTTATGTAAGGCAGCTTTGCTCCAGATAATGAACACAATTACTTGAGTAATTAATGGTGGCAAACTAATTGCTCTTCTAATTATAGATTTTAACATGGCCTTTGACACTTAAAAAATATGGCCTAACAGTCTACAGACATGAGACGTATGGGTGGTCTGAGGGTGCAGCCAGAAGGCTCCCAATTCCATCGTGTATGTTGGAACAGTATGAGATTGCGTGCATGGCAATAAAATGATCATAAATAAAACTCTTCATGACAATCATAAATGATGTACCATATGTTGTTGATCCAGGGGATTACTAGATCCACTGATGATATCACAGGATGTACAAAAGATAATTGAACTAAGAATCTCAAACAGAAGTTGCTGTGACTAACACATCTCTGGAACTAATATCTAGACAAACAACATCAGTTTTTACTGAAATAATGATGGTAAAGACTTGAGAGGCACAATTTGATAGCCCGCAAAAACAGGCAGCAGACATCGGTGCAGTGATGCATGATTAACCCGTGTCCAGTCAGTGTAATGCAGGCAGCATGCCAATGTCATGCTGCTTCCTCATTTGAATGATTGCTGCATGCAGCCATCACTAACTGCATTGTTCATTGGCTGCGCACATCAGGAGCAGCCTCAACATAGCACCACTGAAAGCTAGACTGCACTGCTTAAAGCTAGCTTGCACCTCTTAAAGGGAATTAGTATTGTGGTTGGAAGTTCCAGCAATCATGCAGGAAGTGAATCTGACCTGGGAAACAGTGAGAAATGGCTCAACGTGTGAGCAATTGGGCTCCTCGGTTCTCACATTCTGTTCTAGAGGCCTTGGTGGAGGAGATGAAATGTAGGTGAGATATTCTGTGTCCAAAAGGGGCAGCAGAAGATCCTCCAGACACATGCTAACAAGGATGTAGGGATCATTGCCAGGAATCAAGCCCCAAGGATCTGGATGCAGAATGTAGCACTGCAGGAAGCTCAATGACCTCACAGAAGTGCTCAAAGTCAGTGAGTGTAACTTTAAATGCCCTAACCTGCCAACTGCACTAGACATTGTACAAATTACCATGCTTCCAACATTCACTTACCAACAATCTCTGTCAATCAGGACGCATAACTAACATTCACATGTGTCACCCCACCCTCATATTCTTAGCACTATTGCATGACTCGCACCCACATTTCACAGCTTGTACACATTGCTAATTATTCGAACATGATTGATACATCTGCCAAAAAGATTGGACAACATTGACATACTGCCCTCTCTCTTACAAAACAAGGTGGCACACAACCAGAAGCAGCAAGAGCTAACCAGGAAGGAAAAGACACAACTGCATGTCCTAACCGCCAAGGAGAAGATAGTGCTGGCCATTTTTGGGAGGTCCATAGCTGAGGCTATGGCCATTGGTGGAACTCAAATTAAAGCTTATAGTATCCTCACATCCAATTCTTCTTCTCATATTCCACTTCCCCTTATCCCTCACTCACTTCTAATTTACAAAGGGCAAATGGTGTAACTATGCACGTCTTTCACCCCTCACCTCACCACAACCTTACATTTGTGAATTCTCTTTTCAGATGCCCAACAGGTGCAACCTGGTTAGAAGAGAGTAATGGTAAAGACAGAACACTGTCACTTGATTTCATATTTTCAGCATATTGGAAATGCATGTACTTTGGGGGATAGATTATAGATGAAATGTGTACGTGGTGAGACACCAGGCATAAGTGGTCAGCAACCAGGACAGCGTAAGGAGAATGTGGTTGCCAGTTCACTGGAGGGCTAGGCAGTTGCATGGGTTTTGCTGCAGCGGACACAGATGAGCACATCGATGGGGCAAGTGACAGACGAACACTGACGGATTAATTTGCAGAATGAAATTGTTATGACCGGTTCCCAGGCAAAGTCACCCAATTTGTTAACTTCCTGAACAGGATCCCAGTTTTATTATGCTCCCAGGTGAGGAGGAATGAGCTGGCTCCCCTTCTTTATTCAACCCCCTTGGTTACAACAAGGCCCCTGCCCCCCACTGTGTAAACCTTTTCCCAGTCCAAATGTAATTATGTTTAGAAGAAGCCAATTTAACCAGGCTTTCTTAGTCAATGAAAGAGTAAGTTTATTGGTTACTAAAAACCCATAAGAAAATACAAATACAACACACATACACACAGATCAGAAATGAGACAATGAGTCCAAATAAAAGTTTGAGAAGATGTACGAAACAGTCTTTGGCTTGTCCATGAGACGTAGATGGTGAAACATTGTGGCCATTAAGTTAAGTGATTTCAGTACAGCTTAGCAGTTTAGCAGATGGTTTGGTGGCACTTGGTTCTGCAGGTTGACTGAAGTTGCCCTTTTTCCTTTTTGATTGTGGCTTTGCTGACTTGCCTTCAGCAACAGAGAGAGGGAGAGAGACTTTGCCTGCAAACTGCAGGATTGCAGCTTCTTCAGCAGCTCCTGCTGTCACTCTCACAGCACTCTAGCACATACAGATCAGGTCTGCAGTTAACTTTTTAACCCATTTCCTGTGTATTCCTGGAAGGGTAAAAACAAACATGTCTTTTGCCCAGAGTCCGTTTTCTTTCAACTTAAACCATTTCCTCATTCTGAGATATGAGTGAACAGGAGATGGGGTTTTGGATGTCTACTGAGATATAGCAATCAGTCTCCATTGTCTCCGCAACAACAGGAGGTTAAAATTCAGTCTTTTTCATTTCATCTCTTCCTTTCAAGTGTCTTTGCCTGAAGTAGGCCTTGATACCTCTTTAGGTGCAACTGTCCATGTTTTCTTGGGACTAGTCGGTCAAGTATAATCCACATAGAAATTTTCCAGAAAGTGGTTACTCTACATTCTCAGCCATCTTTTGCTCCGTGTCTTTGCTTGTATGTCTTTAAAAAACACATCCTCCTTAAAAAGTTTGTCATGCCCGTAAGTGATTCGTGACATTTCCCCCACGCAATGAATGTAATGATATTCATTCTCCTTCATTCTCTTAGCCTTGGTAAATACCCAGATGACCCTAAACTGTTTTAGGCCCTGGATAACCTGCTCGCATTGATTCTTTTAATCCATTCAGGTAGTTGGTTACATTCATTTACAGATTAGCTTGGTATCAAGGTTTCAAAATTGTTGTGTTTCTAGTGGTAGTCCTTATGACCAGTAACTCTGTTTCGGTCCCTTGCTGTAGTGCTGGGTTAAGTATTATCAATAGGATTTGAGTGTTTTGCCTTACTGTTGGCTCCCAAATTGCTAACAATAGTCAAGTTGCTCTGGGAGTTTTTTAGGTGAGCTAGCCAGACCTCCTGTTCATCCCGCAGGGGTGCAGGCTTCTTTCTTTTTAAAACACTCTGCCTGGTTTGGGACCTTTTTGCGTCCCTGTTCTGTCCTGTATCTTTGGAGATATCTTAGTTTGCAAGGATTGGGCTTGCTTCGGCTGCTGTGCCCTGTAGCTCTTCAGCTAAATGGGGCATCACCCTCACTCTCCCCTGGCCTATTTGGGAATTTCCCTGGTCCCTATTTAACTTTACCTCAAAGCTTTCAATCCAGTGGAACGCTGGTCCAATTGCATCATCTGTTGTCTCGGGAATTGGGCATTTCCCCTTAACTGTTCCACATCTCCTGGAACATTATCACCTCCAAGTGGATATTCGGCTCCTGCCATACTCCCTTGTGGCTCTTCAGCCGGGTGAGACATCTCCATCGCTATCTGCCTTTCTGTTTGGGAAGTCCCCTCATCCCTGTTTAACCCTGCCATGAAGCTGTTTGCCAGACAGATCATTGGCCTATTCCTAGCCTCCTTTTTAAGCTTTGCAGGTCCCTGCTGGACCTTTTTTCATTACTGCTGGGCTAGCTTTGATCCTTTAAACTTGCTCAGGTTCTTCCTTGTTTCTTTGTACTCCCTCAGGCCTGTCTTTGGTCCTTTTAACTTTGAGTGGCTCTGCGGTCGGACATGGCACCTCTGTTACTGTCTCCTTATTTGTCTTGGAACTCTCCCGGTCCCTGTTTAATTATGCAAAAATTGTACCCACTAACTCAATTTCCAGGTCAGCCTCACTGCCTGTTTTAAATTCCACCAGTCTCTTCTGGGCTCTTGGTAACTTTACAGACCTAACCTTGGCCCTTTTAAATTCAAAAAGCTGTTTCTTAACTACTCCAACCCTCACTGGTTCTATTGACTTCTCTTGGGGCCCTGAACACTCTCCAGCTCTCTGCCTCTCTGCAGACATTCGCTGCGTGTTCCCTGCCGCTTTGATTGCAAGTAGCCCTTGCCTAGCTGCTCCAACCCTTACAGGCTCTATTGCCCTCTTTAAGGCCTCTGAACCATTCTGGGTTCCCTGTATTCCTACAGATCCCAGCTGACTTCCTCCAGCTCTTTCAGCTTCTTTTGTCTCAAGTGATTTTTCCTGACTGCTCGAGAGTATTAATTTACAGGATGCCTTGGAGGCCTCTATCTACCTTCCCTGGTCATGCAGTCTTCTTTGGAAAGCTTCCTCCCTTTCCCTTTCCCTTTCTCTTTCCTGAAGCTCTAATTTCAGCTGCCCCAATTTTAATCTCCCTACTGCCACCCGATCCATTTCATCGTCCTCAAATTCCACCTGTAGACTGTTGGCCACCTCCTAAAAATTTTGGGTTTCTAACTTTTGGGAGAAATTCTAATCCTAAATGCCTCGCCAACTCTTTTAACTCTCCGAGGCACAGGACTGTTAAATTTTCATAACTAACATCCCTTCCAAATGTAAAAACACTGGCATCAAATATGGACATTTCTACACTTTAGGAGGGCAGACTCAAGAAAACCTTTTTGCAGTGTTTTTAAAATTGGTGTTAAAGGCACAGGCAGGTAAAAGCTTTCCAGGTTGCCTTCTCTGTTCTTCTTCCTTTTATTTATCTTCCTTCTTTTACTGCTCCTCAGCTGCTCGCCATATAGCTGGTATAGCAAAGGTTTTGCCCTCATGATAATGAGGTTGCACAGAATGCAGCAGACCACCACCAGTCTTGACACAGTGCTGCAGTGCTCGTCCAGAGTGGTTCAGGCACAATGGGAAACGTTGTTTCAGCATGCCAGTGATTTGCTCTAATACGTTTCATATGCCATCACAGCTTTCATTGTATACCTGCTACACACAGACTGTGCACCAGACGACCAGATTTGTCATCAGCAGTTAACCTTGTCACCCAGTAGCCATCCTTGGTGTTGCCGTGGTGGCTGAAATACAACTGGCACAGTGAACTGCGGCAGAATGAAGGTCATGATTGTTGCTAGGTAGCCAGCATTGACCTGCATGATTCATTGCCTGTGGTCACACATCAGCTTGATGTTAAGAAAATGGAATGGCCAACTCCTATCCTTATTTCTTATATTCCTTTGGTTCCAGTATAGCGCAGAGTTGGCATGCGGCTCTTGCAGGCGATGGCACTCTGCACCAGGGAAGCCCTGCAAACCAAGTAAAGCAGTGTTCCTCTGCCTGCTTATCCCTGGCAAGAGAGAATAAAATGGAGTTAGCTGTCATTGAATGCAGAGCCTCAGTGACCTCCCTAATGCAACAGTAGACAGCAACTGCGAGATGATGCAAATATTGCCTGCTCCAGCCTGGAAAGAGCCAGGTGCAGAAAAATAATCACCACTGGCATTTTCACAGCCACTGTTAATGTGGAATTTATCCTGCTCTGATGTTACAGCAGGTTGAGAATTTCAGTCAGTGAACTTTGCAGCATTCTGAACTTAACAATGAGGTGAACAATTTCAGATCATAGCCCCCACTCCCATTTTTCTGGTCAGCAGCTGTTGGGAATGATTCTGTCATTCCCATTTACACCTTCTCTAGATCCGTCTTTTGTTTCTCTACATGTCCTATTACTATTGCCCTCTGTCTTGCACCAGCATCCCTTTGTTACATAATCTCTCTTGCCTTCTATCCTAGAACATACCTTCCCTTTTGTTTTTTGTTTCTTTCCATTTCCCCTCTCCCTGCCTCTGTATAGCTTAAAACCTGCTACATCTCTCATTTTTTCCAGTTCCAGTGTAAGTTCATCAACCTGAACTGTTAACTCTGTTTCTTTCGGCACAGATGCTGGCTGACCAGCTGAGTGTTTCCAGCGCTTTCTGTTTTTATTTCAGATTTCTAGCACTCCCTGAGGACTGCACTGGAGTGTTGATTTTTGTGCTGCACTTCTGGGCTGGGATTGTCCATGCCCACTGGCGTCAGGCCTGTTCCGAGGCGTAAGCAGACAATATGGCGTGATCAGTTTCACAACGACGGGCAACCCAGTTTGTGATTGTCCGTTCAGCCCACCAATGGCGGTCCCCCTTTCTCGCCACCAAATGTCGGGAACCTAATTGTAATGCATCTGCATATCATTATTAGGCCAGCCCGCTGGAATTGTTCCCCTCGCTCCCCAGCTGGAACATCCGCCCACATCGACAGGAAAACACACCAACGTATTTCACAACAGCATATATAAGGCGTGCACTTGGGGCATTTCACTTGGGACTTCAAGGTTTGTTTGCCTACCTTGCTTTGGGCAGCACTTGCAGCCATCAGCGCCAGGCTTCACAGACAACACCACATCGCTTTTAGGGGGGCTCACGGGCAGCTGTCTACCTACCTACCAGACCGGCCATATGTGGGTGAATTTTCAATGTCTGTAGGGCTAGGGCTTGCTTGGGGAAGGGGGAGAAATAGGCTCAGGTCAGGGAAGAGGCTGCAGGATGAGAGCTGCACTGGGGAAGGAGGATATCCCAGGGTGTATGTGGGGGCACATGTTGATCTGTGCAAGTGGTCTCAAGATGGTGAGGGCTGAGGAGGCAGTCTCCAGAGGAGATGAAGCCAGATGGACATATGAGGGTATGTGTGTGAGAATGGGTAGCGATATCCCTTTAACTGGCAGTGAGTGAGATGCCAGTACATGAATGATGGGCTGGAGTGTGAGTTTAAAGTGATGAGATGGTTGCATACCTTGGCGGTATGGATGAGATCATTCACCCTTTATGTGCATTGGTTTGCAACCTATTCTTTACAGCATTTCCACTGATCACCATTGCCATCGCCTACAAAGCTGGAGTGGTAATGTAGCTGTCCCCCCTGCGGCCAGAGCAGGAGTACAGGACATCACAACAGGTTTCCATGGCATCTAAAAGGTGCTTGAGGGCTACAGCCTTCTTACCTTTCGGGGCCATGTCTTCTTGGCAGCAGTCTTGGGCTGGAAGCACTTCAAATGTGGTGCCAGGTATGATGAAGCAGCAAGGTGATGGCGTGGCAGGCAAATCGGAGCCCGCCTGCCATGGAAACGGCAGGTATCCCAGGAATGCATAATTAATGCAGCAGGTTTGGATGATACGGCATGACAAGCTGCCATTGTGGCCAGCAGGTAAAGCATCGGTTTACCCGCCCGCTACCGCATTTAGTGCAAATCTGGGACGATTCTGCCCCTGGAGTGGAACTTGAGCTACAACCTTCTGACTCAGAGGCAAGAGTGCCGCCAATTGAGCACAGCTGAAGTTTAACAGGAACATTTAAATGCAACATTTAACACTGAGCCAGATGAGGAGATATTGGTTCAGGTGACCAAAAACTTCATCAAGGAGGTGAATTCGAAGGAGCAACTTAAAGGAGGAAAGAGAATCAGAAGGACAGAGAGGTTTAGGGAGGGAAATAGATGAGGACACATCTGCCAGTGATGCACTGATTAAAATGGTGATGCTCAAGAGGCCAGAATTAGAGGAGCATTGCATTGTGGGGCTGGAGGAGATGGCCACCCTTAAAGAGCTGTCCTCTGAAAGTGAACATAAAATTGGAAGAGGCGGTAGAGGATGAAAAGCATCCCAGCGCAGCTTATTTGAAATAGTTTCAATACTTTACATCATCTCAAAAACATTCTTCCTGAAAATGTTTGTGTCTCAGATAAAAAATCAGCATGCTCTGCACACTTTACTGTGGCTCCAAACTGTACACGTCTATTTCCTAGAATTATTAAGCCTTATACTTAGAACTCATCAGTCAATTAAAATAGTTTTAGATTTGCACTGCAACAGATTTTGAGACCATGATGGACAATGTCAAGGGCAGTTTACAGTGAATGTAATTATATACCAATAATGCCATAGTATAAGTACTCCTTAGATGTCAGGTTAACAATAGCTGACATGTGGGTTCAGTATTTTGCCAAATTGAGCATGGGCTGTCTGACCAAGGAACAGAAACAAAGGAAGAATCTGTCAGGCTTATTTAGAGGCTTCAGTCTATTATCCGTCTCCAGTTTGACAGTTGAGGTCGATAATTTCTATCCAGTAATAATTCATTTCCTACCTAGCACTTCCTAATTTTGGTAACCATGTGCTTAGTAATGCTTAGGTCTCTTTTGCTAAAGGTTATTGTGATGTACCAGTGCTGTCAACACACAGGGTCTTTGATTCAGCTTTATCACTGATATTTTTTCACCCATTACCATGGATTTTCATTGCACCTTCAAAAAATGTGGTGTTTGTAAACAAGACCAACCCAAGCGAATATTTGCAGAAGTCTGGGATGGATGGAATCTGGGAATGGGTATTTTAGCACCATTGCAGACATTTTTTCCCTTATGTTATTGCAGTCCCGTTAATTCAAACCACATTTCTGTCTGACAATAAAATTCTGTTTGTTGCTTTTAAGTTGATTCCAACATTAAAATAATGAAGAGACTGTTTTTTTACACTCAATTAAGTAGTGTTTGAAAATGGTTTTATTGCTCTGCTGTTTTTTTTTTAAATGTAATAATTCTGAGGACATGTGTAAATGGAACAATTGCCGAGTATGGTTAAAAGTTCACTATTCTGCTGCAAGGTGCATAAGTGGTACAGCACGCAACATTCTTAGCTGCAAGAATTTTGGCATTTAGTTCTTATTGATCTTTTTACAGTGATGATAATAAATTTGATTGTTAACATTTGGTCAAAGCATATCAGATTCATATTCCAGCACTACATCTGAATTCACTAAAACAATATTAGATTAATTCCCCATGTTATAAATTCCTCACATTCTTGTCTATTCTTTGTCTATCTAGAATATTTCCAGCCTTCAGTATGATACTGGAAACAGGCCAGAGCATTTGAAATCGTTGATTTTCAAATTGTTCCATAAAAAGGTTTTTTTTTCCTAAATTGTTTTCTAAGGCTTAGATTCTGTTTCTTTAGTGGGACTTACCTCTTCCTTTTTTTCCCTACCTCCTGGCACAGATTTACAGAGAGAAAGATTAACGTGCATACTGCCTGTCATAGAAGTGACTTTGTCACTATAATGTAATACCGGTGGATTCAAAAGGTTAATGGCCAAAAATTGAGATACAATTAGTTGATGAAACTGATAGTTTCATCTCACGCTGCAATCAAGGCTGACATATGTTCTAGATACAGTCTACTTCTATTTGTCTGGCTTCTGGTAATCCAAACTGTCAAACCTTCTGAACCATATTTGTTCATACCATCTAGTTTTAACACTTTGGTGTCTATTTCTATTTATCTGAATGGTGATTTGTCTGATCCTATATCTGATTTAATTGAATGAGAACAGTTTGAAGATCGAAAATTCAGCTGTGTGCTATTTTAAACACAGGCAGCTGACACTTCTTAACATGCTGGTTACCCCATTCACATCAACTTCCTGTGGGTGCCAGCTATTTCAACAAATGCTGTAAAAATATGTGCAAACCATTTCTTTTAAATAGAGCGCCAACAATTTCAGGCAGACGAATTAACCTTATGCAATAATAATTACACACAGGCATTATGACCATTTTTAAAATTAGGTTTGCCGTTGAAGGGCAACTCATGAGCAAAGGAGCCAATTTTCTAATGTATATGAAAGCCATTCATTCCTCCTCCTCCGCATTGTCTATTTCCCAGGTGCACTGGGGAGGTTATTGTAACTGATTGCCAAGCAAGGAGGAAAACAGCAGCTTTTAAAGGGCTGCTGGACTTAAATGGCAATGCCCTTTTTGGCCTGGAGCCTAATTGTTGTTCTGTACAGAAATAGTTAGCAACTGCCCCTTCACAGAAACAAAAAAAGCCTTAAGTTGCTCCTGGAGGCAGCGCAGGTGAGGGGTGGCAATTCTTGGAGCTCGGGGAAACACTCCACTCAGAAATAATATCCAGGAAATATGACACAGAGGCAGTAGAGTTTTCCAGATCTCCAGATTGCAGCAAAAAAATAAGAAACACATTCTATGACTGAGGAAGTGTGCCGAAATATGTTTGACTAACGAATGCCCATTCAAAAGAAATGGATGCCTGCAACAGGAATGCACCAAACACTAAGACCACCATAGAATTCTGCAGCAGCCCCTCTGTCTCAAAACATCATAACTCTGCTCTGGTCTTGTTACTGTGTGCTCAACCAACTGTGGTATACACCATGCTAACACTCTCAAATACATAGAGGTTGCTTCATGAAAGCAGGCCATTCAGCCCAGTCAGTCTACTTGAGCAAGCATTCTCCATGCAAGCCTATTGTTCCAGCCACATATTTACCCATTCTGTTCCCTTTCCTTCATCCTCCATCCCAAACTAATCTGCTTGAATACAATTTGTTCCTCAGCCACTAATCCTTCAAATTAAGCTCACAGCCTCAAAGTCCTTTTCTGTCACTTAACTTCCAAGGTGAAGCAGCCGTCACTATGGATGGCCCGTCAC
Organism: Carcharodon carcharias; assembly: GCF_017639515.1. Lineage (NCBI taxonomy): Eukaryota > Metazoa > Chordata > Chondrichthyes > Lamniformes > Lamnidae > Carcharodon > Carcharodon carcharias. The sequence goes on from NC_054474.1 coordinate 136,557,107, forward strand.
ATGAAACATTTTTCCCCATCCAGGCAGCAGCACGGGTACATCCACTATGGGGAACTATAGAGAAAAGCAAGAGGCAGCTTCTGACAAAGCACCCAGCACTAGTGGGGAGCAGCAAGTGGGACTGCCCGCTACAAGGAGAGAGGGCTAACAACATCCACCCACTCTGCCTGCACCACCATAACAGGCTAGCCTAGTGATTGGAGCAAGATGAAGGCATTGTAGCTGTTACAGCAGTATTGTGTATCTGTCTGCATTATTCCATCCTTGTGACCTGGCACCATTATATATTAATGGAATTTAAGCCTTTCGTATTTGTATATGTCACCACTGGTTGTTGGGACCATTAAACCTCTGCACCTTTGCAAAACCTGCCACCTGATAAAAGTCCTCACTCCTTGACAAGCAAGGTTTCTGCGATGATTACTATACAGAAGGATGTCCATATTTCAGAAAAACGAAGCAAAAGACTAATGGATCAATAAATATGCAGAAACAACGTGGCACGTCAAATAAGAAGTAAAAGGCAAGTTCCTAAAATTAAGCCTGAAGAATGGACACTCTAAAACAAATAGCCTGAAAATCTAGAAGGATCTGTTTAATTTAGGGAAGTAGAGCACAACTTAAGTACCAGCTGGGAACTCATCAATTGCATTGAAATAATTTTAGAGCTATAATTAGCCCATTGCATGTTTGCAGTTTGGGCCCATACAACTTCAAAGACATTCTCCTGCTGACCCGCGTGCATGTCACCTCTGCCCAGGCCTATCTTCCTAATTCTGTGGCGCTTGTGCACTGGGTACATGGGGGCCACAAATGATGTCAAGTAATCAGCCTTCTATGTGTAATTGAAGAACTGCATTTAGAAAAATAAATATTATTGTGCAGGCGTATTGGATTTGGTGAGCAATGCCAAAAAAATTAATCCATTAATGATGGGCCACTTGAAATTTACTTTGGATTGAAAATAGGTCACTGCACTAAATATTTATCATGCATCTTCACTTTCTCAGCACAGGGTTGTGGTAATTACTAAAGCAAAGAAGCTTTGATACTAATACCTCTAGTGGCAGTATTAGGTACTTCTGGCCCTGAAAGTAAGTTAGGAGCAATGACTATTGATCAGATTTTCCTCTTTTTGATGGAGGAATGGTGCTTGCTGATAACCTCACTGACTGTTGCCCACAGTCTTTTCACGGGCTTGTCAGTGAAGATTTATAATCATTTGGAGCCTGTTTCATTGTGTCATCCTCCAGAAAGGCTCTGTGCCATCCTTGAACAGGACAAGTAACAGCCAGGCTCTTCAACCAATCATATTGAAATATCCTCACTGAGACACACACAGTCTAAACCAAGAAGTGTAAAGCAAGAAATATAAATTAAGTATTGCTAAAAAAGAGACATGTTGTCAAAGCTTTACATCTTGCATGCACCAAGACACAGGAATTCCAAATTTCAAAGGGAGCAACAGACCGTACTGCATAAGAAAAGGGTTAAAAACAAAAAAACTGCGGATGCTGGAAATCCAAAACAAAAACAAAAACAGAATTACCTGGAAAAACTCAGCAGGTCTGGCAGCATCGGCGGAGAAGAAAAGAATTGACGTTTCGAGTCCTCATGACCCTTCGACAGAACTTGAGTTTGAGTCCAAGAAAGAGTTGAAATATAAGCTGGTTTAAGGTGTGTGTGTGGGGGGCGGAGAGAGAGAGAGAGGGGGGGGTGGTGTGGTTGTAGGGACAAACAAGCAGTGATAGAAGCAGATCATCAAAAGATGTCAACAACAATGGTACAGAAGAACACATAGGTGTTAAAGTTAAAGTTGGTGATATTATCTAAACGAATGTGCTAATTAAGAATGGATGGTAGGGCACTCAAGGTATAGCTCTAGTGGGGGTGGGGAGAGCATAAAAGATTTTAAGATATTTAAAAATAATGGAAATAGGTGGGAAAAGGAAAATCTTTATAATTTATTGGAAAAAAAATGAAGGGGGAAACAGGAAGGGGGTGGGGATGGGGGAGGGAGCTCACGACCTAAAGTTGTTGAATTCAATATTCAGTCCGGAAGGCTGTAAAGTGCCTAGTCGGAAGATGAGGTGTTGTTCCTCCAGTTTACGTTGGGCTTCACTGGAACAATGCAGCAAGCCAAGGACAGACATGTGGGCAAGAGAACAGGGTGGAGTGTTAAAATGGCAAGCGACAGGGAGGTTTGGGTCATTCTTGCGGACAGACCGCAGGTGTTCTGCAAAGCGGTCGTCCAGTTTACGTTTGGTCTCTCCAGTTTAGAGGAGACCACATTGGGAGCAACGAATACAGTAGACTAAGTTGGGGGAAATGCAAGTGAAATGCTGCTTCACTTGAAAGGAGTGTTTGGGTCCTTGGACGGTGAGGAGAGAGGAAGTGAAGGGGCAGGTGTTGCATCTTTTGCGTGGGCATGGGGTGGTGCCATAGGAGGGGGTTGAGGAGTAGGGGGTGATGGAGGAGTGGACCAGGGTGTCCCGGAGGGAGCAATCCCTACGGAATGCCGATGGGGGGGGTGAAGGGAAGATGTGTTTGGTGGTGGCATCATGCTGGAGTTGGTGGAAATGGCGGAGGATGATCATTTGAATGCGGAGGCTGGTGGGGTGATAAGTGAGGACAAGGGGGACCCTACCATGTTTCTGGGAGGGGGGAGAAGGCGTGAGGGCGGATGCGCGGGAGATGGGCCGGACACGGTTGAGGGCCCTGTCAACGACCGTGGGTGGAAAACCTCGGTTAAGGAAGAAGGAGGACATGTCAGAGGAACTGTTTTTGAAGGTAGCATCATTGGAACAGATGCGACGGAGGCGAAGGAACTGAGAGAATGGGATGGAGTCCTTACAGGAAGCGGGTGTGAGGAGCTGTAGTCGAGATAGCTGTGGGAGTCGGTGGGTTTGTAATGGATATTGGTGGACAGTCTATCACCAGAGATTGAGACAGAGAGGTCAAGGAAGGGAAGGGAAGTGTCAGAGATGGACCATGTGAAAATGATGGAGGGGTGGAGATTGGAAGCAAAATTAATAAATTTTTCCAAGTCCCGATGAGAGCATGAAGCAGCACCGAAGTAATCATCGATGTACCGGAGAAAGAGTTGTGGAAGGGGGCCAGAGTAGGACTGGAACAAGGAATGTTCCACATACCCCATAAAGAGATAGGCATAGCTGGGGCCCATGCGGGTACCCATAGCCACACCTTTTATTTGGAGGAAGTGAGAGGAGTTGAAGGAGAAATTGTTCAGCGTGAGAACAAGTTCAGCCAGACGGAGGAGAGTAGTGGTGGATGGGGATTGTTCGGGCCTCTGTTCGAGGAAGAAGCTAAGGGCCCTCAGACCATCCTGGTGGGGGATGGAGGTGTAGAGGATGGACGTCCATGGTGAAGAGGAAGCGGCTGAGGCCAGGGAACTGGAAATTGTTGATGTGACGTAAGGTGTCAGAGGAATCACGGATGTAGGTGGGAATGGACTGGACAAGGGGAGAGAGAAGGGAGTCAAGATAACGAGAAATGAGTTTTGTGGGGCAGGAGCAAGCTGAGACGATCGGTCTACCGGGGCAGTTCTGTTTGTGGATTTTGGGTAGGAGATAGAAGCGGGCCGTCCGAGGTTGGGTGACTATCAGGTTGGAAGCTGTGGGAGGGAGATCCCCAGAGGAGATGAGGTCAGTGACAGTCCTGGAAACAATGGCTTGATGTTCAGTGGTGGAGTCATGGTCCAGGGAGAGGTAGGAAGAAGTGTCTGCGAGTTGACGCTCAGCCTCCGCGAGGTAGAGGGTGTTGATTGATTGGCAAATCAACTTTGATCGGTTGAGGCATTGCCATGGAGAATGCACTAGGGAGCTATTGACCCCCAGGCTTTTGTTTAATTCCAAAAAGGCACAATGCCTGGATAAATTCCTTTTGTCTGCATAGAACAGGTCCCTGCATATGAATATCTGTAGCCTCTAGCAAACGTAAGTGAGCCACATTGCGAGCCTGACTGATAATCTTAAATTTGTTGTTAGTGCAATTCTTAGCACACTCTGGATTTTTCAGCAAGTGCTGTTCAATTGCAGAATCACATGTAAAATTGGCCATTATGGCCTGAATTTGCAGGGATGGACAGGGTCTCCGGATAGCCAAAATGGCGCCAGAACCCCAATTCCAGAAGTCCTGTTTCTGAATACAGCACCCATCATTTTCACCAGTGGGTAGGTGGGGTTGGTGGTGGTGCAGGTGTGAAGCAGGGACGGATTGTAGTTTGCAGATCTGTGATTCACAGAGGCAGATACACATGTAAAAGTGCAGCTGCCTTCCGACAGATGCAATTTTCCTTCGTGAGATATCCAACACATGACTTGTGGGCTCTACACTTTTCAGGAGAAGGTCTAAACTTACCCGAGTTTTTGGAGAGGCAGAGTACCCTTTTGAAGAGCTCCAGGAGCCTTTTTGAAAAGATCCAGGGGCCTCTTTGGGAGAAGTAGGTTATCCTTTGGGAGAGGTCAAGTGCCCTTTTGGATTGTTAAAAGTTGACATCAATTTGCATAACAAGTGGATAAACTCATGGGAACTGTCAAATTTTCAAGGCTTGTATGTTTAAAGGGCAGGAGATATTTTTTTTAAAAGCCTGCTGTTAAAAAAATGTATTTGCTATTTCACTCTATCTGTTGACATAAGCCTGCGGGATTTCATTGTAGGATTTGCACTGCATGACTGATTTCATGACCTATCATTGTCACAGTGGGGTGTCTGTCAGTTAGGATGGAGGATATGAGGGGCCATGGGGGTATGAGGTGGCATAAGTTGGCATAGATGGGTCATGAGGAGTATGTGGGGGTGGGGTGAGGTGTTGTGAGGGGTGAGGGCTGTTTTTTTGTTCTATTCTTTTTCTTACAAATCCTGGAGCACCGAGCTTGCCTTTCACACAGACTGCCTCTATATCTGGCAGCTCCTGAGGCTGTCTCTGCACCATTTCCAGGGGTGATGGACCCAAGTCCAGTTAACACCCATCCCCAGGAAAGAAAATTTGAACATCTAAGGAACTTTCTCCTGATTCAGGTTTGCGGTGCCAGGAATTTTCCCAACTTTTCATGGGAGCAAAAGTCCAGACATAAGTTCTGAGTTTTGCAAACACAGACTGGTTGAGTACAGTCAGCATTCTGCCTATTGTAACTAGCTAAAGGGCATGCTCTTTCACACGGTCCACCAGTCTTTTGGACATATTACCTACTTCCCTTGTATCCGACTGGCACTGAAACTCATACATCACATGTTTGTTTGGTAGGCAAGAACGTCTTTTTGGGTTGATGGCAGCAACCTGTTCATGCAAAATACCACTTTGTGTTGAGACTGCATAGTGGCAGCATGAAATGGCTAGCTTCTCCTGCTGCTCAAATTTTTGCCACTCCAGGGTAATTTGAGATACACCGGGTGCTTTTTATGTCCCAAAAGTGGCGGCCTTTTAGACCCATTCATGAGTATGCATGATACACAGTGAGCAATGTTCGGAATGTGGTAGTTGTTAGAGGCCAGTCTTTTCAGTCCCAGGACATTGCTCCAGGAGTTCATTCGAGTAGGTCCTGGACCCAACCATTTTCAGCTGCTTCATCAACATTTCCCCCTGTCATCTGCACAGAAGTAAGATTGTTTGCTGATGATTGCACAGTGTTCAGTTCCATTTTCAACTCCTCAGATAATTGAGTAGTCTGTCCTTGCATGCAGCAAGACCTGAACAACATTCAGGCTGGGGCCGATAAGTGGCAAGTAACATTAGCTCTGCACAAGTGTCAGGCAATGACCATCTGCAACAAGAGAAAATATAAATACCTCCTGAATATAAATATTCAATGGCATTGCCATCACTGAACCCCACCCCACCCCCCCATCTATCATCATCCTGCAGAGTCACCATTGACAACACACTTAACTGGACCAGCCATTTAAATACTATGGCTGAAAGAGCAGGCCAAAGACTTGTTATTTTGCATTAAGCCACTCAACTCCTCAAAGCCTTGCCACAAGTCACAGAATCACAGAATCTTTATAGTGCAGAAGGAGGCCATTCGGCCCATCGAGTCTTCACTGGCTCTCTGAAAGAACATTCCACCTAGTCCCACTCCCCTCCTTATCCCCATAATCTTGCATGTTATTTCTTTTCAGGTAGCAATCCAATTCCCTTTTGCATACCTCGATTGAATCTGCCTCCACCACCCCTTCAGGAAGTTTGTTCCAGACTCCAACCACCCTCTGGGTGAAAAAATATTTCCTCACATCACATTTACTTCTTTTGCCAATTATTTTGAATCTGTACCCTCTAGTTCTTGATGCTGTCTTGAGTGGGAACAGATTCTCACTATTTACCCAGTTCATGGCTCTCAGGATCTTGAGTACCTCTATCAAGTCTCCCCTCAGCCTTCTTTTCTCCAAGGAAAAGAGTCCCAACCTCTCCTTATAGCTACAGTTCTTTATCCCTGGAATCATTATTGTGAATCTCCTCTGTACTCTCTCCAATGCCTTCACATGCTCCCTCAAGTATGGCGCCCAGGACTGGATGCAGTACTCCAGATGAGGCCTAAGTTGTGCCAGGCTTGTGATGAAATGATCATTACTTGCTTGGATGAGTGCCACTCCAACAATACTCAAGAAGCTTGAAAGTATCCAGGTGAAACCTTTTGATTAGCATTCCATCCAGCATTTTAGATTTGTTCCCTTCACCACCAGTGCACTGTCTGCAGTGTAATTATTTACAACAGGCATGGCATCAACTTTTCAAGGTTTTGTCAACAGCATCTCCCAAACCCATGGCCTCTGCCACCAGGATAGAGGATGCAGGTGCATGGGAACAGCAGCACCTTAAAGTTTTCCTCTAAGTCAAACGCACCATCCTGACTTTCAAAGAACATGAGGGTTTTCCCCAGCATCCTTGCCAACATTTATCCCTTAAACAGCACCGAATAAGAAATCATCTGCTCAGTATCATATTGCTGTTTGTTGATGTTGGAATTGTGATGCAACAGAATACGTGTTAAGTTGGTAATCAAGGCCAGGATTTTTCCTATGGCGGGTGAGCTGGGCGGGCATGGGCAAGGGTGGGCGCAAAGCCAATCACTGCCTGTGATCAGCTCCGCGCCACCATTTTACATGGGTGGGCCAATTAAATCCTGCCCAGCGTAATACGCGGCCGGTATTGCTAAGCACTATCTGTGCAGACAGGGGGAGGAGGGAGAGGGATGTGCATGAAAGAGCGTAGCAATCTCCCTGAGGCTTGGCGCTGCCTCGGGGAGATTGAATAGATATTAAAATAATTAAAGAAGTGATTTAAAAATTTATTTAAACATGTCCCCTCATGTGACTGTGACTGTATCACATGAGTGGGGATATGTTTTTATATTTGCGAAAATGAATTTATTTATTTTATAAAAGCTTCAGGAAACCTCATTCACTGCCCCCTGGATAAGGTTTCCTGCAAAATGTGAAGGCCACTTGGGCTTTCCGCCTGCCTGCCAACCTTGGACGTGCAGCATTCTCAAGTGGCTCAATTAATCTCTTAATGGCCTTAATAGGCTGTTTAGATTTTGAGGGGCGTGCAGCCGACTCGGGCACGCGTCCGCTGAACAAAATATTGCAATGGCGCACAATGACATCAGGACGCACGCCCGACTTCATTGCGCGTCATTTTACACATTGGCGTATTGGGCCTGCCCCCGCACGCCAACTGGAAAACTCTGCCCCAAGAGCAGCTGTACCCAATTGAGGAAGTATTAGGGCTCCGTTGCAACTGTATGAAAAGGTGTTCACAGTGGGTATTGGGGGGAATTGGAAGATTCTGTTTCTTTACTCTGCAGACTTGGAAATAAGCTCCCCCTGAGGCGTATTGTTAGCCTTTTCGCTGAAGTCTCCATAGCATGGTATGAACCACAGCTTTCTAATTCTGAGGCAAGGGCATTATCTGGGGAGCCATGACAAACAGCTAGTTGACAAAATAACAATCCAAGCAAGATAATGTATGCCTTATAGGTAATTAGCATTTCATGGTGGTGTGTTACAGATTACTCCGAGAGTCAGAGTTGCTGTGGCAACATACACTTTTACATGCATGTTGTACTCTGGAGCTATGGATAGTTATGGTAGAAGCTCCAACTTTCCACCACATGGCTGACCAGAATTCTCTCCCATTCTTACTGTCTGCCATTGGCATGTGTTGGAAGGGTTTTCAGGTTGATAATCAACCTTTAGTGCTGAGTTATGAACATACCTTCCTTGGCCATCATGTCCTTGGGTGGGACTCAAACCCAGAGCTTTTGGCTCAAAGGCAGGGACGCTGCCCATTGCATGACAAGACCTCTACAGTATATCCATAGTGCAAAACAATTCAAAAATAATAATAAGCAGTAGGATCAGCTGGGATCCATAGGGTAAATAATATGTTTCAGAAGTGACAGAATCGGATAACTTGTGCATTTACAAGTGGTGTGTATCTTTTTATAATTATTTTAAAAGAAGCAGAGGCAAAATTGGCTAATGCTTTAACAATGAGGTGTTACTGTGTTATGTTTGGCACTATCTTGTGTTGTACCATCATTTTATTGGTTGTTAAAAATCAGCAAGGTGTTCTGTTGTTGCATACACATCTAAGACATTCCAGACATAGTATTAGATACCAGTTACTATGAAATGTAGACAAAATGAACTCCAGAACCTTTTCTGGTCTTGTATTGTAAGCCCATGTAAATTTTTAAAGTTGAGGATTTTGAAGGAAGGGTGTAGAGTTACTGAATCTCACCTGATATTATAGAAGTTACAGATTGATATCAGAACTCCAGGGGTTGGAAGAGGAAATCTGTCACAATGTTTTTTTCCTGATCGTACCTGGTGATAACTGCTAGAAGTGCAGCATGTGGACATTGGACAAAGATACAATCATATCCTATGATTAAAAACAAAAAACTGCGGATGCTGGAAATCCAAAATAAAAACAGAATTACTTGGAAAAACTCAGCAGGTCTGGCAGCATCGGCGGAGAAGAAAAGAGTTGACGTTTCGAGTCCTCATGACCCTTCAACAGAACTGAGTGAATCTTAGGAAAGGGGTGAAATATAAGCTGGTTTAAGGTGAGTGGGGGGGAGAAGTGGTGGGAGGGTGGGGGGTGTGTGTGGTGTGGTTGTAGGGACAAGCAAGCAGTGATAGGAGCAGATAATCAAAAGATGTCACGGACAAAAGAACATAGAGGCATTGATGGTGGTGATGTTATCTAAACAAATGTGCTAATTAAGAATGGATGGTAGGGCACTCAAGGTACAGTTTTAGTGGGGGTGGGTTGGAAAGGCTAGCAGGGCATAAAAGATTTAAAAATAATGGAAATAGGTGGGAAAAGAAAAATCTATATAAATTATTGGAAAAAACAAAAGGAAGGGGGAAGAAACAGAAAGGGGGTGGGGATGGAGGAGGGAGTTCAAGATCTAAAGTTGTTGAATTCAATATTCAGTCCGGAAGGCTGTAAAGTGCCTAGTCGGAAGATGAGGTGCTGTTCCTCCAGTTTGCGTTGGGCTTCACTGGAACAATGCAGCAAGCCAAGGACAGACATGTGGGCAAGAGAGCAGGGTGTAGTGTTAAAATGGCAAGCGACAAGGAGGTTTGGGTCATTCTTGCGGACAGACCGCAGGTGTTCTGCAAAGTGGTCGCCCAGTTTACGTTTTGGTCTCTCCAATGTAGAGGAGACCGCGTTGGGAGCAACGAATGCAGTAGATTAAGTTGGGGGAAATGCAAGTGAAATGCTGCTTCACTTGAAAGGAGTGTTTGGGCCCTTGGACGGTGAGGAGAGAGGAAGTGAAGGACCAGGTGTTGCATCTTTTGCATGGGCATGGGGAGGTGCCATAGGTGGGAGTTGAGGAGTAGGGGGTGATGAGGAGTGGGCCAGGGTGTCTCAGAGGGAACGATCCCTATGGAATGCCGCCAGGGGGCTGAAGGGAAGATGTGTTTGGTGGTGGCATCATGCTGGAGTTGGCGGAAATGGCGGAGGATGATCCTTTGAATGTGGAGGCTGGTGGGGTGATAAGTGAGGACAAGGGGGACCCTATCATGTTTCTGGGAGGGGGGAAAAGGCGTGAGGGCAGATGCGCGGGAGATGGGCCGGACACGGTTGAGGGCCCTGTCAACGACCGTGGGTGGAAAACCTCAGTTAAGGAAGAAGGAGGACATGTCAGAGGAACTGTTTTTGAAGGTAGCATCATCAGAACAGATGTGACGGAGGCGAAGGAACTGAGAGAATGGAATAGAGTCCTTACAGGAAGCGGGGTGTGAGGAGCTGTAGTCGAGGTAAACATATCCTATGATTGTTTGGCAATGGTCAATACCTGGGACCATGTAGAATGGTCACTTGGGTCTGGTACCAATAGGTGCTCATGCACTTATAGTCTGCAGGGTGTAAATTGTGCCAGTAGAGTGGGAAGGTTTCAACTGAGATTAACAGAGCTACCTGAAAAGTAGTTTTATAAAAATGTTGTTTTATATTGATTTTAATCCTACTTTAATGTGTATCTAATCAGGAGAGGACAAGTTAGGGAGAAGGATAAAAGTAATGTTGCATGATTATTTTTGTTAAATGATAATTGACAAAAAAAATTAAACTTTGCAGCAGATTAAATGTAAATAACAAGTGACTACTAGGATACAGCTAAATATTCAACAAAAACGAAAATCTCTATTGCCTATTTTGTGTCTCTGCTAAATTGAACTTTGCACTACCTTCAAAAAAAGGGAGGGAAAGCAACATATCTTCTACTTAATTGTGCAAGAGGGCCTAATTGCCAACTATTTTGAAAATATTTTAAAATACAACTAACATGGAAATTTATGTAAAGTGTTCTGCACAGCTTCTGTCTGAAAGTCTTTGTACTTTATCTGGAAATAATTTGTTGTTGGATTTTGTTCTGGTTTATGGGAAATTAAGTCAGGTCCTGAATGTATACTTTTAATATTTTCATTATGTGTTTGAGATATCATACAATTGGAAGAAGTTAACAAATTATGAGGTAATCCTTTGACAGCATCTGTGGTGTTTTACTGCGGGTAAAATAGAACCAATAATACCAATTGATGGTATTTATTGTATTGCACATTAAGGACTATTTTGACATCACAGCTCTTCCTAAGTGGCTGTCAGTGCATCACTACCACTCTGAGACTAAGGACAGGATTTTTCAGTTGGCTTGCGGGGGCGGGCCCGACACGCCTATGGGTAAAATGATGCATGATGATGTCGGGCATGCATCCCAATGTCATCGCGCTGCCTCACATTGTTTCATTCAGCGTGCGCGTGCCAGAGTTGGCTGTGCACCCGCTGATATTTAAACGGCCTATTAAGGTCATTAAGGAAGTAATTAGTGTAATTGTTAATGCTGCCCGTCCAACCTTAAGGTTGGCGGGCAGGCGAAAAGGCCAAGCAGCCTTCACGTTCTTTAGGAAACCCCACCCACAAGCAGAATGAGGTTTCCTAAAGTTTTTATTAAATAAATAAAAGAAATTTGCAAGATATAAAACCACGTCCCACCTCATGTGGCACAGTCACATGAGACATGCTTAATTCAATTTTTGCCCCATTTATTTAATTATTTCAATATCAATTCAATCTCCATGAGGCAGCTCCATGCCCAAGGGAGATTGAAGCGCTCTTTTGCTTTACGGCTCCTGTCTTATGCTCGGTGGGCCTTAATTGGCCCGCCCACATAAAATGGTGGCATGGAGCCAATCACGGGCGGCGACCAGCTCTGCAGCCAAGCCGGCCTGCCACCTGAAAAATTCAGGCCTAAGGTTCTGTTATGACTGTGATGGGAGGAGTTCACAGTTGATCTAGCCCCACTACTCCTTGGGTCACAACATTAGTTTACATGTTCAATTCACTTCACTTACCAAAATGGTCAATTGTTAGCCTTCACTACTGTAACCCCGAATAAAAGAGACTTTAATCTGTTGAAGAGTCATACGGACTCGAAACATTAACTGTGCTCCTCTCTGCAGATGCTGCCAGACCTGCTGAGTTTTTCCAGGTATTTTTGTTTTTGTTTTGGATTTCCAGCATCCGTAGTTTTTTGCTTTTATTTTAGACTGTAATCAGGCTGCCTTCAATAAACTCAGAATGATTGATTGATTACAAAACAAAACTTTTTTAAAACAAATTGCATGACCTGGTTAACACATGATTGTAATCTGAATGTTTAATTATCTATCCCTTTGAAAATATCCCAGCCGGCACACACATAAACACACACAAACACATACACAAGGCCAAACAAGATATCTGCAGAGATGGATTTTGGAGGGCAGGCTTCATAAAATAAAGGATAAAGTCTATACGGTTTCAACACTATTGATCTGGAGCTCCCTCGAGTGAAGATGGTCCACTGGTCCCAGGAGATGTCTGGAGGTTCTCACCAATGGAGCTCTGGCATTAAGGATGTACAGCTGGACTAATTCTTTTTGTCTCAGCTTTTCAGGTTTCCAAATATAGACAAGGACTACTCCATTGAGGATTCTCTGGCTGCATGTTGATAACCACAGGCAAGGCAAGGAGAGAGTGAGTTAGGGCAGCCTTCCTTCTCAGCTTATTCCCCAAAACCGAGTTCAGAAAAAACAGATTCAAAACTTAAAGCTTGTCCCTGTTATGTGATTTCCAGTAAATCGTTAGCCTTTGCCTTTACTAGTTTCTCCCCATCAATTAAATGATTGCAGCTCAAAACAAACAGCTCTTCCCCATCAAGCACCATGTTGGTCTGTTGATTTCCTGGGAAAGGCTTGCTTATTGACAGTCCCAAGGTGCATGCATGACCTTTTTAAAAAAATACGCCAGGTCAGCATTAAGCATCCAGATAATGCAACGTCTTTCTGTATTTTAAAATAAAAATATGGTTTTGAAAGATATGACTCGAACAATCCAGATGCGAACAAATCTTCACCCCATCCTTGCCAGTCAGTGAGTGGTGACAAAAATGTTTCTGGGGTGTTCAGAAAGTTAAGCAAGAAACCACTTCACATCGTATTGCTTAAAAATAAACTTGCATAATTCATAAGATTTTTTTATGTGGGAATCTGGTCAAAGTGACTTAATTCCAATTCAATTTTAATTCATTTTTTGAGCATTTTGCTGAGTAATTTGCATTGATTATTTCATATTACTATTTTTTAAAACTACTTTTTTAGAGCAAAACAGGGCTTTCAATGATCAATATTAGACTGTATTCTCCTTGCCGCTTTAATAAAAGTGATAAGGAACATGTATAATTCAGAAAAAAACTAATATTTGTTTGCTAATTATTGGAAATTAGTACTTTGTTTCAGTAAAATGTACAACCATCCTGCAAACTCATCTCCAGCCTCTGACTGTGGTACTCCATAAACAGTCATTAGTAGGCTCAAGAGAGTGTGCTGGTTGGCTCCCTCTTTGGCTTCCGTATTCTTCCTCTGTGAAAATGCATGCTTTCATCTCAATCTTTTGCTAGAGATCAAGCATATACAGACATAAATCTAAACATACACCTGTTTCCAACTGAGTATGATGGGAATCGCAAATAACTATGTAATGCACTTTACTATTGGCTTTCCATTTCAGGAATGATTTTATAACCCCTTAAATGAATCTCACTAATCTATGTTAACTGCACCAGCGAACAGGAGTAGCACACAGCTGGAACAAGAGGGATTATTCTTGAACTTAAGGGTTAAATGCAGAGTTGTAAGGCACAGCCTTTGAAATATTGGTACACACTAAGTAGTTTTCAAAAATTGAGATTGGCTATCTGCATTTAATGTGAAATGTTATTTACACTACACAGTTCTTTGTTAAAATTGTCCTCCCATTATGATAAAAAAGACAGCTGACACCTGCAGAATTTCACTTTGTATTGAAACTGTAGAATGACCTGCAACAAAATGAACAAGGATTGTAGTAATATTGTCAGTGGGAGTCTCAGTCTGTAAAAGTATTTTAATAGATAATCTCTCTGTTTACGCAAAGTATTACGTCTAAGACAAGATCTTCATGAAATGTTGCCTGTTTAACTTATCCGGCCTTAGAATTGTTGCTTGAAGTTCTTAATATGAAAAGTCAAGGCTGTAAAAACAAATGTTTCTCATCTGGTATTCTTTTATTGTAACATCTGTGCACCAGTATTTTCTGCTGTTACTTCATTTACATCAATAGTGTAAATTTTGAACTGAACTAGTTATTTGGGGCCAAGTTATTTCAGTTCAGCCCTGGATGTTGATCAGTGCATGGGAATTGTTTGATATCATTTCCGCCTTGAATTCTCATATGACAGGGTTGTTCCCTGAGTGAATTTTGTCCAAAGTCCTCACAGGACTCTTCACACCTTTCCTGAGGTAGATCAGCATGTCCTTAAACATAGAAATCTGGATGATCATGGTGCCAGTTCTGAGATGGGTACACTTGAGCTTAATCACTTTGGTTCGGTAAGGCCAAAAGCAATGTTTATCATTCTTGCTCTTTAATCTAAATTCCCATGGTTTTATTTATGTCAAGAAGTTACATTTCATCCCAAGTCATACCCTATTAGTAAGTATGAAGAGAAAACGCACTGAAATGTGGAATGAATTAAGTTTTTTTTAATGTCTATGAATTTCTGATTTGTTTGACCATTTTTTGATTTGGGCATTCAAAAATTGGTTATTTTGCAGTGTTCCTCTGGAGGATTCTGGGAAATGCAGTGTTGTTTTCAGGGGCAGAAATTTTTGCTCGCATTCCTACGCCACCCCCCCACCCCCCCACCCCCGCCGTTCAGCTTGCATTTCACGCTGGGCTGACCTTAATTGGCCTGCCAGCATGAAATCATGGTGCGATGCCAATCCCGGGCAGCAAATGGCTTCCTGACCGCCCCCGCCAAGCCCACGCACCAAGGGCAAAATTGTGCTGTATGTGTAGAGACTCCTTGCCATTACTCCAGTTCATTTGCATTCATCATAATCTTTGACACAAAGAAAAGATGATATCACCACACATTGCCTAATCTATTAAATTTATTGATCCAAAATCCTCTAAAGGGTTGAAATTGTGCTTGTGCTTAGATAGTAGTAAAAAATACATGAAGGCATTTATTTGAAATTAATGTCTGCCTATTTAAAGAAGGAATCAACCCATTTGAGTAAAGAGGGCAGAGAAATTTGACATAAATCTGTCTTTAGAATGTGATGTTAAATTGAGGATCTGTGTGTCTGTTTCAGTGGTTGTGGTGAATGTTAAAGATACTACTGTTTGGAAAAGATGTAGGAATGTTCCCACTGCCCTTACCATTATTATTTCATCAACCAAGAATTGGAGCTTTTTAGAAAAGGTTGGGCCACTTGTAGAAGGTATGGGTAATTAGTTGCAATGTTGCTATCTCTTCATACAATGTATTTCAGCGTGGGTCGGGAATTACTGTGCTACGTTTCCAGGAACACCTAGGTTAATGCTCCAAAAGCAGCATATTTCTTTTCAACATTTGGCATTGGGATGGACCCTGGTATCTATTTCCATGATTTTTTTTACAATTATAAATAGAAATATATTTTAAGTCAAACAGTTCAGAAAGCAACAGGAGTAGAAAGTGTTACACCCAGGCACTGATTGCATTTATTTACATTGCAATATTAGTCGCGCCAAAAAATGTACAGAGAAATTGTGACAGTCTCTGTGATCAAGTTATGAAGTGAAATATACAAAAGGATTGTTGAGGCTACGTCCACCCAGCATTTCTAATGCTAAATGTGGACAACAGAGTTTTTAAGATGGCAGACATACTCTACCATCCAGTGAAGAAAGCTACTCCATTAAAAGACATGGAAAGTGTCAGAAGTGACCTCTGAATTTACATTAACCGGACTAAAATAAAACTGATACATAAGCAATTTATGTTTGGCTTATATTAAACACCATACCTGGACTGCACTGCCTGAAAGGGTGGTGGATGCAAATTCAATAGAAACTTTCAAAAGGGCGTTGAACATATACTTAAAAACATTTGCAAGCTGTGGAGAAAGAGCAGGGGCGTGGGGCTAACTGGATAGCTCTTTCAAAGAGCCAACACAGGCACAAATGGGTGAAATGGCCACCTTTTGCACTCTCTGATTCAATGATCAGTATAAACTGCATATAAGAAAACTATTTTTCCTGTACACTTCAGAATTAACTACTTCATTGCAGAAGACATGAAACAGGCTACCATGGAGTTTTTGGAGGCAGAAAGTGTGGCAACATTTAGGGGACAGTTAGCTAGACATCTGGGACAAGGGATGGTCAGATAGGCTGCAGAGATTTTTATTATCCTGTAGTTCCTTGTGTGTTCTTGCATACAAGACAAAGAGAAATATTGGTTTCATTTGGGAATAGTATTTTTGTAATGCATTTATGCCAAAGGAATATGGGATAGGTTCAGTCACTCTGAAGAATAAGCTTAACATCTTTAAATCCAGTTGTCAGAGATGAATGTTAGAAATTATGGATAGGAACAGCCTCAAGAACGTCGTGAAACTGATTTTTGGCCTTCCCACCATAATGTCCACTCACACCGCTGAGCATGCCCGAAGCCAGCAGGCAGGGAAAATTCCACCCAATGCTTCTGTGATTCTACTTTTATCACATTGCCAGCCTCACATTAAGAAACCACAAGGGTAGCTTATGTGTCAGTTGGAAGCACCTGTCTGGTGCAGTACAGTATGCTATTTACAGCATCAGAGAAAATGCACTGTTGGGGCATTTCAGAGAGTTTCATGCTATTTCTAATTTCTGTTAGACCTGTGGTGGGTAATGCTGTATGTCCAGATAATGGGCAGGATTTTTCAGTTGACATGCGGGGGCAGGCCTGACATGCTGACGCATTAAATGACGCACGATGACGTCAGGCGTGTGTCCTGACGTCGTCACGCTGTCTCGCGATGTTTCGTATGGAGGGCGCATGCCGGAGTCAGCTGTGTGCCCGCCGATGTTTAAACGGCCTATTAAGGCCATTAAGTAAGTAATTAATGTCATTGTTAATGTTGCCCATCCAATCCTAAAGTTGGCGGGCAGGCGAAAAGGCCAAGAGGCCTTCACGCTTTTTAGAAAACCTCGTCCACGAGTGGGATGAAATTTCCTAAAGCTTTTGTTAATTAAATTAAAAATATTTCTGAAATATAAAAACACAGCCACATGAGGGGACATGTTTAAATAAATTTTAATTCATTTGTTTAATAATTTCAATAGCGATTCAATCTCCGTACCTCAGGGAGACTGAGGCGCTCTTTTGCGCACATGCGCAAAAGAGCGCTGGCCCCAACTCTCTCTCCTCCCCCCGCCCGTACAGGTAGCGCTGATCGCTATGGCTCACGTGTTACGCTGGGTGGGCCTTAACATGCCCACCCATGTAAAATGATGGCGCGGAGCCAATCGCCCCCGCCTGCTCCCACTGAGCCTGCCCGCCGACTGAAGAATTCAGGCCAATGAAACAGAAAAGTGTTCTATTCTCCACTACTGATTCCTTTCAGTGGACAACAGAACACTGAATGATCCGAAGATTATAATGGCCCATATCTTCTGCAAAATGGCAATCATCATCGGATTGCCTCTCCGCTCATACTTCTCTGTGCTCCAACTCTGCTGTGGTCTGGTGGGATAGTCAGCGGCGGTGGGTCAGAGGATGTTGGAGGGGAGGGGGGGTGGAGGGATGTTGGTGGTGATGTCAGTGTGAGTGAATGGAGGGTCAGTTCTGTCGTGACCAAGAGTTAGACTAGAGTGTTTCTGTCTAACATTTCCTGGGTAACTACTCAGTTAAATCCCACGGAACTGTCTTAAGACTTTTGCAGAAGATCCTGGGGAGCAGGGGAATTGCTTGCTAGAAGTTCAGACTTGTGGGCAATTCCCACAGAGATCAATGCATTGGGACTTCTGTGGAGCCTCGATGCGTATCTTGGGTCATATGTCCAGCCTCTAATGATCCGGAGACTGGAAGATCTGGCCAAATTGATAGTTCACTTGCATTGCAACAATCAGTTTTATTTTTCACAGCTCCCATCTGAGCAATGAAAGAAATAAAGACGTGCGTTTGGATCATACCTCAGGAAATTCCAAAGCATGTTGCAGCCAATTAAGCATCTTTGAAGTTAAGTCAATATTGTACCGTAGGAAACATAGCAGCCATTTTCTGCACAATAAGGTTCCACAAAGAGTAATGAGGTATTGGCCAAATTGCTTGCTCTTCATGTTTGTTGATGGATAAATATTTGTCAGGAGAGAGGGATGAACTCCCCTGCTCTTCTTCTACTAATGCCATGAAATCTTTTATGTCCATCTGATAGGACATCACAACCTCCTAATTCAGAGATGAGAGTACTATCACTCAGCCACGACTGACACACTACAGCTGTAAGCACCTTACACCCACTTTGATACTGGGGTGTTTCCCATTTGTTATTTGACTGGGATGTTTCCTTTTGTCATTTTCAGTGTTAACAGAAAGCTGCTTAAGTTCAGATCAGCCTATTTAACGCAAAGGCAGGCCTGAACCACTGTAACAGTGGTTTACAAAAAAAGTTAACATTTGGCTCAGTTCAGATTTGGATTTTATTTCGAAGGACAGAGCAATTTGTCATGTTCTGAGGAATCTGAACCCTAGTCCAAATGAACTGATTATAAACCAGGCCAATCTGACTAACTAAGATCAGCTGGGTGAGACTTTCATCTGTGGACCTTACTCACCCTGAAGATAAGCATTTTGTTACTGGGGGTTCATTATCATTCAAGCAATTTGAAGGCAGAAAGTTTAAAAAAATGCACTATTTACAGTCCAGTGAAATTTGCATTGCTAATCAGTGAAGGATGTATTTTTTAAAGGAGTAATCTATTGAAATGTTTGCCTAGATAACAATTAAGTATTATTGCTCCAACTTTTTGGAACAGAAATAAACAAACTTGGGGGGAAAAGAGTGAAACCAAGATACTCATGATCAAAGACTTGATTTTATATAGTGCCTCATCACCTCTCCTAGAACTAGATCAAAATATAATAGGCTACTTCAAAGAACAATGACTGCCTATCCAAAGGCAAATGTAACAACCATTTTGCATGCAGCAGTGCCTGACAAACTTCAGTGAGATCAATTATTGGCTAATTTATTTCCTGGTGGTTTTTGTTAAGGGGGGGATGTTGGGTGAGACTTTCTCATCTTCAGATAGTCTGATGGGATCTTTGATGCTCATCTGGATAACCAGAGGAGAATAGAATCTCAGATGAATGATTTTTCTGAAAGATGGCATCTCTCGCAATACGGTACTGCATTGAACGGTCGGCTTAGATGATGTGATCATCTTGAGTGGAACTCAAACTCACAATTTTAAGAAGGTTAATAACTGATTCCAATTATATAGCATCTTACACCTATATATCATGAAATGATGCACACAATTTCTGAAGTGCAGTAATTGCTAAGCAGCAGCTGAGTACTTTGTTTAAATCAATAAACTGAATGCATTTGTCAGGATATGATTAGTACTGTGGCAGAAATCTGTCTTTTATACTGTGTATTTGAAGGACAGAAAATAATCTTTATTTTCAATTTATTTTATAATTAAACCAAGATGGTTGGGATTGGTTATACATTGCATGCTGAGAATTCTTCTTATTTATAACAAAACCATTTCCTGTCCAGCCTGGCCAAAAGTATTGGGAATTGGACCAAAAGTGGCTAAA
This sequence comes from Carcharodon carcharias, assembly GCF_017639515.1. Lineage (NCBI taxonomy): Eukaryota > Metazoa > Chordata > Chondrichthyes > Lamniformes > Lamnidae > Carcharodon > Carcharodon carcharias. The sequence continues at coordinate 136,576,801 of NC_054474.1, forward strand.
CTTTTCTGAATAAAATAGCCGCAATTAAAGTTAGAAAGTATGATCCAGAATTAGCACTAGAGCTTTGCAAGTTTGTACCTGAACCAAACTAAACTCAACTGATCCAAAATGTGGACTCTTGACCTCCAAGGGTCAGAATTTACTTGAAGGCAAGGAAATTCAAACCAGGTTGGCCTGGATTGGTTCAGCATAAATTGATGGTATTATCCCTGTCAGAGAGACATATCACCAATTTTAAGATTAGACATATTAGTAGTTTGTCAAACAAGCATAAAAAGAAAGCCTCTTAATAGGCCCTCCCCTTGATTAGTTCTGGCCACAGCTTCTCATGAATTCCACAGATAGCCATGTTGTACTCTTGCCAGTTCAGTTCAGATATGGTTTCCCTTATCTCCAAACCTCTTTGGGATTGTCTAGCAACATATCAATGTAAAGCTTGCAAAGTTACAAATGTCATCAAACTGGGCAATAGTGAACAAGAAGGCATGTGCTGAGGAGTTTTACCACAACAGTGACAGTTCTTGGCACAATGTGAAGCCAAGTGCTAAAAACAATCACGCATATGTAAAACACATCAATGTCGACATAATTTCAAGCTCACAGTTGCTATCAGTTAACTTTCTTGAAAGTATCTACTACTATAGCTGGAATAAAAATTAAATATATTTTATTTTAGTTCGGTAACAGGTACCAGGAATGATGTGCGCTGCACCATGATTTTTTCCCAAATAATAATAGTTATAGGCTCCACAGACTGTAAACATTACAAGCTGCTACTGTGTTTCATTGTGTAAACGAGCTGCATGGGACTTCCCTTGAAAAACATCATCCCTATCTGTTCACTACATTAAAGTTAATGCATATCAGGAGTTCCCCGTGGAGTCCTGCAAATATCATTATTTATAGACCAAAGAAGATTAAAAAAAACTGACATTGCTCAGAGCCCATCTGGAGTAGTGAGTATAGTTCAGGCCACCTAGCCAAAGGAAAAACATACATGCCCTTCTAAAAAGTACAGGCATGAGCAACAAGAATGAATTGGTGCATCAGGAGCACAGGCCCTGAGAAAGGTTAAATGAATTAAGCTTCTTTACTTGTGTATAGGGGAGACTTCAAGATAATCAAATGAAAATAGATTTGCCATTGAAGGATTTTCTTTGTGGTCAGCAAGGTGCTTGGAAACCCATCACAGTGCTGAGGTCTCTCCAAGCCAAGCTACAGGGAATTCAACATGGTTAGAATTTCCATTTTGCCAAAGTGGAATACGTACTTTCTCTCCATTGGGACACACACCAATTACTTAAATCTGCAGAACATAGATGCAGGTTGGCAAGAGCCCAGGCTTAGAGGCCACTTGCAGAACAGTAAATGATTCTTTCATGATATGTTCTAAAGTAAGCTTGCTGCTGGACAATCCTAGCCTGATTCCCCTGTTGAAGTAATGGTCTGCAGCCCAGTAAACATCTTCACACTGGCTTAGGATAATAATGAGTTAACTATATTAGTTTGTAAAGCCCAGCGTAGAGCCTGTTCAAGTATTTCTTTTTCTGTTTATTGTTCACTTCTCATAATGTTAACAGCTTAGCAGGTACACAGAGCACAGTTGAGGTTCAGATTGCTTACTCAAGGATTGTTGTCCTTGCTTGTAAATCTAGAGTTCTGCTGGCACGAACCTGTTAGGCTTGATTTTGTTTTGAGTTGTTTTATATTTTCTCTATGTGATATCTTCTCCTATAAGATTGTGGTGTGAATACCATGTCCAGGGCCAGTACTCCCTTCTAATATCAGTCCTTGATCCAGACAATCCCTCCTGTTTTAGTAGAAAGCAGAACTCAATCTACCAATCGACTATCTTTATGTAGGACCCTCTATCTCATTCCTAATTCAACCCATTGGACATGGGCAAATTTGAACTTGGAGGATGAAAGGTATCAGATTAGTACACCAAGAAACTCAACTACCCATTTTTATTTCTTGTCTGCAGCAAGATTGCATTCATTTTCTTGATAATGAGTCAGAACATTTTTGCTTTGCATAAGTTTCACTCTTAGAGTGATACAAACAAAACACATGAAGAATCCATTAAAATATCAATTGTTTTGTCTGTATTTGTTTGCAAAGTTCAAATGTTTGGACCCAATAAGACTGTCGTGGGTACTCGTCGTGAACAAAAATGTTAATAGTACCTCATTGAATTACAATGACATGCGTTTCTATTAGCCAGTTGTCAAACTTTTCTTTAGCATGCCTGCCAAGATGTTTTGGAGCAGGATGTGTGAACAATCTTTCAAGAGACAGTGCCCTTTGTGTGAAGTGGGCCTGAAGTTGCCCCACAGCCTACAGCTATTCTCAGCTAAACAAGTTTAAAAAAAATCTAGGTTCATGTCGAGTACAAACTCCACACATTGACTTCATTTTGGGCAACGGTACATTCTAACAAAACCTCCCATTGTGCTGTGAACTACATTGTTTTCAAACAGTGCGACGTTAGTAAAAACAATGTTAAACCTTCCGTGTGCTGAGCATTTATTAAATATTTCTTTTGGCAATGGTTTTCTTGTCCAAACAAGCGTGAGGTATTAAATAATGAGCCATGTTACATAACAAGCGGGTAACTTCCAGCAGTGAAGAATTGATCTTCTGCTGTATCACTTACTTGGACACCAATTCATGCTTGCTACCTTTAACCCACATGACTCTAGCAATGACTTTTCTGTACAGGAACTGTACAGATAATTCATTATTTAAAGCATCAACATAGGGTCTAGGGGTAACATTGCATCTGCAAAGGGAATGTGATAAATTGTATGAAATCAGAGCAACATGGACACGAAAGTTTCATATCTATTCTGGTCTGCAAGCTGAATGATACAGGAACACTCAATGGTGTATAGATTTGCAAACGGTCCCTTAGTGTCCAGGATTTGGATTTGATCCCTGCTCAAACTACTCAAGGGAGATGAAGTTAGGCAGCATTAAGGCAGTTTCAAGTGTGTATTATACTATGGAACAAATGTCCCATAAATTGGCAAAAAAAAAATCAAGCAATCACACTCGTGTAGGCTGGTGTGTTTGTGGAAGGACAATTGATTTGGAGGTAAAATTAAGAAACCTCACACTTGTTTTGAAATGTTGATAGCACTAACCTAGGGTTGTGCCCAGTACAGGCATGTCCTATTATGAACATTCAATCAATACTTTTTAAAATTTGACACAGTTAAGCTGTTAAGATGGCTGCTGCAAATCATGTGACTTTTGGCATTTGGAATGCAGACTGTATCAAGTATCGGGCAAGTACCTAATTAAATATGGGCATAAAAGCAAAATACTACGGATGCTGGGAATCTGAAATAAAAACAGAAAATGTTGGAAAATCTCAGCAGGTCTGACAGCATCTGTGGAGAGAGAAACGGAGTTAACGTTTCCGGTCTGTTTGATCCTTCTTCAGAGCTTGATGTTCAATGGCATTACGTCACTGAATCTCCAACTATCAACATCCTGGGGTTACCATTGACTAGAAACTGAACTGGACTATCCATATGAATACTGTGGCTACAAGAGCAGGTCAGAGGTTAGGAATTGTGCAAAGAGTAACTCACCTCCTGACTCCCCAAGGCCTGCCCACCATCTACAAGGCACAAGTCTGGAGTGTGATGGGATACTCCCTACTTGCCTGGATGAGTGCAGCTTCTACAACACTGAAAAAGCTGAACACCGTCCAGGACAAAGTTGTCCGCTTGATTGTCACCACATGCATTCCCTCTACCACCAATGCACAGTAGCAGCAGTGCGTACCATCTACAAGAATTCACCAAGACTCCTTCGACAGCACCTTCCAAATCCATGACCACCACCACCTAGAAGGACAAGGGAAGCAGATAGATGGGGACATGACCACATGGAAGTGCCCCTCCAAGTCACTCATGATCCTGACTTGGAAATATATCGCTGTTCCTTCACTGTCGCTGAGTCAAAACTCCCTTCCTAACAGCCCTGTGGGTGTACCTACACCACATGGACTGCAGCGGTTCAAGAAGGCAGCTCACCACCACCTTCTCAAGGGCAAATAGGGATGGGCAATAAATGCTGGCCCAGCCAGCAAAAGCCCACATCCCATGAATGAATTTAAAAAGATTGTAAAGTAAACCTTTCATACGGTTATGGGGATCGTGTGACTGTATAGACGAATCAGCACTAAGCGTGGGTAATCTTAGGGGTGGAGCTTTCTAGCCTTAGTCTCAGTACAACCATGTAGCTTCATCAGGAGCTCTGTAAATAAAGTTTACTGTTTCTCGCAGGAAAATTGCCGTCCACTCCAAGTTTATTATAAATGTCAACAAGAATAAATAGCTCCAATGCAGCACCTCCCTCTTGACTGTAAGTATTAAATTTATGAGGGAAGAAAAAAAATATATACTCACCCACAATGCCTCCCTTCGACAGAATTGATGCATATGACTCAGCCATCGAGGACTGGAGTCAGTACATAGAGCACCTCGGTTTCTACGTTGTGATGAATGAAATAACAGTGGAGGAGAAACAGAAGGCCATTCCCCTAAATGTCTGCAAGAGCAAAACATAACCTAATATGTATTCTGATGGCTCCGAACGTGCCAAATTCCAGGTCCTACACTGATCTAGTAGAATTCGTGAAGACACATTTTCAGCCTAAACCATCGGTGATCATGCAAAGATTCCAGTTCAACTCTCGAGCAAGGTTCCCTGGTGAGTTGATCACAATGTACATCGTGAAGTTAAAAACAGTTAACGGAGCACTGTGATTTCGGTGATACTCTAAATGACATGTTGTGAAATCATTTGGTTTGCGGTGTACATGACGATGCCATTCAGCTCAATTTACTTGCAGAAGTTAATATAGACCTGAAGCACGCCATGGCTATAGCACCAGCAATGGAATGTGCTGAGAGGAACTTGGAGGCTTTGCAGAGTGTGCAACATGGTGCTGTTCTGCTGTTAGGGCGGGAACCTGCTGCCGGGCATGGCACGAAGCCTAGGGAGGCAATTGCCAAGTGGGACACGGTCCCTACCGCTGGATAAACAAAAAGAAATACTGGAAGTAGCTCGCCAGTAATTCAGATCAAGACAGCCATTCTGACAGCGGGCCAAGTTGAATAAAATGCATAATATGTATGAGCCAGAAGCTGCTGATACTGATATCTATTCCCTACACAATCTAAAGGCCAGGAAAACTGAACCAATCACTGTCACCCTTCAAGTAAATGGGAAGCCTCTAGTCATGGAGGATGACACAGGAGCATCGATCACAGTGGGTGGGAGAACACATCTTTAACTACCTCAGAGGAGGTACCCAGCCATTGAGCTTGGAGCAAATCACAGCTCAGCTAAAAACATACACCGGAGAGGCAATACAGGTAAAAGGCATCGCCTCTGTCCCTGTATCCTACAGGCAACAGACAGCCCAGCTGCCAGTAATTGTTGTAATAGGTGAAGTACCTAGCCTTCTGGGCCGTGATTGGTTGAAAGAAATTAAACTCAACTGGTCAGGAATTTTTCAAGTCAGAACAGGAGGAATTCCTGAGTTGTTAAAAATGGTATAACCGGGCATTCTGAAATCAGTTGAGCAAAGTAAAAGGCCTACAAATTAAAATGTACATGGATTCTGAAGCAACACCTTGGTTTTTCAAGGCAAGACCTGTGCCTTACACCCTAAAGGAGAAGGTGGATGCAGAACTGTGCCATTTGGAGAAGTTAGAAATAATCCAAGCAGTCCAGTTTTCAGAATGGGCAGCATCCATAGTTTCTGTGGTGAAACCAGATCAAACTGTTTGCATTTGCGGAGATTACAAATTACCTGTGAACAAGGCTGCTAAATTAGACAAATACCCAATCCAAAGGATTGAAGATCTGTATGCTAAACTTGCAGGAGGAACATCCTACACTAAACTGGACATGAGACTTGCATACCAACAGCTAGACCTAGACAACACATCAAGAGGTTATGTCACCATAAACACACACAAAGGGCCTGTACCGACATACACGCCAACCTTCTGGTGTGTCATCTGCCTGTGTGATTTTCCAAAGAACAATGGAAAGCTTACTACAAGGACTTCCCGAGTTGTAGTGTACCTGGATGACGTCCTGATCACAGGATCAATGGAAGCAGAACATTTGGCCAACCTAAAAGAGGTTCTGAAGAGATTTTTAGAGGCTGGTGTTCATTTGAAAAAGGAGAAATGCACTTTTCAAACAACTGAAATCACATACTTGGGTCATTGAGTGGATGTCCAAGGGTTGCATTCATTAGAGGAGAAAGTCAGGGCAATCAAGGAAGTGCTCTCTCTTACCAACATCACGGAGCTCAATTCTTTTTTGGGCATGGTAAATTATTACGGTCGGTCCTTGCCTACTCTACCTACAGTGTTAGCCCCTTTATTCACTTATTATTGAAGAAGAACTGCAGATGGCCCTGGAAGGCACAGCAAGAGGAAGCCTTCATAAAAGTCAAGAAGCTTTTACACTCATCGTGACTGCTAGTGCACTCTGACCCATCTAAAGAATTAATACTCGCTTGTGTTGTATTGCTCTCTGGCCAGCGTTTTCCGACCCTGTCGCGGGCGGGACCGCCGCGGGTGTGGTGGTGCCCCATCCAGAATTCCATTGACTTGCAGCGGGACTGGAAGATCCTGGTGGGCGGGTAGGTGCAGAAAAGCCTACTGTACAGATCTGAAAGGCCAGTAGGATATGTATCCAGAACACTCTCTGCAGCCGAGAAAGGTTACTCACAAATTGACAAAGAAGGCTTATTCATCATATTTAGAGTAAAGAAGTTCCATCAATATTTGCATGGTCGACGCTTCATCATAGTGCCAGATCACAATCCATTGTTGGTTTGTTTAGTGAAGATAAGGCAATCCCACTGATAGCCTCTCCATAATTCAAAGATGGGCTTTAATTTTGTGGGCATATAAGTACACATTTATGGACCATCTGGGTGTTTATATAACAAATGCAGAAGTCCTCAGTTGTCTTCCTTTGCCAGATAGTATTACACATGCTCCAGTACCTAAAGAGGTAGTATTTACGTGAAATTTCCTGGACTCCTCATGGCCCTCTGGGAAACAGATTAAGATTTGGACAAACCGGGATCCAATTTTATTAAGCTTCCGTGAACAGGTGTCGCAAGAATGATCAAATGCACAAGTCTCTGAAGAATTAAAACCATTCTATGCTCATAAATCTGAACTGAGTTGTCAAGATGGTACCTTGTTATGGGAAGCAAGAACGTAAGAACTAGGAGCATGAGTAGGCAATTCAGCCCCTCAAGCCTGCCCCGCCATTCAATACGATCATAACTGATCTCATTTCGGCCTCAACTCCAATTTCCCGCCCTCTCCCCATAATCTTTCAACCCGTTACTAATTAAAAATCTGTCTATCACCTCCTTAAATTTATTCAGCGTCCCAGCATCCACTGCACTGTGAGGCAGTGAATTCCACAGATTCACGGCCCTTTGAGAAAAGTAATTCCCCCTCATCTCTGATTTAAATCTACCACCCATTAGCCTAAGACTATGGCCTCTCGTTCTAGAATGCCCCACAAGGGGAAACGTCTGCTCTATGTCTATTTTGTCTACCCCCTTTAGCATCTTATATACCTCAATTAGATCTCCTCTCATCCTTCTAAACTCTAGCGAGTATGGGCCTAACCTGATCAATCTCTCCTCATAAGACAAGCCCCGCAACTCTGGAATCAATCTAGTGAACCTCCTCTGAACCGCCTCCAGTGCAGCTAAATCCTTCCTCAAGTAAGGGGACCAAAACCATGCACAGTACTCCATGTGCAGTCTCACCAATGCTTTGTACAGTTGCAACAACACTTCCCTATTTTTATACTCTATTCTTTTAGCAATAAATGTCAAAATCCCATTTGCCTTCCTTATTACCTGCTGCACCTGCATACTAGCTTTCACTGATTCATACACGAGGAGACCCAGATCCCTCTGCACTGAAGCATTGAAGAGTTGCCATCTCTTTGGAGGGAAGAGAACCATTATTGACAGAGCTTCATAATACGCATTCTGGTATTTCGAAAATGAAGATGCTCGCATGAAGTTATATCTGGTGGCCAGATATAGGCAGTGATATAGAAAAAATGGTGAAACACTGTCTCCAGTGCCAGCAATAGCAGAAGTTGCCCATTTCAGCTCCACTGCATCCGTGGGAGTGGCCTGGTCAACCTGGGTTAGACTACATAAAGACTATGTAGGTCCATTTTTAGTCACCATGGGGAGGATTTTTCCCTCAGCGGAAGTGGGCAGGGGTGGTCGGGAAGCCGACCGCCGCCCGCGAATGGGGCTGGACTGCGATTTCACGCTGGCGGGCCAGTTAAGGCCTGCCCAGTGTGAAATGCAAGCTGCAGCGGGAAATGCGAGCTGCAGCGCTCAGCACTGCCTGTTTGTGTGGGCGGTTGTGGAGGGTTGAGCACGAACTTCGCATTTGAAAATCTCCTTGAGGCACAGAACTACCCTAGGAAGATGAAGAGCTTTCAAAATTAAAAATAAAAGTTTCTAAAATGTTATAAAACATGTCCCCTCATGTGACTCTGTCATTAATTAAATTATTAATTACACATTATGTTATTTATTAAATTTTAAAATTTTAATTTTATTTTTATTTGCTGTTGGAAACCTCATCCCGCCCGTGGATGAGGTTTCCTAAAAAATGCAAAGGCCGCTTAGCCTTTTCACCTGCCCACCAACCATTAGGTTAGATGGGCAGTGAAAATTTTCTTTTAGTTACCTTTTTAATGGCCTTCATAGGCCTTTTAATTGTTGGCAGGCGTGCTGCCAAATCACACTGACTGAAATATCATACGAGTGCCCGCCCGCCGAGCTAAAAATTCTCCCCCATGTTTCTAGTAACCATCACACATTCAAAGTGGATGGATGTATATGAAGTGAGATCACCAACATAGTGTGCAACTATTGAAAAATGGTGCCTAAGTTTTAATGTACATGGTCTATCAGAGGTTATTGAGTCAGATAATGGTACTGCTCTCACTAGTTCTGAACTGCAAAGATTTGTGAACCTAAATGGGATTAAACACATCAGAACAGCACCGTATCATCCCTCATCCAATAGGTTAGCAAAAACAGTGGTACAATCCTTTAAGACAGATATGAAGAAACTGTCCGAGCGAACGTTAGAATCATGAATTTCAAGATTTCTGTTCAACTATCACACAATTCCTCATGCAACAGGTTCAACACCTTCTGAATTGCTAATGAAGCACCTACTTCGTACAAGATTGAATCTAGTATTCCTTAACTTTGAGGGAAAAGTAGAGGAAAAACCAGAGTATTCAGAAAGCGAATTATGACGGTCACAGGGTCGAGAAGTTACTGTGGGAGAGACAGTTTTTGTACAAAATTTTGCAGTTGCACTGAGATGGGTTCATGGTACAATCATCTCTGAAACAGGACCTTTGTCATACCAATTGGACGTGGAAAACAGAATTGTTAGGAAACACGCGGATCATCTCAGAAGTCAAGACACACTCCAACAACCAGTTACTCCATCTGAAATCGAGCTCAAACCTTTGATCCTTGAGGTGCCAGATAGACAAAGAATAGACACACCCAATGTCTCTGTTAAAGTAAATAATTCTGAACTGCTGTTGTCTAAAGATGTCCCTCACGCTGCAGTTCCTGGTCAAGTCGATCCATTGGAAGAATCTCAAGTTGTAGAGTTGCATCGCTCTGCCTGAATCAGAAAGCCACCTCAAAGACTAAGTCTATAATTGCATGAACTGTAAATATTTGTATATGATATGGGTTAAGATATTTTTGTAAATAAGAGGGGTATAACAAAATTAAATGGGGAGGAACGTAATAATTGTGAGTTAAACCTTTCATACCGTTTTGGGGATCGTGTGGCTGGAAAGATGAGTCAGCTCTAAGCAAGAGTAACCTTAGGGGTGGAGCTTTCTAGCCTTGGTCTCAGTACAAGCTTCATCAGGAGCTCTATAAATAAAGTTTACTGTTTCTTAGAAGAAGCCTGCCCTGCACTCCAAGTTTATTACAAATATACACTCCAAAGGTAAGTAAAGATGCACTCTTTCCATAAAAAAACATACTGATTATGTGCAGTGAGAATGTAGTAATCTGATGTATAATATAACTTTAAGATGAATATTGTACTGAAAGATCACATGATCTTGGTATCCAATAGCAGAGTAGCATGGGCTACCTCTGTGTAGTCAGTAACCTTGAATTAGAGTCTGAAATGTAAAGATGTAGTTTTGAGTTGTAAGCACAGAAGTGTAGCTGCTGAGTTCCTTTTGTAAATTAACAGAATGTGTTTCTTCTAAGAATGATCTACTTATCTTCTCTGTCTATGGTACCAACTCAGTCACCTCAAAACAAGTGTGCAACCCGGATCCTTAATTCCAAACAAACCAGGGTACAGGATCCAAAGGAGAGCAAATACATTCTGACCATGACACTAACATGGATCTCCTGTGGACTCTACAGGAACTAAGACCAATTCAAAATCATAAAATGTAAATAGGGAACTGGGCATGGAGACTCAATGCACCTCCAAAATATCACAAACTCAACTCTCTTGGAATAATTGCCATTTTTCCTATGTCTGACAAATCTTGAAACCATCCATTCTAATAAAAGTCAGCCAGCATAAAAATGCGTGTTCAGTAGTTCTGGCATTCTACTTTTAACATTAATGAGGCAAGAAGGATCATAAGAATGGGCACTGGCACATGTTGCAGTAGACCAGACTCTACTACAATTGAGTGAAGATGCATTGTAGATTTGAACAGAGGGAGCATTAATCTGTTTCTGTTCTACTGACATGGGATCCCAAAGGGCACTACAGCCTGAAATATAGATTTTGTACAAAAAACACTGCAGAAAAGTGCTTTTTTTTTCTTCTAAGAAAATCAGTGGGGACTAGATTCAGTAGCCCCTGAAAATGGGTATGAGGATTGCTTTGCAACATTAATACCCGCCTACTACTTCCGATGCAGGCAGCCTGCCATCGAATGCTAATTTGCATGATTGCTGTATGCATCCAGCTCTGAATGCAATGTTGAGCCGCAGGGGATGTAAGTTTGTGCGATGCTAACACCACTTAAAACTAGCTTGCACTACTTAAAGGGGGAAGTGGATCCTGGCTCACCCATCACCCCTATGCTCGCTGACCCACAGTGGCTCTTTTTTTTTATTCATTCACGCGATGTGGGCTTTACTGGCTAGGCCAACATTTATTGCCCATCCCTAGTTGCCCTTGAGAAGGTGATAGTGAGCTGCCTCCTTGAACCACTGCAGTCCATGTGGTATAGGTACACCCACAATGCTATTAGAAAAAGGAGTTCCAGGATTTTGACCCAGTGACAGTGAGGTAATGGCGATACTGACTTTCCAAGTCAGGATGGTGAGTGACTTGGAGGGGAACTTCCAGGTGGTGGTGTTCTCATCTATCTGCTGCCCTTGTCCTTCTAAATGGTAGTGATTGTGGATTTAAAAAGTGTTGTCGAAGGAGCCTTGGTAAATTTCTGCTGTGCATCTTGCAGATGGTACACACTGCTGCTACTATGCGTCCATGATGGAAGGAGTGAATCTTTGTGGAAGGGGTCAAGTGGGCTGCTTTGCCCTGGATGGTATCAAGCTTCTTGAGTGTTGTGGGAGCTGCATTCATCCAGGCAAGTGGGGACTGTTCTATCACATTCCTGACTTGTGCCTTGTAGATGGTGGACAGGCTTTGGGGAGTCAGGTGGTGAATTATTCACCACAGGATTCCTAGCCTCTGATCTACCCTTGTAGCCACAGTATTTATATGGATAGTCCAGTTCAGTTTCTGGTCAATGGTAACCCCCAGGATGTTGATAGTGGGGGATTCAATGATCATAATGCCATTGAACTTCAAGGGGTGATGGTTAGATTCTCTTTTCTTGGAGATGGTCATTGCCTGGCACTTGTGTGGTGTGAATGTTACTTTTATACACCTCACCCTTATTTTCAAATCCTTCCATTGCCTGACCCCTCCCTATTTTTGTAATCTCCTCCAGCCCTACTACCCTCTGTTACCATGCTTCTCTAATTTTGGCCTCTTGAGCTTCTCCAATTTTAAATTGCTCCACCTTTGGTGGCTATGCTTTCTGCTGCCTTGGTCCTAAGCTCTGGACTTCCCTCCCCCCAAACCTTCTGCCTCTATCCCTGTCACTCCTTCTTCAAGATGCTCCTTAAATCTACTGCTTTTCCAAAACTTTGTTTTTTTATTCTTTCATGGGATGTGGGCAACACTGGCAACACTAACATTTGCTGCCCTCCCTAGGTGTCCTTGAGAAGGTGATGATGAGCTGCCTTCTTGAACCACTGCAGTCCACGTGGTACAGGTACACCCACAGTGCTGTTAGGGAGGGATTTTGATCCAGTGATCATGAAGGAACAGCGAAATATTTCCAAGTCAAGGTGTTGTGTGGCTTGGAAGAGGAGCTTGCAGATAATGGTGTTCCCATGTGTCACCATATTATTGCCATATTACAGGAAGGACATAACTGCTCCGGAGAGTATAGAGGAGATTTACAAGAATGTTGTCAGGGCTTGAAAATCGGAGCTATGAGGAAAAATTGGACAGGCTGGTGTTGTTTTCCCTGGAGCTGAAGAGGCTAAGGGGTGAACTTTTTAAAGTGTACAAGGTTATGAGGGGTCTAGATAGAGAGACAGGGATGACCTGTATTCCCTCATGGAGAGATCAGTTACCAAGAGGCACAGATTAAAGGTGATTGATAGAAGGATTATAGGGGGCATGAGGAAAGGCTTCTCCACCCGGAGGATGTTGGGTGTTTGGAATTTGCTGCCTAGTTTTGTGGTGGAGGCATTTAAAAGGTACCTGGATTTGCACCTAAAGTGCTGTAACCTGCAAGGCTGTGGACTGAGTGTGGGAAGGTGGGATTAGAATGGGCATCTTGTCTTTTTCAGCCGGCACTGACATAATGGGTTGAATGACCTCTTTCTGTGCCATAACTTTTCTCTGGTTCTATAGTTCTATGTGTTTCTAACCCTTGTCCTTCTAGGTGGTAGAGGTCATGGGTTTGGAAGGTGCTTTTGGATGAGCCTTGGTGAGCTGCCACAGTGCATCTTGTAGATGGTACACATACTGCCACTGCGCATCGATGCACAGTGGAGGGAGTTAATGTTTAAGTTGGTGGAAGGAGTGCCAGTCAAGTGAACTGTTTTGTCCTGGATGGTGTCGAACTTCTTGAGTGTTGTTGGAGCTGCACTCATTCAGGCAAATGGAGAGTATTCCATCACACTCCTGACTTGTGCCTTGTACATGGTTGACAAGGTTTGGAAAGTCAGGAGGTGAGTTCATGTCTCAGTATTCCCTCTTTCTGACCTGTTCCTGTAGTCACATTATTTATATGGCTGGTCCAGTTCAGTTTTTGTTCAATGTTAATGCCCATGATGTTGATAGTGGGGAATCAATGCAATGGTAATGCCGTTGAATATCAAGATGGGATAGTTAGATTGGAGATGATCATTGCCTGGCACTTGGGCTGATAAGTGGCACAACTGTTACTTGCCACTCATCAGCCCAAACCTGGATGTTGTCCAGGTCTTGCTGCATAGGACACATGCAGCACAGGCAAGTTTGCATCAGTATCTGAGGTGTGGCGAATGGTGGTGAGCATTGTGCAATCTTCAGTGAGCATCCCCACTTCTGACCTTATGATGGAGGGAAGCTGATCACTGTCCTAATAGTTCTGTGTCAAATCTACACTTCACTAACAAAGTCCTCAGTGAAATCTGCCACTTACTGCAGCTATGAAGGCAACATCAGAGCAGGGCAAGGGCAGCATTGTCATCTGTGAAGGTGACTGCAGCAACAAACTGTAATGTGTCTGGCTCCCTCCAGGCTGAAGAAGGTGATATTTGCAACATCTCCTACTCTGCCATCCACTGTATGTAAGAGTCTGCCTATGGCTCTGGATTCTAAGGGACCTGAATACTTTTCATCCTTTCTTGCCAGAGAGAAACAGATGAAGCACACACATAACTTTGTGGGGATTGCAGACTTCCCTGTGATACAGGGTGTCCTTGGCCACTTGCACAGCATTTTGCAGGCACTGCATGTCAACTTTTAAGATGTACCACATCAGAAAGGGATTCCACTCCCTTGCTTACCAGTCAGTGTGCGACAATGGTTTAGCTGATACACTGCACAATGTTAGTATCCTAGCAGCTGTCATGATGCTTTCATGCTACAACAGTCCACTGTGCCAATTGTATTTGAGTCACCATGACAAAGCAAAAGGGTGAAATAAAACCAGAAAGTGCTGGAAGAACTCAGGAACAATGCAGGTCTGGCAGCATCTCGGAGAGAGAAAAACAAGGTATTTTCCAGTTCCACCCGTGACCAGGATTTTCTGGTCCCGCCAAAAGTTGATGGATTTTTGACCGCCTCTCCAAATTTTCCATTCCGCCATGGGCAGGAGTGGAAAATCCTGGCCAGACTTAATGTTTCAAGTTGAATATCACTTTTCTTCAGGACAAAGCGAAGGGCGATACTGGGTGATGAGGGCTATCCTTTGATGGCATGTCTTATGACTTAAAACCATGTGCATGTGGGCAGCGTGTTGCCACAAGAAATGTGATCAGCATAGACCATTGGTGTGCTGAGAAAATGCTTCCAGGACTGATCTAGAAGAACCCTCCAGTATTTGACAGAGCAGCTGTTAATATTCGTTGTGCTCCGCTGCATGCCACACAACCTTGCCATCATGAGGAGACAGCCATTGCCACCAACTACCTGGTGAGCAGCTGAGGAGGAGGAGGAAGTAGGGGAATGGAGGAGGCAACCAACACAGCCCCTTTCTGGAAGGGCTGTTTGTGAATGACTTATTCAACTGTGGTACCATTAAATGGAAGCCCAGATTCACATTCACCAACAGTCCCCCACTTTATCTTCCATCTGTCACTGAACATCACTGCTTCTGCTTTTTGGAATTCAAAAACAAAAGTCAACACAAAATAAACACCCTGAATGATGTGATTTACTAATTTGGTTCAACATTGCATACAAACATCAACTAGACAATCTGTGCACTCCTTTGGTGCCTATCTTGCTTCTGCAAGATATATGTCTATACTCATAAACTGATGCATGCTACCCCAGTGGTTACATTATGGCTGTAGAAGGCTGCTGACAAACAGTGGAGGAGACTGCAGATGGCCTTCCAGGATGATCTCAGGCAACTCTGGCCCAAGAAGGCTGCATTGCAGCAGTAGAATGAGCTGGCTGGCTGACAGGCAATAGCAAGGACACTGGCAGAGGGGCAGTGGTGAGATATTCAACATATGTTTTACCTGTAGATCAATGATTAATTTATTATACCTTTGGATTTGTAGTTTCTCTGTTACATTAGCCTTTTACTAAAACCAAGACATCTGCTATAAAGGATATCACTAATTGCTGCCTTGTTGATAAAGAAACCCAGTAAAATATTTTCTGTGAAAAATGCATCCTCTGACAAACAGTTGAAGATTATATTACTTGAAACATTACAATCTAATAGGCACTTTTCAGAAATTTATGGGCTGTTGTGTTTGACTTCTAGGAAAAGTTTTTCATATATCTTGTAATCCTGAGAAAAAATACCAACATTTTTTGTTTTAAGTGAAAAAGCTTGTACTTTTTTCACTTCACAGGGAATCAGTGAGCATTATTCATAATTTAAAATTTATGGTTTAAACCTAATTGCAGGTTGTTTATGAATTCCACTACAGGGATCTTGTATGTTTAAATTTTAGGATTAAGAAACCATAGTCATGATTTATTGTACAGAGCAGTTTTGGAAATGTTCCAGTGCTAACCCGAAATTTGAAAGCTTTACCGAATTAGCAATCGTGGGCACCTTAGGCTTTTAAATTCACTAATAACAAGTTTTAAGCATAGAACAAAATGGTCCACAGCCAAATATCCCTTTCACTGATTTAAGACTTATAGGTTTGCAGTTCAGGTGGCTGAGATAATCATTTTATAGATTATTCACAAACCTGCAACCTTACTTTGAACTTTGCACTGCTTATAACATTTCTATGGATTCCATCACATTATGACCATGCTGGAATAAGATTGAAGGTGTGTTGTTTAAGGTGCAGTGGTGTTACCTTGCCTTAGTACTCAGAAAATTGAGTTGTGCAAAAATAAGTTTGACTCTATGCTCTTGCATATATGAGTTTGCAATCTCACTGATCCCATAGGGAATGAGGAGGAGCCATAGCAGGTGGGAGACAACACTACTATTTAAAGAGGGTACGTAGGTGAGCAACTAGATTGATTCTAGGTATCAGGGTTTTAAGTGATGGGAAAAGGTTCTTGAAGTAGGACTTATTAACTTTGGAAAAGAAGAGCCTTGAACTGACCCCAATGATATTTTCAAGATTATGGGCGAGATTTTCCAGCCCCGATCGTGGCGGGCGGGAGCAGAAAATACTGCGAGATTGGAAATATCAGTTTACCGTTGTCATAAAAGCGATCTGAGATTGTCTGCTCCAGCCATCAATGGTGGGCCACGTTTCCAACCGCAGCATGCCAGGAACATTATTTTGATATATTTGCATCTCATCATAAGGGCTGCTCGCTTGAATCATTCCCCCCCCCCCCCCCCACTGGATCAAGAGGGCACATCAGTATCCAATTAGGCCGACATGTTTCACAACGGTATATAAGCAACATGCATCTGGCAACTTGCACTTCACTAGTGACTTCGAGGTTTGTTCGCCTATCTTGCATGGCGCAGTGCTTGCTCCAACTTAGACTCAGCGCCAGGCTTCACAGGCAGTACCACATCGCCTTCCCGGGAGAGTCAGAGGCAAGTCTGTACCTACCAGACCAGCAGTAAGGCAAGGGTGGATTTTAATGTGCTGCAAAGCAAGGCCTCGACTGGGGAAGTGGTGGGGGTGGGGGGGGGGGGGGGGGGGGGGGGTGGTGGGGGGGGGGGGGGTGTGTTGGTGGGAAGATCTGGCCTGAGGCAAGGGAAGGGGCTACAGTGCAAGGGCTCCACTGTGGGGTAAGAGTGCACTCAGACACATGACTGGGGCATGCCAAAGCGTCCTCAGTACCAGGATGGGGAGAGATTCGATATCAGAATGACATAAGCGACTTTGGGCCAGAATGGGGGGATCGCTGAGTGAATACGCACTTCAATGTTGAGCTTGCAAAGACTGTCCTTGTCCCAGTCCAGGCAATGGGGTGGCATATCTGTTCAGTCTCAGTCTTATCCAGGATGTTGTGGGCAGGGCGTTGTTGTAACATCACACATTGGTCCGGGGGAGTTCTGGGCCACAGATGGCACACTGCAGCCTTTAGATGGGGAAAAGGTATTCTGGGGGCATGTTCAGGGGTGTGGTGCGTATGTGTCAGACTGTTCAAGTGTCCTCAAAATGGGGAGGAGTGAGGTCCACACGGAGCATTGGCACATCTACCTCACCATGTTCTGGGGATAACAAAGGGATATCCACCACAATCATAATGGGATTAAGGAATATAGGATGAGGATTAGGAGGTCTTAAAGGGAGGGAAACCTGAACATTAAGCTTCTCCAGGCTGATGGAAGGAATTTCCACACTTACAAGGAGACCTCAGTACCACCATCTTCCAACTTGCAGCAATGGCGCAGTAGAAAATTAAAATGAGGAGGCACTCTGCTGGTGAGGACTCTGAAGGTGGATTGGAGGGGAGGTGCATGCACTGAGGGTGGCGGTGGGGGAAGCCAGTTAAAGGGGCACCCAACTGAACTGTGCATTCCCTGAGATGCACAGCTGAGATATGTTAGGAGCCTTTCAATAACAGTGCAGAGAATCAGGAAAGTGGAGCTATGACGTGCATTCATGCAAGACTAATCCTACAAAGTGGCACTAAATGATCTCCTTGTATTAATCCATTATTCGCAGTGCGGAGAGCCCCCAGAGCGGTAACGCACTCCAGGGCAATTGGGCGACTGGACAAGCTTCAGATGCACGTTACAATCGTGACATTGGCAGCTTCACAGAAGAGAAGCCTCCGGCCCCCCTCAAATAATCTCAGTTCCTGATTAACATTTTCCCTTATGTGTATTCCAAAGAGTGCAGTATTAGGGTAGATTGAATGAAGATCCAAGCAGCTGGACTGAAAG
This sequence comes from Carcharodon carcharias, assembly GCF_017639515.1. Taxonomy (NCBI): domain Eukaryota; kingdom Metazoa; phylum Chordata; class Chondrichthyes; order Lamniformes; family Lamnidae; genus Carcharodon; species Carcharodon carcharias. The sequence goes on from NC_054474.1 coordinate 136,594,981, forward strand.
CAGCACATCCAAGCACCAGTCTCATAGCAATTGGTCATGTAAAGGCAGGGGCAGGGGGAGGCACACCTTGGAATGAGCCCTGCACTGGCCTGGATTTTTGGGGTGATTAGTTTCCAACACTGGGACAAAGCCCTTGAACCCACATTCGCTGATGAGTCATTGACAGAAGTAGGACCTTTGCAGGCTATTGCTGACTCATATCTATTTCTTATTGATGCTACAGAGGAGACCATCAGGAAGATGTAGCCTGGATTTATTGCTACCTGTATAATCGCATACAGGCAGGAGAGAAAAAGGAGAAGATTATGACAGAGGTGCCTTGCTCACCAAAGGGAGGAGGTAAACTCTGAAGACCAAGGACCAGAAGGGCCCCCTCCGGATGCCGAGGATGAGGCTCACAGAGATGTCATCCATAGGTGTCTTGCAAGGCCAAGGGTGTACAGAGCCTTCATGTCTTATCTGCAGATGAGCAAAAGACACTGTCACTAATGCCTCCGCATGCCCAGAGATCTGGTAACTCACATCTGCCACATTCTCCAGGAATTGGTGCCACGGGAACAGTGAGGGCATCCATTGCCATTGGCTGCGAAAGTAACAGCCACACTGAACTTCTACATGAGTGGGTCCTTCCAGGGCTCCACTGGGGGCCTCTGTGGGATCTCTCAAGCGTCCACTCACAAATGCATTCATGAGGTGACAGATGCCATTTTTGCCAAGGCCCACAATTATGTCAACTCAACAGAGATCAAGCAGGCCAAGATGTCAGAGCAGTGGGCTTTGTAGCGAATTCAAGATTCTCGCAGGTGCAGGGTGCCATCAACTGCTCTCAAGTGACTATAAAAGCTCCAGGCAACAGGCACTGTAATACATAAAGTGGAAAGGCTATCACTCGCTCAGTGTACAGCTGGTCTGCGACCACAAGAAACTGATCTTGCAGGCTTTGTGCCAGATACCCAGGAAGCGTCCACGACTCTTATGTCTTGAGTAGATCACAGATTCTGGACATTTTCGAGGAGCCACCTAGGATCCAGGGTTAGCTCCTCAGTGACAAAGCATACATGCAAAGGATGTGGTTGATGATGCCCTTATGGTGACCACTGAATCCTGCAGAGAGAAGGTAAAGTAATACTCATATCACTAGCCAAACATTGGTAGAACATGCCATAGGAAACTTAAAAGTGCGATGCCAATGTCTGGACAGATCTGGTGGAGCACCCTAATACAGTTACCAGAGAGTCTTGTGGATCATCGTGGCTTTCTGTGTGCTGCACAGGAACTGCCAAGGGTGGAAGACTTGCCAGATGCCGACATGGAGGAGCTGCACATCTCCGACAAGGAGAACATCGAAGGGGGTTGAGGACGTTGAGTTCGAGAAAGTCAAGCTGCAGGGGAAGCAACTATAGCATGGGCCAGACAAGGCAGGCATGTATGTGAGGCCCTCATAGCCACCAGATTCCATGAGGAGGATGACAAGTTGCAGTGAGTACCCTCTTGAGTACCCTCTGATGCCCTCCATCATGGGTCAACAGCATTGCTTCCATCTCAGTTCGCCCAGGCACTTCAATCTGACAGTGAAAAGTTACTCATCAGGCTCACATTGCACTGATCCTTTGAAGGATGATGAAGCCTCAGGAGCATGTGTCCTTGCTGAGGTGAGGTGCTAACTAGAGGAGGGAGTCCCAGCATCAGACTTCAGAAAGTGCTGCCCCTTCAAGCGTATCTCTAGCAACCCAGTTGCAACGACAGCCTACAAGAACAAGGATCTGTTCCACTATCCTCAGTGGGCCCATAGCTGTATGCCTTCAAAGCTCCTCAAGGAAACCCATCTCCAGCAATGGGACAACGCATTCTTTGTAACATTGATGATGAAACTGATAGGCGACACTCGGAAAAAGGCAGCTGAGAATGTTCTGCAGGTGTGCATCTCATCAGAGATGATGCAATCCTCTGTGGCACCTTCTTCTCTATCACATTAACATCCAGCCCTTTCAGTTAGGGATGCCGGCCTGCTTTTATCCACACCTTATTATGCATGTGGACCACCTGAAGAAGATGATGTCAGCCACTTGCGTGCCAGACATTAAACTACCTCCTCTTTAAGACACACATTGTGCCCTCATAGCTAGCCCTGGCCCTTGAAATCTCTAGAATGTTCAGACACCATGAGGCCCTCGTGGTGTTGAATTGTTGCTAATAAAGAGCACACTTCAGCTTCAATACATCCTCTCTCCTGTCCCATTGCTCCCCTCGACATTGTCTAAAGCTATGACGTGCACTTCCAGAGCATGTTCAAAGACTCCATTGACTGCCAAAAATCACCATTTGCCATTAGCATCACTTGTCTCGGCGAGTGTTTAGGTGATGGGATGCACAGCGCTGCATCCCAACATTGTGACAAGAGCTTTGCGGCCGCAATACAAACAATTACAAGTTGAGAAATGCTCAAGATTCTAGGTTTAAGCACCAGAACAATAATGTGGCTAAGAGGTTGGCAGACAGGAGCACACAAAAACTAAGAGTATGGGCTCATAGCATGAAAGCCCTGCTGGATGACAGAAAGCATATGGAATTGCATGATATAAAACCCTTTTCCATGCATAAACACAACTCTCCTTGTACACTATGCCTTCACCTTTCAAGAATGCAGATGAGATAGGAGAAAACCACTGCCTCAATCTTACACAGCCAAGGATAAACATGCAAAGCATGTGAACAAGGTTCCTTCCACAAGGACACTTAACATTAATGTCGAAGCTTAATTCTCAACTGATGTTGAGAATGATCTGGAGAAGCAGGCACACACTGTAGTGATATGGAAGCACACCACGTAGACGAGAGCCTCATGACACCAACATCTGCTACGCCCTGTTGTCTGTGATTACTTTGGTGGGTATCCTCTGGAGGGCCAAGACCTGGAGGGCCCTGGCCTGCTTTGAGTGTCCTGCTGTGGGCAGGTGCACTCTCCTTGGCTTGTGGAGCTGGAGGTGATGGGGTCAAAGGAAGAGAGGATTGAGATCAGCTGGACACTCCTAGAGTCACCTGGGTGGATGGCCCTGGGGCGTCCATCTGCTGGTCCTCCCCTCTATGGGTGCTGGGGGGCCTCTGGTTGACTCCTTGAGGAGACAGGGTAGCTGTTTTGAGATCAAGGTGCCCCATCCACCTCTCGCACGGCCAGTGATGGATGCTACCAATGGCTACAGCAATGGAGTGCAGCTCCTGCATGAGTGCAGAACCGATGTCCTGGACCAAGGTCTCCATGGTGGCCAGTATCCTGCCAGTGTTATCCTCAGTGCATTGGCATGACAACGCTATCACCACAGACTGAACATGGACGGACTCCTCCATCATCCGTTGCAACCTGAGGAATGTAGCTGACATCCCTTCCTGATATTCCCGTGATTGTCGCTGCAGCTTCACCAACTGATTTAGGACTGAGTCCGGAGGCTCATCATTTGACTCAGACTCAGAAGAATCCTGGCCCTGAGCAGTCCTCCGAGTGCCGGTGACCTCAGATGTCCTTGCCTCCACCTGCTGTGGATCAGATTGCCTGCTGTGCTCACCAGATTGTGACCCCGAGCCTTCTCTCGAACTAGGTCCCACTGTAGTGGGGGCCTCTGCGCTGGTGAAGTGTGTGGGTAAGCGCTGTGACCAGTCTTCTGCTATGGTGTCCTCAGGACCCTCATCCAAGGTGTCGTTGGGGCTTGAGCTAAGGGCCTGGCTGGTTGAGGACTTCAGACGTTTGACTGAAGTTCCTATGAAAGGAAGTAGAGATAATGGCAGGTAACTGAAACAGGATGGTATGGTTCTCTGAGTGATGAGTTGGTGCAGGACCTTCACATGGGTGTTTGCTGCCAACCTCACCATCGTCGTAGGCGTGGTGCACATCCTCTTCAGCCAGCTCGGTTTTCAAACTGAGAGGGGACCTTGAGTTACGGCACTCCACATACGCAAGATAAAAATGAGAAAGTAGAAGGATTTTTGGCACAAAGGCGAATAGATTTGTGGACTAAATTACCTGGAATGGCTGTTCACTTTCTCTGTGTTTTTTTTGAAGTACCATTTTATGTTCTAAGAATCTCACAATACATCCTTTACGTAGACGTCATCCCAGAGCAATGTGAAAACTATATATATGAATTCATTCATGGGAAGTGGGTATTGCTGGCTAGGCCAGCATTTATTACCCATCCCTAAGTACCCTTGAGAAGATCGTGGTAGTTCCAGGATTTTGACCCAGCGACCGTGAAGGAACGGCGATATATTTCCAAGTCAGGATGGTGAATGGCTTGGAGGGAAACTTCCAGATAGTGGTGTTCCCATTTATCTGCTGCCTTGTCCTTCTAGGTGGTAGCAGTCGTGGGTTTGGAAGGTGCTGCCTAAGGAGCCTTGGTGAGTTTCTGCAGTGCATCTTGTATATGGTACACATTACTGTATGTCAGTGTTGTAGCTGTACTGGGACAGCTTGGCTAGGGGCCAGCAAGTCATGGAGCACAGGTCTTCCATACCACTGCCAAAGAGTTGTCAGGGCCCATAGCCTTTGCAAAGTCCAGTGCCTTCAGGCGCTTCTTGGTATCAAATGGAGTTAATCGAATTGGCTGAAGACTGGCATCTGTGAAACTGGGGACCTCATGCTGATTGTCCTCACTGTATGCCCTTTTCTCTCTCTCAGCATGCCTAATAACTAACACAGTATTAGCAAATTGCTGATTGGAGCATAAGTCATACATGCTCCATTATCAGTTTACTTCTGAATGTTGGAGATATTGAAGACTACAATGGAGATCACATGCAAAAATTAACTATTGTATTTGTTTCTCAATTAAAAATCCAATCTGAGTTTTAAACAATTATATCTGCATTATATTTTATTTTTGTTTATGTTGAATCTGCTGTTTTTTCCAGAATGCAGCAATGACTTAGAGTTGATCTCTCAGCTGAACTTGCTAAACAACAACATGCATTTAGATAGTGCTGTTCATGGAGTAAAAGTATCCTAAGGTGCTTCACAAGATTGTTATCAGATGAAATCTGATGTTGAGCTGCATAAAGAGCTGTTAGAATAGATGACCAAATGTCAGAACAGCAAAAACCACTAAATCATAAACCCAGAATTAATTTGGTCTCAGAACTACAGTCTGAAGGAAGAATACCGTTCTGTAACAAAGACAAAATTCCTCTTAATGCTAAACACACTGTTGTAAACATACATCACCACATAAACCCCTTATAAAGTACAATGATAATATTCACAATGGAATGCTGTTATGACCTTTTGGCTTGGATATCCATTTATTTAACCAGCCAACATGAGGTGAACTTTTCTATAAAATACAGGGATGAAATTACCTACTGTAGGACACTGTTGTGGAACTCCAGCTAGTCTGCCTGTGTATTTACCCAGCTGTGATCATCCAATCATCCACAGTCAAACATGCTCAACCACCATCTCTCACGGCACTTAATTTCACACATTATCTCATCATTAATGAAACACCAAGGCAAGGGATTAGCCAGTTAATTTAGCAGAGCCTATCTGACACTTCACAAACTGAAAGTACACACTTCAAAAAGGCTAACTTTCATTGTTAATGGGCCATATTGATTAATTCAAGAGGCAAGAAGTTGTATGGTTCTGGAGACAGAGAGAGAGATGGGGTTTAAGAACACAGTTAGGTAAAGGTTTAGACTTGTTGATACTAATGAGCTTTCTAATTGCTAAAAGTTCTTCTAAAAGGAGCCAGAAAAACATTATGATTTTGTGGTTTGATGAGGTTTTGCAATACAGTGTGAGTTATATCATTGCAACAACTTTTTATGCATATCCATTGCAAAGGTTTTCCAGAAGGATCATGGATGAGTAACAGTAATTGCAAACGCTCTTTCAAAATGTTGGAACTAAGGTCAATATAAATACCTGTGTCTAAAAGCACACATGTACATTCATGTGTTTGTGTAAGTCAGTGAATACATAGAGCTGAATGATATTGTGTATTTTTTTAAGCTCCTTTTCAGCTGTTGTGCTTTCCGGTTGCTATTATTAATGAGGTGCATCATTTCATTGTATATCCCTTGGGTTTGTCGCTCAGGGTGAAAAAATACTCACAAACATTTTTTTTTAATAGGCTTCATGTCAAGTGCTGAAGCTTAGCCCCAGCTCAATGAATCTATGCTCATTAACTGGAATTACATGGTAGCCTTAAGGAAAAATGGTATTGCCAACTTGTGAGTATTCCCAGCTATCTTTAACCTGGGATTAACTAAATAATTAGTTCAGAAATATCATCAGTCCATTGATTTATTACTGACCCAAAATCTCTCCATTTAGAATAAATTGAAGATTACAACTGCTTTGTCATCTATTGTGAATCTATTAATGCAAATTCCTCTTATATTGTAAAACAATATTTTGAGGATATGTGATTTGTTTTAAAAGAGAGAATTCACTCTTTATAAGCTGCCAGAATTTTTGATTGATATTAGAATGAAGGAGGGCCTTTGCAGAAGAAATTGAGATGGCAGTATTCATCATTAAACATTGATGAATGAATGAAATGTCACTGAGTGATAAGATTCTGACTTTTGCATCCCATCACAGAGGTGGGATGACATATTGGAGCAAAACAACCTCGTACATTTTTGACAAGCCAATTAAAGAGATGCAACAGTATTTACAAATTACATCCATACAGTTAGGGAGCTTTAGTCCAGGATATCTATCTTCTGCTTACTTTCTTTGTATAAGAATGGGATTTGGGCAAAGAATTGTTTCCCAAATAGGGCAACAAGAAGTGCTGGTATCGTGGAAAGAAGGTGTTCAGTTTGTCACGCAAGGACCAAAAGGCTCCTATAGCAATTCTTGGCTGATGGTGTGGTTCTTACGCTCAGCTGTTGCACCTACATCTGCAAATATTTGAAGAAGCATTATTAACAAACAAAGTTAAATTATTTTAAAATTGCTTAGAGACCATGGTTTTGCTCTTTAAACTGTATTGATTTTTAGGAGGGAAAAATGTTCTTGGTGACAACACAGAGGTTTCATGGTTATAATTTGTTCAAAGTTTGTGTGTTATGTTGCTCTCTGGCAAAACGTCCACCAGTACCCACCATTTTTTTTGTCCCTAACTAACCTATATTGTAGTCCTCTCTTTAACAAGATGTCTTCTTGCTATTTCACCATTACATCGACCATGGCCTGTACTGCTGCCAGAATTCAGAAGGTTGCTCCCCATCACTTCCTTCTAGCAATATCTTGAATGAGCCGAAAGTTTTTCCTCCAACCTGCTACCCAGGAGCTGATTTGAGGTATGGATTATTCTTCCCATAAAGAAATTCTTCCAAACGTCTAAACTCCCTTTTTATCCGTGTTCTCTTGTCAAAGCATCCTGATGCGATGCCCTGCTTTTTATTGAAATTATGCTTGAGGTCAACTTTATCAGTGTTGTATATATTTTTGAAGGTTCCATTACAATTGCCACCTACAGAGGCTAAAATCCTCAACTATCATTGTAAAGCAGTCTTAGGGCTTGGCTTTATGCCTCATCTTTGAACAACCTCTATGGCTTGAATGTTTCCCTTACATCTTTGTGATCAAAATTGAACGCATTACTCAAGTCAGTTGGGACCAAAGCATTACACGCTTTTATTATGACATATCCTGACTTATACTCAACCGACCCATCAGTTAGACATTCCATTTGCTTTGTTTCTTGCTGCGTTGCAGTAATTTACCATGGTAAGTACTGAATCTGCTCTGACACCAATATATTTCTGTTTCTGATCCTTTATCACCACTTGCCATCCGAAATGCTACCAAGGCACGCAACTTCAAAACCCATCGCCATTGTTATTATGCTGAACAAAAGATATAATTTCATTATATCAGCCGCTTAAATAAATCATGATATCGCCTTTGACCAAATAGTGTGGTTCACAAGGGGGAGCTAAATATCCATTTCTGCTGTTTTACCAGGACCAACATGTATATGGTAAAGCAAACAAGGAGCAAAATAAGTAGTAACTATACTTTTCCATATTATATATAATGATACACAGTTTGCATTGTGTTTTAAGGCTATAACATATCTTAGTATTAAGATGATGTTGAGAAACCAATTGAGCTTCACTTTTATCAAGTTTTTAACTTGTTAATGGGTAATACACTTGCCAAATGCTCCAGACACCTGTGTTATTGTGCCATAGATGGAGATAATCAAACAATGCACTTTATATAATGCCCAAAACAACACAATAATTGAGGAATAGCAGTAGAAATTCATCACTGAAGGAAGTTGCTTGTCCTGTCATATGCTGCAATTCATATACCAAATAAGATCATCATTTCATCCCTGACTGGCCAATCCTTTCCTTGGAGCAATATTATTAGTTCCCTCCTTCAAGAAGATATAACTGACAAGCTTGATGTAGAGAATATCGACAAATAGATAGTAATGGTAGAATAGATCGATAATAGTAGAGGATATCTATCTTCTAAAGAGAAGATGCAGTGAATTAGACAAAAGTCTTTACTGTATTCCTGTATAACGGGAAGGGAGAAGAAAGAAGTAAAAACAGAAAGTGCTGGAAATACTCAGCAGGTCTGGAAGCATCTACAGAAAGAGAAAAACAAAGTTAATAGTTGGAGTCAAAAATGACTTCTTCAGAACACTGAGGTTTTCAGAACAAAAGCCATATTCGACTCAAAACATTAACTCTGGGCAGCATTTTCCTCCCATCGGGGTGTTGTGCGGGAGCAGGCATGGGTTCCCGATCGGCGCCCCCACTTGGGGGCGCGCCGCCATTTTACATAGGCAGACTAATTAAGGCCCGCCCTGTGTGATGTCTGCTCGCATGTGTGCGAAAGAGCGCACAGATCTCCTGGAGGAAAGGCACCGCCTCAGGGAGATTGGTTGAAGTTCTAAAAATTTTTTTAAAGGCTGGAAAAAATTTTCCTGACATAGCCCCTCATTTGACAGTCATATGAGCTGGGACATGTCCATTTATTTTATTTAAAAATATTCCGAAAATTTTAAATCCCTCATGAAACCTCATCCTGCCCGTGGATGAGGTTTCATGCTTTTTCTGAAGGTCGCCTAGGTTCTTCGCCTGCCCACCAACCTTAAGGTGGGACAGGCAGGTCCACGAATCATTTCAATTACTTTTTCAATGGCCTTAATAAGCTGTTGACAGGGCGGCGGGCACGTAGCCGATTCGGCTACCCGCCCATTGAACTGACAATCAAAATGACGCAGGGAGACGTCGGGACACACGCCCGATGTCACGCCACATCATTTTACTCGTCCGCAAGCGGGCTCCGCCCCCACTCACCGACCGGAAAAAGCTGCCCTCTGTTTCTCTCTCTATAGGTGCTGCCAAACCTGCTGATTATTTCCAGCACTTTCTGTTTTTATTCCAGATTTCCAGCATCTGCAGTATTTTGCTTTAATTTTAGGAGAGGAAAAAAGCTCTGACACATTCTGAAACTTCAAATACTTTAACAATTTTCTAAAAAGGAAGTACAAATAATCACCATGCCAACTAAAATTCAAACAGTGCACCTTGACACTGGTCATAGGTCTCAAGGCTGCCTCACTTCATATCACCATGAGAGAAAGCCATAGGAAGGTTTCAAATGTCTTAACAAATGTTACTAAGGTAAGACATTTGTCTCCTCTAATCTCTGAACACCCTTTTTAATAAAATGACTCTCACTGATGGCCTTGCATATATAATGACTAGTGATGAATGTGCAGATAGCTATTTTGGACACAACATCCACTGCTTGAGGTCACGTTCATTTTTTAAAAATTATGTCAGTATACTTGCAAATGCATCTCTGCCTTTTGCATAAAGTTAGTAATTACACCAATCTCTTCACATTGGTAAACTCCAAAATACAAGACTATTTGAGAGCATTTTGAATATATACACACCATAATATCATGGATTAGAAACAATAGAATTTTTTTTATTATTTTAATCATTCACAGGATAGGGTAATTTTTGGCAAGCCGGCATCTAGTTTCCATCCTTAATTGCCTTTGAGAAAGTGTTATTGAGCTGCCTTCTTAAACCTCTGCAGTCCTTGTGGTATGGGTATATCCAGGGTGCTATTAAGGAGGGAATTCCAGGATTGGGCCAATCATAATGAAGGAGTCGTGATATATTTCCAAGTCAAGATAGTGTGTAATTTGGAGGTTATGCTGTCCCTTTGTGCTTGCTGCCCTTGCTCTTTCTAGATGCAGTGGTCATGGGTTTAGGAGATGCTGTCAAAGAAGTCTTGGTGAGTTGCGCTATGCAGCTTGTTGATGGTATACATTGCCATGGCACACCAGTGATGGAGGAAATGAACATTTAATGTGATGTTGGAGCAGATAGAATTCCACCATACTTTGACCAATTGTGCCATTTATATTGTGGAAAGGATTTGGGGAGTCAGGAGGTGAGTCACTCACCACAGGATTCCCAGGCTCTGATCTACTCTTGTAGTCACAGTATTTATATGGCTGGTCCAATTAAATTTAAGAACAATGGTGACCCCAGGATTTTGATTTTGGCGTGTGGGGTGGGGGGTGGGTGGGTGACAAGACAATGGCGATGCCATTGAATGTTGAGGGGATGTGGTTATATTCTCTCTTCTTGGAGACAGCCATTGCCTGATACTTGTGTGGTGTGAATATTCGTTACCACTTATCAGTCAAAATTTGTATGTTGCCCAGGCCTTGCTGCACATGGATATAGTCTGTTTCATTATCTGAGGAGTTGTGAACGGAACTGAACAAAGTAATCATCAATAACCATCCATATTTTTGACCTTATGATGAAGAGAAGTTAAATGATGAAGCAGCTAAAGATGGTTGGGTCTTTGACTCCTACAGCAATGTCATGAGGCTAAAGTGATTCACAACCACAACCATTTTCCTTTGTGTATGACTTCTGCCAATTGATTTCAATTTTACTGGGCTTCTTGGTGACACGCACAGTCAAATGCTGCCTTGATGTCAAGGGCAGTCTCTTGGAATTCAGCTCTTATGCCCATTTTTGGACCAAAGCTTTAATGAGGTCTGGAGCCGAGTGATCTAGATGAACCCAAACTAAGCATCAATGAGCAACTTGAGTGCCACTTGAGAGCACTATCAACAACACCTTCCACCATTTTGCTGATGATTGGGAGTAGACTGATTAGGGAAGGAGGTTTAGCTAAATTAATTTTGTTTTGCTTTTTGTGGGCAGGACATACCTGAAAAATATTCTACTTTGTCGAGTAAATGCCAGTGTTGTGGCTGTACTGGAACAGTTATTTTCTCGTTACTTTTTCTTAAAAGATTTAATATGCATCTTTTAAAAAATTCCTAGTAGATGTGGTTCATGGAAACACACTTGACTCTTTTTTAATGTCTTCTGTAACCTTCCCATTGACCCTGAAGTAAGCAATTCCCAAATTCCTTCATTACCACTTTACTCTGATGTGTAACTGGGTTTAGTGGTTTCGATCATGGTGAGTTAGAAGTTCTTTCTCTTTTCATTTTTTCTTCTCCTTGCATTTCCTGCCGATTGTAATGTATCTGGTTACATGTAGTGTTTCAGGCTCCCACTTTTTCTATCCTCTTGTAAATTATTTATTGATTATTTTCCCACAGACAGAACCACTAAAAATGAGCATTATGCCACAATTTCAGACAAATCATTAAACCGGTAATGATCTCCACTGAAAGTATTGAAATAATAGAGTTATCCCGCTGTGTGGAATGTAGCTGGCATGAGGCTGCTTCGTGCTGGCGATGTTCATGTCCCACTAACGCCATGCAGCAAAAGAGACTACTTCACATTTATTTCAAATTTAATGGGAAACACATTTTAAAAGTAGCTGTAGCTGACCACTCATATTTTCACTGCCTTCTGTATGAAGTTGAAGTGTATTCATTAGCATAGCATTACTGAAGTTAAATTATACTGTTTACTGGATGTTACGTTGCATGCAATGTGTTTACAACAGTGGTTAAATACCCACTGTTTTCTGCCTCTCTCGAGCTTTTTTTTGGAACTGTCTTGCATATGAAGTGGCACTTCAGTTTGTTCCCTACTTGTAACACTTTAGCATCAGAGAGCTTAAGAAGGTTTTTGAAACAAATAAAATACTGAGGGATCTCTTTTCCTTTGGCTGTAAAGAGTAATGCAGAAGTGGACATGATTAAAAAAAGTGAGCAAGACAAATAGTTGGACATGAGTTTAAAAATTATCTTTTACTTGCTTTATTCTACATTTTGTGCCAGTTGTAAAAGAACTGAAAGCCAATTAATAAAGTGCTTATTAAGGTCTTTGAAGGTCTTGTGAAAAATTAATCATGGCTCCAGTGGTGTAATGTCTATGTACTAGTTTATGGACTAGTAATCCAGAGGCTTAGATATCCAGAAAATGTGAATTTAAATCCCCTCATATAGGTCTAAAAATTTAAACTCCGCTAAACAAAACCTAGAAATAAAAAAGCTGTTATTATTAACAGTGACTCATAATGCGGTAAGATTGTCACTAAAACCAACTAGTTCACTAATATTGTTGAGAAACGGAAACTGGTTGTTCTCAATTGATCTGGCGCACAAGCACTCCAATCCCATACCAATATGGTTGACCCTTAACTATCCTTCAAACTAGCTTAGTAAGCCATGCTTTTGTCTCAAACCGCGACAAAGAATAACACATTCTCCAGACAGACTGCAGCAGTTCAAGTAAAAGGCTCACCCTCACTATGGGCTGAAAATGCCAGATTTGCAAGTGATGCCCACATCCAGGGAATGAATACTTGAAAAATAATGTATCTTGTACTGGGCGATATATGAATATTGGATTCTAACTCAGGTTGGGTTAACCATAATGAAAGAGACTCAATATCTAGATATATCAACACAGCTAGTACTTAGTGTTTAGAAATAATGCATGCTAGATTTCAGGGGAATGCAGGTGGCTGGACTTGACATCACTCTTCCCAGATAAAGGCAAAATGCAGCGGATGCTGGAAATCTGAAACAAAAACAAAAAGTGCTGCAAAATCTCAGCAGGTCTGACAGCATTTGTGGAGAAAAAGACAGGGTTAGTGTTTCAAGTGCGTATATCTCTCCTTCAGAACTAAAGAGAAGTAAAAATATGGTGAAATATATACTGTTTAAGGGGGGGTGGAACAGGTGAAGCTGGATAGAAGGCTAGTGATAGGTGGAACAAAGGAGAGATTGCAAAAGATGTAATAAACAAAAAGTCAAAGGGGTGTTGATGTGGTGGTGCTGGCTAAAGAAGGTGCTAATGGTGACATTAAAAGTAGAAAGCAGAATGAGCAAGTGACAGATGGCCTTAGTCGGGGGGGAGGGGTGGAGTGGGGGGGGAGAGGACGGTGGTGGGAAAAAAGATCAAAATCGGCTAAAAGGTGGGGATAAAACAACGAATAAAAATAGAAATAAATTTAGAAAAATAATAATAATAACAAAAATAGGTGGGGAAAAAATATATAAAAATTAAAAAATAAAAATTGATATTTTCACCCTTCCCAGGATTGGCAGCACAGCTGCAACTTCCATTCCCTGATCCAATCCTTACTCCAGCCCAAGCCTGATCCAACATCTCCCAATGATATAGTGACAACCGGACTACATTGATAACCCTGCTCCCACTGACAGCTCATACACTCTAAGAATAAACCTGCAGGTGACAAGCCAACATCTGTATCGAGGGTGGCATATTTGAGGGGATGACCTTATGGGCTAAATTTTCACAAAGGTAATTTGAAATGGATTGCTGTGTGCTCTTGGTCAGGCTAATGCCGTACCCATGAGAAAGGAATCTTCATTTTAGAAGCAGCCTTGAATATGATCTGCCAGATATAAAGAAGTGGAAGAAATGTATTTTTCTTCCAGAGAAAAGAAGAAAAAAGAAAAGACTGTGAGTGGTACAATGGGAAAATGTAGGCCTATATATTAATTTTTAGAGGTGAATAAAAAACTTGCACACTGAAACTAATGCACCTTGGGCTGCCCCATGTTCAGGTCAACAGTTTATGTTCTTTCATCACCTTCACATTAGATCTCTGAACCAGGTCCTCCTACAATATGAACTGTGCATACTGTTTATACAAAGTATTGGAAAAGAGAAAAAAAAATGAAAAGAATAATTAGAAGTATCAAAATCTTTTCAACTGTTTTATAAGCTATCTTTAAAGTAAAATTTATTTTAACATTCACATCCTTGGAATAAATTGTCCCTGAACAACAATCCCTTGCCTTTATCTCGTATGATACACTCTGTATTTTTTGATTTTTTTTATGTGCTGAACAAGCATCTAATACAAATATAATTTGGAAACTAGAAGTTAAAAAACCAACTGTCCATTTTCCAGGACAAATATGAACACGCTGAGGCATGTATCCTTTCATTGTTAACTGCTCCTTGGACTAGTACACTAGGTTTATGTTATTACATTTAATATCATGTTGCAGAGAACACAATCAAACCTGCCCAAGCCCAATTTTGTCTTGATGAGGCAACAGTTCAGCTTCCAATTAATGAGAGGCAAAATCGATGATAAAATATCCAGTATCTACTGAAGGATGCAAGTAATTTTTAAAGGGACCCAGACAGTCCTAGGTTCAATTCTTGGTTTGTGCTGAATGACTGATTTCACTGTAACTGGCTGCAGAGCTCTGAGATAAGGAAGAACAGAAAATAACAGTAGGCTTCTCACTTCCTAATTACTTTCTAGTGAATCCAGCTACAAAATATGTGCATTTGAACTGGATGGGGATGAAAACACACTTGTCTGTGGCGCTCTATTCCGAATGATTAACTAGCTGACAACCAATTGCATGACAACCAATTGCATGAAGAGTGACCAGTTAGGCAAAGTAATGAAATACTGATGGCGCCTGTAGATATAAAGCCCAGCAATAATCAATGCCTGCAGTGAAAATGGGGAAGAAAATTTTTGGCCACAATTTTTCGTTGAGCGGGCGCACGATGCACGACCTGCTTGAGCATAAAATAGCGTGTGACGATGTCGGGCGAGCATCCCGTCGTCTTTGCGCACCCGTGCAATATTTCGGTGGGTGACCGTGCGCTAAACTTGGAAGCACACCTGCCCACAATTAAGAGGGTTATTAGCTGGGATTTTTCACTGCCTGTCTAAGATTACGACTAGCGGGTCGGTGAATCAGCCAGGCGGCCTCTGTATTTTTTTAGGACACCTCATGCAAGGGTGGGATGAGGTTTCTGCTGTTTTAAAAAAAACCTATGCATGGAATTTTTATAAGGTCTATGCTCAGGTGACTGCTTGTGTTACATGGACATTTTTTTTCCGGATTTAAAAATGTTTATTTGATACTTTTGAAGTCTTCAGCTCCCTGCCTTCAGGGAACTTTCTGTGAGCACTCCCTTGTGCTCGCGCTGGCTTCAGCGCTCGCCCACCTCCTGCCCCAAACCCAGGCAACGCTAATCATATCAGCGCATGCTTCACGCAGGTTGGTCATTAATTGGCCAGCCAGTGTGAAATCGCGGTCAGGGGCCGATCGCAGGCGGGGTCCAATCTCCGGCCGCTCCCGGGTATGCCAATCTAAAAATCCTGCCCTTATTTAAGAAAAGAACAAGAAAATAGTTACCTTATTAATTTTGGTGAGAGAACTGGTCCATATAATATTTTCCTATTATGTTCACATCGCAGATAGCTGATCAATTATAACATGGGGTTCACTCCAAGTTAAATTTATTCTACCCAGTTTTATCAAAGTTGCCTGACTTCAAGCTCTGAAGAATGCCCCAGCTACACTAACACGATATTTTCATTTTGCATATGAGTCACCATTCTGGTTTCTCTGAAGGAAACTTCCATCTGTATGCAGAATTAATGCTGAACAACATCCAGCTTCCTTGTCCAAATAGGTACCAGTTTAAAGTACTAAAGTTTATTCCCATCCCATTGGTGTAGACAAAATTCAGAGGTCTCAGAAGTGAAAGGACAGAGGCCATCTAAATTTATCATTCTTCTATATCTTGGAACAGTCATCCATCTAGTGTGCATCGGTCACAACATCAGACATCATGGCCTGGGTTTTAGCGACCCCAGGGTGACGGGCTGGAAGGTGGATGGGACAGTAAAATGCCGGGGAACCACATTGGAATGGCACCCTGCTGCAGTCACACCACTGGGGAAATCCCAGGGGATGAAGAAGGTATCAGGCAGGTGGTTACCAAAGAATGATGTAGTAGAAGATGCTGACAGAATGTCCAGATGAAGGTGTGAAAGTTGAAGATAAAAATGCTAATGTCAAACCGAATGCGAATTAACATATCCTGCCAGATCTGTGTGGCTACCACATAAGTTTGGTAAGGAAAGCCATCATTCTCTTCCTCCAGCTCCTCTTTTGTCATGGCTAGTTGCCGTTTACCTTCCACAAACATTCTTATGACCCCATTGATGGCCTTTGTGGTAGAGTATGCAGATCATTGCTTCTGGCCTTAAGCTCCCATCATCACATAGAATGTGATAAAATAAAAAGGTAAAACAGACAATGGCAGAAATTCGAAAAGGAAAGCAGAAATTCTGAAAATGCACAACCTGCATTGGTAAAGTGACAGGTTAAAACACAGCAGGTGTAAATGCTGCATCAAAATTGAGAACACCAGTGCCAGTATTCAGCTCTGATGAAGTTACATGCCTGAAATGGCTTAACATGTAGGTTCTCTTTATAGATGTTAACTGACCTGCTGTGCGTTTCTAGCCCTTTCTGTTTTTATTTCACAACCACTAACCCAACTATTACACAGAAAATTTGCTTGACTCAGCTTCTGTAACTTGCATATGTTTTCTGTTGTGGAGTACAGGGTGTATGCATGGCAGTGTCCTGAGCAATGTTTGGAATGGGTATCTCAGAGAAGTCAGTTAGCTATCTTGTTTTCATCCTGGAATAAGTAGGGAACCCGTGATTCCCTTAATTATTCAGGAAGCTTTGCATTCACGCAAAGGTCTTTGGTGGTGCTGTGGACCATTTAGTCACTCAACAAATAGCATCCTTTTCTGTTGCTGAATAAAATGAGATAATGCAGAAGAGTTGAATGATCAGGAAGGTGCACTCAATGGCATCCTGTAGCATGGGAAAGCCACATCTTTTGAAAAGACACATGAGCATCGCTTGTTGCTGTATGAGTGCTTTTGATATTAACCTGTGATCTATGCACTAAGGTGGGGTCAGTCAAATTAAAGAAATTTGGGATCATACGTAAAACTGTCCATGTTGCATTAATGCCAATGCAACAAACTACCACACATTAGTACATACTTAGCATATTAAGTTGATTTATGAAACAGAACAATTTCATCCCTTTTGTGGTAACAGAGCCATTCAATTCTGCACACTGACAGGCAACCTCAAAGGGGCCCCTTTTGTTTTCCAAAATGTCCAAACTCAATGCCCCGGTGAACTGACCTATACTAGACTACTTCAATAACAGTGTACTCGTTTTCCCTTATTCAGTTGTGTTTAGCAGAACCTGTTGTTTCCCCCACCTTTCCTCCTCCACCAACCCCCAACCCCATCTCTCAATTTCCTGTTGGCCCTAATCTAATCCTGTACATTTCATTGTTCTGGCAAAAATGAACTGAAAGCGCATTAAGGTTGTTTGTACGGCCGCAGCAATGATTTGCTTTTCAGAAGATTGTGGAACACAAAGAATCTGGTGCCTTGAGGCATACAGTCCATTTACATTTACAGCAATGCCTTTGAGCCTCCAGTGTAGCTTGTGGTATCCTGCCTTTTGATTAACCATCTCAGGCAAGGGAAATGGGGCAGGAAGTGGGTGTCAGGGTCCAAATTGTAATTTTGTAACTGTGGTGTGGAACTTTGCATGCAAATCTCATAGGGGGTAAAAATCACTTACCAAACCAATTTAAATTCTTTCATGTTTATCTTTTAATTTGTTATTCCTGTTGTCTGCTTGTACTTGTCTGGATATTACTGGATATATTATTCCATGTCCACACCCACCACCTGCATGCACCAATAATCGGAGCCACATGACATCTCAGTAGATGGAGAATTGTTTGCAGTCAGGAGAGTCACAAAGGTTCAACAACAGAATTAATTCCACTTTCTGGCTTCAGAACTGACCAACATGTTGGTCACCACTTAGGATTATGCTACATCTGGGAATGAAAAATAATAATTAAGAGCATAAGTCTATAACAAAATCCTTCTTGCCTCATGAATCCATTCAGTTATGTTTGCAGGTTGACTCTTTCCCCATGCTTCACAAGAGCAACAAAAACATAACATAGTTGCGTTTGTTCTATTACAAAAAACAGGAGATACACATGTAGGCTTTTACCTACACAGAAATTGTCAATTGGAAACTGTACCTCATGTTAAGTAGTCACAGGATGAGACACCGGTCCAAACCACTGAGTGGCAAATTGAGGACTAGTGTCTGGCATCTACCCAGCAATGTGGAAAATTGCCCAAGTATGTCCTTACTCAAAAAGCAGGACAAATCCAACCTGGCCAGTTACCATCCCATCAGCCTACTCTCAATCATCAGTAAAGTGATGGAAGGGGTCATCCACTTTGCTATCAAGTGGCACTTGCTGAGCAATAACCTGCTCACTGACACTCAGTTTGGGTTTTGCCAAGGTCATTCAGCTCCTGATCATATTACAGACTTGGTTAAAACATGGACAAAAACACTGAGCTCCAGAGGTAAGGTGAGAGTGACTGCCCTTGACATCAAGGCAGTATTTGACTGAGTGTGGCATCAAGGAGCCCTAGCAAAACTGGAGTCAATGAGAAACAGGAGGGAAAACTCTTCACTGGGTGCAGTCATACCCAGCACAAAGGAAGATGGTTGCATTTGTTAGAGGTCAATCACTTTAGTCCCAGGACATCACTGCAGGCGTTTCACAGGGTAGTGTCCTAGGCCCAACTATCTTCAGCTGCATCATCAATAACCTTCCTTCCGTCATAAGGTCAGAAGGGATGTTCGCTGATGATTGCACAATGTTCAGCACCATTCGCAACTCCTATTGAAACAGTCCATGCTCAAATGCAGCAAGACATGGACAATATCCATGCTTGGGCTGACAAGTGGTAAGTAACATTCACACCACACAAGTGACAGTCAATGACCATTCCAACAAGAGAGAAACTAACCATCACCCCCATGACATTCATTTGGCATTACTATCACCGAATCCCCCACCATCAACATCCTAGGGGTTGCCATTGACTAGAAACTGAGCTGAGTTAGCAATATAAATCTGTGGCTACTAGAACAGGTCAGAGGCTAGGAATCCTGCAGTGAGTAACTCACCTTTTGACTCCCCAAAGTCTACCCACAATCTACAAGGCACAGTTTGGGCACATGATGGAATAATCTCCACTTGCCTGGATGAGTGCAGTTCCAACAACACTCAAGAAGCTTGACACCATCCAGAACAAAGCAGCCCACTTGATTGGCACCCCATCTACAAACATTTACTCCCTCCGCCACCAATGCATTGTGGCAGTGAGGTGTACCATCTACAAGATTCACTGCAGGAATTCACCAAGGCTCTTTAACTACTCCTTCCAAACCCAAAACCACTACCATGTAGAAGGACAAGGACAGCAGACACATGGGAATACCACCACCTGCAAGTTCACCTTCAAGCCACTCACCATTCTGACATGGAAATATATCGCCGTTCCTTCACTATCACTGGGGTCAAAATCCTGGAACTCCCTCCCTAACAGCACTGTAGGTGTACTTACATCATATGGACTGCAGCAGTTCAAGAGGGCAGCTCACCACCACCTTCTCGAGCAATTAGGGATGGACAAAAAATGCTGGCCTAGCCAGTGATGCCCACATCCCATGAATGAATAAAAAAAATGTGAGGAGTGATCAGCACTTGGAATGGATTTCTTCAGAAGGTAATGGCAACCAAAATTTCTCATTTAATTACCTTAAAAAAGGGCTTTCAGTTGGATGCCATTAAGGGACAATGTTTTTTTGAATGGGCGAGCATGGGCAAGGTGGCCTCCTTCATCCATTTCAATCTTGTGAGTAAGAAAGATGCAATCCCTAATCTCCTGATTTAAGCAGGTCTGTAAAGGATCATTTGTGTCACTCAAACTTGTCAAACAGTCATTGAAACAACCATGATTGCCTTTAACTGTAGTACGTTCTGTCAACATTACTGTTATGTGTTACATATATGTGATTATAAATAACAATTAATTGTTATTTATAATCATCATGTATAGCTTGTTCTAAGTTCACTTTAATTATGTTCTGCAGATACAGTTCACAAAATACACTTCTCCCTCATGTGAAATCATTTCAGTATATTTTTACCCAAGTTTCTTTTCAGACATACAGGGGTAAATTTTCACTGCTTGTTATAAAACCCAGCCAATTTTCATTCCAGTGAAATCCATGGAATAACAATTGGCAGGTTCTACAATGGACAGAACGTCCTCTCCAAAGATTAATGAGCGTGTGACAAAGGGAACTATCTACCCCACTATTCTTTGGGTAAGAAGGCAGCCAGGTATCCCTGGCCTGACTCCCTGTCTAATCCATTCTCGAAGTTGGCGTCGGAAAGTTGCATGATCTTGCATGACTCATCCTCCAGTTGTGGGAAAGCCTCCTTTCCTTCCTGATAATAAAACCGAGATGAAAAACTTCCCAATGAACCTTTAGATTAAAATTTCTGAACATATTAGGAAATGCATGCAGGTGCTGAAAGATCTACGGAAACCATGCAGGCTAATTGTCAACATGTAACCTAGATCTTTGGCTAATTAGTGAAATGCAATGACACTGTATATTGAAAGCTTAAAATTCTGATTTTGTTTGTGTATAGATATATTCATAAATAAGATATAAAACACAAACAAATGGAATACTCTATGTAATATGATTTTGCGCACAAAAATCTAATAGTTTACACATGTGCGCTTATTTTTGTTATTTAGAGTAGGTCTTAATGTCATTACTTCAGTGGAATACTTTTAAGTGAGGACATCCAACTTATTTCCATTTGCTTTATCTTAAGCTTTCATTAAGAATGCTGGAACATCAGAGCAGTTATATTTCAGAATGTTGTTTTGCTGTGTTCATATTTTTGCTAAGATCCTTGCAGTGAAGGCAAAGGTAGACTGTGGTGCGCTATGTTGAAGTGCAAAATCAAAAGCAGGTGCCCTTTTGAATCAGGAGTTATGGCCGCTTTATTGAAATAATGCCAGGGTTTTCTGAAGTTGCCGCTGACCTTCATTATATGTGACCTACAAGTACTGTGACCAGATGTAAATCTCACCCAAAAGTGGAAGAACAAAACAAATGGATACATTAAACATGTTTTGAAATGGGTGCTATAGCTACAGAACCACAGAGGCCTCTGCTGAATTTCAGAGGTCACTCTGTCCACAGGAATATAGTAATTCTTAGCCTAATATTTCAAATCACACAAGCCCTGCTTGCAACTAGTAATTTAGATTTTAGATTAAGGGCAAGAATAAAGAAGGGTTCAGTGTTAAGCAGAAAAATGGTGCGAAACTCAAGTGCAGTTCTAAGTCCTGAAACTGCAGGGAGACTGCAGTCAGAATTAAATTGAATGCTTATATTAAAAGAGAGTTTTTTCAAAAGCCACACCAGCAGAATAGTAAAGTGTGAATTCAGTGAGTTATGAATTCACAAAAATATCAATTCACATAAAATGTAGGGTTTGATTAATCAAAATAGTTTTATGCTAAAACTCGCAATCAAGACTATTTTAATCATCCGTATATGCACGAACATTTTTGTTAACATTTGTTAACACTGGAAATTGCCCTGTTCGATATTACAACACAAACACTGTGTGTTGCTATTGAATTCATTAGTTTTGATATTTTAACAGAGCTATTAACTCATATCTAAAGTAAAGAGAAAGTGGAGGAATTTTATCTGGACCTGTTAATCATTTGTGTGATGACCTCAAACAATGTAAAATCCAGACATACAATTGAGGAGATTTAGATGATTACTATTTTGCATTTCTTGCATCCTGCTCTTCCATCCCAGAATATTCCTTATTGGTTGCAAAATGGATCACGTTCTGAAGTGGAATTCATATTGAAACAAACTGTAAGAAGCATGAGTGTGTCTGTGCTTAGAATGTGTTAATCTAGTGCTTTTCTGCGTGTTTTCAATTGCTTGTTTTCTATTGCACACATCCAGCTTGTTCATGTGAGCTGAAGGTTCCGTTTCTAAAAGACAGTGAAAATTCAAAATTTCTTTGTGGCACACTATTAAGCAAAAAAAGTTACTAAAAATGAGATACAAAAATAGAAAATCCTGAAATGGCATAGCAGGTGAGTCAGCATCTGGAACAGATAAAGACAGGGTAAATATTCATCAGCTATGTTGCAAGGTCCCTCTCAAAAATATTGAGCTACTTTCTCTTCCAGGCACTGACTGACCTGCCATTTCCAGTATTTTCAGTTTTTCTTCAAGATTGTTTCAATCCAAAAAGATCCTCCAACCTTCCAGGATTGGCCCGAATTGAAGATCAATCTCCAGGACACAACCCGTGCAACCCTGGAGAAAAATCAGAAGGACATTAAAAACAATAGTTATTGAAAATTTTTCTTTGAACATTTCTCTTTACCAATATTGAAAATTGTGTGTGTGTTGGTGGGGGGTGGGGTGGTGGGGGGAGGGGGGGGTGGTGGTGTGTGTGTGGGGGGAAAGGCTGTTTGGTTGACAGTCAAGTATCATCCAATTGGGTAATGAGCCATTTTGCTTTCCGATTGGTGTAGGAAGGCAGTGCGTCATAAGGATGGATGTGTTCGCCGACAAATAGCTGGAGCATGGGGACAAATCCCATGATGAAATCTCCAGTAATACAGTTGGGAACCCTAAGATCAAACCTTTTTCTGTTGACGACTGGTGGTTTAAGCTACCCCATCTATCTGTGTATCATCATTGTATAATATTTTCAAATAATGAAACACTGAAGAAAAGTATTCCCATATAACATTACTTCAGTACTGAACAGAAAGTAAACCTTGTGGTATTTCACCATTATGTTTAGTTAATCTAAAATAGGGAGTGCATTTTTTAATTTTCGTCAAACAGTGTTCTAGTTCAGGGAACTGTAACAGTGGGTCCTGTGACGACGTGCCAATATCTCTATAGGTGAGTAGAATGAGGGCTTTCACAAGAGTAGTGAGATTAAAAAAGAAGATTGAAAAGAAAGATCAGAGGAGGATTGGAAAAATCACACCCTGAGAAGAACTAGCTTTAACATAAAGTACTTCTATTGCAGCTAAAATATTTCTCTCTGCATTAAATGCTTAATATGTTTGGAGTTTTACAAGGTAAAATTCATGAGGGTAGAAGTTTATTTAGGCTGGTGACAGTGTTGCATCAGTCACCTGTTGTACCCCTGCCAACCATTCAGTTCAATTGACTTCAATATAACTAAGTATCAGATAGAATGTGTAACAGGAAGCCCATGTGATATCGCCATTTCCCTCTAACAGCCAAGACCACATTTTATCCCAGTAGTCTTCAGCCAAACTGCTCCATCTCCTGCAGCATTGTCCCCATGGGACAGTCAGGGAGCAAATGGGAGAATAAAGCAGAATGTGGAAAAGATTCTTCCTCAATTCCCCCTACTCCCACGCCCACTTAGCTTAGAGTGAAGCACAGGCATGGTGGACAGAGAGTTAAACCCTCATCTCAAGCCAGCTTTAGTCTTGCATAAATTCATTCTTTAAAAACACATTTATGAGTCTGCTATGCATGTGCACACAGAGAAATTCTCTCCTTATCCATATTATATAAATGCATTAAACATTCGTAGCCTGATGTTGCACAGTTAAATTTCAAAGCAGAGATGTGTATTGGGGAAATACTCTGATAAAGGCTAAATAATGTGGATGCTGGAAATCCGAAACAAAAACAAAAAATCCTGGAAAAACTCAGCAGGTCTGACAGCATCCGTGGAGAGAAAGACAGAGTTAATGTTTCAAGTCTGTATGACTCTTCTTCAGAGGCTCAGATGAGGCGAAGAATAAAATGAAACTGGGGGCAAGGACAGCTTTGAGATCAGGTGAGTCGCTGCTGCTGGAGAGTGAGGTCGAGTGTGTTCATATGGTGGTTCATGGTACTGAATGTGGATCCCAGGATGCGATGAGAATAGCAGTCCGAGGAGCGTTGTGTGACCCGGAGATACCTGTAATCCTGGGTAGGTTCGAAATATGAGGAATGGAACCTCAGTTGGAATCCACGTGGGGTAAATCGGAGATGGAGGCAGTCACTGAGGAAGGAACTATGGCTGTGAAATACTCTGATGCTGAGATTCCAAGTTTGCCTTGTGATTATTTAAGCATTTCAGACTGGTTTTATATATCTCCCTTTGTATTTTGTCATCTCAAAGTCATTTTTTTTTGTAAGATGTCAAAAATTTAACTCCGGGTCACAAAATATTGCTCTTTAGCACCTGATCTTTCAACTATACAAGTGTCATTTTTAATCCAAAATGGCATCCATGGAGTTACTGCACGCTTCTGTTACAAATCTTGCTGGGTGGCATTTTGGTTAAGGGCATTAAAAGGTATAGGGAGCATCTGCCATATGTATGCATAGTATATCATGATATCAGTAAGTGTGTCAGAGAGTCATAGAGTCATAGAGCTCTACAGCACAGAAAAAGGCCCTTTGGCCCATCGAGTCTGCGCCAGTCAAACAAGTGCCTAACTATTCTAATCCCATTTTCCAGCACATGGCCTCGCAAGTGCACATCCAAATACTTTTTAAATGTTATGAGGGTTTCTGTCTCTACCACCCTTTAAGGAAGTGTAATGCTGATTTGGTGTCACCACTGCCATTTTGGAGCTCAATGCACTATCTAAGGCCATGTTTTAAACACAAGCAACTGACCACTCATTCAGCAGCAACAAGGGACCCCACTAGCATTTTTTAAAGGGATCATCAATCATGATCAGGTTAGTTGCTCTTCATTTCTGGTGGCTCTTCCTGCAACTATAGAAATTTTTGGTTTTTGAAGCTGTTTCAAATTCTGTATTTATGCAAGAAGTGGTGTGACACATGTGAAGGACTTCATTCTGACTTCAAGGATTCTGCTTGGAAACCACTTTCTCCCAGACATAGGTGCAGTAGTATACAATCCCCTTAGACTAAAACACGACAGAGAGAATGAACAGAAAAGTTACAGAGCAAGACAAACTTCTGGAGGAGGAAGGAGGAGAAGGGGAAGAAGGGCTCTCAGTAAGAAACCGAGGTTGCTCTGGGAGCAATCTTCTTACCTTAACCTCAGCAGAGAACAATGAATCAGGCATCTCCACTTCACCAAAGATGCCCTCATTGAAATCTACAGCCATAACTGCAACCTCAGAGCAAAGTGAAGGTAGCATTTTCAGTGGCTGTGAAGGTGGCCACAGCCATGAAATTTAATGTGTCAAGCTCATTTCAGGCTGGAGCAGGTAATAATGCAACATCTCACAGTTCCCTACCCACTGTTGCACAGGGGAGGTCACTGAGGCTCTTATCTTCCAAGAGAGCTGAATACATTTCATTCTCTCTTACCAGAGAGAAGCAGGCAGAGCAAGCACATGGCTTTGGGAGGATTGCAAACTGCTCCATGGCGCAGGATGCCATTGACTGCATGTGTGTCATTTTGTGGGACCCATATGCCAACATTGCACTGGAACTGAAAGGGATTCCACTCCTTCAAAGTGCAGGTGTTATGTGATCATATGCTGTGAATTGTGCAGGTTGATGTCCATATCCTGGCAGCAATCATGATGCCTTCATTCGGCGCCAGCCCACTGTGCAACCTGCATTTGAGTCAACACAACAAACCAGAGATAAAAACAGAAAATGCTGGAAAAATTCAACAGGTCTGGCAGCACCTATGGAGAGAGAAACAGAGTTAACGTTTCAAGTTCATATGACTCTTCTTCAGAGCTAAAGACAATAAACCAGAGGGTGGCTACTGGATGACAGGGGCTATCGTTTGATGATAGAGCTCACGACTCTGATGAGTAACCTATGCCATGCTGGCATACAAAACATGATAGAGCAGACTATTGGGGTACTGAAATGATGGTTCTGTTGCCTGATCTGTTCTGGAGGACCCCACACTACTTGACAGAGTGTCAAGGTTCGTGATGGTCTCAGCATGTTGTATAACTTCACCATCATGATGGAACAACCCTTTCCACCAGAAATACAGCAACTATCTGAGGCAGAGGATGGGCAGGAAGCAGAGGAAGAGCAGCCAACACAGCTCTTTTCTGGCTAGACTGTCAATGATTGCATTATTCAACTGTGATACCAGTGAACACAAACCCAATTCCCTAGTCACCCACAGCCCCACAACTTACTTTCTCTCTGTCACTGATCATCGGTGTGTCCTCTTGACCACAACACTAGAATAAAAGCCACCTCAAAATAAACATTCCAAACCAAATTTATAAATTCAGTCATGCCATATTATGTATAAGCATCAAGCTTGGGATGTGAGAAGGAGGATGAGGTATGGGCTTACCATCATCTCTGGTTTCAGCCCTACTGTTGACCACGTCCTCAGTGATGGCCATTCCAATGATGATGAACGCTGTGGGAGTAAGGGCATGTAGCTGAGCCTGTCTTCTGCTGACTTGCTCCTGCCTGCCTCTGGTTATATGCCAACTTTTTCTGCAAGCGAGAGGGAATTATATCACCAAGTCTGGTGCAATGTATTTGGGTGATGTGGCTGTCATGGTTGAACAACTGAAAGTGTGTGCAAGTTATGCAATGGAGATGTGAGGCTTGCAGCAGTGTGAAGTATGTGAGGGGAGGTGAAGTTATAAATGTTATGCATGAGTTGAGGCTCGTAGCACCTGTAATTGGCCAAAATGCACCTCCCCTTTAAGAGGTGCTGGCCAGCATTAAGTGGTGCTCATGATGCACAAATTTGGGCTGCCTGCTGAGGCAGCATGTTTAGCACTGACTGCATATGATAAACATGTATGTTAACAGGCAACGAAAAAAGGGTGGAAGCAATGGGTTTGCTTCAATTATACATTGTGACCCCCGTGCAAGGGATCTCTTCTTTGTTACATTACAGCATCCATTTACATTGGAGTGCCAGGTATTAAAGGTTTGGATCAGCAAAACTTTTGATTATTTTTTAATCATGATTCTGGGCTTTTTTTTTCCATTCCTTATAAAGTTTACCAGCAATTGGCCAAAAGGGGAGGAGAATGGAATCATCCTAAACTGTAATTAATTTGGATAAAACTACCATTTTCCATTATATTTAAATTTTTCACTCTGGTTTAAGATAACCTTTATGTATTGTAATTAATATTGTGTGATTTTGTCATGTTAATTTACATAATTAATATTAATTGCATCACACAATACCAGGCATAGCACAATTTCTGAATTTTTCCTCATTCCCAGGAAAGCTAAATGTTGTCCACAACACACTTCTGGCTTAGGATCTGTTGTGAGGAAAAGGACTGGAATTCTATGGAGTTAGGGAGACACCGCTGAGGTGTGAAAATGGTAGCCAGGACTCGGTTCTGGGATTCCCAACCTGATTCCCAGGCTTTCTGTTTTTCAGCGGTGCGGGTTAAGGATGTCGGCTGGGGTTCGGGTTTCAAGCCTGCACCTTGCACTCCCGACTCGGCCAGCTCCATAGCATGGATAGGCTTGTTCTAGTTCTCTGCAATTTTCATGGAATCGAGCCAGCTTTTAAAGGGCTCGTAGTTCACGGCCACTCAGAGGTCTCATTAACCAGAGCCTGGATAAGGGAACCTTTTGAAAAGTAAGTTCAAAGGGTCTTATCTATGTCCCCATGCCAATCAATACCGCCATCCACATCCCTTATAGCCCCTTGTACCCTCCATGCCAAGCTATGGCACTTCCATGCCCATTCTCCCACTATATATGCTGTAAAGAACTAATTAACCCAATACGGACCATAGGATATGTTAAGAAGCTTTAGGAAAAAGTCATTCATTCATAACATTCCACTTTCTTAAAAGAAACTCCTTT
This sequence comes from Carcharodon carcharias, assembly GCF_017639515.1. NCBI lineage: Eukaryota > Metazoa > Chordata > Chondrichthyes > Lamniformes > Lamnidae > Carcharodon > Carcharodon carcharias. The sequence continues at coordinate 136,623,040 of NC_054474.1, forward strand.
CACTACAGCCCAATTAAAGTGCCAATCATCCAGCCCCTTTAAAGTATCTATTTAAAGCAGAAATGGCAAGCAGTTGATACTGCTTTATCTTGTGTAAATAAACAGTGTGCAATTGACAGAATAAATCAGAGAGCCAGAGCTGTCAATCAAGCAACAAATTCCCTGGGACGCAGCTGTTTCACCAGTCTAAGGACATCCAGGCTTTCAGCCAATAATACATAATGAGGCATTTTGAACACATCCGATTGTCACTGCAGAGTTCATTTGTTCTGTACACAATGCATGGTTAGTGAATAGTCATGGAAGTGCCTTGGCTTAGCATGAAGGATATGAGGGGCTGTGTGGGGGCATGGAGAGTCTGTGGGGCGTGTGAGGGGTGAGGGCTGAAGGCTGAAGGGCCGTACTGTTTTTATTGTAAATAGAACAAAGTACCAGAGTGCCCAGGCGGCCCTATTAAACCTTGGCTCCGGCAGCCCCAGCAAATCATTTCTGGGGGTGGCGAGCCTAACTTCTGAAACAAAAATTCCGTCTTTGTTGGCACTTTCTCCCTAGGCGGGTGCACTGAACCAGGAAATTTCCTGACTCCCGCTTTGTGCCTCGAAGATGAAAATCCTGCCCAAAACACTGGCCTGACCTGGATAGGCATGTATTTTTTTTCTTTATGATGCAGCATTATCAATAAGGTATAGTTGGAGATTCTGGAGGCTGCAACAGTCATACACTATCTACTTGGGGACAATCTCTGCATAATTCAACACATTAATATATTCTTGATGAATAATGGACTCCTGTTTGTTTGCACCAGCACAGGGAGGAATGATAATAAAGTGCAACCTGTCTCATGTCCTGTCCCAGAGGAAGGGAACTTGATAACAGTTCATAACATAGGATAGAGACCTATACTGGCGTTGAAATTATATCTTGATAATTTTGGGATCAACCCAAAACCATCTCAAGGTGAAAAGAAGATAATGTCATTCCACTGGATTAAATTATTCTCCATGGCCAAGGAGACAGCAATTGATAGGTTCGCTGCCTTTGTTGTTTGCTTCAATTATTGCATGCAAAATTCTGCAACTATTATCTGAAATTCTCTCTTTATGGGCACAATTTTGCCCCCATTTTGGGGGGGGGGGGTTGTTGATGGGCAGGCGCATGCGGGCACACTTCTGATCAGCGCCCCCAATTGGAGGCATGGTGCCATTTTACGTGGGCGGGCCAATTAAGGCCCGCCCAACGTGACAAATGTGCACAAAAGAGTGCATTCATCTTCCTGAGGCTAAGTGCTGCCTCAGGGAGATTGCCTCTACTTTTAAAAATATGAAAAATAGAAAAAAAACAAATTCCTTTACATTTCCCCTCATGTGACAATGTCACGAGTTGGGACATGTTCATAATTTCCAAAAAAACTTTATTAAAATTTTTAAAAGCCTACATGAAACCTCATCCCACGCGTGGGTGGGGTTTCATGTTTTTGCTACTTCCCGCTGGGGTCCTGGCCTGCCCACCAACCTAAAGGTTGGATGGGCAAGTCCACTAATTACTTTAATTGCTCTGTCAATGGCCTCATTTGGCCATTGACAGGTCCGCGGGCCCACAGCTGATTTTGCTGCACCCCCGCCTTCCTGAAAATTTAAATGGGGTGCATTGGTGTCGGGAGTTCCCCCCCCCCCCCCCGCACCTGCTTGCTGACAGTAAAATCCTGCCCTTTAAATCTGCCCTGGTCAGAATGTACCAGGAAACACAACAATTCTGGCAATCTGAAGGCCAATACAGTCGCCAATATTTGAAGGACAGCATTGAGAGGAATACAGGCTGATAGCTAGCACATTCCACAAGTTCCTTTGTAAGCTTAAGGAACACTGCTATTGCTGCCTGTCTTGCGTATTGGATAATTAACTTAGCCCAAATTAAATCTTGAAACTCTGCTTGGAATGTGCCACCTCACAGCTTTATACAACCTGCCATAAGTCATGTCATCATACCTCCTCTTTCTCCTGTGACACATGAGTTATTTTTGTTCCAGGTGAGAAGTGGACAGGTGGTACATTTATGAGGTCCAGTGGTCAAAAATCACGCTGGCCTCATTCTTCCGCAGGAGGGTGGGAGAGTAATGGTTTCCCACCAGAAACCTGCTGACAGTTAATATTGCCCCCCACATTGCTACTCTACAGGAGTAATAAATGCAATCCTTTGTCCTTAACAAAGACATTTTTTATTAAATGATATTTCCTGCAGTAGCCTGCTGATACACTAACCGGTGTGACATGGAATGACAGGTTGCAGGTTCATACTTGTAATTCCTTCCCCAGGCGAGGAATGCTCAATCTCAGTCAGACATCTAGAGAGGGCAGCAGCAGAAGGACAAGGCACTTTGAAACAAAGATAGAGGGAAGGGGAAAAACATAGTGACTCAATTCATATCTTTCATGTGCAACACCCTTACAATGAACGTTGGGGTATCTTTTCCCTCTGCCCTTTAACCTGCTCCAGAGCAACTTCATTGCAGTACTGAAGGAATGTTGCACTCTTAGAGTTGCTCTCTTTCAATTGAGATATTAAACCAATTGAGACCCCAAAGCGCTCTCAGGTGGAAGTAAAAGATCCCTTGGCACTAGTTCAAAGAAGAACAAGGGAGATATCCCTGGTGTCCTATTCCCTCAATCAACATTACCAAAAAAAAAACAGATTATCTAACCATTATCACATTTCTGTTTTGTAGGACCTTGCTGTGCGTAATTAGGCTGTCACGTTTCCTACATTACAGCTGTCATTACACTTCGAAATACCTCTTTGGCTCTGGTCATGAAAGGTGCTATATGAATGCAAGTGTTTTTTTTTCTAAGAAATTATCCTGGTAATTATGAATATAAAGGATATAATTTGTGTAAATTAAAAGAAAACGGGAGGGAGGAAGAAAGTAATTCAATGGTTAAAGTAAATGGAAATGAAAAGATTCTGTACCAGTAGGTAAAATCATTGTGTGGTGTTCCTGAGCCCTGAAGACCTGAAAGGCATGATGATTGGTCTCAGGACCCCTTGGCACCCTTACAGTGGGCGAATCAGTCAGAGCTGTAGGCTTAGAATATCAATGACATTGCAATTCTTTTACTGGAGTGTGGTGACTGGACGTACGGAGGTGCTTCTCATGGCTTCACATTAAAACCACAGGCCACTGCCGGCTAGCACTCACATCCTACCTCTGCCCAATCACTATCATTTAATCTCCTCTAAATTGCTGCCTCAAGCCCATCCCTCCACATCGTTGTCCTCCCTATCCCAAACACCTCCCCCCACTCCACCTCCTGCAACAGCCAAAAATTCGGATCGCCTTCACTGGAGACATGCTTGGGGGATATCTAGCAGGTGTCTGCAGCTCACTAATTTGCTATAAATGGAGCACGAGGCCCAAACTCGTATGGGCCTCTGGCCCTCCATACCAACACAGATATCATTCCCTGCATCTGGTTTGCACTGGCCAACCATTTCCTAGGCCCCAGTTCTTTTACAGTGATCTCTGAAAATGTCAATCCAGGACAGGACAACTTTGGCTGCAGTGCCCTCCATGACGGAAGAATCTGCCAACACTCATTTCCTCAGCTAACACATTAAGAACAAACCACTTGGCTGAGGCCTTGGGAGGACTGTATTCCAGACAGGAATCACAGACTGCAAGGGAAACATTAGGGTAATAAAGTTGAAAATAAAACTTGTAAATCTTGCTATTTGCTTTTCTTTACTATTTGCTTCTTATAAAACAACTCGGTTAACACTTGCAGCATTCATTGATGCTGTTTTACTGAATCTTAAATATTTCCACATGAAAAGGATGACTGAGACACCAGCTGAGACTCTCTCTTTATAAACACCAGTGAGATTACATTCTTATCCAGGCAAGAAGTGCTCATTCCTGACACATTAATGTTTTAAAAACCAGTCCAATCAGTAAATTTGGCTTGCTTTCTTTTCGTTCTGAGACCTTGGCTGCTGTTAGATTCAATGGTGCAATAAAAAAGTTAGCAAACATAAACAACATAAGAACTGACTGACCAGAATACTGCTTTATACTTGTAGTGAGATATTTCCTGGTACCTATAATCATGTAGCATGATTGGCTGTTGCTCAATAATGATTTATTAAAATACTATTTAAAATCAGGAGGATACTTAGGAGCTTTTTACAGTGATAGTTACCCAGGGTCCACAACACTAAGAACCAATATGGGGGCAGATCTTATTAAATTTAATAACGAGTAATGAGCCAGGTTTCGTTAACAGCCTAACAATGCAGGAATATCGATCGAATAGTGAATATAATGTGATTGAGTTCAACATTGTGTTTCAAAGAGAGAAATGAAAACAGCTATTTGGGGCAGAATTGGTGGGGGCAGGGCCAGAAAATGCGGCGAGCCATTCAAAAGCCCATTGTCTTTGGCGGGACCAACCGTAAAATTGCGCCCTAAGGTTCCAGATTGAGTTAAGGCTGACTTCAACAGGATGGAACAGAGCTGTCCACTGTAAACTTTGTGAATCTGTTCATGGATAGATGTGGGAAATGTTCAAAAAAGAATTTAATGTGATACAGAACCAGTTTATACCCTGAAGCTCCAATTAGCAAAAAATATCCATGGATGACAAAGGTGGTAAGAGACAACATAAAACTAGAAGGAAATGCATACAGAAATACATAAAAATAAGCACAGATTCTGGTGGCTTGTATAGACACAAAGAACAACGAAAGGTGAAAAAAACGGATAGTAAGAGCTACAAATAGAGAATAGGAAAATAACTTGCAACAGATATGAAAATCAATGCAATGATCTGTGTAATTACAACAGAAAAAAAAAGGGTGACCAGAAGCATTGTGGACCCCTTGAAAATTGATAACAATGACATTGTAAATGAAAATAAGGGAATGGCAGACATGTTGAATAATTATTTTTTGGTAGTGTTTACAGTAGAGGAAGAGGATAACATACTGGACCTTCAAAGGAATGTAACATTGAATCAGAACATGACAGGGTCAAAATTAAAGTAAGCAAAATAACAGTAATGAAGAAAATAATGACGCTTTTGAGTGTCAAATTCCAGGCACTAGATGGATTCCATTCCAGAGTTTCTGCTGATGTCCTATCTTTCAAAGTTCTTTCATTTCAGGAACCATTCCTTTGTACTGAAATTTCGTGCATGTCACTCCGCTACTTAAGAAGGGTGAAAGAAGAAAACAGTTGGCTCAATATCTGTTGTCAGAAAATTATTAGAGTCTAAACTTAAGGATGGAGTGATGCAAAAGGTGGTAGAAGTTTAAAACTCTCTTTTGCAAACAGCAATTGATGCTAGGTCAATTGTTAATTTTAAATCTAAGATTGGTAGGTATTTGTTAACCAAGTTATTAAGGGATATGAGACAAAGGTAGGTATATGATTACAGATCTCCTTGATCTTAATGACTGGAGGAAAAAGCTCAAGGGGACAAATGGCTTATTCCTCCTCCTATCAGGCCCAAGACTGAAGGTGTCAATCAACAGATATTTTTCTGAAGCATGTAAAGATTCTCTCCATTTCAGAACAGTTTCCACACTGTTCAAGGTAAAGAAGGACTAGGCACTTTACAGCCTTCCGGACTGAATATTGAATTCAACAACTTTAGGTCTTGAGCTCCCTCCTCCATCTGCACCCCCTTTCTGTTTCTTCCCCCTTCCTTTTTTTTTTCCAATAATTTTTGTAGATTTTTCTTTTCCCACCTATTTCCATTATTTTTAAATATTTTTAAATCTTTTATGCTCCCCCACCCCCACTAGAGCTATACCTTGAGTGCCCTACCATCCATTCTTAATTAGCACATTCGTTTAGATAATATTACCAACTTCAACACCTCTGTGTTCTTTTGTTCTTTTGTCTGTGACATCTTTTGATGATCTGCTTCTATCCTAACCACCCTCCCCCACTCCGCCACCACCACCAACCAGCTTATATTTCCCTCTCCTTGTAAAGAAAGATCAGTTCTGTTGAAGGGTCATGAGGACTTGAAACGTCAACTCTTCTTCTCCGCTGATGCTGCCAGCCCTGCTGAGATTTTCCAGGTAATTCTGTTTTTGTTAAAGAAGGACAGCGTTGCAAATACAGACATATTGGAGGGGATTTTATGGAATCTGCATGGACAGAATATTACGCTCGGTGTGCGGACACACACCCAACATGCCCGAGCATGAAATGATGCGCAATGATGTTGGGCGAGCGTCCCGATGTCATCACGCAGTCTCAAGATATTTTGGAGTTGGCTGTGCACTCGCCGACAATTGAAAAGCCTATTAAGGTCATTAGGAAGCTAATTAAACTAAATTCAAATTTACGCTGCCCAACCAACCTAACGGTTGGCGAGCAAGTGAAAAGGCCAAGTGGCTTTTACATTTTTTAGGATGAGGTTTCCTGAAGCAAATAAACATCAAATAAAGATTTTATTTTTGAATTAAAAACATGTCCCAACTCATGTGACAGAGGTGACATGTTTCATGACAATTTTATTTCCTTTATTTTTTTTTAAACAGCGCTTCATCTACCTGAGGCAGCTCTGTGCCTCAGGGAGATTGAAGCGCTCCTTCGCGCACATGCACAAAGTTCACGCTTGGCCCACTCACCCTCCTCCCCCCCGCCTGCACAGGCAGCACTGAGTGCTGCCACTCACCTTCCCTGCTGGGCAGGCCTTAATTGACCTGCTGGCGTGAAATTGCGATGTGGAGCCGATCGCGGGAGGCAACCGGCTTCCCAACCGCCCCCGCCTGCCCCTGCCGAACACCTCTGCCAAGGGCAAAATCCTGTCCCATGAGTGAGAAACATGCCGTGTAGGGTGACTTAATTAGGCAAGATGCTAAATTTTGATTTTCCGTTGGCGGGTTGAGAGGCAGAGATAACATCAGCAGTGTGATTATGGCGTGTCAAGCCTCATGCCAGCCTGTAGTGGGTATTCTTTTTAATTCCTTCACAGAATGTGCGCATTGCTGGCTAGGCCAGCATTTATTTTCCATCCCTAATTGCCCTTTAGAAGATGGTGCTGAGCCACCTTCTTGAACCGCTGCAGTCCATGTGATGTAGGTACACAGTGCTGTAAGGAAGGGAGTTCCAGGATTTTGACCCAGCGACAGTGAAGGAACGGCTTTATGGTTCCAAATCGGGACAGTGTGTGACTTGAAGGTGAACTTGCAGGTAGGTGGTGGTATTCCCTGGTCCTTCTAGAGAGTAGAGGTCCTGGGTTTGGAAGGTGCTGTCAGATGAGCCTTGGTGATTTGCTGCAGTGCATCTTGTAGATGGTACACACTACTGCTGCTGTGCGTCGGTGGTGGAGGGAGTGAATGCTTAAGGTGGTGGATGAGGTACCAGCCAAGAGGGCTGCTTTGTCTGGATGGTGTCAACCTTCTTTAATATTGTTGGAGCTGCACTCATCCAGGCAAATGGTGAGTATTCCATCACACTCCTGGCTTGTAGGGTGGAATTTTACGCTGGTGGGATTTTATGGTCTCACTGAAGTCAATGGAGTTTTGGTTGGCTCGCCACATTTTGTCACCCCCGCCCCCTCCAGGATGGGGCAGTAAAATTCTGCCTGTGCTTTGTAGATGGTGGACAAGCTTTGGAGAGTCAGGAGGTGAGTTGTTGGCTGCAGAATTCCCAGCCTCCTACCTATTCTTGTAGTCACAGTATTTATATGACTAGTCCAGTTCAGTTTCTAGTCAATGGTAGCCCCCAGGATGTTGTTAGTGGGGGATTTAGCAACGGGGATGCCATCGAATATCAATAAGGATGGCTAGATTATCTTTTGTTGGAGATGGTCATTGCCCTGGCACTTGAGTGGCCCAAGCATTACTTGCCACTTGTCAGTCCAAGCCTGGATATTGTCCAGGCCTTACTGCATATGGATAAGGACTGCAGTATCTGAGGAGTCACAAATGCAGCTGAAGATTGTGTAATCATCACCGAGCACTCCCACTTCTGATCTTAATATGGAGGAAAGACCATTGATGAACCAGCTGAAGATGGATGAGCCTAGGACAGTACCCTGAAGAACTCCTGCAGCGATGCCCTGGGACCGAGATGATTGACTTTCAACGACTACAGCTATCTTCCAACCAGTGGAGGATTTTCCCTTTATTCCCATTTACTTCAGTTTTGCTAGGGCTCCTTGATGCCACACTCAGTCAAATGCTACCTTGATGTCAAGGGCAGTCACTCTCACCTCTTCGCTTGAGTTCAGTTCTTCTGTCCATGTTTGGACCAAGGCTCAGTACTTAGTATCAACTTATGCAATTTTGGCTCTAGTTTAATAAGATGAATCACTAAACAGTGGGATATGTAGTTTTTCTAATTCATGAGTAAAACTGTCATGTTTGATTGTTGTGTCAACTTATGAATTCTATATTACACATCGGGCAAACTAACATTGTTGTCCAATTCATTTTCTCTATTCATGTTCCAACAACTTTGTTTTTCATGCATATTACAAGCTGAATAATACAAATTATTCTCCAATGGTTTAAAGAGGAAGTGTACTGCATAGAGATAAAATCATAATCAAGGGTTTGTAAGTCAGATGTGAGAGATAAGCTGGTACAGCCTTATCTGCATCGCTAATCGGTAGACGCGTCATTGGGTTTCCTTTGTTATTTTGTGTGTTGCTTAAGTGGTTCTGCTTTTTGTCAAGTGAGAGTAGTTAAATTGTGGTGCCTGGTGCTGCAGGAACAAAGAGTCCTGATTCATAGTTTAGATTGTGAGGGGATTAGCTGGGATTCAAACTGCTGAAGAATAACGAAAGAGCATAAGGCACTGATTTGCTTGATAGAATGGAGGAGGAAGGGATCGTAATTCAGTTCTTGTGTGAAGAATAGGTGACTCAAAAGTGATATTTGAAGGGGAAAGAATATTAAAGTAGTCTCACCTTTATCTTCATGTGAAGGACTATCATTTGTCACTTTTTTTCTGTAATGCAATACTGTGTGATTATATCAGCGCGTTTTTGATTCCCATATTGCTCAGTGAGTGACTAACTTCTGTATATCTGATTACATGATGCTTTAACTCATGATTTGGGGAAGTCAATGTCAAGAATATAAAATAATTTGTCTTTGGTTTACCTTATCTCAAGAGTCTTAGCTTGGTTGACACATGGCACTAGGCAGTCTTGGCCTCTTATTCAAGATGTTAATTATTACTGACCATGGAAACCTTAGAAATAGAGTTTGTATTTACACCATTTCTAATCTGGTTCCGATGAGACTTCACGATTGTGAGCCATGCAAATAAGTTTGCCCTCACATCTGAGGAAAAGATTGCTAAATCCTCATAAGTATTTTGACTTTTATGTCTTTGTCCATTAATGAGAACCATTGGCCACCAATATTATGGGCTGCTATCGCAGGTCACATTGACCCAGGAGCTTCAGACTTCTTTCCAGCTCTGTGGTCTGCAGCTTCTGTGCTGAATCGTTTTGCCACTGATTCCCTCAATTTTGTAGCATTGATTTCAATGTCTTCCTGTACAAAAAGGTATGAATGTTAGCTCCTTTATCAAGTGCTATTTAAAAACGAGCTGGTTAAATGTTTGAATATAAAGAATGGCAGAAAATGACTAAAAGATTTATCAGGAGAAAGAAATTAGAGTATGAGAGGAAGCTAGCTAAAAATGGATAGCAAGAGTTTCTACAGGTATTTAAACAGGAAGAGAGTAGGTAAAGTGAGTGTTGGTCCTCGAGTGAGTGAGAATGGAGAGTTAATAGTAGATAATAAGGAAATGGTGGATGAAATGAAAAAATATTTTGCTTCTGTCTTCACTATAGAGGATTTTTTTAAAAATCCAGTCATAGCAGTAAATCAGGAGGTGAAGGGAGAGGGGAACTTGGTGAAATTACTAGCACTAGGCAAGTGGTACTGAGCAAACTGATGGAACTGTGGGTTGACAAGTCTCCGGGTGTAGATGGACTTCATGCTAGGGTCTTAAAAGAGATGGCTAATGAGGTAGTAGATGTGTTGGTGCTAATTTTCCAAAGTTCCCTACAGTCTGGAAAGGTTCCATCAGACTGGAAAGTAGCAAATATAACCCCTCTATTCAAGAAGGGGCAGAGGCAGAAAACAGGAAACTATAGGCCAGTTAGCTTGAAGTCTATCATGGGGAAGTTTGTTAGTGCATTATGACCAGACAAAGCCAGTTTGGTATATAGATCTTCAGTCTTGGGAATAGGGTACCTGTCCAGTTTGGCTGCTCTGTTCACCGTTAGTTTATTGTCTCCACAGATCCGGGCGGTCTGGTCTGATTTAAGGACAGGGACTATGGGCGCTGCCCACTCTGAGAACTGAAACGCCTTTTTGACACTCAGCCTCTCTAGCCAGTTTCATTCAGCGTCAACCTTCTCGCTCAGGGTGTATGGTACCAGTCTTGCTTTCAAGAAGCGAGGGGTTGTTTCTGGGTCCACGTAAATCTTGGCCTGTAGGCTTTGGATTTTTCCCAGTTCATCCTTGAAGACGGTGTTTTTTTTTTTAATCAGCTCTGGTAGTCCCCCTGCTTGCAACTGGAAGACTTCGGACCAATTTAATTTAATCTCTTTCAACCAATCACACGCAAGAAGGCTTGGTCCTTCAGCTTTTACCACCATGAATAGTAGCTTTGCAAATTGGTGTCTGTAATGAACAATTGCTCTGGTAGATATCTTTTACCTTGATTTCTTCACCTGTGTGTATTTTCAAATTGGCAGATGTTTGTTCCAAATTTAATTGTTGAGCATCTTTATTTAAATATCTGACAAAGGTGCTAATCTGCGATGCATCCCCCTATGGAGTGGGAGTGGTACGATCTCACAAAATGGGCTATGGCACAGATAAGGCGATAGGCTATGTATCCAGGACACTTACCACAGCTGAAAAAGGAAGGTCTGCCATTTATTTTTGGTGTAAAGAAATTCCAACAATACATGCATGGGTGACATTTTATGAATGTATCAGACCACAAACTACTTTTGGATTTAGTGAGGAAAAGGCTATACCAGCCATAGCTTTAACACAAATACAAAGATGGGCCCTAATTTTGGCAGCATATGAATACACTTTGTACATAGACCAGGAGTTCATATAGTAAATGGCAATGCCCTAATTCACCTTCCTTTGCAAGAGAACAATGACCACGTCCCAATACGCAAAGAACTCATATTAGTGATGAATTTCCTATATTCCTGTAGGAAATTCCAGGCAGAAAAGAAACTGAATGAATTGTGATCCTGTCCTGTCTCGAGTGAGAGACCAAGTGTTACATGGTTGGTTCCAGGAACCAGCTCTGATGAATTGAAGCCATTTTACAACTGATGTACGAGACGGGCGGCCAAGATGGTATTCTATAATGGGGTGCACGAGTAGTAGTTTCTTCACAAGGAAGGGAACCACTCTTAGTGTTCATCCAGGAATCTCACTCATGAACCTGATAGCGTGAAGTTATCTTTGGCGGCTGGGGATGGATGGCAATATTGAAAGTGTGGTAAAACACTGTATGCAATATCAACAGCTGCAAAAGTTGCTGGGGGCAGACCCATTACACCCAATGGCAGTGGCCTGGTAGACCTGGCTGAGATTGCACATAGATTATGTCAGTCCTTTCCTTGGAACTATGTCTCTACTAATTATAGATGCTCATTCAAAATGGTTAGATGTTTATGAGGTAAAGTCGCCAACGTCAGGTGCTACTAGAGAAAAAGTACGTCAGAGCTTTGCCATCCATGGATTGCCAGAACTAATCACCTCAGATAATGGTACTGTGTTTATGTGTGCTGAGTTTCAATGCTTTGTCAAGATCAGTGGTATCAACCACGTGAAGACTGCACCATACCATCCGTCATCTAACGGACTTGTGGAAAGGGCAGTACAAACTTTTAAGGTGGAAATAAAAAAGTTAACAGGTGAATTGTTGGAAACTAGAGTTGCTCGTTTCCTATTTCATTACAGAACAACTCCCCATATTATTACTGAAGCAACACCTGCAAAATTACTGATGAGGCACCGTTTTCGGACAAGATTAAGGCTAATACTTGCCAATTTGGAGGGGAAGGTGCAGAAAAGTCAAGGGAACCAAAAGCGGACTCATGAGTTACATAGTTGTGGGTGTCAATTTACTTTTGGAGAAGCAGTATATGTAAAGAATTTCGGTGGAGGACCAAAGTGGTTACCTGGTAAAGTAAGCTCTGTGATTAGACCATTGTCATACCACATGGAAGTGGAGGGCCGACTCACCTGTAAATATGTGAATCATTAAAAAAAAAGGGAGATACCCCAACAAAATGATGTTCCACCTGTAACCATTGCTGAACCTGTGGTTCCTGTTGAAGTTGCTCAACCAAGGACAGACATGTCTGATGTCTGTGTCAAAATGGAAAATGCTGAACTGCATGTGCCTAATGAGGTACCTGATGTTAATGCAGTTCTAGAGAATGTGTTTTCCACAAAAGAATCTAAAGTCGTGGAGCTGTGAAGTTCCACACGGATCAGGAAACCGCCTGAAAGACTGAACTTGTAATTTCATGACCTGTGTAAATATTGTAATGTCATGAGATAAATATCCTTATAAATACAAAATGTACAGAAAAGTTAAAGATGGGGCGGGGGGGGGGATTGTAATAATTATAGTTCTGCTAAACGTAGGACTGTAGCTTAAAGAAGAATCCTGTGTTGTGAGATCACATGACCTGTGTAAACCAATGTGTTAGCAGCTCAGGGAACCTCTAGGAGAGAGTTCTTCTTTAGCTATGGAGTTTGATGCACACGTATAGCTGCTGCTGCTGTCATTAAAATAAAGTTCAGTGTGTCCACTAAGAAAAGCTGTCTGGAAGATCAACCCTATAACAAGCTGGACTTCCTCCCACTGAGGGGCGGAAGTCTCACTCTCACCTAATTCAGCCCACCAGCGCTGTGTAATGTCTGCGGGGCAGGTTTCTTTCTGGCGAATTGGTTGCTGGCCAACTTTCCCTCCGGGGGCTGAGCAGTCCCTCACCTCTATAAAATCCAGCCCTTAGTGATGATTTTCCGATAGCAGACTGCGAAAGAGATTTTTATGATTGTCTTCCTCCACTGCTTCTTCTCATGTTCAAGTTTTTATTTTTCTATCATTCTTATTCAAAGTTTGTGTCACAGGCCAATGTTTTGAATTGCATGGAGTGCCACAAGGACGAATGCTGGGGGGTCTCAACTATTTACAATCTAAATTTTATTGACTTAGATGAAGAGACAGAGAGTGAGGTATCAAAGTTTGTTGACAAGGCAAAATTAGGTGGAATGCAAGCTGTGGCGAGGACACAATGAGGCTTCAAAGAGACAGTCTAAGTGAATGGGCAACAAGGTAGTAGAATGGACTATTATGTGCGAAGTGTGAGGTTACTCACTTTGGTCATTAGAATAGAAAAGTGGAATATTTTTTAAAAGACATGAAACTTGTAAGAATCGATGTTCAAAGGGATTTGGGTGCCCTTGTGCAAGGAGCACCTAAAGTTCGCATGCAGGTACAGCAAGCAATTAGGAAGGCAAATGGCTTGTTACCTTCTTTGCAAGGGGATTGAAGTACAAGAATAAAGAAGTTTTACTACAGTTGTACAGGGCTTTGGTGCGACAATACCATGGTGGCACCAGTACTAGGGTAGAAGGGAGCTGTTCCGGTGAGACGGGCTTCACTTGAACCGTGCTGGGACCAGTGTCTTGGTGAACCAAATAACTAGGGCTGCAGAGAGGGCTTTAAAGTAAATAGAGGGGGGAGAGCTCTGGAGAGGGGATGTGTAGGTTTATAAAGCAAAATGATATGGCAGCTTTGCAGGACAACTATTTAGGTAATGAACCCAGAGTGTGACAGGAAAGGACAGAGTGTACAAGCATAAAAAAAAATGCAGCAAATAGGGTAAAAGTGGGGGGGGGGGAAATGGTAAAAAGACAAAATTAATGGCCCTTTACTTAAATGCACGTAGCATTCAGAACAAAATAAATGAACTAATGGCACAAATAGAGATTAATGGGTATGATCTTTTAGCCATTACTGAGACATGGTTACAAGGAGACCAAAGCTGGGAAATAAATATTCAGGGTATGTGACTCTTCGAAAGGACAGGCAGAAAGGAAGGGGTAGTGGGGTAGCTTTGTTAGTATGGGATGGAATATGTATGATACCAAGAAAGGATCTTGGATTGGAAGATGTTGAATCCACATGGGTGGAGGTAAGAAATAACAAGGGGAAGAAGACACTGGTGGGAATAGCCTATAGGCACCCTGACAGTAGCTATACTGTAGGACAGATAATAAATCAGGAAATAGTGAGGGCATGTAAAAAAGGCAGTACATTAATCATGGGTGACTTTAACCTTCATGTAGGTTAGGAAAATCAAATTGGCAGAGATAGACATGAGCAAGAATTCATAAAGTGTATTCAGGACAGTTTTTTTAGAACAATATGCTGTGGATCCAACCAGGGATTAGGCTATTTTGGATCTAGTAATGTGTAATGAGGCAGGTTTAATAAATGATTTCAGAGTAAAGAACCCCCTCGGAAACAGTGACCATAATATGGTGGAATTTAGCATTCAGTTTGAGAGTGAGAAACTTGGCTTGGAAACAACTGTGCCAAATTTAAATAAGGGTAATCACAATGGAATAAGGGCAAAGTTGGCTGGAGTGGAATGGGAAAGTAGTTTAGCAGAAAAGATGGTTGATGAACAATGGCAGACATTTAAGAAGATAGTTCATGACTCTCAATAAAGATATATCCCAGTGAGGAAGAAGGATTGTAGGAAGGGGATAAACCAACCAGGGTTGACCAAGGAAGCTAAGGACAATATCAAATTGAAAGAAAAAACATACAAAGTGGCAAAGATTAGTGGTAAGCCAGAGGATTGGGAAACTTTTAAAAATCAACAAAAGATGACCAAAAAAAAAGTAATAAAAAGGGAGAAATAAACTTTGAGGGTAAACTAGCAAGTAATATAAAAACGGACATTAAAAGCTTCTTTAAATATATAAAAAGGAAGAAAGAGGCCAAAGTGAACGTAGGCCCCTCAGAGATTGAGGCTAGAGAAATAAAAATGGGGAACCATAAAATGACAGATGAGCTGAATAAATACTTTGCTTCAGTCCTCACAGTAGAAGGTACTAACAGCATTCCAAAAATACTAAGTAATGAAGGGGGAAAAGTCGGGGAGGAAATAAATATGATAATTCTCACTTGAGAAAAAGTATTAGGGAAACTAATGGGGCTAAAGCTCGACAAGTCCCCTGGACCTGATGGGTTGCATCCTAGGATATTAAAGGAAGTAGCTACAGAGATAGTGGATGCACTGGTAGTATCCTTAGAAGTCCTTAGAATCCTTAGATTCTGGAAAAGTCCCAGAGGATTGGAGTATGGCCAATGTAACACCCTTATTTAAAAAGGGAGGGAGACAAAAAACAGGTCGGGCGGGATGAGGTTTCTAAAAGCAAATAAAAGTAAAATAAAATCTTTAATTTTTCATTAATAACATGTCCTGTTCATGTAACAGAGTGACATGAAGGGGACATGTTTCATTACATTTTTATTTAAAGAATTTTTTAAATATATCTTCATCTCCCTGAGGCAATTCTCTGCCTTAGGGAGAATATGTAGCGTAGAGTCACACGCATGCATAATGGTCGCTCTCGCCCGGCTCGCACTCCTCCCCCTGCCCGCACAGGCAGCACTGGGCGCTATCGCTCGCGCTTCACACTGGTTGGGCCTTAATTGGCCCGCCAGCATGAAATTGCCTTCCGGGTCCGATCACCGACCGCCCCTGCCAAGCCTGCTACCAAGGGCAAAATTCTACCCAACCTGCTTTAACGGTATTGGTTGAAGGAAAGCTGTTAGCCAGGGCACTGGTGATGGTGGATGGGGTGGGGGTTGGGGTGCAGCCTCTCTTCTTTTCCTTGCATGGTGCCATTGTATCTTTTATGTTAACTTTTAAGTGCAGATGTCTTAACATCTCATTGCAAGATAGTACCTCAGGTAACTTATCCCTCCGTTAGTTCTACAATTGGAGTGACAGCTGAACCCACAACCAATATTCTCATCTTTACAGTGAGAATATTGACAAGGTTAATACCTCTTCCAAAGTAGTTTCCCAACTTATTGAGCAGAGTTGTTGCAAAGAGGTTGTACGGACGCTCTGTATGAACCAAAAGGCGACTGTCATCTTTGATGCCCTTCAATTCCTCTCAGAGGCCTCCTGTTTTTTTTTGTTTAAGTTAATTCCAGGCCTTGAGATCTCAGACTGAATAGGTGTTGAGAAAACTTCTCAGAAAGTTATATTTTGACTTTGGCTAGTTATTAATTCTAATTCGTAAATCCAATTTAGCTCTTAAATCCTGGAAATCATTAGTTCTTTTTATTCCTATGATAAATGATACCCTTCCGCTCTGCTAGATCTGTAGAATCTTGCAACTCCTTGGTATAAAAATGGCACCAAATGGAGGGCTGTGTTGTGCGTATGGTAGCCAATTGTCTCTGTAATAAAAAAGAGACCTTGCAAATTTTCTTTTTCATTGTGACTTTATCAGTCTCACCTCCCCTTTTATACCAGAGCCTTCCAACAACTTTGAAGAAAGGAGATAAATTGGTGAATTTTGCCACTGACCTGGAAGTCCTGCTACCAGGTCTGAAAGCAAGGTGCGATCCCACTTCAGTGGGCAGCAGGACCCATGGTGGCATATTATTGGAGGGCTTCCATCCAATTAAGGTCGGTGGCCTGGCTCCAAGAGCTGCCAGCCAGAGAGCCAGCAGCCTCAGCAGCACCACTGCTAGTAATGGCCATTGCTGAGATTGCAACACCAGGAAATGGGTGCCTTAGTGGCGAAGCACCCAAGAAGACAGTTGAGTTAGGCTGGGGAAAAACAGGTCCAGTCCATGGCAATTGGGAGATGTGAGGAGTGGGGTTCTTGGAGCCCTGGCACCACTACTGGCACAAAGGCAGCTATTACTGCTAGGGAGGCCCTCAGTGTGCCTATCAAGGAGGCCTCAGCCCTTGCCAGATTACTAGGAAGTTGCCAGGGTTTACCTGGCCATCTCCCAATGCAACTGTGGCTCCCCCGACACGAGCAAAATGCTTGCCGAGGTAGGAATTGGAACCTAATTTGCCACTTAATGACGCGTGGCAGAGCTGCCAAGTTTTCCACCACTGGGTCCTTTTCTGATGCCTTCCCTCACCATTTTACCAGTCCTCCCACCATCAGAAAATTCAGCCATTGTTTTCTCAGATGGAAGTGATGTGTCTCAGTTTACCATCATTCAGCAGTGTTCTGAAGTTGATCAACCACAGGAAGCACCTCTTAGCCAATTGTACTTGCTTAGCATACTTAACATATGGAGCACCTGCAAACACAAATGCCTGGCGTTTCACTCCCGAGGCGGATGCGCAGCGTCAGGAAATTTCCCGGCTCATCACACCTGCCTTGGGGAAAAGATGACCCGGAATGGAGTGCCATTGTGGAGTGAGTGTCTCAGGGAGAAGGACATGAGAGGAGGACTGGGAGAGGTCCAAAGCAGGGAGGGGGACAGGGTCAGGTCCCAACAGGATGTCCCAAGTAAGGGACAAAGACAGGAAGTGGAAAGAGGTCCCATTAAGTTAAGTTAAAAGGAAGGAGCAGAGAAATGGACTCCGAATTAAAGAAAGAGCTGCAGGGAGCAAACTTTAAGTGAAGTGGGCATGAGACAAGCCCTGAAGATCCGAGAAGGATGCTGAAGGTCGGTGATTCTGCACTGTGGGTTGTTGGAGCAAAGATGCCCCTTTGGAGCAGTTGTGTTCTTCTTGGTACAGCTGAAGATCTGAAATTGTACTTGGAAAGTGAAGCTTGAGCGTACTCAGAGATCCAGGGGAAAGGAATCCCGGAAAGTGAAATTGAAACCCTGCGAGGTGGGTCATTGTCGAAGCCATCCGATGGGAGCTAGTTTTGGAGAGAATTCCAAGGCAAGATCTTCAAATGTGAAGATTTGAAACCCTCATGAGAAAAACGAAGTGCCAGTGAGGTTTGTATTGCTCACAATGTGTCAAACGTCTTGGTAGGTTGTGGAGAAATCCGTGGAATCTGTTTTTGTTGCATTTGTCATCTATTGTGTAGTGTGGTGTGTCCGACCACAGTTTGGCTGTTAATTCACATGTACCTTATACTTACCTTGAATGTTGGGGTGTAAGATAGAAATTGTAAATTGTTTTATCCTTCTGACCTTGTAAAGTTTATTTTGATTTGTTCAAAACTGTGGAATCTCATGGCTTTATTCACTTAGTAAGCATCTTTAATCTCAAACTTTATCTACTTTAAACAAAATGCTGTTGGTCCCTAATCAGATCTCCTCAGATGGCCCAGGGTCTGGCCAAGGATCATAACACCCTCCACGTCACCTCACCCTGTATCTAACTTGGGCAGATTTCAGGAGCCAAGTGAGATGATATAAAGTAAAGTTCTATGTATTTGTACAGACTTCACTATATAATAAAACATTCTCAATGATAAAAGCCCATTCAATATATTTTAAATCTCTTCAAGGATGTAATCTCTTATAAAAAGAAACATTTGTATTCATAGCCCCGCATCAAAGACAACTAATCCCTTATGTACTTTCTGAAGCAGTCAAACCCTGAACTTACAACCCCTGTTATAATAATGATAGATTGTGGAAGCAGTCAAGCAGTGACAATACTAAATTGATAACCATCAGGGTTATGTCAGCAAACAGCTATTGAAACTGTGAGCACTGATTTTTTATTCAACTCCCAGACACGACAGGTTGTTTTTTTAAATTTAAAGGGAAGGGTGTTTAAATAACTTGACAACTTGGCAACTTCACAGACCTTATCCGCCTTTCACATCTACTCTTAAAAACAGTAAATCACATATTGTGGGAAATAGACCCTGCTCCAGCCAGAATGAGATCTGTTTGAACTCAGTATTGAGTTCAAATAGTCCTGCTGGGTCTGGCTTTCCCCCATGTGTGAATGACATCCCTTCCCCCCCCACCCCCCTCCCATCGAAAATAGGATCTGTTGGAAATGGGGGCTGGTCTTCCAGATCTGGGGTCCTGGCACCACTTTGGATCAGTTGCGGAGTCTCTGTGACTCCATAAAAATCCGGACAAAAGTTATGGGATTATGGACAAAAGCATGTTGGGTTGAATTTATCTTCCAGCAGATCCTCAAGGGAATGAAAATTGGATGGTTTATTTCATGGACAGCTAATCCATTTTCCCAGATGGTGATGTTGGAAATATATTCCCCATGCTTCAGAGTGCCAAAACTACTAAAAGAAAATCAAAAGGATATCATTTTCACCCAAGGTGAATAGCAGGGAATTTACCATTAATTGAGAAGTTTACAGATTGGCCAGGAGCTGAAAATTTACAGATAAATAATGAGCTGAAACCTTCTATCAAACACTACTGTTAATCTGTAATTGACCTCTGCTATTACAGCAATTGAATTATTTGACCTTAAAAACAGCACCACTATAATATCGGGTGTTATATAGTATAATTCCCCCATTGGGAAACCAAGCAGCCAAAGCTCCAACACCTATACAGTGCCCAGACACTCCTGTTGAAAGTCTACATGCATGGATCTTAGGTGAGGGCAAGATTGGTCAAACAACTGCTGACATGCATTGTAAACGGCAGCCCAGAACAAACAGGCTGTCTGGTAAAATATCAGAGTATCGGTGGTGGCACACACAAAAACACGCCACCACTTTGCTCACTGCCTTATGGAGTGGATAGGGACTGGTAAGAAAACTGGAATAAGTGCACGGTTATATTGCACATGAAGTCCTAATGTCTGAAATACCGCATATTTTCTTCTGAATTTTGCCTTTGTAGCAATGAGATATGCAACAACTAGACTTAGGTTGTACAAGGTGTCAATATTTTGAATAGCATTTGTTGGATTTTCCTTTCAATTTCTTTTTTAAAAAAAGCGAATTGGCTTATTGCTGGGGCACAGTCATTAGCACTGCTGCCTCGCAGCTCCAGGGACCCGGGTTCGATTGTGACCTCCAGCACTCCACACTCTTGTGGCACGTTCTTCCTGTGTCTGCACCGGATGCTCTGGCTTCCTCCCACTGCCCAAAGATGTGCTGGTTAGGTGGATTAGCTACAGTAAGTTGTGTGTGTGTGTGTGTCCATCACAATGGACTGGTGTCCCACCCTGGGTGTACCCTGCCTAGTACCCATTGCCTGCTGGGATAGACCCCGAATTCCTGTGGGTGAAATACTTCTGGAAAAGTGAGCGAAGTGAGTTGTTTATTTCTCCAAATTTAAAATCCGAAATATGCCTTTCCTCGAGCTATGACAGCTTGTGTGAGTCTGTTTTCTCTTAATGATTTGAAAACAATGCCATTTTTTAAAGATAATATTTTGCAACATGTTGTAAATGTTTCCTCCAAAATGAGCCTGTCAGCCATCCAGTACTTATGACAGGCTCTAAAAACGGACCATGCTTCATTAATTTTGGGATTTCAGGCTACATGCAGAAGATGAGCAGGGGAGCTTAGCAGTACACTGGCTTAAAGTGGTTTACCCCAGGGTCACCTATTCCAAGGACCTTGGCAAAACTGGCCGGGGCCACAGCAACAGCGGTAGCAGGGCAACAGTTTCTTTCCTGTGATCTTGATGTGAGCGAGCCCCATTTCAGCTGGTTGGGTCACCTTTAAATCTCTTCCCTGTATACTCAAATCAGTGCTGGGCATAGCCACTAGCAATATTATGATAAGAATGAGATGTTCTTCAGATATGTATATTTTTGTTTCTTTTTCAGGTATAGGCAATGCCTATTTACCTACGATTATTTACATCTTCAAAAGCAAAAAATGATCATCTTTGAGCATTTTGGAGCACTGTCTTTTCATGTCATTTTTCTTACACTAGCTTAATTTTTAATAAGTTCAGAGGAGCCATGTTCCATTTTGCAAAGCAAGAAGGTGTTTTTTTCTGCTCTGGGGAACATCAGTACAGGCTAGATATATATCCATGTCAAGTTGTAAGAGATTTGTTTGCTTCCCATTTAGAGTTCCTTATGCTAACGTACCAAGCTGTTCCTACCATCTTCATTCTTCATTCTCTTGTTCTGAAATGCCAGTGGCTAATTTGCAAGCTTGCCCAAATCATGCACTTTCATTCTCCTTGAAATTTTGAGCCACACCAAAACACAAGGCTTGCAATATGTGGCTACAAACAAGCTGACTAAAATGCATTCTTTACATAAGATTTGTTATTCATGTAACTACCTGATCAAGCAATAACATAAGTTATCTTCTAACCATTGCCCCTTATTGTATGATTGCTTATTAGAGTCATAGAGTTATACAGCACAGAAACAGGCCCTTTGGCCCATCATGTCCATGCCAGCCATCAAGCACCTAACTATTCTAATCCCATTTTCCAGCACATGGCCCTGTATGCTATGGCATTTCAAGTGCTCATCTAAATACTTCTTAAATGTTGTGAGGAAACAACATATTGTCCTCTCAATTTTCACCTTGTTTGGAAAAGGAGAATTAGTAGCTTCTTATTTAGCGCAGCAAGGCTATCCAGCTAGCACCCTTGGTTATTCAAGGATAACTAAAGCATAGCACATGCTGTGATTTTACAATGTGGCAGGACTAGAAGGCAGGCTCCAAGTCTATATATTTATAGTTGCTTAAAGTAATAACATTGTAATTTAATAGATGATGTCAAGAGCAATGGACATGATGCTCAAGGAAATGTCATCTGATCTAAGCGCAGTTGAATTTTTTTGTGCAACCTAGAAGAGCCTAATTTCTAATGTCTCAGCAAGAATAATATGAATAATGGTCAGGAATGACAGCAGGACTGAAATTGTGAGGTTTCAGTGATATCCTCACTAGGTAACAATGTTGTGGTTCAATTCACAGGAGCTTATTTTAAAGATAATTATTAAGGAGCTGGAAAGCAAAATTACAGTCCCATAGAGACCATAGTACACATAATAGTATTTAGTAGAATTTAATGGTCATACAGTTACGTTCAGTATTATAATGCATGCATGCATGTCTCACCTTTGCAGTCTTTGTATAGACCTTCCTAGACTCTTACCTGCCATGTGCTCCCCAATTGTTTCAGGTTTACGCTGTATGCTTTGGACAGTAGAGGGAGACGCTCCGAGCCAAGCACAGTCACCATGAGAACCTCCTGCCCCCTGATTGATGACATCAAGGCAGAAGGTAAGTTATTTTTCCTCACTTTCTTTTAAGTAGGCCTTTTTGATGAGTGGTTTTATTTCCTGGGTGCTATTGATGTATAGTTACAGTCTGAGTGTCACAATAGCAACCCAACCAGCACACCTGGCAGTGCAATCAAACAAATTAAGTCATTTTTATTGAGCTCTTTTGAACATAGAATTTATAGCACCTTTTGGACCAGCTGGTTTATGTCAGTGTTCATGCCTCACATGAGTCTTCTCCTACCCAGCTTAACTAACTCTATCAGCATAACTTCCTATCCCTTTCCCCCTGATGTACTTATCCAGTTTCCTCTTAAATGCATCCATTCTATTCACCTCAACTACTCCTTGTGGTGGTAAGTTTCACATTTTTAGCACTCTCTGGGTAAAGGCGTTTCTCCTGAGTTCCCTATCAGGTTTAGCTATCTTATATTAATGCTCCATAGTTTCAGTCTCCCCTGCTAGTGGAAATATCTTCCTGAAGATTTCAACTGATTTTCCCTTTAAAATGTATTTTCTTTAAAAAAAAAAGGGTTCTATTCTAACTGCTGGTGAAACTTTATTGTAGCTGCTTCTGTTTTTGTTTTTTTTTACCATTTTTTCCCCTGGTTCTTTTGAGCTTAATATTATCTTTTCCTGTTTTTACATTTCCTTCTGATTCATTATTTTTTCATACCGTTATCACTTTTAACCTGACACCAGCTCCAGACAAAAGTACCAAGATTTATGGCTAGGATCAACTTCACTGCCTGTTAAACCATCAGAATAGTTAAACTGTGTTAACTTGTAGAAACACATAATAAAATAATTGACTCTCTTGAGCGGGCTCGTGTAAGTAAACATTATTTTCAGCCTCTTTGTTCTTTTCAACTAGCAACAGCTTGTTTTGTTGAAAATTTAGGTAAACAGTAGTGCAGAACATCGCAAAGTTGGCTGGAGAGAGAAGTAAGTAAATCAGGAAGTATTAGTAAGGTGATGAGACAGAATGGGCAGTGTGGGGAGATGAATCACAGAATTGTTATGGTGCAGAAGGAGGCCACTTGGCCCATCATGCCTGCACCAGCTCTCCGAATGAGCGTTATGATTTTGTATCATTCTCTTGCCTTTTCCCCATAACCCTGCACAATGTTTCTATTCAAATAATTATTTAATGCCCGCTTGAATGCCTCGATTCAACCTGCCTCCACCACACTTCCAGGCAGTGCAACTGTGAGAGCTTTCTCTCACATCGCATTTGCTTCTTCTGCAAATCACTTTAGATCTGTGCCCTCTGAAGAAAACATGAAAGAGCTTCACAATCACATCAGAACCATGGATCAGACTTGTGGCAATTATCAGTGTCTTTGCAACCTCCAAGATGGGTAGCAGCTTCATCTCTCTGCATCCCTGTGTGACAAAAAGTAAGGAATTCTATGACAATGATTGAGATAACCAGTATCCTAATCTGTCTTCCCTGCCCCACTATGAAAAAGTCCCATTTCCTCCTGCCCAATCCCCCACCCCCTCCAGTGGCAGGAATGAGAGAGCAGTGGTTCTTAGATTTTTTCAATTGAAGGACCCCTTTTCAGATGGATTAGCAATCATGGACCCCGCCCCCAGCTAAATTATAATGCTACATAACACTGATGAAATTGCTGCATGCAAAGAGTGTTTCAATAATGCTTTTAAGAAAACAGGTTTACTTACACGCTGCTCTCCATCTTCAGTAAGACAAGCAACCAGCTCTGTGCTGCACATGTGGCAGACATACTCCAGTCAAACCCCCCCCCAGCTCGCATTTTCACATCATTTCGCAGACCCCCTGGAAAGTATCTGTGGACCCTCACGCTTCACAGAGCCCAGATTGAGAACCACTGAGATACGGAACTCATTGTCTGGGGAATCGCCCAGGAATCAGGACTTGTCTCTTCAGATATGTGTTAACCTTATTTTTGCACAATGATCATAAGTTCCTGCTTTAGATCTGGTTTTAGCTTATTCAAATTAGACATTCAGTCATTACCTTTTTTGAAAATTGGGTAAATTACTTACAATTCATTTTATTAATCCTAACCTTAAACAGGTAAGATAAGTTAAACACACAAAAGTTTAAGAATTTCAGAATGGCCCGCCCGCTCCCGCCCAGCCTGCCCGCCAAAGGAAAAATCCTGCCTTTTATCTCTCCCTCTTGTCTATGAAGTTTGCTGAAGGTCAAAGGATTACAAATTAGTCACATTTAGCACAGTTTCGCTGAAAGAAAATAACCCCGAAATTGAAAATCGGTGAATCTCTTTAAATATCACAATCCACACATGATTTTGTTGTGACACTGTAGCTCTTCTTTATGACTAACACACTGACTTAAAGTCTATGTAGTTAAGTCTTATCTAACAATTTCACAGACTGATTTGTGAGGTTGTTTGATTTAAGCCAGACTCTTTCCAGGAATTGTTACATTTAGGTATTTTCAAGAGAGGCAGTTAGTCATTCATCATCCCTACTGCTTGGTGTCTTCAAGACACTTGTCTAAAGAGACTGTGAAAGAAATTAACCATATCACATGAAACCGACAGGCAGCTTTGCCTTGATACTCCCTTACCATCCTCGCTAAAGACAAGTTAAGTGTTATTTGGATTTTGTAACTCTCTTAAAGGCAACAGCTGCAAAACATTTCACTTTTATAAACATTCTTACGGTGCAAGATATGCACAACCCAATTTCCTGGTGTCTAACCAATATCATTTGCCCCTGGAATTGATATAACCCAGTTCCAACCCATGCCTGGAGCCACCTCACAATCTGCCCACCAAGTCTCCAAAGAACTAATTTACAGAAGTTAAAATCAGGGCCAGTGGCTTTGGAAGTTGCACCTGCAATGCAGAAGGTGTGATAAAGCATGATGTGAGAATCCTGGCAAGGCAGGGACTAGCAGAAGTGAAGAAGTTTTGAACCGGAAGAATGCAAAAACTGCGAAAACTGATCACTGGAGATCGGAAAGAGTTCTTGAATTTTTTTTGGCTTTTCATCCAAGTGGTCTAGACTTGCTTCTGATTGTTTGTAGAACTTTGACACCAACAGGATATTGTTTTTTTCCACACCCACAGTAAGAAGTTTTGAGAAGCAGCTATCACATTATGGAGGGGGAAATGCAGTTGGAGAAAAATAATAAGGGGTTGTCGTTTAGGACTGAGATGAGGAGAGATGTCTACCTTCAGAAAGTTGTGAATCCTTGGAATTCTCTCCCCATGGGGCTGTAGATGCTTAGTCGATGAGTATATTCAAGACTGAGACCAATAGATCTTTGAGCTCTGAAAGAATTCAGGGATATGTGGATATGGAGCAAATGTGGAGTTGATATTGAAGTGCAACCACAAGCTTAAGAAATGGCAAATCAGCCGCCTTGGGTCATATGGCCTGCCTCTGCTCCTATCTCTTATGCTGTGATGCAAGCTGGAGGAAAGAAGTACGAGGAAAGCTTTATGCCCTACTACATGAAGATCTGTGACTGAGATCACCTACTTGAACAGTTCTACTTGCGGCAGCGATCATAAGTTCAATCAATGTTTATGCCAGTGGATCATTTTAAGCAACCCGGAAAAATCCATTTACTATCAAACAGGTTGGTATCCAAGCATGTATTCATTGGCTAACTCTGATACTATCCCAAAAACTTATGGAACTCCGCTAGATTAGCATCTCAGCAATGCAGCAATTGCATTCCAGGGTGTAATAGATGACCAGGAAGAATTACAACTTGGTCACTATTCAGAGGATGTGTGACATGATGTTAGAGAGAGGACTTCAAATTCTTGGGGCATTCTGGGGCAGGAAGCACCTCAAGAGGACTGGGACCAATGTCCTTGTGGAGTGGTTCACTAGTATAGCTGGAGAGGGTTTAAACTAAATTGGCAGGAGAGTGGGAACCAGCACCTAGAAGTAGAAAAGAGAAATAAGATGCATAAAGAAGTAAGGGTGTTAGCACTAGACAAGAAAGTAATACCACATTAGGTGAGAACAGACTAAGAGAGATATAAAACATACAAGGACAAGTTTAGAATGCATGTGTGCAAATACACAGAGTATAGTGAATCAGTTTGGTGAGCTATAAGCGCAAATAACCATGTGGGGTATGATGAGGTGGCAGTAATGGAAATGAAGCTTAAAAATGGTGAAGACTGGTTGCTTAATATTGACGGATACAAAGTGTTCAGAAAATATAGAGAAGGATAAAGGGGAAGTGGGCCAGAACTACTAATTAGGGAAAACATTGTGCTGTTGGATAGAGAGAAAGTCCTTGAATCCATTTGGTTAGAATTGAGAAGCAAAAAATTATATGATCACACTATTGGGCCTATTCTACATGCTTCCAAATAGTGAGAACAAGAGAGAGAGCAGCGAATCTACATGGAAATCAGGGGTGTGCAAGAACTACTGAGTAGTGGTATTGTGGGACTTTACTTATCCAAATATTGATTGTGATCATGTTCGAGTAAAGGGAAGGGAGAGGCGGAGGAATTTCTGAAATGTATTCAGGAGAACTTCCATGAACAGTATGTTCTCACTCCAATTAGGAAGGAGATATTGCTGGACCTGGTGCTGGGGAATGGGGTGGGACAAGTGGACTAAGTGTCTGTGGGAGAGCATTTGGGTAAGATTGAGCATTATATCATAGGGCTTAGATTTGCAATGGAGAAGAGCAAGGAACAGTCTAAAGTAGAACTTCTAAATTAACAAGCCCACTTGAGGAAGTTTCAGTTAATTATAGAGAGCCAGCACAGATTTGTAAAAGGCAGATTGTGTTTTACTAATCAGATTAAATTTTTTGATGAAGAAACAGGAAGGTTGATGAAGGCAATGCAGAAGATGTTGTCTAGGTGGATTTTAAGAAAGCCATTGACAAAATATCACATAAAAGACTAGTTATCTTTTTTCGTGGGATGTGGGCATTGTTGGCAAGGCCAACATTTGTTGCCCACCCCTAATTGCCCTTGAGAAGTGGTAGTGAGCCACCTCCTTGAACTACTGCAGTCTACTTAAAGTGGGTACACCCACAGTGATGGCAGTTTAGTACATCTGAGTGGTTTGCCAGGCCATTGCAGAGGACAATCAAGAGTCAACCACATTGCTGGGGGAGTCTGGAGTTACATGTAGGCCAGACTGGGTAAGGACAGCAGATTTCCCTCCCTCCCTAAAGGGCATTGGTGATCAGCATTTACAATAATTGACAATGATTTCCTTTGAATTCCAGATTTTTATTATTCACTGAATTTATTAACTAACGGAATTTAAATCCATCAGCTGCTGTGGTAGGATTTGAACTTATGTCTCCAGAGCATTAGCCAGGGCCTCTGGATTACTGGTTCAGTGACATTTCCACTATGCCATCATCTTCCTGCAAAAGAAAATTTAACAATATTGAGGTTCAAGGAATAGAAGAGTCAGTTATCAGCTTGGATAAAAAAAAGAGCTTTGGGACAGAAAATAGTGAGTTGTGGTAAACGGTTGTATTTCAGACTGGAGGATAGTGGACTGTGGTGTTCCCTAAGATTCAGTGCTGGGACCACTGCTTTTTTTCGATTATGTGTAAATGACATATTTGGGCTATAGAGTAAAACCTCTTAGAGGGCAGCATTCCATAGTAATACACTGTAACATCAGCCTGGATTTTGTGCTCAGGTCTCTGGAGTGGAGCATTTAAAAGTTTACTAAACACCAATTAGAATAATATGAAAATATTTGGTAGCTTTATAGGTTTAATTAGGCCAAATCCTTGTTGTGAAAATTATGGAAATACATTCTATCGCCAATTAAATTAATCAGTAGCCCTCTCAGCCCTACATTAGCTGGATGAAGAAACTAGCACTCAGGGTTGATGTGGGAGTGGATTTTTAAACTAGTTTTGCAATAGGCTTAAAGCTGCTTTTAATCCTCGTATGTTTTGTACAGAAATAGCAGAGATGATCTACAGTCTATTTAATGGCTACACCAGTGGGAAAGAACAGCAAACTGCTTACAACATACTGATGGAAATCTCCTCCCCCATGGTTTACCGAGTGATACATCACTACAATTCTCACTATGAAAAATTTGGAGACTTTGGGTGGCGCAGTGAAGATGAACTCGGTCCAAGGTAACCCACTTTCTAATTAACACTTTGTTTTTTAACACTATGCTCCTGATGTCAGGACAACAGCTCATGTTAAAAATGCATGCCAGATATCCTTTCAGAAAATGTACATGAAACCTGCACCCTTTCTACAGGAGAGGCACAATATTTTTGTGCTATGCTTGATCTGAAGTGCTGGATGAATGAATTGTAGCTCCCAAATCATGAATGTAAACTTGTGCAGTTTCTTAAGCACCAGATCACCTACAACTCATGCAGCGTGCATCCACAGGAGCTGACAGACCTTGATGTGCCACATGTGACTGCCACAGCCATGGAGCCCAAGGTAAAGTGGTTAATGCTGCTTCAGTTAGCACTGCTGAAATGGCAAATGGTTCAGAGCAAGCTCAAGTTTACAAGTGGACATGGAGATAATCATACTCTGTGTAAAATACCAGTGCTAATACTGCAGGAAATGCTGTTATGGAAGATTTAATTAATATCCCAAAGGTTTGTTTTCTTACAATTTGGATGGACATCAGGGAATAGATGTGTAATTTTCCCAATTTTTAGTTTGGATGCTTTTCACTATCTTTTTGCTGATGAAGGACTGTTTCCCAGCCTTTGACTTACTTGCATCAGTAAGCCTGGTTGGAACTGATAGAGAACATAATTAAAATAATGGATAGTTAAAAATATTGTTACTAGTCAGGCATCATCTGCAACAGGGCACCTGTTGGAATCAGAGGTGCTGGTGCAACACTTGAGAATTTAATGATTAGTTGTGTAATTTACTTCCGTCTCACCCCGAACACCAATATACATCTTCGTATTTACCAGTCAGGTTGTGCTAATTGTTCACTGTTCACTGAAGTTACACAGTTTAGAGTGAAACCGAACCATAATGACAGACCAGAAAGATCCCAGGCTCAGTGCCTGGGCTTTGCTTATTTCTCAGCAGGGCTTCAAGACACAATTCCAAAAAATCAGTCAAAGGTTCTGTACCAGTTATATTTAGTCATCCATTCTACACATGGATGGCAAGTGAACAGAATAATAACAGTCTAAAGGGGTTAAATTATCAAGACAGATTGCATAGACGTGGCTTGTGTTCCCTTGAGTATAGAAGATTAAGGATAATTTAATGGAAATGTTTAAAATGATTATAAGAGTTGCCTGATAGATAGAAACTACTGCCTCTGATGAGGGAGTCTGGAACAGGAAGGGGGGTGGGAGAATAAGCTTAAAATTAGAACCAAGCCATTCAGTGGTGATATACGAAAACACTCATGGTAGCGGGAATTTGGAACACTCTCCCCAAATAAGCTGCTGTGGCTCGTTGGTCGATAATTTCAAATGTGAGATTGATAGACTTTTGCTATGCAACGGTACTAGGGTTATGGAACAATAGTTGATAGATGGAAACAAAATACAGATCAGCAATGAGGTAACTGAATGACAGGACAGGCTCAAGGGGCTGAATGGCCTACTGCTATTTCTGGCATAGGAATGAGCTCACCTGGGTAAGAAGCTTCGTGAGGCTGTCTACACTCACATGCGAGTGGCCAATTGAGCAAGGCAAAAAATGTGCAGGCAGTGCCTGCCAAACATTACCCCAGCATAGAAACAAGAGTGAGTCATCCAATCCTTCGAGCTTGCCCTGCCTTTCAATTTGATTAATGCTGATTTATACCTCAATTTCATTGCCCTGTTTTCTGAGAAAGAGAGGAAAAATACAGGGGTGGAAGAGAATGGATAAACAGAATTATCTGTTACACAACTGATTGTTAAATTCTCAAGTGTTGCATCAACACCTCTGATTCCAACAGGTGTCCTGTTGCAAATGATGCCTGACTAGTAACAATACTTTTAACTATCCATTATTTTAATTATGTTTTCTGTCAATTCCAGCCAGACTTACTGATGCAGGGTGATTGAAAGGCTGAGAAACAGTCCTTCATCAGCAAGAAGATAGTGAAAAGCATATCTGTCATCAGTGTATAGAATTATCACAATGGCATCAAACAAATAAATAGCTTTTGCACTCTGTTGCCCATGTTATGTTCTGGTTACCTCAACTGCCAGGACACCAATGAAACCAGAAAAAAAAATTCCAAGGCTGTGGTCTGCAAAGGAAAAAAAAAGATTAAACCCAGTTTTTGTTGCCTCTGTTATTTTTATCACCAAACAGCAAAGGAATATTTCTTCCAAAAGCAAGAGATTCTGAATGCATCAAAAAGTTCATACCAAACTGGTCTTCAGCTTTTTTACCTCACACAGTTGCAAGAAATGAAAACAGTTTTGAAGATTGCTTAAGATGGTCTTAAAAGAAAATCCGGTTTATGACAGAACAAAGGTTGCTATTAAGGCTGAGATCCAATCTTAAAGTTCAAATGACATTTGTAAACTGCTTGAGTTTTGCTATTACTGTTTGATCAATCCCAACCTCCTCAGTTAAATCACAGTTTTATAATCACTCCCCGCGAACGATTCATCTGTATGCAATTCCTGACAGTCTATAAAATATCAGTAAGTAATAATTGACAGTTGTCTGTAATCTTGAGGAACCAAGGATGGGAAGGTTGGTTGAAGGATGAAAGCTTTGGTGGAGTCCATTATTTGAATGAAGCTGATTAGTTGTCACATGAGCAGTCCACAGGTGTGATTCCGAGCTTCTGGTCAGCTGTCATTTTAATTCTTCACCCCATGCTCACTCTGACCTCTTTATTGTTGGCCTCTTACATTGTTCTAGTGAAGCTCAACATAAGCAGGAGGGGGCAGAATCGTCCACTCTTGTCGGTGGCAGAGGCCGCGTGAGCGGACAATATGGCGGGAAGGCCAAGAATCAGGTTCATGCTGTTGTGAAACCTGTTTAGAATTGTCTGCTCCACCCATCAATGGTGGGCAGCATTTCCTGAACTTCATTATAATACGTCTGCATATTATTCTAAGCCCTGCTCACTGGAATCAACCTCCCACGTTGGATCATCCCAGCATGTCGGCATGATTGCACACCGCGTGTTTCACAACTGAACGTAAGCGATGTAGATCTGATGAGCTGCCTTCGCTTGGGACTTTGATGTTTGTTTGCCTGCCTTGCCTCAGGCAGCTCTCGCGGTCACCAGGCCAGCATTCGCAGGCAGCACCACATTACTTTTAGGGAGGTTCACGGGCAGGTCTCTACTTATGAGACCAGCAGCTTTTCAATGGCTGCAGGGCTATGGCTTGCTTGGGGAAGGGAGGTAGATGGCCTCAGGCAAGGGAAGAGGCTGCAGGACGAGGGCATTAGTGGGGAAGGGAGATATCCTAGGGTGTGTGTGGGGTCAGATGTTGATCTGTGCAAGTGGCCGCAAGACGGTGAGGGCTGAGGAGGCAGTCTCCAGAGGAGCTTAGGCCAGATAGAGATGTGGGGGTGCATGTGAGAGTGAGCGGTGATGTCCCTTGAGCTGGCAGCGAGTGAGATGCCAGTGGATGTATGATAGGCTTGTGCGTGTGTGAGTTTAGAGTCATGAGCTGATTTCCTTATCCTGGCAACATGGATGAGATCATTCATCGTCTTTCTGCACCGGGTGGCGAACCTCTTCTGTGCAGGGTTGGCGCTGACCACCTCTGCCACCACCTCCCAAGCTGGGATGGTGATACTGATGAGGCTCCTGTGGCCAGGGCGGGGCTAGAGGATATCATGGTGGGCTCCAACAATGCCCAGAGGGCGTCCCAGGGATGCATCACTGAATTAGGTGGCTGCACTTTCCTTGGCTTTTGAGGCCATGTCTTCACGGTGCCCTCCTGGGCTGGAAGCACTGAGAGATGTGCACGCAGCTGGCGTAAGGAAGTGGTGAGGTGACAGCACAGTGGGCTGCCCGCCAGCGAAATGGTGTGTTTCTTGGGAATGCATGATTAATGAAGCAGGATTGGGATGATGCGGTCTGAAAATCCACCGTTGTGGCCAGCGGGTAGAATGTCCTTTTTCCAGCCTGCCTTTTTCCAGTACTTGATGCAAATCTGGGGCAATTCCACCCAGAAACTTTCATTTAGGCACTTTACAGCTTTCTGGGCTCACATGTGCTGTGGATAAAGGGGAACCGTTGGATGTACTCTACTTAGATTTCCAGAAGGCATGGTTGGTAGGATGTGATGAGTGGTGTGCCACAGAGATCAGTGCTGGGGCCTCAATCTTTTATAATTTGTATAAATGACTTGGATGAAGGGACCAAAGGAATGGTTGCTAAATTTGCTGACAACACAAAGATAGGTAGGAAAGTAAATTGTGAAGAGAACATAAGGACAAAGTGACATAGATAGGTTAAGTGAGTGGGCAAAGATTTGGCAAATGGAGTATAATGTGGGCAATTGTGAAATTGTTCATTTTAGCAAGAAGAATAAAAAAGAAGCTCATTATCTAAATGGTGAGAGATTGCAGAGCTCTGAGATTCAGAGGGATCTGGGTGTCCTTGTGAATGAATCACAAGGTTAGCATGCAGGTACAGCGGGTAATTAGGAAAACTAATAGAATGTTATCATTTATTGTGAGGGGAATTGAATACAAAAGCAGTGAGGTTAAGCTTCAGTTGTACATGGCACTGGTGAGACACATCTGGAGTATTGTGTACAGTACTGGTCTCCTTATTTAAAGAAATATATAAATGCATTAGAAGCAGTTCAGAGAAGGTTTACTAGACTAAAACCAGGAATGGGTGGGTTGTCTTATGAGGAAAGGCTGGACAGGTTAGTTTTGCATCCATTGGAATTTAGAAGAGTAAAAGATGACTTAATTGAAACCTTTAAGATCCTGAGTGTGCAGGGTGTAAGTGGGTAGCTGGATGAGGTAATTGTTCTCACGGACTTCAAGAACATACCCTCCATCAGTGCAAAGACACACACCTCAGTGGCACCTAGTACAAGACTCAGGGTCACAATATGGTGAGCACAGCGAAACATTTGATCCACAGTAGTCAGAGGCAGGGACATCAGAGGTCACTGGCACTCAGAGGACTGCCAGAGGCCACAATTCTGCTGAGTCCAAATCCGATAACAAGCCTCTGGACTCAGTCCTAAATCAGTTGCTAGAGCTGTAAAGACAAGGCTGGGAACATCAGGAAGGGATGTCCACTGCACTCCTCAGATTGCAATGCACCATGGAGGAGTCCGTCCGCCTTCAGTCTGAGCTGATAGCGCCGACATGCCAATGCACTGAAGTCCACATTGGTAGGTTGGAAGCCACCAAGGACACCTTGGTCCAGGACATCAGTCCTGCACTGCTGCAGGAGCTGCACTCCATTGCTGTAGCCATTGGTGGCATCCGTCAATTTCAGCACGAGAGGGTGTGGGACAGTTCGATCTCACTCCAGCTGCCCCTTCTCCTCAAGGAGTCAGCTAGGGGGGCCTTGGCCACCTATAGGGAAGAGAACCAGCAAGTCAACACCGCGGGGCCATCTACCCAGGTGACTCCGGGAGTGTCTGGTTAATCCCAATCCCCTCTTCCTGTGACCCCATTATTCCCAGCTCCATAGGCCGAGGAGGGTGCACCTGCCCCACAGTAGAACACCCAAAGCAGGCCGGGGCCCACCATGTCTCAGCCCTCAAGGGACACCTGCTATCAGAGACAACAGGGCATAGCAGTCAGCAGGCTACCTCCTCCGGATGTCGGGGGAGCACCAAGACGTCATGGCAGGGCAAGGAAAGTGAAAAAGATGTAGTTGTACAATGTTGGCACGGGTGAGATAGGAGCGAGTATGTGATGATGCAGACCAGTTCCCCTCATTAACAATGGCAAGTGCCATTGAGGGCTGCACATTGTCTGCTCATCTTGGACTTTGCAAGGGCCAGGGCTAGCCATGAGGGCACATTGGTTGTGTGTAAGGGGAGGCATCTCAAGATCGGGGAGCCAAGCATCTGACCTCGTCATGCTCAGGTGCTCTGCCTCCATATTAGGATAAATGCAGCTCAGGATCCCTAACTTAAACTGCTGGATGTCAGTGTCATTTTGGGGAGTGTACCACAGCCGGCTGAGTCAGCTCTAGTGCAGTCACAGCAGCAGTATCTCATCGACTGCCTTGTCCCAAGTGTTATGTTTCTGTGTCACCATTGATGTAACACTTTGTGCGTGGTTGCGTTGGTTCTGATGGGTCTCCATGAGGAGCCTTGCTAGATTGAAGGCATGCAGCCACTAGTCCGCTGAGAATCATGCAAGTACCCTTGAGTTTTGTAGGTTCCTGTTGAGACTGGGATGACATGTGAAGAGGCAGAACTTTCTGATGTCCGATGCTGGGACACCTCCTCCAGGTAGCACCTCATCTCAGCAAGGACATATGCCCTCGAGGCTTGCTCATCCTTCAAAGATGGACAATGTGAGTGTTCGGTGCAATAATGCACGGTCATCTGGAAGTTCATGGATGAAATTAGAGGAATAGCTATGCTGGTGGTCATGCTGACCCGTGATGGAGGAGAGTTGTCCAGCAAGATCCTCAGTGCATTTTGTCATTCTCCTCCTGGAATCTGCTGACAATGAGAGCCTCACGAGCAAGCCTGCTTTATCTGACCTGTGCAATGGCGTCTTTGTCTGCACCTCAATTTCCACAACCTCATCACCTCCTCATCGGAGGAGACATGCAGCCCCTCCATCTCATCATCTGCCAAGTCATTCCGCCTTTGCAGTGTCATGTGTAACAAGCAACGATGGTTTGTGAGACCTTCCAGATCTGTTCAGACAATGCAATTGCATTTTCAGGATCCCTGTGGTGTGTTCCACCAATGTCTGAGTTGCAGCATGAGTCTCGTTATACCTTCTCTCAGTAGGAGTCTGAGGCTGCCACACACGCATCATCAGCTACATCCTCTGCAGGTAATCCTTGTCCCCAAGGAGCCAACCCAGCATTCTGTGTAGCCCTTCAAAGATGTCAGAGCTCTGAGACCTACTAAGGATGTACGAGTCATGGACGTCTCCTGGGTATCTGGTGCAAGCCTGCATGATAAGTTTTTATATGGTCACATACCAGCTGTACATTGAGTGAGTGGTAGCCTTTCCGGTTAACATATTGGACTGCCTGGTGCCAGGGGGCTTTTGTAGCCACATGAATGCAGTCAATGACACCTTGCATATGTGGGAGCCCAGAAATCTCAGTAAGTCCCAGTGCTCTTGCGTCCTGGCTTGCTTATCTCTGTTGACATTGATAAAATTGTGGGCCTTTGCAAATATGGCATCAGTGACCTCCTGGATGCTTTTGTGGGTGATCCTGCAGAGGTGCCCAGTGGAGCCCTGGTGTAGAAGTTGAGTGCGGGGGTTACTTCTACAGCCACTGGCAATGGATGCCCTCCAAATCCCCGTGATGTCAAATCCTGCAGAATGTGACAAGTGTGAGTCACCAGATCCTTTGACATGTGGCGGTGTCTGCGACCCTGGTTCTCACGCATGCGATGTTTATACACCCTGGGTCTAGCGAGGCACCTATGAATGACAGCTCTCTGAGGATCATCCTCTGCCCCCGCGGGAGGACCTCCTCTCCCTTGGTCTTGAGGGTTCTACTCCTCCCTTTGGTGAACCAGATGCCTCCATTGCATTCTTCTCATTCTTCTCTCCTGCCTATAAGCAATAAGGAGGCAGTGATAACACCAGGATCCATCTTCCTGATGGTCTCCTCACTGCAGTATCATTGAGATACATGCAAGAGTCAGCATTTGTTTCCAAAGGTCCAATTTCTGTCAATCGTGTGTGATTGTGGGCTTTTTTATGCATGCAGGGGAGTACTGGCCCCTGAAATGATGCACAATGCAGGGTGCGCATGAACGTTCGCCACAAACCACCGCACCCTCTACCCCCCCCACCCCGCCCCCAGCACACATGACCGACTGCTGACAGCTTGGGCCAGGCGACTGGATGTTCTGCTTTCAGACAGGCTCTGGGACCATCATTACCTGCACTCCAAGCCTGTGCTGTTTGGACTAAATATGAGGGTGAATGTTCAGTGAGTAATTTTGGAGGTCTGGAGGCTTCTCCTTTGTGAGTGGTGAATGGCCACATTTCCAAGGGGGTTCTCAAGCTTGTCCAGTCACCCAAAAGTTCTGCAGTTCCATAATACTGTGGTGAATTTGAAGGCTGAAAACAAGGGGTTAAAACTAGGGAAACAATCATTGCCACCGCAAAGGATCAGTGTTGCATGAACGGGCCTTGTTGCTTCACTTTCTTGACTCCCTGCATGTCAAATGAACAGCAGCTAACTTGTCTCAGCTGTGCCTCTGTCCTCACTTTGGAATTATCATTTCAGTTGGCCTTTAGCACCCACAGTCATGTGTCTCAGTGCAACACCCCCATCTTGTTTCCCCCACTAGAGCCCTTGCCCTGCAGCCCCTTTCCTTCTCTCAGTCCTGTCTGGCCCTTTTCCCTGTGGAGCCCTTGCCCTGCAGCTCAGTAAAAGCTACCCTGCCTTAACCCTGATGTGACAGCTGTACAGACTTGCCTGTGAGCCCCCCTGAAATCGCAGCCTGCGAAGCCTTTTGCTGACCCTCACGAGCACTGCCTGATGCAAGGTATGCAAGCTAATCTCGGAGTCTCGAGCAAAGTGCAGGTCGTCAGTTGAACATTGTTTAAATCCTATTGCGAACCATGTCGTCCCAGTTACACACCAACGTGGGCTCTTAATGTTTTCGGTGAGCAGGCATCATAATGAGATGTTGATTTACGCTAATAACGCTTGCAACGTTCGGTGACAGGAAACAAAGCCCATCATTGGTGGCTGAAGCGCACAATCACTTCCTCATTTTACGTCATCGTAAATCCAGCTTTGTGCCTTCTTGCGAGATGACGTCTGCTGCGATTGGGAGCAGAAAATCTCAGCCTTAATCTCTCCGACCTTTTTTGTTCTTCCCTCGTCTTTTTCCTCCCTGATAATGGCTCAAAACCTATTACATTTCTAGCTTTTTCCAGTCCTAACGAAAGGCCATTGACCTGAAGTGTTAACTCTCTTTGTCTCTCCATGGATGCTGCCTGACCTGCTGAGTTTTTCCAACATTTTCAGTTTTAAATCTCAGATTTCCAACATCCTCAGTATTTTACATCTGGCTCGATGAAAATGGGGATGTGCAAGAGTCCAGAATTGGAGGAATAAGGAGTTCTGGAGGGTTGTAGGGATGGAGGAAGTTCTGTAGTTAGGGAGGGGAGGTGAGGCCCTCGAGGGATTTTAATACAAAGGAGGGAATATTAAAAATTAGGCATTGCTGGACCGGGAGCTATTGTAGATGACTGAGCATAGAGAGGAATGGGCAAATCGGTACTTTGTCTGAGTTAGGGTACTTTGTCTGAGTTAGGATACAACCAGCAGAGTTTGGATGCAAAGTTTTTAAAATATTACAGATAGATTGTCCAGAAACAACTGCCGGTAATCTTACCACAATATCACAGAGTACAGAAAGAGGTAGTACGTTGTGTGTGTACTACCTGTCTGAAAGATTTATCCATAGTCCCATTTGTCACACCCTTTCATTTTTAAAAATTTTAAATGGTCATCCTTGTACTTCTTAAAACCATTATAGAATTTGCTTCTTGTGAGGCATTCCAATTCCTAACAACATTTTGTGTTAAAAAAAACTCCTAATCTCTCTCTTCATTCTTTTAGTGATTACCTTAAATTTATGCCATCTGGTTACCAACTCACCGACCATTAGAAAAGGTTTTTCCCTATTTACCGTATCAAGACACTTCATAATTTTGAACATTTAACCATGCTGAATATGAAATTCTAAAACTATTCTATTGAAGGAATTAACCAGTTTATTTTGAAGTAATGACTCCATTAACATAGTAGAGAGAGGGGGTTCATACGAGTGCTGTAAACATTCACATGATACCGTAGCCAAGCGTAACTTCAAACCTATATTTTCTAATACTCCCAACAGAAGGAACAACGTGAAACAATACAACTGAGCCTGTGAATTAAGAAGTGCAGCCTTAATTATCTGAAGTCTCCATTTAGCCTTAGTATTGGCACTGAAGAAGACAATATTTGCATCATCTGTACTATTCAGCAGATATTTAGCAGAACATTTCTTTTTTGGCTGTAAAATCATCATCTTACTTAACTACTTCCTGAAAGTCTTCCAAGTTACATGCGTATCAGCTGCAATTCTTTGCTCAGCAGACGATAGTTTCACGGGCTTGCCTTTTCAGAATGTGCATTTTATAAGGTCTGTTGGGAAAATTACTCTTCAAAAAGATATCAAACAGCAAATTAGATGCAGTGCAACACGACACACAAACATGCAAGGGAAATGATTGGGGATGTGCCAGTGTCTTGGCTTCCCTCACACTATAATAGTCTTTTGTGGTCGTTTATTACCTCAGCCTTCGTTTTCCCAAACAGCATAATTTAGGTCACTAATGTGGCTCCATCTCATTTTTAAAAATTCCTCAATGGTACACTAAGTTGATTTTAGATTTCCTTAAATGCATTGCTTGACACTAGTACAATTTACTTTCTACTCAATATATTTATAATATGTAGTTTCCTTAGGGCAAATTTGGATATCCCCCAAAATCAGGCCTGGGGATCGCAATACACAATTAACCAGCCCCCATTCAATGTTATGCAGGCAATGTGCCAACTGCACGCTGCCTGCTAATTTGAATGATTGTTGCATGCAGTCAGGGCTAACCATGCTGTTCATTGGCTGGACACAGCACGGGGCCCAAAATCAAAACTTTCCAGTGTCACTCAAAGCTGACCTGCACTGCTAAAGTAAGTTAGCACCTCTTAAAGGTTGTTGGGGTTGTGGGGGGGGGACAATGGGATAGTAGTGGGGAGGAGCATTGTGGATAGAGGAGGTGGGAGCAATTGTGCAGAATTGAAGCTGACCTGGGAAGCAGCGAAGAATGTCACAGCATTGAACAGAGCAGCTTCAAGGTTTTGGAAGCTGCCCTGGAAGTCTTGGGTAAAGGAGGTGAGAAGTAGGAGAGATGTCCTGTATCCAAAGAAGGCCCTACAGACACACAGTCAAAAGGAAGTGGGACCCGATAGCCTTGCAGGTCAATGCGTGGAGTCAAGCCCAAGGACCTAGATGCAGTGTCGGAAGAAATTCAGTTATCTCACATGAGTGGTCAAGGTCAGTGAATTCAACCAATTACACCACTAGTCTCAGATGCTGCACAAATCACCACATCCCCACCACTCACTTAATAACAATCTCTCTCAAATAGGACCAATACCTAATATTTATATGCTTTATCTCACCCTCATACCCTTAACTTTGCTGCAAGCCTTATCCCCACATCTCACAGCTTGCACACACTGCAAGCTGTTCAACTATGTCGGCCACATCAGCCAAACAGATTGCACAACAACTGTACAGGACAGGTTGCATCAAAATTGGAGGGGCACCAATATCCTGGCTGCGAGGTTTGCTAGTGTCACTCAGGAGGGTTTAAACTAGTATGGCAGGGGGGTGGGAGCCAGAGCAATAGGTCAGCAGGTGAAATAAATGACTGGTAACTAGTGATTATGGCCAGTAGGACAAAGAGGAAGGGCAGGCAGGGATAAATTACTGAACATAGTGGGATTGGGGGTCTGAAATGCATTTGTTTCAATGCGAGAAGTATAACAGGCAAAGCAGATGAGCTTAGAGCTTGGATTAGTACTTGGGACTATGATGTTATTACTATTACAGAGACTTGATTGAAGGATGGACAGGAGTGTCAGATAAACATTCCAGGATTTAGATGTTTCAGGCAGGATGGAGAGGGATGTAGAAGAGGTGGGGGAGATGCACTGCTGGTTGAGGAGAATATCACAGCTGTACGACAGGAGGACACCTTGGGGGAGGGCTCATGCAGCGAGGCAATATGGGTAGAGCTCCGGAATAGGAAGGGTGCAGTCACAATGTTGAGGGTTTACTATAGGCCTCCCAATTGCTGGCGGGAGATTGAGGAACAGTTACGTAGGCAGATTTTGGAAAGATGTAAAATCAATAGGGTTGTTGTGGTGGGTGATTTTAACTTTCCCTCTATTGACTGGGAATCTCTTAGTGCTAGGGGTTTGGATGATGAAGAATTTGTAAGGTGCATCCAGGAGGGTTTCCTGAGACAATATGTAGATAGTCCAACTAGGGAAGGGGCAATACTAGACCTGGTATTAGGGAATGAACCCTAATGGTTTGGCCAGGTGGTCGAAGTTTCAGTAGGGGAGCATTTCAGGAAAAGTGACTATAATTCAGTAAGTTTCAAGGTACTGGTGGATAAGGACAACAGGAGTCCTTGGGTTAAGGTGCTTACTTGGGGGAAGGCTAATTATAACAATATTAGGCAGGAACTGAGGAATCTAGACAGGAGGTGGATGTTTGAGGGCAAAACAACAACTGACATGTGGGGGGCTTTCAAATGTCAGTTGTTAAGAATTCAGGACTGGCATGTTCCTGCTAGGATGAAGGATAAGTGTGGCAAGTTTCAGGAACCTTGGATGACAAAGGATATTGTGAGATTAGTCAAAAAGAAAGGGGAAGCATTCGTAAGGGCTAGAATGCTGGGAACAGATGAAGCCCATGGAGACTATAAAGAAAGTAGGAAGAAACTTAAGCAAGGATTGAGGAGGGCTAAAAGGGGTCATGAAATGTCATTGGCAACCAGGATTAAGGAAAATCCCAAGGCCTTTTCTACATATGTAAAAAGCAAGAGAGTAGCCAGGGAAAAGGTAGGCCCACTCAGGGACAGAGGTGGGAATCTGTGTGTGGAGCCAGAAGAAATGGGAGAGATACTAAATGATTACTTCTCATCAGTATTCACCAAAGAGAAGGACTTAGCGGTTGGTTTGTCTAGGGAAGAGTGTGTAGATAGCCTGGATCATGTTGAGATCAAAAATGAGGAGGTGTTAGACGTCTTGAAGAATATTAAGGTGGATAAGTCCCCAGGGCCAGATGGGATCCACCCCAGAGTACTGAGGGAGGCAAGGGAGGAGATTGCTGGGGCCTTGACAGAAATCTTTGTATCCTTACTGGCTATGGGTGAGGTCCCAGAGGACTGGAGAATGGCCAATGTTGTTCCATTGTTTAAAAAGGGTAGCAGGGATAATCCAGGAAATTACAGGCCATTGAGCCTTACGACAGTGATAGGGAAATTATTGGAGCAGGTTCTTCGTGACAGGATTTATTACCATTTGGAAGCAAATGGGCATATTAGTGAGAGGCAGCATGGTTTTGTGAAGGGGAGATCGTGTCTCACTAACTTGATCAACAAAGTAACAAAGATGATCGATGAAAGGGCAGTGGATGTTATCTACATGGATTTCAGTAAGGCCTTTGACAAGGTCCCTCATGGCAGACTGGTACAGAAGGCAAAGTCGCACGGGATCAGAGGTGAGTTGGCAAGATGGATACAGAATTGGATTGGTCATAGCAGACAGAGGGTAGCAGTGGAAGGGTGCTTTTCTGAATGGAGAGCTGTGACTAGCGGTGTTCCGCAGGGATCAGTGCTGGGACCTTTGCTGTTTGTAGTATACGTAAATGATTTGGAGGAAAATGTAACTGGGCTAATTAGTAAGTTTGCAGACGACACTAAGGTTGGAGGAGTTGCAGATAGTGAAGAGGATTGTCAAAGGATACAACGGAATATAGATCGGTGGGAGACTTGGGCGGAGACATGGCAGATGGAGTTTAATCTGGACAAATGCGAGCTAATGCATTTTGCAAGGTCTAATACAGGCAGGAATTATACAGTAAATGGCAGAACCTTTAAGTGCATCGCCGGGCCGAGGGATCTGGGTCACAGGTCACTGAAAGTGGCACCGCGGGTGGATAAGGTAGTCAGGAAGGCATATGGCATGTTTGCTTTCATTGGCAGGGCTATTGAGTATAAAAGCTGGGAAGTCATGCTGCACTTGTATAGAACGTTGGTTAGGCCACACTTGGAATGTTGCGTGCAATTCTGGTCGCCACATTACCAGAAGGATATGGAGGCATTGGAGAGGGTGCAGAGGAGGTTTACCAGGATGCTAGCTGGTCTGGAGGTTATTAGCTATGAGGAGAGGTTGGAGAAACTCGGATTGTTCTCACTAGAGCGACGGAGATTAAGGAGCGACTTAATAGAAGTTAACAAAATTATGAATGGCATGGACAGAGTAGATAGTCAGAAGCTTTTTCCCAGAGTGGAAGAGTCAATTAATCAGGGACGTAGATTTAGGTGAAAGGAGAAAACAATAGAGGAAGTGTGCGGGGCAAGTTTTTTACGCAGAGGGTAGTGAGTGTCTGGAATTTGCTGCCAGAGGAGGTGGTGGAAGCAGGTACGATAGTGGTGTTTAAGAGGCAGCTTGACAAATACATGAATAGGATAGGAATAGAGGGATACGGACCCCGGAAGTGCAAAATGTTTTAGTTTGACA
Organism: Carcharodon carcharias; assembly: GCF_017639515.1. Classification (NCBI taxonomy): domain Eukaryota; kingdom Metazoa; phylum Chordata; class Chondrichthyes; order Lamniformes; family Lamnidae; genus Carcharodon; species Carcharodon carcharias. Next base: position 136,665,708 of record NC_054474.1, read on the forward strand.
GGCAATATGATGGGCGCAGGCTTGGAGGGCCGAAGGGCTTTTCCTGTGCTGCACTTTTCTTAGTTCTTTGTTCTTTGTTCTAACACTGACACACCTCCTTGCCTCTTGCAGGGCAAGGTGGCACACAGAGGCAGCAGGAGCTAACCAAAGCAGGCAGGCCTACCTGCATGTTCTAACCCCCATGGAGGGGCTGATGTTGGCTACTCTGGCAAAGCCCATCACTGAGCCCAGCGGTGGAGCTGAAACCATGAAAGATAATGGTATCCTCATACCTAATCTTCCTTCCCATGTCCTATTTATTCCAGTTTACAAGCTTCAGATGATGTAAACATGCACCACTTATTTTCCTCCTCTTCCTGCACCACATTATACCCTTGGACCATTTTTCTTTTCAGATGTCCGAGAGTGCAATGTGACCAGTGGAGGAACACCAATAGGAGAATGATGAGGGAGAGACGTACTGTCACTTGATCTCAAACTCACAGCCACCTGCTCAGACACTGACACAGTGCATACCTTAGAGAATAGGTTAAAGGCCAAAGTCCTTGCTATTTGCTTGTCAGTCAGCCAGATCAGACTGCTGCCACCCATGCCAAGCTGGGACAGTCAGGATTTCTAGTCCCAAAGCTGACTAAAGTTGTGTAGCAAGATCATCTGCAGCTCTCCCACTGAAAGTCAGTGGTTTTCTACTAGCGATGCTGCAGCCATAGGGGAGTGCTGGTTAGGAACACTAGGAGAGGCAAAGTCTCTCAGAAAACAGGGGCTAAAAGGATGCAGCACGGTGGTGAGTTGAATTTTGTATGCAATTTGGCATAATTTCACTTAGCTTGGAATGTTTATTTTGCGATGCTTTGATTTTGCGTTATGGCTAAGTGAACGCCATCATGGTCAGTAACAGAGCAAAGGGAAGGTGTGGGACTGTTGGTGAAAAGAGAATTGGGGTTGTTGTTACCTGTATCACTCTCAAATGAGCTCATCATGGACAGCCCATGCAGAACCGGACTGCATGGTTGCCTCCTCCCTTTCTCTTCTTCCTCTTCCTATTCATCCTTCTCCTCATGCTCCTGCTCCTCAGCTGCTCATCATATAGCTCGTGGCAAGGGCTGTCCCCTCATGATGATGAGGTTGTACAACATGCAGCAAGCCTCGATGAATTGTGACATGTACTCTGCCAAATCTGCAGGGATCCTCCAGATGACCTAGGCCGTGGACACACTGTTGCAGCATGGCAGTGGTCTGCTCTGTCAAATTTAATGTGACAGCATGACTTTCATTGTATGCATGATGCACACATGTGTGTGGGATGCATAATGGAGTTATTAGCCATATTGTCAGCAGATAGCCCTTGTTGCTAAGTAGTCATCCTTTGCCACACTTTACCATGGTTACTCAAATGCAATTGGCAAAATGAATTGCCACAGGATGAAGGCATTGTGACAACTGGAAGAATACTGGACATTGACTGAATGATGCCTATGTTCATACACCAGCTAACATTAAGGGAGTAGATCCTCTTTCAGTTCCTGTATAGGGCAGAGTTGAAATGCAGGATTCGCAAAGCAATATGCATGCAGCCAAGGCACCCTGTACCAAGGGAAAACCTGCTATCCAAACAAAACTGTGTGCTTACTCTGCTTGCTTGTGTCTGGCAAGAGAAAATGAAATGTCGTTAGCTGTCGATAAATAGGGAATATCCGTGTCCTCCCTTAAACAACAGTGGATGGCAAATTATGAGATGTTGCAAATATCTCCACCTGCATTCTGCAAGGAGCCAGATGCATAAAAGCTCATTGTCATGGTCACCTTGGTAGCCACTGGCAATACAGTCCTTGCCCTATTCTTTTCCTGATCCATTCTGAGGCAGGAAAGTGGGAAGATGTCTTAATAAAACGTTGCTGCAGAAGATTGGGAATCCTCATCAAAACTTGTTTCTAGGGGCGAAATCGGCCTAGATTTGCACTAAGTGTGGTAAGCGGGCGGGTAAATTGACATTTTACCTGCTGGCTGCAATGGTGGATTTTCATGCCGTATCGTCCCAAACCCACCGCATTAATTATGCATTCCCGGGAAGAATGCCGTTCAATGGCAGGCGGGCTCTCATTTGCCCACCATGCCATCACCTCGCTGCTTCATCACGCCAGGTGCCATATTTAAAGTCCAACCATGCGCACACCTCTCAGTGCTTCCAGCCCACGATTGCTGCAAAGAAGACATGACCCCAAAAGGCAAAAAGACTGCAGCCCCCAGGTTCAATGACGCACCCCTCGAGCGCCTTTTGGATGCAGTGGAGGCCCGCCATGATGTCTTCTACCCCTGCTCTAGCTGCAGAATGGACATCAACCTCACTAATCTGGCTTGGGAGGCAGTGGCAGCAGTGGTCAGCGCCAATGCCCTGAAAAAGAGTATAGCCATCTAGTGCCGCTACAGGATGAATGGCTCATCCATTCCACCAGGGTAACTCATTCTTCTCATCAATCTCAACATTCACACTCACAAACCTATCACACATCCACAGCGATCTCAAACCTCAAGGGACAACACCACTAACCCTCACACACACCTTCACATCTCCATCAGGCTCATACCCTTTTAAGTTGGCCTCCTCATTTTGTCCACAGATCTGCTTACCACACAAACATTCCACACAGTGCCATGTGTCCTGCTCACGGTCTCTCCATCTGTTTTCATCCAGGAGAAGCCTGCTTACGTCAGCAAGGAGCAGTCCCAAACCTGGGGTGGAGTGACCCACATTAGGCCCCTCACTCACTCTGGGGAGTGTGCCCTTGTGCTGACTGGTGAGGACATGGTCCGTGCCTGCGGTGACGGTGAGGTCGGCAGCGAACATCCTCGTAAGGATCCTGCACCATATAATCCCTCACTCAATGCAAATGTGAGTGCTCTCTCTCATGTTTTTGACTCTGCTGCCATGCACTACTTACCTCGACTTTGGTTCACAGGGAGCTCTACCAAGCGACCGACACTCTCAGCCAGCCGTTTCCTCAGTTCCATCCGAGTCCTCACCGCCAGCCAAGTGGATACCTCCTCCACTGAAGAGCTGGAAATAAGCAGCCTGGAAGACCTATCACAGCGCTTACCCACACTCTGCACCAGCGCAGAGACATGCAACTCAGTGAGACCTCGGCCTAGAGCAGGCTCAGGTTCACAATCTGGTGCTCACCGCACAGACATGTGTCCGCAGCAGGAGGAGGCAGGTTCGGCGGAGCTCCCCGGCACTCCGAGGACTGCTGGGGATCAGGCATCGGTGAGGTCTGAGTCACATGACGAGCCCCTGGGCTTGGCCTTCCCACATCCTGGAGAGTCAGCACAATGTGTGGGAACATCACACAGAGCTGTTGGAAGCCCCCAGCAGAGTGACACGCGAGTCGGAGGAGTGCATCCACCTGCTCTCTGACGAAGTGGTGCCCACATGTGCCCGTATGGAGGCTTCCATGGGGAGGATGGCGGACGCCATGGAGACCCTGGTCCAGCAGAACGTAGAGATGCACGCAGACCTGCTCTCCATCACGCCAGCCATGGGTGAGTTCCTGCATGGCGACGCGAGAGGGAAATGAGGCACCTCGACATCCCTCCAGGCGTTTCTTCCCTTCAAGGAGTCAGGCCGGTGCTGCTGGGCAGCGAAGGGAAGGGAAGCAGCAGCTGGACACGCCCAGGTCATCCATTCAACAATCTCAGAAGCTGTCCTCTCCCTCTGAGTCCCCTTTGCCTGTGAGCCCCTCAACCATATCCTCTGTCACCGTAGAGGAAGCAGCCAGCCATTGAATGATTCTGGATGGAGATTTGTGTGTGTGTGTATATGTGTGTGTGTGGGGCAAGGTCTTTTAGAGCCTTGTGCAAGCACTCTCCCATGTACACGGATCCTTCACATATTATACTCACCTCAATGTCCTGAGCATTTTCAATGCTGCCTGCTGGGGTTTGCTTTCAGTTGTCCATCTGAGCTGACTTGCATCTCCGTCCACCCAACGATAACACTCCCATGCAGCACTTGACCTCACCCACCATGACTCTTCTTTCACTTTCGATTTGGACAGCATGGTCTGGATTCGATTTTTCATGTCCTTCCCCGTCTTTTCCCCTCCCTCAGTCACCCATTTCCTTTCCCCCATCATAGTTGACCCCCCCGGCATCACCTTCCATCTCCCCTCTGTGACCTACCAGCCACAACCCTTTTCCTTCAAGGATGTCTAGGTAAATGTGCATGTTCCCTCCCTTCCCAAAAATCTCAGCCCCGTCCATGTTCACTTCCCCAACCTCTTCCTTCCCACCCCCAAGGTCCGTGTCTACCTCCAAGCCCCTCCAACCACCCTCGCTGTCCCTTCTACTGCTACCATCGAACCCACACCCTCCCACCCTACCACCTCACTCTGCCATCGGTTATTCTCACCATTCCCTCATACCATGCCCGCCCTCAGTTCCCTGCCCAGGAGGTAGTCATGAACCCATCAGACCCCTCTGTTGCATGTTCACCTGGACCTTTCCCCCTCCGGACTCCCTCCCCCTCCCAATCCCACTCCTTTGACACCTTCATTCCTCCCCCCAAACTCAATCCCCTGACACCTTCATTCTCCCTCCCAACCTCACCCCCCCGACACTTCATTCGCCCCGTTCCAACCTCACCCCTCTGACACCTCCTCCTCTCTCAGTTGATCCTAGACCATCTTCTCCCTCCCACTTGACTATCATCCATTGTGAGCATCAACAGTGACTTTCCAACTTCCGTGAGCTGCTTTGCGGCGGAGCTATGTCCATGAGAATCCACCCAGCATGCCATGGACATTCCTCCAGGATCCTGTTGCTGTCGGGCTCCAGCATCTTCTGCTCCTTGATGTCCGTGATGTGAGCAAGGCCCTGGCTGTAAGTCCCGACTTTTGCACGTCACACTTGTCAAGACGTGTTCTGCACCAGCATGGTTTCCCACTAACGTAGGCAGACGATCCATTGTTGGGGGCGATGAATCCAGCAGGCTGGCCTTATAATGATATGCTGATGTATTACAATGAGGGTCCTGACATCCAATGGCAGGGAATGCGGCCCGCCATTGGCGGGTGGAGCAGACAACCGCAATCTGGTTCCACGACGTTATGAAACCGATTTTTGGACTTTTCGCCATATTGTCCGTTCACGCCACTGAACAAGCACGAAGCCAGTGGGCACGGAAAATCCCGGCCTATGTTTCACTGCTAACAACTTCAACATGTTATATAATGGATCTGTTCAGGCCAGGATAGATTACACAAGCTCCTTTTTTGACAGATTTCAGAGAGAAATGATCTCTTGCTCTGAGACTCAATATAAAACACAAATAAATCCTACTCTTTGTATAATTTTTAAATAAACAAAATTGGTGGCTTGCAATGCAGCACTGACTATTTGGTGGAAACAGTTGTTACTGTGGTTTTGGCCAAGGTTACTGCGTTAACTCATAATGGAATTAAAATTGCTAAAGTTGTGACTTTTGACTGAAGGTTTAGTGCACCAGGGCTGTCTCAGTGCCCAGATACCAATCCTAACAATTTTTGCATATTTTCTTTCCTGGGATATGGTTCCACATTGCCCAACACCCTCCTGTTTCTTGCCCAAGGGAAACTGGGCAATGAGTACTGGAAGGTTATTTAACCTGCAGAGTATCACAACCTAAGCCAGTGTAGTCCTTACTAGACATTGCTGAATAGACAATTCCTAGGAAGATCCAGCGATCGGTGTGCTTTCACGCAAGCAGGGGAGAGGCCTCATCCTGAGTGAAACACAGCCAGAATGAGTGTGGGTATTGGCAATTTGATGCACAGTGGGAATTCGGTGTAGAAGGGAAGAGGTGCTCTTTGCATTTTTCTTAGCTATCCAACTTCTTAAATCTTCAGAGAGTGGTTTTGCCCTGCTGCAGCAGTAGAGGCTATAGGGGAGAGAAATGATAGGTAAGTAGTGAGTCAGGTCGGGTAAGTATTTACTATTATTATCGCTTATAGTTTAAGGTATTTTTGTGGTTTATGGTTTGTATATTCTGTAGTAATGAGGATCAGGAAAGAAGGGCCCTAGAGTAATTGACTTAAAAGGTTTAATTTAAAGGGATAAGACATGGCAGGAGAACTCTAGGCCATGGTGTGCTCCTCATGCTCCATGTGGGAAGCCGGGAACATTTCCAGTGCCCGGGACCAGCATGTGTGCAGGAACTGTGTCCAGCTGCAGCTTCTGGAAGCAGGGGTTTCAGAGCTGGAACGGTGGCTGGGGACACTGTGGAGCATCCGCGAGTCTGAGAGCATCGTGGATAGCACATTTAGAGAGGTGGTCACACCGCAGCTGAAGGGACTTGAGGAAGGGAGGGAATGGGTGACCACCAGGCAGTCCAAGAGAAACTGGCAGGTAGTTCAGGAGTCCCATGGGGTCCGGCTCGCAAATCGGTATTCCATTTTGGAGGCTGATGAGGGCACTGGTTCCTCCAGGGAGTGCAGACAGAGCCAAGCTTCTGGCACTACAAGCAGACTGTCTGTACAAGAGGGGAGGAAGGGAGAAAGAGCAATAGTAATAGGGGATTCTGTGGTCAGGGGAACGGATAGGTGCTACTATGGCCATCAACATGAATCCAAGATGGTGTGTTGCCTTCCTGGTGCCAGGATGTCATTGAAGGAGGATGGTGATAAGGCAGAGGTCATGGTACATGTTGGTACCAATGACATCCGTAGAAAGAGGGATGAAGTCTTGCATCAAGTATTCATGGAGTTAGGCAGTAGACTAAAAAGCAAGACCTCTCAGGTTGTAATCTCTGGGTTACTCCCAGTGCCACATGCTAGCGAGCACAGAAATAAGAGAATAGCGCAGATGAATATGTAGCTTAAGAGTTGGTGCAGGAAGAAGGGTTTTAGATTCCTGGATCACTGGGACCATTTCTGGGGAAGGTGGGACCTGTACAAGCGGGACGGTCTACATCTGAACCAAAGCGGGACACCCTTGCGGGCTAGTTTGCTAGTGCTGTTGGGAGGAGTTTAAACTAATTCGGCAGAGGGAGGGGACACAGAATGTTATCAGAATAGGGACACGTCATAATACAATAAATCAATCAAGTCAGAGGGAGTACATTAAGTTTCAGGGGAGTACAGCAAGGCTGGATGGCCTCTACTTTAATGCCAGGAGTATTACAGTTAAAACGGATGAGTTAAGAGTGAGGATTGATACGTGGAATTATAATATAGTAGCCATCACAGAGACATGGTTGAGGGAGGGGCAGGATTGGCAGCTCAACATTCCAAGATATAGAATCTTCAGGCGAGACGGGGGAGGGGGTAAAAGAGGAGGAGGCGTTGCATTATTAGTTAAGGAGTCAGTTACTGCAGTAAGGAGAGATGATATCTTGGAGGGGGCATCGAATGAAGCTTTGTGGGTAGAGCTTAGGAATAAAAAAGGGGTAAACATATTGTTAGGTGTTTATTATAGTCCCCCAGATAGTCAGCGGGAAATTGAGGAGCAAATAAGTGCACAATTTGCGGAGGTGTGTAAAAACAATAACAATAGAGTAATTATATAGGGTGATTTCAACTTTCCCAACATTAATTGGGATAGACATAGTGTTAAGGGCTTGGATGGAGTGAATTTCTTGAAATGTGTACAGGAGAACTTTTTAGGTCAATATGTAGAGGGTCCAACAAGGGACGGCGCAGTGCTGGACCTAATCCTGGGGAATGAAGCCGGACAGGTAGCTGAGGTGGTGGTGGGAGAGCAGTTTAGTAATAGCGACCACAACATGGTACAATGTAAAACAAAAACAGAATTACCTGGAAAAACTCAGCAGGTCTGGCAGCATCGGCGGAGAAGAAAAGAGTTGACGTTTTGAGTCCTCATGACCCTTCCACAGAACTGCCAGACCTGCTGAGATGCTGCCAGACCTGCTGAGTTTTTCAAGATAATTCTGTTTTTGTTTTGGATTTCCAGCATCTGCAGTTTTTTGTTTTTATCTCTATGGTACAATGTAAACCTGTTATGGACAAAGAAATAGACAAGTTGCATTAAAGTAGAGGCCATCCAGCCTTGCCATACTCCCCTGAAACTTAATGTACTCCCTCTGACTTGATTGATTTACTGTATTATGATGTGTCCCTATTCTGATAACATTCTGTGTCCCCTCCCTCTGCCGAATTAGTTTAAACTCCTCCCAACAGCACTAGCAAACTAGCCCACAAGAGTGTTAGTCCCGCTCTGGTTCAGATGTAGACCGTCCCACTTGTACAGGTCCCACCTTCCCCAGAAATGGTCCCAGTGATCCAGGAATCTAAAACCCTCCTTCCTGCACCAACTCTTAAGCCACATATTCTATATCAATGGGAAGAGCATAACCAGGGAAAGAGTAAGGCCCATTAGGGACCAAGGGGGCAATCTATGGGTGGAGCCAGAGGACATCAGTAGATTGTTGAACGAACACTTCACGTCTGTCTTCACCCAAGAGAATGAGGATGAAGGTATCGAACTTGGGGAGAGAGACTGCAACGTTCTTGAACAAATTGATATTTGGAATGACAAGGTATTGGAGGTGTTGGCAGGCTTAAAAGTGGACAAATCTCCAGGTCCAGATGTTGCACCCTAGACTGCTGAGGGAGGCAAGGGAGGAGATCGCAAGAGCTCTGACCCAAATTTTTAATTCCTGTCTGGTCACGGGGGAGGTACCAGAGGACTGGAGAGCAGTAATTTGGTTCCATTATTTAAGAAAGGTTGTAGAGATAAGCCAGAGAACAACAGACCAGTGAGTGTCACGCCAGTGGTAGGGAAATTATTGGAGAAAATTCTGAAGGAGAGAATCTATCTCCACTTGGAAAGGCAAGGTTTGATCAGGGATAGTCAGCATGGCTTTGTCAGAGGGAGGTGATGCTTAACAAATTTGATTGAATTTTTTGAGGAGGTGACCAGGTGTGTAGATGAGGGTAATGCAGTTGACGTAGTTTATTTCAGCTAAGCCTTTGACAAGGTCCCACATGGGAGACTTATAAAGAAGGCAAATGCACATGTGTAATTTGATAAAGTGGATTCAAAATTGGCTTAGTTGTAGGAGACAGAGGGTGATGACGGAAGGATGCTTTAGTGACTGGAAGCCCGTGTGCAGTGGCATACCACAGGGATCTGTGCTGGGTCTCCTATTATTCATCATTTATACAAACAACATAGATGACTATATGGGGGATAGGCTTAGTAAGTTTGCGGATGACATAAAGATTGGCCAGGTGGTTAACAGTGAGGTTGTGTGTCTTGGGCTACAGGAAGATATAGACGGGATGGCCAAATGGACAGATAAGTGGCAGGTGGAATTTAACCCTGAAAAGTGTGAGGTGATACACTTTGCAAGGAGTAATTTGACAAGGAAGTATTCAATGAACGGCATGACACTAGAAAGTTCTGAGGAACAAAGAGACCTTGGCGTGTGTGTCCATAGACCTCTGAAGGCAGAGGGGCATGTTAGTGGGGTAGTGAAAAAGGCATTTGGGACACTTGCCCTTATCAATTGAGGCATGGATTACAAAAGTAGGGAGATCATGTTGGAGTTGTGTAGAACTTTGGTGAGGCCACAGCTGGAGTACTGTGTGCAGTTCTGGTCGCCACATTATTGGAAAGATGTGTTTGCACTGGAGGGGGTGCAGAAGAGGTTCACCAGGATGTTGTCTGGGATTAAACATTTAAGTTATGAAGAGAGGCTGGATAGACTTGGGTTGTTTTCATTGGAGCAGAGAAGACCAAGGGGGCGACCTGATCAAGGTGTACAAGATTATGAGGGGCATAGACAAGGTGTATAGGGAGCAGCTGTTCCCCTTAGTTGAAGGGTCAGTCACAAAGGGACACAAGTTCAAGGCGAGGGGCAGGAGGTTTAGGGGGGATGTGAGGTAAAACTTTTTTACCCTGCCCCTCTGCCTCCAAAATGATTTCCATGGAGCCTGGAAAATTCAGCCCTAACAGGCTAGAGATGAGGACATGGGCTACTACTACAAGTTGCTATTAAGGCACACAATAGAGTGTCATTTCAAAGGAAAAGGAAATGAAGTCTATAAAACGTTAAAGTTGTAGGACAACGGAGTGGGATTACAATAGATAACTACAGTGAAGAGCTCATACCAACGCAGATATAATTGGTGAAATATCTTCCTCTGTGATATAAATTCTAGGGACTGAATTGCCACAGGAAAGTCCTGCTTGTCTGCAGTAACTTCAAGGGAAGATTCATGGAAAGCCCATTTTAAAACGATAGAAGTTTCCTATGGAAATACACCATCAATGATTCTATGGCTCACTGTTCAATTCTCTGCATATCTGTTTGCCACTGCGTGTCATTAAAGAGAGATTAAACAACTTTTGGTAACTTCCACTAGATCATTGTGAAAGATAAGAAACAGAAAGTGATCCACAGAAAGGTGGAAAATGTTGGCAAAAAAATGGTTTCTTGTCTGTGTTGAATTTTTAACTTTGATAGAAACAGCAAATAATGGGTTAAAGCTCAAGAACGCATGAGTAATTTCTCAAAATAAAAACCATCAATGCACAAACCAGACAGGTTGGCTACATTGCACTTCATGGGTGCAATCTGCTGCAAAAATGTTCTGAGCTGCCTTAAATGTTTTAAGTGGTTCAGCCATTGCATTCAAATGTATCCTTCTTTGCCATGGCAAAAGATGTCATCTATTCAATATTGATTAATAGAAATGCTGAATCCTGTGTATGGTTATTGGTCTAATGTAATTAAGAGTGAGGCAGTTGTCTATTGAATTTTATCTCTGCATAACTTCAATGCGAGTTGGCACTATATTTCTGTCCAAAGCCTGTTTTACCTGGGAGCGTCAGTGTCAGCATTGTCGCCATGAACAGCTCTGTGTTTTAAGTTTCTGCTGGTTTATCAGGGAAGCTGGGCCATGTTGAACTTACAGCAAGCAAACTTCTGTTCCAGTATTAGCCACCAGACTAAGGGGGAACGGGATAGACGGGACCAGTTTATTCTAATTGTTGTCAATATATCCTGGCTCACTTACATGCCTCAAAATGCTGTCTTTCAGTGCTGAGCAAAATTCCAAGAGCTGGTACGTGTTACTAGATAAAGTACAAACAGCCATCTTCAAGAACATCATGCTTATTTGAAGGCTCTGGAAAGGTTGAGTGCTACTGCACTAACCTGTGTTTACTTCAAAAGAATCGTACCTGATTTGGCATGTAGGGTGCATTTGAGAGCATCAGAACTTGATTTATTAATCTCTGGAACCAAATTGCAACCAATTTAGTTTCCCCTCTAGAAGCCATGTAATCTTCTGGAATTGGCCAAAAACCAGACTAAAGAAGCATGAGCCAATAAAGGGAAAAAATCTGGATTGTTCCTCTCTGACCCCTTCAGGTGATTGGAACCAGTCCAGGAGATCTCATGGATCAATTGTTATCTGCAAAGTTACTTCCTGACTAAATGCGCCGAATCTACTACATTGTTAGTGAAGTTGAGAAAAGCCAACATTATTGCAACTAAATGTTGGGGAAGAGGGCCTTGGGATGCCGAAAGGAACAGCACAAAGTAACTTGTTACTGAATCCGAGAGCAATGGCCCACAGCAGTAAAACCAGATGTCAGCATTATCTATGAAATGTTCACCTCATCACTTGGGAATGTTAATGCCTGGTGGGACATTTTTAAGCGGTGGTTAGAACCCAAAAGTTTTATTTTGACATAGTCAGAAGCTGAAGAAGCTCAAAGCCGAGAGTTGAAAATGTCCTGGAAGAATTTCGACACAATACTGAAGACAGCTGCAGGACAGCAGCCTAATACATCATGTGCAATCCTCAATGCACAAAGCATACCCATGGAACAGTATCTGTATGTTTAATGGCTTCATTTGGAATGTTAATTATACAATGTCAGAACTTAAGAGAAAACTTTAAAGATATTAATATGGCTAGGCTGCTTGAAGCAAATGACAAAATTAAGCAATGATGCATATGCTTTTGCAATAACATGATAGGCCCAAAAATAAGTAATCTAAATGGGGTGATCTGTAAAACCACAAAGAATCAGTTGTAAATTCCAATTTGTTCAGGCTTTGCAGGCAAGGAGAAGGAGAAATTGGCCCTGAATACAGGAAGCACTGACAGGTTTACATAGACTGTATACAGGGATGTATTAATACTGCTGAAACAGAGGAATATGACAAGCTCTACAGCTGCACATACACTGAGTGAATTCATTGTTTTTCCTGCTCTGGTAAATGTCTTGACTCTCTGAAGGTGCTTGGAGTCAAGCAAACATGGTGTACGTGACATCCAAAGCATTGAGAAAATCCAACGAAAGCACCAAACTACCGCATGTGAATTATGAATTATGACATAAACTCCTTAGGACTGACAGAGCAGATGCTTCACAGATGCATTCGAAATTGTCATTCGGAAGTGTACCTATTTCGATAAGGTTTGTGTAAAGAAAGCAACAAAAATGTTGTTCTTTCCCCTCTTTCCACATGTGCACAGAAGAATCTTATTAACAGGTTACATGTGTGCACTTAATAGGCCCATTAGCAGAGTTCAGGTGTGCCCAGGTGTCTCCCATTAACAGGTTGTACCTATGCCCAAGTTTTATAGACTGCTAATTTTGTCAGGTTCTCGTTTTTTTGGATGTTAACAATCAACAGTGGGTCTGCAATACCTCAAAATCTACAAAGTATTCTCGCACTGCAATGTGAAGGTGGCTGACATTGAAGCTTTAGCCGGGTATTGGGACAGGGAGATCATGGCCCTCCAGCTAACTGCCAGTGCAACAAGCCCTTTGAAAGTAAGCCTTGAAACTACAATCTTCCTTGATTGATTACCTAGTCTTTCTTGACCAGGGTGGAACTTGTACTTGTTTAATCAGGGAGACAAAAATTGATGAAAGGCAAGTCTCAGTCATCGTCCAAAAATTCTCCTGGGAAATGATATTCATACAACCGTTTGTCAGGAAAGTGCTTCATTCTCCATTTCGTTCTGTGGATTATTTGAATGGAGCTAACAAGAGAAAAATTGCAACACATTTCACTAGACTGGGGGAGAAGATGGAGCAAATGAAGTTATTTTGTATTGAGAAAACTTTTTGTTTGGGGAAAAGATTTTTAGTTTTTTTGTTTTCCTAATTATTTAAAGAAAATCATAAGGCCTGACTATTAAACGGTGAACACTCCAACTCCAGAACAGTCAGTAGTGCAAAGCTGACAGTTGCTGAAGCTTTTGTAGAATCTTAGGTCTTAAAAGGTGAATCTTCAGCCCTGCCAGGAAAAAAAGTCAATTGTAAGACATCTTAGCTCAACCAAACAGACTGCTCACCTGGAGCATTTAATACTTTGACTGTTGTGGAGCATTAATGTGAGTGTAGACTGGTTGGGTTGAATGGCATATTTCTGTGCTGTAGAGTCTATGTAGAGATGCTTGTGCTGTTTTGCACCAAAAAAATTGAAGAAGGAAAAACCAGTAAAACTTGGAAATGACTGGCATTGGTCCGAACTAGATTCCCATTTTAAGGTATACAAGACCAGTTCGGACTAGTAGCAGCCATTTCCAAGTTTTACTAGAATTTCCCTCTGGAATTTCTATGAAAAATATTTCTAATTTTAATTCCCCCACTACTCCTCTGTTTCTCTTTAACAAGCCTGCAATTCTGTCACTGGTTCTCATACGTAGCAAGTAGGCAGGTCCATGGAATCTATCCCTAAGACCTGATGGACATTATGCAGTGAGCTTTCCATGTAGCAGGGCATTGTTTTGGAATTTGGTGTGATTCTTAGCTTAGCGCTTAATTTGACACACAATAACACACTTGACCTCCATTAGTGTTTTTTTCAGTGACAACTCTTATGAACTACTCACTATCCTCACCATAAAATAATTTGGCAAATATTTTCTTTTAGTTTATAACTAACTGTATGTGGGCATCATACATGGTGTAAATTGAATGTAAAAAATAGTGAAAATTGCATTCAAGCACAGCACTAACTGATTTCCATTGCATGAGGGGGGTCAGAGATGAATTGTCTGAAGTATTTTTTTCCTTAATTTTTTTCTGTTCTGTCCCTCCCAGAAGATGGTAGCTGAGGAAGGGGTAGGAAGTGTCGAGTCATGATCCCACAATTGATTTGCATCTTTTAGGTATTTGTGGTAATTTTTTTATATCAGTACATCATTGATTGTAACTAGCAGTATGTATGCTGAGACGTACATACCTGACAGGAAAGAGACCATGATCATGAAGGTGGTTCTCCCAGGACAAGGCTAGCCCATTGTACTTCAGGTGTGCTGACGCCTGCGATGTCCCCAAATGTGGGATACTCGACTGCAAAATTTGTGGTAGTGGGGGACTGCGTTTGCACTCTCCCCTGATATACAAGTCAAAAATTAGAACTTAAAAGTTCCGACATAGACACTCAACCGTGGTTTAATGTTGCTCTTTTCATCTCCTTGCAATGTTTATTGCTAGACCTTTACCAAATAACAAACTCCTTTAAAAAGGTCAGGGTCCTAAAATAAACCTAATCACTTATTTTGTTGTTTGTTTAAATTTATGCTTCTCAGATTTTGCTCCCCTTCCACGTTAAGGGTGTGATTTTCCCATGCCACCTGCAGAGGGTTTAATGGCAGACGGTGGGGATGGGGGGCGAGTGCAGTGGGTGCTCCAAAAATTGTTCTTGCACCAGTGTAAAATGGCGGCAGGATCATTTGATACCGCCTGCAATGGTGGGTCGCATTTCCTGCCAAAGGCCAGGGTGAAGCCAATTTGCATCCCGCTAATAGGATGCAGATGAAAGCCCAAACAGAAGCGCCCATCCCCCAATTGTCTGCGATGCCAGTGAGAAATCACATTGGCCCAGAATGTGCCAGGACCAATGCAGCACATAAAAGTTGGGACATACCTGAAGAAGGCTTTGGGCAGCTAACAGAGATCTGAGGAGAAGACAGAGGCCTCCATTGAACACCATGTGCAACACTGGTGGGTGTAGCATCAACCACGTGGATCTTCTCTGTGCAGCAGCATCAGGAGGTGGTTGTTCTCAGCGCAGCTACTTCTCCCAGGGATCAGAGCTCCATCCAGGGACTTCACCCGGGGATCAGACCTTCATCCAGGGACTTTACTCAGGGATCAGAGCTTCACCCAGGGATCAGAGCTCCATCCAGGGACTTCACCCAGGGATCAGACCTTCACCCAGGGACTTCACTCAGGGATCAAACCTTCATCCAGGGACTTCAACCAGGGTTCGGACCTTCATCCATGGAGATCACCCAGGGATCGGATCCTCCAGGCCACCCTGCCACCTGATATGTCGGGAAACTCCTGACTGCATAATTAATGATGCTGTGGTCATGCCGAGATTGGATCTTCATCCAAGAACTTTGTACAACTTCCCAGTAGCCTCCTCGGTGGGAAACACTCCCTGTTCCTGTCCCTGCCCCTGCCACAGGATGGGGAAATCCCGCCCCAAGTCTTTTCTCTTAGCTTCTGTTGCCACACTTTTTAGTTCAGCTAAAAAGTAACCAGTACTGTTTATTATTTACTTTCTCGTGGTCACCATTAATTCTTTTGTTTGACAAGTTGACAACAGAGTTCCTTTCCCAAGATGCAAAATGGCCATAGTGGTTTCCAGCAAACCATTTAGGTTAACCAAAAGAACTTCCACACTTGCTGAATGTTCAGCTGGTGTGCAACCACCACAAACACATCCTACATGTCTGTGCATGATTTCAGGGAGTGTCCACGATTCCTACATCCTTAGCAGGTCTCAGATCCCTGATATCTTCCAGGGTCCACAGAGGCTGAAGGTTTGGCTCCTCCAGGACAAGAGCCACTAACAGAGGCCATGGCTGATGACACCCGTATGGCAGCCTCAGACTGCAGCAGAGTGACAGTATAATGAGGCTCAGGCTGTAACCCAGTGGAGCAAATGATAGGTATATTGAAAATGAGGTTCCGGTGCCTCGACAGGTCCTATGGAGCACTGCAATATAGTCCACCAAGGGTGTCGCGCACCATTGTACCTTGCAGCTCACTACATAAGCTGGCGTAGCAATGAGGGGGAGAACCCGGCTGAGGAGGAGATGGAAGAGCTGAATGTCTCCTCCAATGAGGCGGACATTGAAGGGGATGACGGTGATGAGGTCCTCAACGGCAAGGATGCTGGCAATGAGGCCACTGCACTGGCCAGACAAGACACGCGTGTTCAGCAGACCCTCATAGCTGCGAGATTCATGGAGGATGTTGACAAGACGCAGTGAGGACAGTCCTGACATCCTCACCTTGCATCTGTGAATTCTTGACTCTTGTGTGGCTGATGGCACCGCACAAACCTTCAGTGGTCAGACTCATGTCATGGAGATGCACTGGCTGCCCTAATAGTCACAAGCTTCCAGGAGGATGATGCCGCTATGCAGTGAGGGCACTTCATACATCTTCACATTGCCTCTGTAAAAATTTGACTCCTGCCTGGCCAAGGGCAGCTCGCTTGCACTCTATGATCAGGATCATATCATGGAGACATAGCTGTGAACCTTTAAATGCATATGATCCTTTGTCAGCCTTCAGCACCTGACCCCTCAGGAGCACAGCGTCACTGGTCACAGATGCTGAAGAGATGGGGGCCAGCCCCACCATAAATGTGCTGAGAGCACACAGAGAGAATGACAGAACTCTGTGTCAGTTGCTCATAACATTCTGGCAGCAATGACAAGCACCATCGAGGTGCAGACATCAGTAGTGTGTCCAGTGAGTGTGAGGCCGCACCATCACTTTGGTCTGAAGGCTGCACAAAGCACAGGGAAGAAGCCCTGGACTGAGACACCTGTCTTTATCTTGTGCAGGAACCAAGGTTTCACATTTGAGTGAAACAAGCAGTGCTCATCATAACAAGAAGCCATAGGCAAGGAGACATAGAAACATGGAAAATAGGAGCATGAGTAGGAGTAGGCCATTCAGCCCTTCGAGCCTGCTCCACCATTCAATAGGATTATGGCTGATCCTCTGTCTCAACACCATACTCCTGCTCTCCCCATACCCCTTGACTCCTTTAGTGTCTGGAAATCTATTTCCTTCTTAAAGAGACATTCTTGGGAGTTTATTTACAATAGTGAATATTATGTACAAGTAATTAACACCCTTGCCTAGGCTTTTTTTTTAATTCATTCATGGGATGTGGGCTTCACTGGCTGGGCCACCATTTATTGCCCCTCCATAGTTGCCCTTGAGAAGGTGGTGGTGAGCTGCTTTCTTGAACTGCTGCAGTCCATGGGTGTAGGTATACCCACAGTGCTGTTAGGAAGTAAGTTCCAGGATTTTGACCCAGCGACAGTGAAGGAGTGGCGATATATTTCCAAGTCAGGATGGTGAGTGACTTGGAGGGGAACTTCCAGGTGGTGGTGTTCCCACCTATCTGCTGCCCTTGTACTTCTAGATGGTAGAGGTCATGGGTTTGGAAGGTGTTGTGAAAGGAGCATTGGTGAATTCCTGCAGTATATCTTATAGGTGGTACACACTGCTGCTACTGTGTGTTAGTGGTGGAGGGAGTGAATGCTTGTGAATGTGGTGCCAATCAAGCGGGCTGCTAGTCCTGGATGGTGTCAAGCTTCTTGAGTGTTGTGGGAGCTGCACTTATCCAGACAAGTGGGGAGTATTCCATCACACTCCTGACTTGTGCTTGTAGATGGTGGACAGGCTTTGGGGAGTAAAGAGGTGGGTTACTCATCACACGATTTCTAGCCTCTGATCTGCTCTTGCAGCCACAGCATTTATATGGCTAGTCCAGTTCAGTTTCTGGTCAATGGTAACCCCCAGGATGTTGATCTTGGGGGGTTCAGTGATCTAATGCCTTGAACACCAAGGGGCAATGGTTGGATTCTCTCTTGTTGGAGATGGAATCCAACCATCGCCCATTGATGTTCAATGGCATGTGCAACTACATCTTCTTCACCTTCCAAACCCTGCCACTACATCTTGGTGCTCCCCCAACTTCCAAAGCAGAGGTGGAGGCAGCCTGCTAACTGCTATTCCCTGTCAATGATGGAAGAGGTACCTCTGGAGGGCCGAGACCTGGAGGACCCCAGCCTGCTTTGGGTGTCCTGCTGTGGGCCAGCTGCACCCTGCAGCTGTGGCAGTCACAGGAAGAGGGGATTTGGATCAATCAGACATTCCCAGAATCATCTGGGTTGATGGCCCCAGGGTGTCGAGAGGCTGGTCCTCTTCCCTATGGGTGCGTGAAGGCCCGAGGCTGTCTCCTTTAGGAGAGGGGGAAGCTGGAGCGAAATCAAGCTGCCCCAGACCCCTACACTATTGTAGGCCAACTACAGCATCAGCGATGGAGTTCAATCCATGCAGCAGTGCAGGACTGATGTCCTGGACCAAGGTCTCCATGGCAGCTGCCTACCTCCCAGTGTTGATCTTGATACATCGACATGCTGGTGCTAGCATCTCGGACTGAAAGCGGACGGACCCCTCCATCGTCCCTTGCAATCTAAGGAGTGCACCAGACATGCCTACCTGATGTTCCAGTGATTGTCTTTTCAGCTCCAACAACTGAGGACTGAGTCCAGAAGCCCATCATCTGACTCAGACTCAGCAGATTCCTTGCCTCTAGCAGTCCTCCGAGTGCCTCTGACTGCATGATGTGCTCACCAGATTGTGATCCCAAGGTTGCTCTACATCTAGGTCCCATCAAGCTGTGTATCGCTGCATTGGTGGAGAGTGTGCGTGAGCGCCATGAAAGTCTTCAATGATGCTGCCCTCAGGGTCCTCATCCAAGGTGCTCTTGGCACTGAGGTTGGGGTCAAGTTTGCCTGAGGGTGACCTGGCAGATGTGCCTAGGAGAGAAAGTGCAGATTTTTAGTGCTTGGCAGCCGCGTTACACCCAGAACAGTGGACTCAGAGTAGCATTGAGAGAGGGATAATATGGTGAAGGATCCTCACCTGGCTGTTAGCCACCGACCTCACCGTCATTGTAGGAGCGGTCAACATCCTCTCCGGTCAGCTCCAAAGCTCGACTGTCAAATGGAGTGAGGATCTTAATGTCCGGCACTCCACACCCCCGGCCTGGGACCTCTCCTGTTGATTCTGTGCGATCTTGTCCTGCATATAGACAGATGGAGAGAGTGTGAGCAAGGCGCATGCCTTGCCAAAATGAGAAGGATGCCAGGTGTGCGTGTGTGCTGAGTGGAGCCATGGGTGGGATAAGGAGACAATCTCCAGAGGAGATGAGGTCAGATGGAGATTTGAGGGTGTGTGTGAGAGAGAGTGAGTGGTGATGTCCCTTGAGCTGGAAGTGAGTGAGATGCCTGTTAATCTGTGATGGGCTTGTGGGCGGGTGAGTTGAGAGTGATGAAATGATTGACTTACTTTGCGGCACAGATGAGATCATTCATCTGTTTTCTGCACTGGATGGCCGACCGCTTGTAGTGCAGCATTGGCACTGACCACTTCTGCCATCGCCTCCCAAGCTGGAATGGTGAGACTGATGGCCTTCCTGTAGCCAGAGTGGGAGAGAGGACTTCGCTGCGGACCTCCATGGCATCCAGAAGGTGTCCTAAGGATGGGTCACTGAAACAGGGGGCTGCAATCTTCCTGGCTTTTGGGGCCATGTCTTCAGCGGAGCAGTCCAAGCATTGAGAAGTGTGAACGTGGCTGCATTTTAAATATGGCACCTGGCACGAGGAAGTGGCAAGGTAACAGTGTGGTGGGCCATTCGGGGGCCAACCGCTAGCGATCCAGCATGTTTCCCATGACTACATAATTTATGAGGCGGGAAGGGGACGATATGCCACAAAAACCTGCCATTGCGGCCAATGGGTAAAACGTCTTTTTTCATGCCCGCTATTGCACTTAGTGCAAATCTAGGATGATTCCGCATCTAGGTCTCTCTGCACCTAGGAATTCTGCAGCCGTTCTCCATTTAAGTAATAGTCTGCATTTTTATTCTTCTTGCCAAAGTGAACAACTTCACATTTTCGCACATTATACTCCATCTGCCAAATTTTTGTCCACTCGCTCAACCTAATTATATCTGTCTGCAACCTCCTTATGTCCTCTTCACAACATACTTTCCTACCTATCTAGCTATGGGGAAAGATTGAATAGGCTTGGGTTGTCCTCCTTAAATCAGAGGAGGCTGAGGGGTGACTTAATTGAGGTATACAAGATCATGAGGGACCTAGATAGAATAAAAAGAAAAGACCTGTTTCCCCTAGTGTGGAGCGTTAGGGACGGTGTCAGTGGGCATCGGAAGGGTCAGAAGTTCGGACTGTCGGGGGCATCGGAAGGTTGGTGAGGAGTTGGGGAGGGGGGGTGGAGTCAGGGGAGTCAGTCGTATAGTTACCCGAGAGTTAGACATGTTTTATTTCTGTCTAATATTTCCTGGGTAACTATCGAAGTAACTGAGCCTGAACCCTCTGAAGCCTCAGACTCTAACTCAGAGTTGTAGGCTTTTTCAGAGGATCTCAGGGAGCAGAGGAATTGCCCATCAGAAGTTGAAACTTCCTGGGTAATTCCTAAATTAAGACTTTCAAGGGGTGCCATAGTGCATCCTCTAGTGAATGTCCAGCCTCTGACCATCCAGAGACCGAAAGATCTTGGCTGTACAGTTGCTTGCTCTACCCACTCAGATCTCAGAAGCCCTTTCTCCCTCATTGCACCGTTATCAGCTTGAACCTTCAACAAGTTAGTGGCCAAAAAATGATTAAGCTGCAGGTTTCAGAAGCATGTCTAATTAACAATGCTGCTAAATACCCTGCTACAGCAAAGCGTGGCTGATCTGGATGTGGTCTCAATTCCACTTTCCTGTCTTCCCCCCGTAACCTTTGACTCTATTGTCTATCAAAAATCTATCCAACTCAGCTCTGAATAAATTCAATGACCCAACCTCCAAGTCGAGAGTTGGGGATGAGAATTCCACAGACTAATAATTTTAAAAAATTCTCCTCATCTCAGCCTTAAAGGGAGACCTCTTATTCTTAAACAGTGTCCCCTAGTTCTGGTCTCCCCCTGAAGTGGAAACATCCTCCTGGTATCTACCCTTTCAAGGCCCCTCAGGATCTTATATGTTTCAGTAAGAACCCCAATGTTCACTTTGTTTGTGGAGGCCAGGAGATCAATTACATTGTTCTTTAGTAGATCTAAATGTGACATCAGGTGAGGACAGGGTCAAGTTTAGTTTTGATGTTGAATGGCCTGCAGAAATTCACTTTCTAGCTCGATTCATGTATAAAGAGTTACCATTTAAGCGGGCTTTGGAGAACTTGTAGGCTCTGGTATCTGGTATCAAAGATAGGCCTTTGGTTTTTCATTTATGGGACATCTAGTCATGCGTGAGCATTGACAATGAATGTCATCTATCCAGTCATTCTAATATGGGGCAGGAATCTTGACAAAACATTATGATGTTCTTATCTCGCATCCACAGGGATCTCTGGATAGCATTTGGGAATATACCCAAATCTGGAACAGAACTTCTGGTTGATTTTTCCCTCCCTAACCCAGGACCTGTGTTGCCATCTGCAGGAATTCACCCTGGGACCTTGCTAGTATAGCTCAGCTATTCATTGAGTAAAGCCAATAAGCCATCGGAAACATTTATTGCTTCTTGAGCACTGTTCTTATATTACAGCTACCCATAAATAAAACTTTGTAGCAATACTGAAATTATAGTAAATGCACCCATAGTCACACCAGGTTATAACTCAGAGTGCATTTACCTAACATATTCCTGATTCCCTGACAGTGGAACTCCAACTGCTCACAGGTAGTCCAGAGGAATGGCACCAGTTAACTCATCCTCTTACTTTGACTCACTCCCACAGGAATAATACCTTAGCATTAGAGGTTGGGAGTCCTCACTCAGTTGAAAACCAATTGGGAAACCTGAATCTATCACACAAGAAAATGCAATGTTCTACTGTTGCCAAGTACCACCTTGACAAAATAGCAGTTTTTGAAGTCTATTGTTGATCAAGGAGTGAGGAAGAGGTTGTAGGGAGGGTAGAGTTGGATTCACAGAACGATCATAGATATAATGGGGCATTTGTTAAAGAATATGGTGAGAAAGTCTCAGTATATTTAATATTGCACATTGTGACATAGTTTGTATCCTGACAGGAAAGCAAATGTTCACTAACTGTAAAAGGAGAATATACTGGAGTTGAACTGCTTGACAAACAAAGAATTAAGACCAGAAGCTTCTACTTTGTCCCAACATAAGGTGTCGTGGAGAAACTATTTTCTGTTTGTACTCTCCGGGTATGACTCACTGGGCAGAATTTTAGGGTCGGCAAGCGGGGTTGTGGCCCACTTGCCAACACGTAAAATGACGTGCAGTGACATCAGGCGTGCGTCCCGACATCACTGCGTGTCATTTAGATTTCCAGTTCGGCGGGCGCACAGCCAAATTGGCTGCACGCCTGCCAAACTGTCAAAGGCCTATTAAGGTCTGTTAAATATGAATTAAAATAGTTAAATGAGCTGCCAATCCAACCTTAAGGTTCGTGGGCAGGCAAAGAGCCCAGGCAACCTTATCATTTTTCATGGAATCTCATCCACAGGCGGGATGAGGTTTCATGAAGTTTTTATAAATTAAATAAAGTTTATCATTAATGTTCCTGGACATGTCCCAGCTGTCACATGAGGGGACATGTCTTAAAATATTTTCTTTCCTCTAGCCTTTAAAAACTTTAACTAATAACCCTGAGGCATGGAGATTTCTGTGCTCTTTTGCGCGCATGGAGTGCGCAGGGAGCGCTCAGCACTTCCGGGTGTGCGCCATGCTGGGTGGGCCTTAATTGGCCCGCCCACATAAAATGGCGGCATGGACCTGATCGGGATTGCCGATTGGGCTCACGTCTGCTCCCACCCGCCCCCACACAACCCCCCCGACGGGGGAAAATTATTCATTGACAATGGCTTTTAAGAGTCCATGCGAACGCAGTCTGTCAGGTGTCTTCCATTCCAGGAGAGATACCAAACATTCCCTTTTATTTGAGGTATTTTATTTCAAAGCCACAATCAAAAATCAGTCCATGCTGTTAAACCCATTCACAAAAATCTCAAATTGGCCTGTTCTCAAATGTGATTGTAAGCGGCTTTGTAATTAAATATTATGATATATTCATTGCACAGAAGTACTCCATTAACAAGGGCTAATTATGTGTAATTCTGTTATGCTTTGTCACTCTTTCTGTTTAACTGGTGAGCCGAAAAGATGCACTCCCTTGTTAGTTTTTGGACCTCTGCCATGATAATCTTGGCAGTTAATGCAGCTGTACAAATATGCCCCTGGCACCATGCAAAATACAGTGCACAAACCTTCCAGCTCATAGCACATTATGGTGGGTTTATTTTATGCATTAATTCATTGATTACCAAATTAATTAGTGTCTTACAAGTCTGCAGCATGGCATTCTGTTCAATGCCCATTAAGCCATTTTAACCATACAAAGAATATGTGCAGTGTTGGTCTCCATATCTAAAGAAGGGTATTCTTGCCTTGGAGGTGGTACAGCAAGGGTTCACCAGATTGTTTCCTGGGATAACAGGCTTGTCCTGTGAAGAGAGACTGAGTGAATTGGGCCTGTACTCTCTATTTTAGAAGGATGAGAAGTCATCTCATTGAAACATACAAGACGCTGAAGGGGTTTGACAGGGTAGACACCGAGGTTGTTTCCCCTGGCTGGGGAATCTAGAACAATGGGGCACAATCTGAGGGTAAGGGGTCAGTCATTTAGGACTCAGATGAGGAGAAATTTCTTCACTCAGAGGGTTGTGAATTGTTGGAACTGCTTACCCCAGAGGGTTACAGATGTTCCATCATTGAGTATATTCGAGGCTGATATCGATAGGTTTTTGGTCTCTCAGCAAATCCAGAGAAATGGATATGGGATATGATATCCAAGGGAGCAGGCAAGAAAGTGAAGTTGAGGTAGAACATCAACCATGATTGAACTGAGACACGGAACAGGCTCAAGTAGCCGATCTATTTCTGCTCTTATTTTCTCATGTTAAGAATAATTATAACATGGTGCTGTACCTATTCAAACATAACCAGTGCTCCTAAAGCACTGATCCGTTCTGAGATCAAAGAGAGATCTCTGAATGGTCTATCTTCAGCTCCATCCTCTGTCTTGCTGTCCACTATCCCTCTGTGGTATAGGCGCAGGGCCTGCATTCAAAGTCAATATCTCCCCACCACTTCTTTCAAACCCAAAGTGCACCTGTGCTGTCAAATTGCTTATCCTACATCAAGGCTTGGATGAGACACAACTTCCCCCAACTCAACATCATGGAGACAAAAACCAGCATCTTTGGTCCCTTTACCAAAAACTCCACTTTCCAAAACCTCCACTTTCCAGACCACACGGTACGACAGATATGACCAATATAATCTTAATTTTATGAACCCTACCTCAACAGCCCAAAATTGTTAGTCATTAATGTTTTAATTTGGAAAAAAAGCCTGTACATTTCAGAAATGTACACTGTTTAAAGTGGTTATTTTGCAAATAACTAGACTATATTGCAGATAGCCAGCTCTGTGATACAAGCAGAAATAATCTCTGAAAGCTTTCATATGGAGAACGGAAATAAGAATTAACATTAAAATTTGAATCAAATCCTTTGAATATAATCATAAATTATATGATCATTTTGGGTTAATTTATTTCACCAACCTTAGAGAAAATATGTTGCCCTCTTTTTACTCTGGAACTGCTACAATATAGGTTCATGAATGAATTTGTTTAGGTATTTTGCTAAAATTTCCAGTAGAACCTTATGTGACGATATCAATATTAATAGTTGTGTATATAGGAGAATGAAGACAGCCATTTCTAAAATCAATGTTGACACAACCATTCAGGTGCGCTATCAATTTACAAGTGCAAAGCTGTTTACTTTTAAGTTAACTTTGTCATTGATCAAGGCTATGAAATTATACCTGAGAAGAAAGAAGGCCAATCAGCCCATCGTGCCTGTGCTGTCTTTTTGAAAGAGCAATCAATTAGTCCAGTTTCCCTGCTTTTCAAGCGTAGCTCTGCATATCTTTCCTTTTCAGGTTTATATTCAGTTCCATTTTGAAATTTACTGTTAAATCTGGTTCCACCACCCTTTACAGCAGTGAATTTCAGATCATAACAACTTGTTATGTAATGCCCCATTGCTTCCTTTCAGAATTATCTTAAGTTTGTAGTTTCTCTGGTTGCTGACCCTCCTAGCAGTGGAAACAGTGGGTGAAATCTTGTCGAGGCTATGGTGGTTTTGGCCACTAGCTGCCAGCAAGACCCCCATTTTGCTTCTTTTCAGGAGAGCCTGCCACATACTATTTCACTCAGGTACTTGACAGGCCAGCGGTGGGCCTTGTCTTGAGATGAAGGACCCTGTGGGTGGAAGTACCAGCCACCGAGAGCTGCCAGCCAATCAGAGGCACTGCCACTGGATCCCAGGCCTACCAGGTGAGTGATGGCAGGAGGGGTTGATGAGGTGGGTATTGTGGGGGAAGCAGTTAAGGGGGTTTGGCAGCAAGGGCAGGGGTGTGGATCTCAAGGGCCCTGCCCTCACTGATGCTGGATCCGTTGATCAGGCACTGTCTGATCAGGCCTTTGAATGAATGTCACATCCCCCTGGGAGCCTGCAAGCCAACACTGACAGGGTTTTCTTGTCGTGCTCCCCACATGACGAACCCCACCCCTCTCCAGTCACACCACTGGGTTAGCACTAGTAGTGGTATGATGAATCTATAAGTTGTTACGATCCAAGCTGATGTTACCACTGGAAGGCTGTCCATTGACCTTCGTGCCTTGGACTTAATGGGTTAGAAACGGAAAGGTGGCAGTCCCCCATCTACTATCCTCCTTGCTGATAAAATGCGGCTTGCTACCAAATTTACCACAGGGAGGGCACAAGAATCTGCCTAGTTCTTCCTATTTTGGAACTCTTCCTATTAATATTATTAACTATGTCAACCATATAAAATAAACTTAGTGAAGAATTCATGCTTCTCTGTAATTACCTAGGTGCATTGGTCATGTAGATTTTCGATTTAAGTGACGACATTGAACAGGTTGGTCCAGATCTGTTTTTTTTCAAACCATTCCATAAAGATGCATTACCGCACCTTGCCATTCAAAGTAACAATTTTACTGCCTTATTCTGCATCTTAGAAGTACACATTGCAGGATTGTCAATGAACATCAAATTATACTGAAATAAAATAAGAACGTATTTAAATTCTAATTTTATGCTCATGTTTTTACAGCTTAGTCAGCTATGAAGGATTATCGTTCATGGCCCAAGTTATTGAATGGCTTAGGATGGACAAACTCTATAAAGTTCAGAATTGCTGATGGTACATTTGTAAAAGTAACAATGATGTAAAAGTATTGCCATTAGTTTATAGTGGGAGGGCAATGCAATGAATAGTGCCTGCCAATAGTTAGACTCGTCCTTGTGCATTTAGTTAGACTTGTCCTTGCGTGTTTAATCTCAACAAAATTTTGAGCCGCAAGTTGCTGAAAACGCAAATTGATAATGTCACAATGAGGGAAAAAGGTACTCTGGGAGCTGGATGAACAGGGCAAGAAACTGTGAATGTCAGATTGGGAATGATGAAATTAACAGTGCAAGGACTGAGAAGGAAGTGTAACTTGAAGAGATTTTTATTTTTCGTCCTTGAGATGTGAACATCACTGGCAAGGCCAACATTTATTCCCCATCCTTAATTGCCCTTGAACCTGACTTGCTGGGCCATTTCTGAGGGCAGTTAAGAGTCAGCTACATTGTTTGTGGGTCTGGAGCCAGGTGTAACCCAGACCGGGTAAGGACAGCAGATTTCCGCCCTTGAAGGACATTAGTGAACCGGATGGGTTCGAGGGGGTGAATTCAGTGTGAAATCATGTACAGAAAGAGAAATAAAGAGAGGGAAAAAATACTATTAAAAAAGAGAGAAAGGAGACAAAGAAAAGGAAAATAACATTTATTAATTTAAAATTTTAAAAGTATCAAACATTGAAGGAATGAGACTTCACACTTGTCATAGTTAATTTTCAGTAGCAGAAAGTTTCATTGGCAATAATTAACACTTAGCACATTGTTAAAAGAATCCCTGCTAGCTAATCCAGGCTTAATTAAATTTTTGTGGACCTGCAGTGGCTCCAACACAGGCTCCTTGTGCCACTTCAGACCAGCTCTAACTATCTTTGGTGAATTTAGTTACTACCTGACATGCAAGCATGGCAAATTCATGCCATTTAGTGCATTTCAATGGTGAGTCCAATGGGCAGAAGTTGTCTTCAGGAAACTAATAGTAGTGCGACACCTCTCAGACAGCAACTTTGGGATTTCCATGCCACACATCTGCCCTCTTGGTGGTGTAGCATTTTGCACATAGATCATCATTATTTTGACAGGAAATAATGGACCATTTGGGTTTTCTGGCTTTGATTGACATTGATTGATTTATTACTTAGTGAGCTGTTGGCAGAGATGAGGAACAGATTCAGGAATTTGTGTCTTTTCTCATTCTCTATCACCATCAATTCTCTTCCAAGTGGAAAGTATCCATAGATGAAGAATGGAAAACTTATATGAGCATGAATACAATGTTTTCCCCTCTGCTTTAAATCTCATGGATGGAATTTAATGTCCTCCCCTGAGGTGAGTTTGGAGGCAAGGGTGCATTTAATCCGATGGAGGGACCCTGCTGCATCCCCGCCTCTGCCCAGTTAACTCTGGGAAGGGACTTATCAAGCACTGCCTTCCCGCCCCACCACCAATTGAGGCCCTTACTGAGCAAATAATGCCCATTTAAGGGTCTCCTCCTGCCCCGGCTGGGTGAATCCAACGGCAAGCCTGGGATTCGCCATGTGGCGAGCACAACAATTAAACCTCTGCAGGATTTTGTGCAGGCTCCCAGGAGCAGAGGAATCCCTCCTTCAAAGGCACTCAGTGCATTACCATTAGCAGCCACCATACCCCCAGTGGCGCTGCCAAAGATTGCACAGCTGCTGTCTCTGATTGGCTGGCAGCTTTCAGGAAGCAGGATTTCCACCCTCCAGGGGCCCACCACTGCTTAGTTCAGTGCCTGATTGGCACTTAATTCGGTGGGTCTTCCTGAAAGAAGGCGGTGTGAGGCTCTCAATAGCTCTTCAGCCACCGAGCAAAATCCCCAATGCCTCCATTAAATACCACCTCGCATATGCATTTTTAACTGTCTATCATTTTAAGAACTGGAGGATTGGCAGACAAAAATTGTCAAGAAAAAGTCCATTCTTTGGCCATGTAAGGCAGCCTGGCTCAACTTTTGAGCAGGCCTCAAAGCAGGCAGCCATTCTCTGGCTTGACCTGAGTCTAACCAGTAATCATTAAAGAGACAAGTATAGACCTCTTGCTAAAAAGCATGGCTAAGTTTTCTAAATGATTATTTGTGAGACCATCACAGCTTACCAATGTTATGTAGAGGAGAGCTAAGCAGGCAGGAGCAATGGACTTTTAGCCATCCAGGCCAGAGCTGAAAATTACTCCCCCCTCCCCCCCCACCCGCCCACAAACACCCGCTGCCATCACCCCACCGCACATACACAGATATGTTTTTTTCCTTCTTTTTGCACCAGGTAAACATGAAAACCTAAAATGCTTTAAGAAATTGGTCAACCAGCACTTAACAGCAGCAACTGCAGTGGTAAGTCATATGAGGTCAATGAGCAAGTAAAAAGGCTGAAAAAAATGTTGCCTCGGAGGAATATAAGCTCCACAGAAAGAATGTTGTATAATGTGCCTTTGAATACAACAGATTCACGTTTTTTTATTCATAAGCTGGCTTTTTTAGACCAATGCTGAATAGTTCTTTCAGCAATGGCGTTAGGAATTGAATTTTAAAATAACATTATTGCTATCTTAATGCTGTAATGATTTTAGTGAAGGTCTTCTGACTTGGCTAGGACAGTGCTTAACGCAATAATACTGAGACAGCAGTGTGGAGAGAGATGAGCAGACAAATGAAGGGGGAAGTGTGGTGGTGGAGGGCAGGCAGTGTTCTTGATGCTGATTCACTGTGGAATGCAATAAAAGACTTCTTGTATTGAGAAACTGGTGGCATAACTTTGAGTAGAAACAAATGCTACAGTTAGCAAAATCTTCATTATAAATATAATTATCCCTATACTGTTTAATGGACAGTTTTGTCATGTACAAAAACTGTGCCATTAGATTTCACAAGGCTGTATTTTTATTGCATAATTACTACTTGCTGGGCAGTATGTATTTTTCCTGGCAAGTTTTTATGATAAATTGTACCCCAGGTTTCATGCAATCTGCTTCCTGCATAGATTTCTACAAATATACTTGTAAGCTCAGAAAGAAAATCTCCCTAATGGCTCCTCCATCCATTTTCTCAATTAAAGTGGGTACATTAGTGGATTTTGTATTGCATAAGCAGTATCATTCAGTGGGAGTTGAGATCAATATGATATATATTGGTGATAAAAGCGCTGCTGCACACTACCATTTCATTTTAGTCTGGCCTCAAGACAAGTAATTGTACCAGGTCACCAGTTTTTTTCCTTTATTGTTTCATGGGATGTGGGTGTCGCTGGCAAGGCCAGCATGTGTTGCCCATTCCTTATTGCCCTTGAACTGAGTGGCTTGCTAGGCAGTGGACAGTTACGAGTCAACCACATTGCTGTGGGTCTGGAGTCACATGTAGGCCAGACATAGTAAGAACCTGAATTCCTTCCTTAAAGGGCATTAGTGAACCAAATGGGCTTTAGAATGATCAATGATAGTTGTCATGGTCACCATTACTGATGCTAGCTTTATATACCAGATTTATAAATTGACTTTAAATTCCACCAGCTGCTGTGGTGGGATTTGAACCCATGTCCTCAGAGCAATAGCCTGGGCCTCTGCATTACTAGTCTAGTCACATTACCACATGTCACTTTCTCCCCATTTATGGATTATACTGACCCATATCATCACTATAATGATTAAAGCATTTCAACAGTAACCCCAACTTACTGGTTAGTCTTTACCTAACAATATCAGTCCAAAAGGTATGAAGAGTAAAGCATCTGCCATCTTGAGTTACCACAGGGTCGATTCGGGTTGGGGCAGGGCGGTGTTGGGGGGAAGTGTTGTTCCTTACTTTTGTAATTATTTAATGGAGCATTAAATGTTCTGAAAGTGAATAATGAATGGTGGTTTTCATGAATTTGAAAAAAGGGACTAGAAACAAGATTACGTAGTGCTTGTTTTATAGGTGTAAAACAAGCGTTTAACTGTCCAAAATGGTGGGTGAGGTACACCACTCATTTCCATACCTGAATTGTGCCACTCACCATATTGGATCATGCTTCTCTGTAGGTGTCCAAATTGCATGCCAGAAGTATTAAAAAGACTCAAAATATTTAATTAAGGGATTAAGGGTCCTCCCGCTTGTTATGGGTCTCTGGTGAAAATGGTTTGGCCCAGTGCCTGACTTCCCACATGCTCCATTGCCTCAGCAACTCCTGGAGCTAACAGGCAGGAAGGACCCTTCAGTAGCACTATTTAAAGGGCTCCACCATTCCACACAGGTTAGTTACTGGCTTGTCCTTTTAATTTGCTTTTCCTTGTTTATTTTCTGCCTTTTACAACACATTTGTGACTTGTGCTAACAATCTTCTCTGGTTAAATTACCTTTGCTTGCCTTCAGAGCAGCTTTATTGTAATCATGAGTTGTCTGATAGGTCTTCCCTTTGGAGAGTGAAGGACAAGGGGGCGCAGCCAAGGAAGTGGGTGGGAATGGGAGCAAGAGAGCATTGTGCAGGAAGCCAAACCCACAGCAAATCTTCAGAGGGCACTTCTCATACCCCACTCTGAAGGGAAGCAATGTGCCAGGTACCTTTACTTCACCAAGGAGACTAGCACTGAGCTATATCGCCTGCTGCAGCCACTGATGAGGCTTCAAATCAGGGTAGGAACTAGCACCGCTTGTTACCATCAAGGTCACCGTGGCCCTTAACTTTTATGCCTTTTCTGAATGTTATCCCTTACCTTTAAACAGCATGAGTTACCATGTAACTAAAAAAAATTGCCATTATACTTCTAACAAGTTCATCAAGAACACAAATAAAAATTGTGAACAGTAGAAATCCTTAAATTAAACTCAAGTGACTCAGCTGATGACCCTCTTATAAGTTAATCTTTTGGCATTGAACATTATCTTTCCTTCTATACCTATTTATCCTCAAGTCTCGTGTAAAACACTTTTTCAAATTCTTTCCGAAATGCAAGATAAGTGATCTCTAAAACAATACCTCCGTCCATCAAGATAGAGTGCTGAAAATCAGAACACTCTGAAGAAGAATCATACGGACCCGAAACGTTGGGCAGGATTTTGTGTGCTGGCATGGTTGGCGGGCCCAGGAGCGGCTGGGAAACGGAACACCGCCCACAATCGGCCCCCGACTGTGATTTCACACTGACTGGTCAGTTAACGGCCAGCCAGCCAGCGTGAAAGATGCGCTGAAATGCTCAGCGCTGCCGGGTGGGGTGGGAGGAGGGCGAGCGCTCAAGTCAGCACGGGCGTGGGGGAGCACTCACAGAATGATCCCTGAAGGCAGAGAGCTGACTCAGGGAGCTGAAGAATCTAAAAGCCATAAATAAAGATTTTAAAATGCCGGAAAAAAATGTGCACACATCAGAATGAGTCACCTAAACAGATGGATGCTGAAAATTCTGTCCAAACATTTTTATCTTTTTTTAAATTAATCTCAGAAACCTTACCCCTCCCTTGAATGAGATTTCCTCAAAAAGGTAAAAGGCTGCCCGGCCACTTTGACCACCTGCCAACTGTAATGTTGGACGGGCAACGAAAAATCCCTGGTAACTGCAACGTTAATGGCCTTAATAGGCCTCTTAATTGTCGGAGGGCACGCTACTGACTCTCGCACATGCCTGCTGACTGAAATATCACGCGAGTGCGCGATGACATCTGGATGCTCACCCGACGTCATCACGCGCTATTTCACGCTCAAGCGTGTTGGGCACGTGCTTGCAAGCCAAGCAAAAAATTCTGCCCGTTAACTCTGTTCCTCACTCCACAGATGCTGCCAGACCTGTTGAGTTTTTCCAGCATTTTCGGCTTTTTCCTCCACCCATCAGTTCAGCTACATCTTCAAAAAACTTTGGTAATGATCCATCCTACTTTTCACAAGCTGTGT
The DNA here is from genome assembly GCF_017639515.1 of Carcharodon carcharias. Lineage (NCBI taxonomy): Eukaryota > Metazoa > Chordata > Chondrichthyes > Lamniformes > Lamnidae > Carcharodon > Carcharodon carcharias. Next base: position 136,697,906 of record NC_054474.1, read on the forward strand.
TGGCTTAAATTGTTGTCCTTGTTCTAAAAAGCGTTTGAATTCATCCTTTCACAATACACTATCCAGTTTCTTATAATAGATGCCAAGCTGATGGGTCTATAATTCCGAGGATAAGATTTCTGACCTCTTTTTACAGTTGAGCAATATTTCCCATTTCCAATACCCTGCTGTTAACTCTGTAATTGAAGAGCTACCAAAAATGTTGAGTCTGGACCCCCCCCTAATTTTAGTCCATTTTCAATACTCCTATTCCACCTGGCTGTTATCCCTGTGAATGGTGAAGTATTCCATAATGTTTTAATAATTTTATTCTGATTAAACTTCACTGAACCTCAACGCATGTTATGCAATTTAAAATATCCCAACAATGGTCTTCATGTCTGCTGTTTCACTGTTGGGGCATTTTACAGCACTGTTGAAGACCAATTTCACCTTGGAGTGTTCTTTTGCAAGTTTTTCTTTTGCTAATAATGGATTATGCTTCAATGTGATGGACTCTAATTACTTTCCAGATAATAGGATTTTGGCTGCAAACAGCAATATGTGACATGCTGCTGTGTGCAATTTATGCCCTTTGAATTGAAATGTTGCTGCACCTTGATGTTGGCATCCGTCCATCTTGGGAGACGATGGACTGCACCCAGGGTCTACGTCACTTCTGGATTTAATGTCGTCTATTGTGGCTGTAGAGGCCGATTCATGAATGGCAGCCCCTTTCACAGCTGGTACAGATGAATAGCATTGGCTGATGTTTTATCCTTTTTGCGGACTCTCTTTTCCAACATTTAGTTATTTCTTTTCTGTTCTGCTTTTTCCACCCCTTTCCTGACTGTTTGCAATGTAGAAATGTCTTTGTTCATGAACAAACTGAAATATCACGCGAGTGCGCGATGACATCTGGATGTTCACCCGACGTCTTTGTTCATGGCACTTCTAATGCAACTGCAGAAGTGAGAAGATCATGTCACCTGCCAATCTGCCAGATCTGAAGCTACACTGAGACTCGGTAGATGCATAATGCTGAGGTCTGCAATCTGGTCAGAGCAATATGAGCACAATCCTTCCCCACAATACTTAACATGGAGATCACTTGGTAATTGTTGCAGCCACTGCAATCCCCTTTGTTTTTGTTATGAACCTGGGCCAGGCCCCCATGTTGTTGGTAAAATCCAGTTATGGACCAACAATGTTTTGTTTAAAGTAGGCAAAGTTTGAGATTCAAGGCACTTGCTCAGTGAAGAAAGCCACAAAATTCCACAGGTTTTGAACAAACAAAAATAAACTTTACGATACCAGGTCAGAAAATTAAAACAATTTACAATATCTATCTTATACTCTAACATTCATGATAAGTACGACGTACATGTGAATTAACAAGCCAACTGTGCTCAAACATACCACATTACATAATAAATGGTAGGCGTGACCCAGGCAGAGTTTATGGATTTCTCAGTAACCCACCAATAAGACTGAGAGTCAACCAATCTTACTGAAACTCTGTTTCTCTCACGAGGAATTCCAGTCTTCATCTTCAATAATATAACCTTGGAATTCTCTCCAAAAGCCCCTCTGACTTAGACGGCATCAACAACAGCCCACCTCGCAGGGCTTCAAGCTCATCTCCCGAGATTCCATTCTCCTGGATTTCCGAGTATGGACCCAAGCACCAACTCACAAGCACAATTTCAAATCTTCGACCACGCCAAGCAGAATACTACTGCTCCAACGGGATATCTTTGCCCCAGCGGCTGGCAGCATCAACTGCCTTCTTCACTTAAAGTCTGCACCTCACAGCCCTTGTCCTGTTTGGAGCCTGTTTCTTTGCTCCTCTCTTTTTAACTGAACTGGGACCTTTTCCTGGCCCTGACCCCTCTCTAGAAGTCTTCCTTTGGGACTCTCCCTGTCCCCACCTGGCATTCTTCTTCTCAATGGCTTGCCAATCCCGCTCACCTGATCCGGGGTTTCACCCCATTTGTCTTCTTGCTCAGGCATGCAAAGTCTGAAGAATGTAAATTGCCGATCTGCGCACGTGCAGCCCTCTCCCGGCCTGCGCAAGTGCAAAAGCTCCGAGGTCCATTGGGAGTTGACATTCCCGACCTCTGCTCTCAAGGTTAAGTTTGACTTCCATAACAAGAAGATAAATTTTTTACATCACACATGTCTTGGAGCACAAATCTTTCCTTCTAGCAGAGACACAAAAGTTTGTGGAGATGCTACAGTAGTGCTGGTTTTCCACTTTTGATGATTTCAGGTGGAATGCCACTGTTTCCTGAGGCTTTACCACTGGCAAGATGGCCAATGGCCCTCTTGATCTCTACTATGGTGGGCTTGCTGTCCAGCTCCTCTGTGACATGAAAGTTTGGAATGACACTGAGAGATTCTTCAATGACAACGTTCTCTGTGACATACAGTTTGAGGTCATGCAACCCCCACCTTTCCATCTGCTTGCTAGTTACAGTGATGATCATCCCTGCCCGTCTTCAAGGGGGCTGATTTGGTTGCTGCTGGGCCTGTTGCTTTCTTGATTCTTTCATTCATTCCTCTAGCATCTCTGGATTCAGCAGCAGATTGTATGGTGTTGCATATTTTCAACCAGTATTGATTGGCGCAGTGCCGAGCAGTCTGTATAGACTTGATTCTGGCAGCTCCAAGAGCATCTAGATTTTGTTTGGCTGCAGACTTGCCTGTAGTTCATGAAGGCGCTCCCCTTGGTTGCTGTAACTGGTTCCATTTCAGTTCAATAAGCCTCAAACCAATCAGCATTCCTCTGAACTCTTTTCCTGTATACAGTGAGTACAGAATTACAGATGATGCTGCGCACATGATCCCACTTTGACACTGCACTCTGGCCTTGAACATTGTCCAAAAGAGGCTGCTTGAGACTCTGAAGGAACTCCTGGGTCATTTCCAGGTCAGTGGTACAGCAAGTGTTGATCTGTGCAGTCAATACCCCCTTGCATTGAAGTCCCCTAAAAAGTAGAGTGCCTTGGTCCTGGGAATTCTGCAGTGGCATTGTCAAGTGCCTCATAGAATTGATTCCTGACATCTGGGATGGAGGAGAGTGTTGGGACATAGATACACAAGAGGTTAACTGGGGCCACACTTGTTGGCAAGCAAAGAGTGAGTCTGAGCCTTCAGTGGATGGGTTCAATCATTATAAGTAGCATGTTTTTTAACTACAAAACTCAATCCATGCTCACATGTTACCAGAAAAATGGGTAGTTTTCCTCTTTCAGAGACCCACTTTGAGTGAGCCAATGTTTCTTGCAGCACAGCAATGTCCACATTGAGTCTTGTAAGTTCTTTGTCGATCACAGTAGTCTAGTGTGTGTCAGCAGGGCCAGGATGCATGATTGTGATGTTTCAGCTTGCAATGCGAAAGATTGATGATTTCTTTAGAAAGTATAGAAAAATAGAAGCAGGAGTAAGTCATTCGGCCCTTTGAGCCTGCTCCACCATTCAATATGATCATGGCTGATCTTCTATCGCATTGCCATATTCCCGCTCTCTCCCTATACCCCTTGATGTCTTTAGAGTCTAGAAATCAATCTATTTCCTTCTTAAATATATTCAGTGACTTGGCCTCCACAGCCTTCCGTAGTAGAGAATTCACAGGTTCACCATCCTCTGAGTGAAGAAGTTTCTCCTCATCTCAGCCCTAAATGGCTTGCCCCATATCCTGAGATTATGACCCCTCTCTAGAAGTCTTCTTGTGGGACTCTCCCTGTCCCCTTTCCCTGTCCCCAGCCTGGCACTCTTCTTCTCAGTGGCTCGCCGCTTCCGGTCACCTGACCTGGGGTTTCATGCCATTTTCTCCTTGCACAGGCACACAGGGTCCAAAGGACAAAAGCTGCCGATCTGTGCATGTACAGCCCTCTCCCAGCCTGCACAAGTGCAAAAGCTCCGAGGTCCATCGGGAGCTGAAGTTTTTTTTGCTTCATACATGTCTTGAGGCACAAATCTTGCCTTCCAGCAGAGACACAAAAGCTCATGGAGATGCTGCAGCAAAAAAAGATAGAGCTGCATCACATACCTTGACACCTTTTTTGAAATATCTTCTCAAAGAATTTGCATTCATATAATGCCTTTTACAGCCTCAAGATAGCTCAAAGTGTTTTATAGCCACTAAAGAGCTTGCTGTTTCTTTTTAAAGTGTGCTCACTACTTCAATGTAGGTAATGTGATAGCCAATTTGTGTACAGCAAGCTCCCACTCCCATAAACAGCAATAAGATAATGACCAAGCCGTGTGTTACTGGCTGATATTGGTTCAGGAATGAATATTGTCCAGGAAGAAATTCAAGAGAAACCCACAATCAAATGATGTTAATCACATTACTTGCACAAGATATAGCTATTGCAAAAAAAAAATCACACAGGGCTCTAAAATTTCTAATAGTTTGGCAATTATTCGAATTATTGGCCAGTTTTCGCTGCATTGTTTAAGATATTTCAGTTGGGATGGACAACAAAGAAGTCAACAAAGATTTGCTTCTTGATGAAAATTCCGCTAATCCCAGACTAAGAGTATATTGTGAGAAAGGGTACAAATAATTGAGCACCAAGATCGTGGGGGCAGGGCAGGGGGAAGAAATCTGAAAAGGGGGAGGAGAGAAATAGAAGTGAGAGGAGGAGGAAAAGCCTGAAAAAGGTGGAAAAGAGAAAAAGCAATTTAATAAATCATTCCTGTTTTTGGAACATCTTTTTCCCACTAGTTGTAGACACACTAAGGCTGGGATTTTCATAGTCCTGCCAGCAGCGGGCATTGTTGAGGTTGGGACAGGAAAATTTGGAGAGCTGTTGACTTTTAACAGCTCTCCAAATTTTGCTGTCCCACCCACTTCATTAGGAAAAGCAGAAAGGGCCTTATCTGCATCATTCTCATCAGCCGTGGGCATGCTGGACAGCGAGACTCCAAGCATGTCAGTAAAGTGTAACAATGGACAAGAGTACAAGCAGACCTGCAGGCAGAATGGCTTCTAAAACACTTTCAAGGTAAGTACATTCAACCTTTGTTGTAGTTTTATTCATCTTTCGTCTGTTTCCCAATAGCATTATGCTCTTCAGTGAGCCTTGAAATATGCTTTCTTTTCAGTATATATTGCTGCTGACTATGGAAAGGCCATATTTCCTGTCCCTAGTTGACTTGAGCAGGTAGTAGTGGGTGTTTTTCTTTGAGCTGCTGCAGTCCTTGTTTCAATGGAGCTCGCAAACTGATGCACACTATCGGGATTTGATCTTGAAATGATGACGGAGGGGTAGTGGTTGGGTTTATGAAGTTGGGAGGCACTGTTGAAGTAAACTTGATGGGCTGAATTTTAGGTCCAGGGTCCCAATTCCTATGCCAGGCTGAATTCTGAGTCCAGAACTTCTAAGTGGCTGTGGCAGGTCCCAACAAGAGATATTTGAGGAGACCACAGATTAAGAGGCCACCTCTGGGAGTCCAGCCCAATTTAGGACGGCAGGAGGGCTCCACAGCCAGGAGAGCCATTGCGAGTGCCCGAGGCTCTGGGTGTCCAGCAGCTTCTTGGGAGAGGTGGGCACTGCTGCTGTTTTTGGGCAACCGGGAGTGCGCTTCAAGATGGAAGCTGCTCTCTGAAAATTTGCAACTTTGGAGACTCTTTTTTAGTGCCTAAAGAAGCCATTGAAAATCTCCCCCTTAAACATTTCCAGTAATTTAATTTCATATTTTGAAAATTCGGTCTCTTTAAAAATTCAGTCACTTATGGAACTCTATGGGTAGAATTTTTGCTTGGTGTGCAGGCCACACCCAACCCACTCAAGCATAAAATGACACGTTGGCGTCTGCAGCACGCCCGCCGACAATTAAAAGGCCTGTTAAGGCTATTAAAGGATCAATTGAATAGAATTTTCCACTGCCCGTCCAACCTTACAGTTGACGGGTAGGCAAAAAGGCCAAGCGGCCTTCACATTTTTTAGGAAACCTCATCCATGGACGGGTTGAGTTTTCCTAAAGCAAATAAAAATAAAATAAACATTTTTTAAGTGTGATTAGTAACATGTCCCTGCTCGTGTGACAGAGTCACATGAGGGGACATGTTTTATCACCTTGTTTATTTATTTGAAAATGCTTCATCTACCTGTGTCTCAGGGAGGTTATGAGGCGCACACTCGCACGCATGCGCGAAGGCCACATTCTCCCTGCTCTCCCTCCTCCCCCACCCTGCCCGCACAGGCAGCGCTGAGCACTGCCGCTCGCTTTTCACGCTGGGTGGGCCTTAATTGGCATGAAAATGCCTTCTGGCCTCGATCGTGGGCAGCGGTCGGCTTCCTGCCCTCACCTTCCGAGCCCGCCCGATAAGGGTGAAATTCGCCCTGTGTGAAATTTACGGGACCTCTTGGGGAATATTCTCAATCCCTGAATGAACTCTAAAAATATTTCCATCTGTGCAATTCTCAGCTGAGTTATTATGAGTGAAAATAATACATTTCCCACCTTGAGCTAATATGACTTAGCAGTACAAGCTTTTGCTCTGGAAGTGCCCAGCTATAGTCCTTTCATACTCAATAGTTCATCACAGTGTTTATTTACTTATTATTTTAAAAAGAAGCTTTTGTCAAACTTCCTTTGCACCCTTGGTTTATTTTCGAATTTTATATTTTCCAGAAGCTTTATATTAATTTGTCCAAAATTACCCCCAATTCCATATTTGAGCATTGTTAAGGATTTGAGGTTCTTGAAACTTACTGGCTCAAGATTATTTCAGAATTCGTATTTTAAAATCACTCTATTTGAGAATATTAATCTTTGCCCTGTAATCCATGGCCAGGATTTTCCGTTTGGGTGGGGGTGGGGGGGGTGGGGGGGGTGGGGGGGGGGGGGTGGGGGATGCGGGATGCGGGAAAGGGCACGGGCGGGCACGGATCAGATCTGCTCCGCCATATTACGCGGGCGGGCCAATTAAGACGTATTTGCCAACTCCCATGGATAACGGGAGGGTGTGGGCGGGCGGCGATAGGTGTGCACAGACCGCCAGGGTCCAATTGTGACCCGGCAGCCTATTTAAAACAGGGCCTGGCAGCCTCTTGTAGGCTGCTCACAATGGCCAGTTCCAGGGTACACCAGAGGGGTTCAGGTATGCAGACCAGGCTGGAGGGAAGGCCAGAGGAGCAGGGCAGGCTGCAGGGTAGGCTAGCGGGGAGTCAAAGCGCCCCTCGTTTTTCTGATGACTGCTTTGCTGCCCACCTCGAGGTGGTGGCAGCATGGCAGGAGGTGTTGGTCTCCCAGGATGGGAGGAGAAGGCCCCCCAACATGAATAAACTTGCCTGGGAGGAGGTGGCGGAGATGGTGAGCTCCCGCAAGGTGGTTTAGCACACCTGGATCCAGTGCAGTAAGCGCTTCAACTATTTGTTGTGTTCTGGCAGGGTGAGTACCATCTTGGCATTTGACGTTTAACCCAGCAGGTAGTCTTACCATCTGAGGCACCCCCCCCCCCCCCCCAAGTCTTAATGTCATGACTGCATTGAATCATTGAAGGCAATTTTCCTTTGCTGGGTGGCCAAGCAGATAGTGCCCATGTCGAGGTCAGCCTGAGTGGGTCATGAGGAGATGAGTTCTCCTCTGCATCATGTGTTGTTCTTAGTCGCACATGATTAGTTTGGTGGCAACCTGGAGGATCTGCAGCTAGGCGCAAACTCAGAACTCCAGGACATGTCCTATTCAGGGTGATAAGATGGTGGAAGGGGAGCCTCAATATGTCGTGGCAATGAACCATCTGCTGCCCTCTACGCTGCACGTGGTTGCACCTCCTTGCTATGGGGGGGAAATACTGTGTGGTTCCTAATGTGATGTACGCAGCATGTGTCCAAGGGGGCGTTGTGGGGTTGGGGAGCAGGCCTAGCATCTTGGTTTGAGTGATCAGCAGCAGCGGGGAGAGGACGCACTGGAGGCCTGATATGCCCCACTCTGGTTGGGGTGTGGTGTGCGCGAGCAGAGTCCATGTGCAATTTGCCCTAGTGAATGGTCTTCTCTCTTTTTCAGGAGAAGAATGCTCATAATGTGTCTGAGCGTGTGAGGACTGGAGGCGGCCAAGCACAGCTTTCCATGTTAAGCTGTTTCAAACAGGAGGCCCTTGAGATGCAGAGGCACCATGCAACCAGGTCTACTGGTGTTGGTGAGGCTGGGGTGACACAGCCAGGTATTTAAGGCCAACAGTGAGGTCCGCATTTTCCTCCCAACAGCCATAGCACTGAAGATTGTTAAATTAGTTATTGTTGCAACATTGCTGAGTCATATGTCATACAATCATAGAGGTCTACAGCACAGAAAAAGGCCCTTTGGTCCATCGAGTCTGCGCCAGTCAAACAAGTACCTAACTATGCTAATCTCATTTTCCAGCACTAGGCCCATAGCCTTGTATGCCATGGCATCGCAAGTGCATATCCAAATACTTCTTAAATGTTATGAGGGTTTCTGCCTCTACCACCCTTTAAGGCAGTGAGCTCCAGTTTCCCACCACTCTCTGGGTGAAAAAATTCTTCCTTACATCCCCTCTAAACCTCCTGCCCCTTACCTTAAATCTATGCCCCCTGGTTATTGATCTCTCCACCAGGGGGAAAAGTTCCTTCCTGTCTACCCTATCTATGCCCCTCATAATTTTATACACTTCAATCATGTCCCCCCTCAATCTCCTCTGCTCCAGGGTAAATAACCACAGTCTATCTAATCTCTCCTCATAACTAAAACTCTCCAGCCCAGGCAGCATCCTGGTAAATCTCCCCTGCACTCTCTCCAGTGCAATCATATCCCTCCCACAATGCGGATTCCAGAACTGCATGCAATAATATAGCTGTGGCCTAACCAGCGTTTTATACAGTTCCAGCATAACCTCCCTGCTCTTATATTCTATGCCTTGGCTAATACACGCAAGTATCCCATGTGCCTTCTTAATCACTCTACCTGTCCCGCTACCTTAAGGGACCAGTCGACATGCACACCAAGCTCCCTCTGATCCTCCTTACTTCCAAGGGTAACCTTCCTACCATTCATCGTGTACTCCTGTGCCTTGTTTGTCCTGCCCAAGTGCATTGCCTCACACTTACCCAAATTAAATTCCATTTGCCACTGATCAGCCCATCTGACCAGCCCGTCTACATCCTCCTGTAATCTAAGGGTGTCCTCCTCACTATTTACCACCCCAAACAATTTTTGTGTTAATTGGTTCTGGAAGGTTGAACGCATAATGAGCCGGGGGGAACAGGGATGAAGTTTGTCAGTGTGTGCATGCTAACTGTCCCACTGTCCTTGTTTTTCCTTTCAGCATCATCAGAGCACGGCCAGGAGGAAGAGCAGCAGATGCCAGTCTCACCCGCGTCACACCATTTCTGTGAAGCAGGCACCAATGCAGATACTAGCACCTCGGTGGGAATTCGAACATATCAGCTAGTGTCCCGGGGCACAGTGGTGAGGGCACATCACAGTTGCTCGAGGAGCTGGCAGAGACAGAGAGTGCCCATGGTGCCAGCAGCCAGAGGATGGCAGGGGACCAGGCACATGCTCAGTCGGTGCCTGATGTGCCTCTGGAGTCATCCACGATGCAGCAGCTGCAGGAAATGCGGCCGGGTGTGCGGGAGCATTTGGGTTTGATACATGAGGCTATGTTTTACTTGGTGTCCATGGTGGAGGGGTCTACGTGGATGCTCGCCAAAGCTATGAGCCGCATGTCCGAGCGCCATGTGTCCTCCATGGAGAGAGTGGCAACTCTCCTGGAGAGCCTACTTCAGGAGACCCATCAGGGCTTCCTGGGGATGTGCTCTGACCAGCAAGCTCTCACATTGGCAATGACCTCAGCTGGGAGATGGTGTGGGCATCAAGCTTCCCAGCTTGTTGCCCATCGATCCAAGGTGAGCAGGGAGGTCCGAGGTGACCTCATGTTGGCGCAGCAGCTGCCTGCCATCTCTGCGGGCTCCTCTCAGGGCACCCTGGATGAGGGTACCAGCTCCTCCGCCCCTCTCCCAGTGAGGCTGCAACAACTGGGGAGATGCCAGCCATGGAACTGGCAGCTCCCTCCCAGGCGGGGCCAACACAGGCTAGAGGATGGCTGCCAAGATCATCGAGGCCAACAGGACAGCCGAGTCAGCAGGCTGTCTCAGTTGCCACGCCAAGCGATGGGGCAGCACCAAGACATAGCACCCGGAAACGAAAGCATTAGGCACATTCGGCACACCACGGGTTTTTTGCTTTTGTATTGGCCCAAGATTAGGTCCTTATGATTTTTTTTTGATTGTTTACACTAGTGTTTAATAATTGTGAGAATTTCTGAATCACACATTAAATGCCAGATGTGTGACCATGGCTGAGGGTGGCTTGTTTATTCTGCATGTGTATGTTTAAGAAAAATGTCATGAGTGTTTCTTTGGAGATTCAACTTTATGTAGAAGGCCCTTAGTTCCTGCTGATGACCTGGCAGATTTTGCACTTAGGCGTTGAGTATTGAGGCGTCAGGCAAGGTTGGTCCTGTTGATCCATACGGTGGTGGGCTAGCTGAAGGCTTGTTGGATTAAAACATCCCAGTTGTCCCTGCCTCCTTAGAGTAGTTCCGGGTCAGCATCTACCCCTTCAACATTTCCCTGTGTGTGCTCATCCCCGGACTCACTGCTGGACTCATCGTGTGCAGCTGCAGCCACTGCGTTGATGTCCTCATCGTCCACTGCATCCCCCCTTTTCTAGCGCAAGATTGTGGAGAGTGCAGCATACAACCACTATCACCGACACGCGATCTGGGGGGTACTGGAGTGTGCCCCCTGAGCGGTCCAGGCATCGGAAGCGCGTCTTGAGAAGACCAATGGTTCTCTCCACCACAGCCCTTGTGGTGCCGTGGCTCCTATTGTAACGATGCTCAGCTTCTGTTCTTGGACGGCGTAGTGGCATCATGAGCCACCAATGCAGGGGATAGCCCTTGTCACCCAGCAGCCATCCATCAAGCCGAGTTGGAGCACTGAAGAGCCCCGGCACCTGGGAGTGTCTGAGGATGTAGGCGTTGTGGGAGCTGCCTGCGTACCTTGCACAGACTTGTAGAATCACCATCCTGTGATCACACACTATCTGCACGTTCATGGAGTGGAAGCCCTTCCTGTTGACAAAGGCACCGGGTTCACCTGTTGGCGCCTTGATGGCCACATGTATGCAGCCTATTGCACCCTGGACACAGGGGAAGCCAGCAATGGCCGTGAAGTCTCTGGGTCGCTGTGTCTGGCTTGCCTGGTCCCAGCCGAAGTGGATGAAGGTCAATGCACGGCTGAACAGAGTGTCTGTAACCTGCTTGACACAAATGTGGACAGCTGATTGGGAGATATTGCAAAGATCACCCACTGAGCCCTGGAATGAGCCAGAGGGATAGAAGTTGAGGGCAGCTGTGACCTTTAGAGCCATTGGCATGGGCTGTCCACCCACACAGTTAGGGGAGATCTCAGGGCCAATCATCTGACAGATGTAGTTGACTGTCACCCTTGACAGTTGGAGCCTCCTTCAGCACTGCACCTCAGACATACTGAGATAACTGCTTCGCTGCCTGTATACCCTGGCAGCAGGGTAGTGGCACCTTCTGCGGCCCCTTCTACTTTGGACTACCTCTTGGCCCTGCGTCCCTTGTCCCTGTGCCTGTACTCCCAAAGGTGGCTCCCCTGGAGGCTGAATGTGCACTCCTGGCTTCCTCCCCCTTCTAGCCCTCCCTTCTTCCTCAGAAGAGCTGCGTCCAGTGGACAGATCAGTTCCCATACCCAGGCTAAGGGAAGGCTTCCTGAAAGCTACAGGCCCATCAAAGATTCCTCACTGCAGAGTGCTGACCTGAAGGTTAAAAGTCCAGAAAAAGCTGCTGGAATGTGTTCTGAACTACTGCAGATCACACAGGCATGTTTAAAATACTTTCTCCAATTAATACTCCACAAAGCAGATTGAAGACCCCACTGAGCCCTCTTATCCCACCCGTTGATGAGGTTAATAGGAAAGTCTCTTACCCGCCTGCCCGTTTCGCCCATTGTGCCGACCCGAAGATCGCACGAGTGCCGAAAAATTGGCGTCAATTGAAGACTAAAGGACCTTAACTGGCCCATTAATTAATGGGAGGCACGCATCGGACTTCATCGTGCGCCTGATCAGCGAAATATTACAGTGACGTCGGGACACTCACCCAACGTCATCGCACTCCATTTAACGCGCAGACATGCGGGGTCCGTCCCCCGCTCGTCAAATGGAAAATTCTGCCCCATGTATGGGTTTAGTAACAATCTGGAAAAAATAATAAGAAACCTTATTTGGTCTGTACTATCTTATGCCTTAAACAGATCTCACTTAATCTTCAAAAGCAAAAAAAGTGAACAAGCAAATAAGCTGACAGTGAAAGAAAAGTCTTAGTATATGTTTACAACAAAGTCTTTTATCTAACAATTCAAGTAGACAAAATAACTATTTAATAGTAAATCAATGGTAAATCTAATTGTAAACTATCATTTTGTAAGCAACTTCTATAAATGTAGCTCTTATCAAACTTCAACTCTTTTCTGATTATGGGGATAATTTTTATATCCTACCTTTTTATATCCAGTGAAGTATTCAATTGGTTTGACTGCTTTCACTCAGCTCAGTAAGCAGGTCAAGATACTTAATGACCTTTTCAATGGTTAATGTGGCTTGTTTGGAATTTTTGTGGCTGACAGTCCAATTCAAAGTACAAATCACACCATCTGTGTTGGTCCAGAGTTGGCGAAGTTTCTCTCCCATGCCTACAGTTTCAAAGTCAGCTTGAGCCATCCTTGTAATATACCATACGTATCATAATAGTTTTGATACAAGTTTCTGAATAGCCACTTTTTAAACTGCTTATATGCAAAAGCTTATATACTAGGAGGACACGCTGCTCCACCGCTTTGCCACCCAAGCAGTGAATGTAAAAATTACTGCAACCACATTTGTGAACATATATTAGGCCTGCACACAATTCAATGATGTCTGTTGGGGCTGATACTGTGATGAAAGTAGTTTCTTCCTCTTGCTAACAAAATTACAATGGTTTGAGAAATACTTTCCTATGAGGACTGCACCATTTAATTGGGCTTGGACTTGACTGATTCGTGAATCAGAGGACCACAAAATGCCACAGGTCTGAAATAGCTTCATGAGCAGCATAATCACAACAAAATATATTTTACTTAAAAATATGCTTAATAAGCGGTAGGAACAAAAAATAAAATTTCTATTAAGTAAAGGAAAATTAACATTTTGAGGAAAACATGCAGGTACATTTTTAAGAAAGCCAGTTGTGAAAGATATTTGTGTTCATCATTGTTTTGCTGCTGTGCTAATATTGTGAACAGGACCTTGTTCCTAACATCACTTCAGAAAGGTCTGGCTCTAAATTTTAGATTGTGCTTCCAAGTCATGGACTCCCAATAAGCAGAAATAGTTTATCTCTCTCTGCCCTATCTGTTCCTCTGAATATCTTGTAAACCTCAATCAAATCACCTCTTGGTTTCTCAATTCCAAGTCTGTGTAATCTCACTTTGCAATTTCATCCTTGGATTCCAGGTATCATTCTATGCTGCACTCCCTGTAAGGCCATTATATCCTTACAAGAGTGTGTTCAGGCCTGCCCACAGTACACAGTGTGGTTTAACCAGGGCTTTAGATGGCTGAAGCATGACTTCTTCCCACTTATATTCTAATACTCTAGATAAAGGCTAGTATTCCAATAGCATTTCTGATTATTTTCTGTACTTGTTTGTGACATTTTAATGATATATATATCTGGACACCCAAATCTCATCGGACATCCGCTGCTTCTAGTTTTTCGCTATTTAGAAACTACCCCATTCTATCCTTTCATACTTCCAAAGTGGATGAACCCACACTTTCCTCCATTGTAATCAATTTCAATGGTTTTTCCCATTCACTTCATCAATCAATATCTCTTTGTAAATGTTATGTTTCCATCTACATTGCTTACAAAGCTGCCTATCATTGTGTCATTGACAAATTTGGATATATGGCTTTCCATCCTATTATCTAAATTGTTAATAAATACATTGAATAGTTAAGGCCCCAACACAGATCCCTGAGGGACATCACTAGTCACACCTCATCAATCAGATTACCTGCCCATTATCCCTACTCTCTGACCACTCTAATATTTCCTAACTAGGTCAATAATTTGCCTTCAGTTCCATGGGCTTCAGCTTTCACTAACAGTCTTTTATAAGTGTTATGATCCCAGCTGATGTCAGATCACAGAGTGAAGCTTGGCTTGATAGATCCTAATTTGGAGGTCAGTTACTGCACATATTCACAAGAGTCTCTCAGTGTACTTTTAACACAAAGAATATAATGTTTATTAAACAAGACAAATTAACTATATTACATTGGTTGGAAAGATTTCAATACAAACACCAAAAAATGATTCAGACTCACACTGTTCCTTTTATTCAACAATACCCCTAAAGACACAAAACCCCAGTGAAGATTTACCACTATTTCAACAACACGGCTTCTTGCTTGGGCTGGCACAGTTGCAAACAGTTTTTCTCTCGCAGATTTCTGAGCACTCATTAGGTGCTTTTCCTTCAGCTGGTGTTTCTCCCTGAGAGACCCAAAAAACATCTCACAATCTAAACTCCTTCTTAGTTTAACTTCAGACCAAACATATGTGTCCCCTAAACTCAGTTCCCCAGCGGTCTTGCAGGATTTCTTACTAGAGAACTTAGAACTTCTGTCTTCACTCTTTAGTAGACACACTGACTGACTTTCCCTTCTGTCTTTCCCTGTGTCCTCAGACTTCTGTTGCTAGGTAATAGTTTTTTTTCTACTTTGCTTTTTTTTTCTAAAGTAACTAAACTACTAACCCATTTGTAACACCTCTCTTCTCTTCAAGGTTTATAAAACCTCATTAAAAATGCATGTATACAAACAGGGCCTCCTAGCACTCAGCTCACAAAAAACTCTAAACGAAACTAGAACCATGTTTCACCTTTCTCAACACACAAATACAAATATAAATTCAACTTAAAGTTGTTCTTAACAATGAGGTACTTTATTAAATGCCTTCTGGAAGTCCACGAAAATATCATTCATAAACATTTCCCCGTCCACTACTTAAGTCACCTCTTCAAAACATTCAGTCAGCTTTGTCAGCCATGAACTGTCCTTTACAATTCCATGCTGGATCTCTCTGATTAGGTAAAAAATTTTTGGTGTGTTCAGTCACCCTACCCTTAATTATAGAAGCTAATAATTTTCTGACAACAGATATTAGGCAAATCGGTCTATAATTCCCTGTAATTTCTCCTCTCACCTTCATTAAATAGTGAAGTGACACCCACAATTTTCTAATCTAAAGGAATAGTTCCCAAATTGAGAGAACTTTGATGGGTTATATTTAAGGCATCTGCAATGTTCTCACCTACTCCCTACAGTGTTATTTTTGTTTTGATCTCCCTAAAATTCTTAGGTGAATTAAACACAGGCAATCAAAACATTGTCCATTAAATTTCCAGACAAAACACCCAACTTTATTCTGTTCATTTCAATGGAGAAAGAAGAAAGACGGACTTGCATTTTTAAGTTCCTCTCATCGTGTCAAAATATCCCCAAGCACTTGGCATGCAGTAAATTGCTTTTTGCTGTACAGTGACTACTGTTGTATAGGCAATTGCCACACTCATTCTACTCTTTGGAATTGAAATATTTAAATATTCATTTGTTGCGTGAGGAACAATTATATTGAGTTTTTTTATGTCTATTCTCAAATAATCAGTGGTTTTCTTCCTGTTCAGTATGCGCTTGGTGCTGGAGGATCATAACAGACATTTCTTTCATTGTGGATTATGACAAAAATTTCCTCAGTGGTGCAAAACTGATGGGATCAGATTGGCTGCTTGTTATCCACTACATTTTGTTTTCCTTTCCATGTAATCAATGGACAGGAAAATTAATTGGTATATCTAATCCACAATCCTTATCAACAAGTAATGGATCTTACAAATGCTGCCAATTTTACTCCACTGTCAAAGTTGAAAGTTCTGTCCTATATGTGCAGAGGCCCCTCTAATACCTCCCTAAAAAATTGCTGTTTTCAATGAATATTTGCACTGTTGTTTGAGAGCGTACCATATCATTGTGCAACACTGGTCTTAGCACTCACATACATGGTGGAAATAGAATTTGACCATTTAATAATGCTCGAAGTAAGTTAATTTGAAAGCATTAATCTTTTTTTTTCAAACAATACTGATGTATTGTGTATTTACGTATATTTCATGGTTATTGTCTTGCTTCATTTTTTTCCCTTAGGAAAGTATAAATCTCTGGTCAGATTTGCAATACTTACATGGTGTTATAGAATAATTATGTTTGTACATATGGGGCAAGAGTAAATTTGTCTTATAAAAAATTCTGAATAATCTTGCAATATGTGTTTCTTCCATTTCAATTTTTATTTTATTATTAATAATGGTTTAACTAATGACTGCTGATGACGTCAGACAGGAAATTGGTAGGGAGGAGGTACAGGCCTCAATTACACATGTTGAAATGACTTGATCCCTGAAACCTCTTGGCCAATGACTACAGATGTTTAGCTCCCTCATGCGGCTGGGCTCAGTAACCCCTGCCAGTTAGCTCCCCTGATGATGTCATAAAGCTCTTGCGTTGAAAATTGTCATAAGACCAAAAAAACTGAGGATTTTTGGTTCCCTCAAAATATTATTTCTAACAAGTACATTGATGCTAAAGCTGCTTTAGATTATGCCATAAACACAAGATTTTTGTACTTATGACAGCTTTCCTCTAGTGTATGTACTGGTGCTGGTGTACAGTTTTCCAATGACCTCTGCAAGTTCCTCTTGCATTTGAACATAAGAAAACAACTATACAACTGTATACCAGTAACACAAAACTTCCCCTTTTATTTCAAGAGAAGGAGCTTAATGTGAGACATGTTTATACACAGTATTTAAGTAACTAAGGAAAATCAAATAATTTCCTTATGTAGAATTTTCCCTTCCACTGCTTGAAACATGTTTTATAGAATTAACTCTTCCTGCAGTTTTCAAAGGAACTGTAATATCAGCAGGAACTATTAGCAGTTACATCTCAGTATATGCTGGCCCTTGCTCCAAGGCAGATTTAGAAACACAATTCAATGTTTCTTTGTGACCGCCCCCACCTTTTGCCCCATCTCCAAATTCATTTTCATTTTTAAATGTACTTTAATGAGGAGATTGCTCCTGGAGTCCTCAATCACAAATAATAGAACTTGAAAAATTATCATCACAAGACACAGAGAGGTATATTGTGGGTTTCCAGTCCCATTTGCCTCAATTGGGGTATAATGCCCACCACAGAGATGAAAAGAAGGTGCGAATGTGGGTAACAATGAACTACTACCATGCACTCAGCAGCCACTTCAAGATTTGCTTCAGTGCAGGTTACAGAGCAGTCACCTTCACAACTGGAAAGGCAAATAATGCATAAAAATTCATGGGGAGAGCATGCTAATGTGCTCAGGACTTTTACTTTCTGACCTGCCTTTTAAATGACATGCCAAACCCGGCCCATTAGATTTATGCTGCATTTGAAAGGGGATAATGTTGGTTTCCTGAAATAAGGAGATTAAAACCTGATTTCCATCTAAATCTATGTTGCACTGTATTGATAATTACAAAACATGAGTTGAATGAGGAACTGTTGAGAAAATATTAACCTTATGCCTCCATTTTAAAATGATAACAGAATCATTTCATTTTATTTGTTTTCTCTCTCTCTCTCCCTTTTCATTTTTTTCCCCCTCAGAAAAGCTCACCTGATTCTAAAACGACTGGACAATGTAAGTGACCGCTGTGCATCATTACTACATAGTGCCTATATTCAGAGCCACATAGACTCAGTCCTGTATTTCATCTGTCGAATGGAAGAAACCAGACCCACAGGGATGGTCTGGTACAGCACCTTACATGATGCAAAAGTGACTTGTGATGAAAAACTAATGTCCGTCCCACGCAATATTTATGGAGATACTAAACTGTGGTGAGACGTCTTGGCACATTGGACTTCAATTATGTACTCAACTTTTGAAATTTTAAAAGAAGCAAGGCAAAAAAAAAAGAATCGTCACCTCAAAGGATAGTGGGATCATCATCAGACATTACACGTTTTAAAAAAAGCCTTCAGGTCTTCGGTGCTTGTCCAACTGTTTAAGGAATGAAAGAACTGGAGCTACATGATTGGAAATAAGTACTTCACATTAGCAATCAACTGTTAAGTGAACAGACAGTGTTAAGACAGCATGTAAATTAGTGAACTGTCCAAAAACTCCAAGAAAAATTATCACAAAATGTTGTAGCGCTTTTTTGCTTTTTATAAATTGACATAAGAAAAAATGCACACCTTTTTAACAAAATAGTGGAGAATTATAAACAGTTGCTCTATAAAAATTGATTCAAACCAATTTCTACATTGGTAAGTTGATTAATGATTCAATATTAGCAAAAGTCAGATTAACAATTTACTGTTGTAAATATTAAAATGCACAATATACTACTAAAAATGTACAGTATTTTACCTTTTGGGGTTGAATGAGGATTCATGACTCAGAAAAATGCAGATGCCTATCAATTAGTTGTCATTGTTTATAGAGGATGTAGTCTTTAGTAAATTATACCAGCAGGAAACCAACAGTCTTTGCCCCATAACATAACCAATCAAAGCTATTGAGAGCCCAAGTTTGTGTGCAGGTACATGATGGGAAGCAGTGGGTTTCTAAAATAAATATTGACTTCATTTCTCTGATGGTAGTTGTAAAATGGTGGCTTCTGGCTTGGAGTTTCATAGCACTGCTTTAACCTAATCTTTGAACATAAATAAAATAAACGACAATGTAAAGTGAAATGGTTTCCAATGCACGATAATAGTTGAAAATGTCGGCTTTTTAAAATTAAATACAGGACCATGAATACTAAACATACACTTTACAGTGTTTTTGAAAGATTATAAACTAATCTAGAGGGAAGTTTTGATTTGGTTAAACCAGTGTCATCAATGTCACTAAAGAAGTTATTTATCAATAAAATATTTGATTTCCTTTGTAGTTTTTGTTTGGATGCAGCAAGTGGAACAGGATTTTTTTTTCTCTTGGAGAGGACATAGGTGCTAGAGCAGATATATTTTATCCTTCTGAATCATCCATTCAAATGGGTCAGAATGCTATCTGGATACTAGAATTTGCTTTGGAGAAGAGGCAAATCATAAGACTCATAGGGGAAAACTTCCCCCTGTTGAGGGGGAAGTTCAGAGCGGGTGCGGGCAAGCACGCCTTCGATCGGCATCCCTGATCGGGGGCATGCCGCCGTTTTATGTGAGCAAGCCAATTAAGGCCCGCCCAGCGTGACGTCAGCCAGGAAGCTCTATGCGCTCCCTATGTGGGCAGGTGGGGGGAAATTCCCTCAGCCAAGAGTGTGCTCTTTCGCGCATGCGCGTGAAAGAGCGCACTGATCTCCCTGAGGCTAAGTGCTGCCTCAGGGAGATCGGCTCCAAATATAAAAATGATAACAACATTTCCTTGATATGTCCCCTCAGGTGACACTATCACGTGAGTTGGGAGATGTCCATCACTTTTACTGAAACCTTTATTAAATATTTTAAATACCCTCATGAAACCTCATCCCATCCATGGATGAGGTGTCATGCTTTTTCTTAAGCCCGCCAGGGCTCTCGGCCTGCCCGCCGACCTTAAGGTTGGACGGGCAGCCTTGTCAATTGCCTAAGTTGGTTTATTAATGGCCTCAGCAGGCTGTTGACAGGTTGGTGGGTGCACAGCTAATTTAGCTGTGCCCCCGCCGATCTGTAAATTGAAATGACGCGGGGTGACGTCCGACGTCATCCTGCGCCGGCAAGTGGGCCCCCGCTCATCGACCGGAAGATCCTCCCCATAAGAACACATAAACACGTGGCAGATTTCATCATAAAATCACAGGATCAATTTACTACAAAGAAGTAAAATGAGTGACAAAAGGGGTGATGTTTAGAAACTTTGTAAAGTGGTGCGAGGAACTCAAAGGAATTAACTCGGTATCAGGACTATTCACATGCTAATATTTTATTGCAGCTGTTGAGACTGGATGAAGTATGAATCAGTTTGAATGTGCATATTAAATTCTGATTAATTGTGGCTAGGTGAGGTACTTTAACCTAGAAACATTTAGTGTGGTTTAAAATGGGATTAACTACAGTCAGCTGGATAGGAAATGGGTTTTGATACTCAATGATAATTGATTATGACATGAAACAGAATGATCGGATTTCACTGTACTAAATATATTGTCTGATGAAATAAAGAGTTTCATGCATCCCATGCACATAATCACATTTTTTATCAATTCAAAAGAGCACCTGCAATCTTCAGATGGTGGTGTGAATTTGTACTCTTTCATGATAATATATCACACTGTTGTTTCATTCTCGAAATCCACTTTTCCATCGTCCATTGGAGTTCAGATGCCTTTTGTTCATTGGGCAGATGCCAAACCAGTTCATACCTCTGTCAAAATTGCTACTCCCTCCAGAAAAATACAGGCATGCCATGAAAAACACCTGGACTCAGGAGAGAGATATTTGTATAAAATTGTGATGCAGTGACCAACCGTAAATCATTTTGTCCCTTTCTCTATTTTCTTCTGGCTGCATTCTCATGCCAAATTTATAAGGAGTTAAGTTTCACTAATAAATTGGTTTAATAATGTTCAGTGTGCCATTATTTTTTTAAAAAGAATTTGTCTTTTTGCAAGGAGACAAACAATGGGGCCAAAATTTTGTCTTCATGTGTGCTGTAGCTTTATTCCAGTTTGTATTGTTTTG
The DNA here is from genome assembly GCF_017639515.1 of Carcharodon carcharias. Classification (NCBI taxonomy): domain Eukaryota; kingdom Metazoa; phylum Chordata; class Chondrichthyes; order Lamniformes; family Lamnidae; genus Carcharodon; species Carcharodon carcharias. The sequence goes on from NC_054474.1 coordinate 136,718,765, forward strand.
AGATCTGCCAGATTCTCAGGTGCTAATACCATGCAAGTTTTGTGTTGGACTTTATTCTGCTTAATGATTCATAATTCCAGGTAAATCTTTGGCTTATTCTACACTGGTAGGCGATCAAAATTACATGCAAGTCAAACTTTAAAGGATAGGGACAATTAAAGACTTGTGTCACAAGGAGAGGACAAGATGTTAAAAACCTGAAATATAATGAGTTTACGAATTAGTAGGCCAGGATAAAGAAGAAGGAGTCATAAATGCATGCATAAACCTGCAGACAAGTGACAGTACAGCCCAATACCAGCTTGCTTCTCTGATGGCAACCCATTGTGCCTGTGCTAGCTCTTTGAAAGAGCTATCCAATTAGTCCCACTCTTTCTCAATAGGTCTGATTTTATTTTTCTCTTTTTAAGTATTTATCCAATTCCCTTTTGGAAGTTCCTATTGAACCTGCTTGCATTACCTCATGAGGCAATGCATTCCTGATAATAACAACCCATTGAGTAAAAACAAAATCTCATCTCACCCCTGACTTTTTTACTTTTATTTTAAATCTGTCCCCTCTGGTTACTGACCCTTCTGTCAGTTGAAACGACTTCTCTCTATTTATTCTAAAACAAAATGATCCTCCATCAACTCTCCCTATAATCTTCTCTGTTCAACAAAGAATAATCCTAACTTGTCTTTTCTCTGCACATAACTGAAGTCCCACATCTAATTACAATGCAGCAAAGGGGTCTCTTTGGTCAGCCATCATTGGGAAGAGGAACCACCGTCAGCACCATTTTCCCAAGTGAGGTTTGCTACCTTTCTCTGCAGATGTTGTGGTGCAGGTACACTTTTGAACAGGAGGATGCAGAGTACTCCTATGCCAGCCTGATCTGCCTGCCATCTGTGCTAGTCTTTCTCCAAGCATACCATTTTGCAGGAATCTTGGGGACAGACCATTTACTTCCAATAAAGAATAAATAAAGTCCCCAGTAACTAACTGCACCTGAAACTAAAGCTTATGGAATGTCAAGTAATTCATTTACCTTGAAAGTGTGTGGAGAATTAAGTATGCTTCCACCTGCAGATCCTCCCAATTCCCTTGCCAGGTTTCTTGCCATGGGAGCTGAACATTCTGCAGGACCCCTTTTGCTCCCCTTTTCCAATACGTTAATGTTTGCAGCAGCAGTTTCTGCCACCAGCCCCAGCCTAATCTAGAATACTTAGCTTGACCGTAACTCAGCTGGTTTTCCTTTCCCCTTCAGCATCGCTGCTATTGGAAGTTGGGGCAAGCAGGGGACAAAAATGACCCCCATCATGTTCCACATGTCAGAATCATTAGTTTACAGAGGCAACAGGGTTGCACATTTTGGTCATGAAAATAGCTACTGTGTTGGTGGTGGTACTAAACAAATCAAAGTGCTTTATGTTTGATTTACTCATGAGGACAATGAATTTATGAATATCCATAACTATGTGGAGTTAAACACTTAAATTTGCAATTCACAATGTACTAAGAAACTTGAACTGTTTTAAATATTGGAGATATTTGATGGCACAAATGCTTGTTAAGAACAGGAATGGCACTAGCAAGCCTTTTACAGTAATACTGCTTCTAAACACTAAACTACCACACAGTAACTTAGTGAGTCTAACGTGTCTGTGAAGAGTGTAAAAATGCCTTTTAACTTTTGTGAATAAATGATGTAATATGCCTACAACCCCACTTCCCCAAGAAACTAAAGAAACTAAATTGCAGTAATAAAAACATAAAATGAGGAAATACTCAGCATTTGAATGAAAATTGTAGTCACTCTTTTTCAGGTTTTTTCAACAGTATAATTTGCTTTGTGTGAAAATTTTAATACCTCATCATGTTAAACTCTTGTCTTCCTACCCCATCTAATCGTCATTTTACTATTTAAACATTTATTTAATGGGATGTTATATAATCATGTTGTCTCATTGCCAAGAACTTGAATGTTTTGAATTTAGCAGATGGTCAGGGTTTTCCCAATGGAAAACTACATGAAAGGTGAGGTACTGTGTTCCTACTCCTGAACTAACATCTAAAAAAAGAGATTTATAGACATATTATTTCATGGAAACAACAAGCTTTTTCTGGAAAGCAAGAAGTTGGTTCCTTAATCTGCAAAAAAGGCCAATAAAAGAAAACGTGATTTTCCATTTCTTTGACAAAACAATACATTTTGCATGTTGTGCATATCTACAGCATATTAAAATATTGCAACCTCTTAAAAAACATTGAGAGAAGGAACATTGATGTTGAAAACACTTATAGTGAGTCCAGATGCTTCAAGACTGCATTTTATATCTGATGAGATACATAATTGTTTCTGTATTGAAAAAAAAAACACGGGTTATAATAAATTTGCAGTTCATATGAGGTTACAAGGTTTGGATCCTGAATGATTGAGGCAAATCCAACAATGTTGAAGGAAGTATGTGGACAAATCACGGAAGTGGATTGGCAGGAGTCAATAAGTTAAATACTTGGATCAAGGATTCTTCTGCAAGTCAGGCTAACTTCAGACAAAGGTTTGTACTGTCGATGGCCAAAATCACATGATATATTTAAGAACAAATTGTGCTACTGACTTAAAAGACCCCACGTGCGTCATAGTCAACTGACATCTGACAGTTATGGAAGCACAAAAGTTACTATGACCTCTCTGGAATGTAATCTCTTTTAAATGATTGTCTTCTCTGGCAGTCAATTAAAATGCACATTTTTCAATCATGTAAAATGGCTGAATTTTAGACAGAACAGGCTGGGATAGAAAAGTCAAATGAAAACAAGACCATAAAATTAATATTTTAAAATTCATATAAATCTGTTTGAAACATGAAAACCCCTTTTTGAATGTGTTTGATGATATCATTAAGTACCTGTCTTTCTTTTCTGGCCCTTATCAAAGTCACAAATGACATCCTCTTTGATTGGTATTGAATATCCCTCATTGTCCTCTTTACACACTCTGCAGCACCATCATCTTCCAATGCCTCTTCTCAATTGTCCTTGAGCTGAACTTTTGACCCCATATCCTTTCCATCACAAAGACTGCCATTTTCATCTTGGTAACTTCATGTGCTTCCACCCCAGCCTTAGCCCAACTTTTGTTGAACACCTCATTTGTGCTTTTATCACCTCAAGTTTTAAGTATCCCAATGCTTTCCTGGTCAGCCTACCTAAATTTTCACTGATCCAAAAGTCTTTTGCTCTTTATACTATATGACATCATGTCCCATTCACCAGCACTTCTGTGCTAAACTACATTGAAACCAAACCTCCAGTGACTTCAATTTAAAATTCTCTTCCTTGTGTTCAAGCCCATTCATGGCATTCCCTCAATCTACCCTGTAACCTCCAACAGTCCTACAACTACCTGAGAGAACTCTTCATTCCCCCAGTACTGGTTTCTTTTGAAATATCTGCTCCTTTTGCCTTGCCATTGATGGTTGTGCCTTGAATGGTTGAGGTCCCACACTCATGAAATCCCTTCCTCATCTCTCAACCAAGACTGTCCTTAAAATATACCTTTTTGGCCATGATTAGGTCACCCTCCTAACATCTTTTTTTGTCTCGGTGCCCATTTTGTCTGATTACACCTCTATACTAAAGGTGCTGTATAAATGAGGTGGTTGTGTTTGGTATTGTTCTGATAGGCCAAATGCACAGTCCACAGCAGAAGCATTAAGAGCATTTAATGCCACACCTCCATATTTATACCAAGTACAGAAAGCACAAAGATGCGCTATAAATGGCCCTTAAAAAATCTATGCCAATTCAAAATGTCTGGGTATAAAACTGTACTCTCAACCTGTTAAAACTTTCCTTTCTAGACAGAGGTTAAACATAATTTAATCATCACCAGTTGAATTATGGCTCATGAAACATGCATCAGACTATGGGAATGCTCTGAGCTTACCACATGGCAACTAACCACGGATTATACTGGGCCTTTTCCACTGTCAGTACTCATCAGGATCAATTTTGTGAGATCTCTGCCCTTGTTACCATTGCTGCTGCCTGTGTTTAATTAAGTCATCAAACACATGGGTGCTTACCAACTTTATTCTTCATAGTAATATTGCATAACTGCTTAAAATGGTGTATGATCATCCTGTTCCAGTGAGAAATAATTGTTCTGAACTTCTAGTGAGTCTCCCAGGAGAATAAATTCTGTTAATTGTATTATTCACTATATTTTCCCAAGACAAGGGTTTTAGAACTTTTTTATTAGAATTGAAAGCTCTTTATTTCTAACTTACCTGAATTGTTAACATAAAGACTGGCTGACAATAAAGTAAACTTCACAATTCATTAATGATTCATGTCATAAATTGCATTATGAATTAATGTGGCATTTGCTGATCACCAAGAAATGCCAAAATCAACCCGGAAGAAGCCACTTTTAATCTGAAGAGTTTTGATGATTTGCAGACTAATGTACATAAATGTATTGCAAAAGCAGGAAAAGTTCACCGAAGAGTGAGCATGAACAAATGGGAGGCCAAAATAGGTGATAAATTGTAGACCAGAATTTTACTGGGCCCACTGAAGGTGGAAATGGAGCAATGGGGCTGAATTTTGCCATCGGTGAGCAGGGGATGGGGCCCACTTGCCGACACGCAAAATGACCAATTGAAGCCATTGACAGGATAATTAAAGCAACTAAAGGACCTGCCCATCCAACCTTAAGATTGGCAGGCACGCCAGGAGTCCCGACATGTCCCATCTCATGTGACATTGTCACATGAGGGGGACATGGTAAGGATTTTTTTATTTCTCTATTTTTAATGTTTCAACAACTTTTAGCAATCTCCCTGAGGCAGCACTTACCTCAGGGAAATGTGTGCTCTTTCGTGCACAAGCACAAAGAGCGCACTCTTGCATTTGGGGAATTCCCCCCGCCTGCACAGGGGGCATATAGCGCTTCCCGCTGGGCATCACGCTGGGCAGGCCTTAATTGGTCCACCCACTTAAAATGGCGGCACGGCCCGCTTCTCTGACGGGGATCGGCTCCCCGCCCGCCAGAGATTGGGTCTGGCCTGCCCACCCAGTGGGCAGAAAATTCTGCCCATGGAGTGGGAATGGGGTTGATGGTCAAATAGGATGGGCCCACATTGGGCCTGCTCCCCAATATCTTCCCACCAATGGCCAATTTTACCAGATGTAGGCAGCAAGAAGTATCAGTGGCTGGCAGATTAGCAGCAAGCAAGTAATTAAGGCTGTTAAATAACCGATTGTCAGGTATTTTCTTACCTTTTTCTGATTTCATTCATGGGATGCACAGAGGCTCAGAACCTTATCTACTCAAACAAGGTGAGATCTCAGTGGCAGCTGAGTTGTATAAGGAACTGGCAGCCATATTGTGACACTGCCTGCAGGCTGTGCTCCAAGAAGTGACTCTTATCAAGTTTGGAGGCACTGCAGAGGGTGGGGCTAACTTGCAGTGCTGCAAGTGGAAAGGCATCTCTCAAGCCTACAACAGCCACTGGAGGCAGGATATGTTCTTGAGCGGCTCATTGCAGTTGATGCTTCATCTGGCTGTGGTGTCAACACTATCAGTCTTTGATTTCATCAATGTGGAGGAGAGTGGCACAAGGATTGAGATGCAGCCACATTGAGCACCTGTGCAATGGCCAGGGGAGACCCAGTGGTTTGAGGAAGCCATTGGACTTGGATGAGGATGATGCATCGGGGTAAGAGGGCAGCCTCATGGTCACAGAAGGTTCAACACAGGTCAAAAGGATCAGATGCCCAGCTTCATGGAGATGTCTGAGCACAAACGTCTACAAAGGCTGTGCCTCTCCAGGGAGATGGTGGTGGAACTGTGCAATATGCTGGAGCAGAAGTTAATGCCAATTGAAACTGGCAGACACCCAATGTCTGCAGCCTTAAAGGTGACATTGGCACTCAACCTTTTCACCAGGGATCGTCTGGAGATATATGTTGCATCTTTCATACAGCAGCCAATCTCTGCATAAAGGAAGTCATGGATGTCACGTACTGTCAGGCTGTCCAATATCTCAAGTTCACAGCACATCAGGCCAGTCAGGCCGAGAGGGCAGACAGCATTGGGGTCATGGCTCAGTTTGGCCCAGGTGCTGGGTGTCATTGACTCTTATGGCCATCAGTACTCCTTCAGAGCAATCAGGCATCTTTGTGAACAGGAAGGGGAATCTATTCCCTCAACATTCCAGTCATCTGTGACCACCATAAGCAGATCCTGCAGGTGTGTGCAAGGTTTCCAGGAAGCTGCCAAGATTCCTACATCCTTAGACAGTACCAATTGCCCCAGCACTTCAGGCCAGCCTTTCCTGGCTGGATAGTGGGAGACAAGGGGTATCCACTGAAATCATGGCTCCTGATGCCTGTATGCAATCCCGGCATGCAGGCTGAGGACAAACACAGCTGCTACCATATGACTACAAGGGCCACTATCAAGCAGGCCATTCGCCTTTTGAAGATGGGGGTTAGATACCTCGATAGATCTGAGAGAGCCATGCAATACAAACCCTCAAGGATATCCTACATCATTGTCGTCTGCTGGGCCTTGCACAACCTGGCGCTCCAGAGGAGTGGAGCAATATAGCTAGGGGAAAACACTGAGTGAACTGCATCCTCAGAGGAGAAGGATGAACATGAGCTGCCTCAACAGGTGGCAGCTGATAAGATGCTGCCAAGGGACCCAGCTCTCAGGACAATGACGTATGTGGCAGGGAGATTCGCAACTCTCTGATCAGCAGATGCTTCAGATGAAGACAAGTGTAAGAGGCCACCGAACCAAGAAGGTCTTTCCCAGAGGTGGCCTTGCTGATCTTTTATGATGGGCCGTTAGCATCTGTCTGTACCCATCAGCACTATTTGCCAAGGCCATTTGACACATGTTATGCCCTCACTTTTATAGATTAACCAACACCTGGTTACTGTCAATTGTTGCATAAAATTAAATACATGAGTCATTGTACATTGAATGTCAGGACCTTTGACTCTCGTTAAACATTAAACGCTTCTGCAGTTAATAAATTGTCATTTGATGAAACCCCAAATAGTACCCCTGCAGTTACAGCCTCGCTTATAATAACTTCTAAGAGGTACTCCCCTGATCCTGAGGTGGAGGCAGGCTGCTGTCTTTTTTGCTTCAGTGCATTAGATGGCTATGGCTTGTGTCCTCTGGGTGCCTCAGTCCCACTGGGTCCAGGCACATTCAGGAACAGCTATATCTGTGTAGGAGCTACATCAGTCATCTCTCCAGCATGCAGCATTGGTGTCACCCGCAAAGAGGCTGAGGATCTGCCTTCAGTGATTGAAACACCTCGTGAGGTCTCTCGTTGCTTTCAACTTGCTCTTCGTTTGCCCTTTCAGACCCCACATGCACTCTTGTAGTTGCAGGGAGTGGTTCAGATCCTGTCGACGGGGAGATTTGTTGTTGGCCTCTCTCATCCACCCATCGCTCCATAGACCTCATGGATGAGGCCATGTTATGGAGGCCTGTGCACACCTCGTGCATTGACTCGGTGCTATTTTCCATGTGTCTCTCCATGAGGATTATCAGTCTCTCAATGGAGTTTGCCATACATTTTCATGACAGAGAAATTATGTCACTCACGGCATGGATAAACTCCTCAATTATTTGCATATGAGAGTTCTCTACCTCTGGACGCTCTCTCTAATGGTCACACATTTCTTGCTGTTGCTGAAGCATCTGCCACTTTGCTAATGATACCTGAGGCTTACCATCTGCATGGAGCTGAGCAGCTCTGGACACCTCTTAACTAGTTCAAGGAGAAGTGGCCACAGCTGTTGCTGCCTCCATTACTTCTTCCTGTGCGCCTATGCAGTGCTCAACAGATTGTGCCACCTGTTCTACATACACAACAAAGCCCTCCGATGTGAACAAATCTGTGCTGGTAGAGGTGCTCTGGACAGGACTGAAACAATGTCTTGAGATGATGTTGCATTCTTGTGAACTTTCCAGTGTAGCTGGAGCCCTGGTTTAGTTTCTTGTGTGCTGCTGCACCTGGTGTAGAGCCATGGTTTAAGTGAAACAGCTGCTCCTTCAAGCAACCCTTGGTCAGGAGCTTTAGGTGATGTTGAAGGTGCCAAAGGCCACAAATGGTCTGGGGAATGTAGGGTGATATCATCACCTTGCTCATTCTCCATAGCTTCCATACCTATTTCACAATCAGCAACAGACTGCCCTGCCAATACTCATCCAATCTCCATGGCCTCTTCCTCCGTGGCAATGAAAGGCATTCCACCTCCCCTGCATTGATGCTTCCTGGCATTCTGGTCATATTTCTCCTGCAAGCACAGGCATACGCAGTGTCACTCCTGTCTCATGGTCCATCGGATGAGGCTTGCTAAGCTCCTCTTACCGTCTGCTGGAAATAGACCCTGTTTCTTTTCCCTGGCTACTTGCAGAAGCACCTCCAGGGAGGCATTTCAGATTATTCTGATGGCATTCCTTCGCTGCTTTATTTGCTGTTCCTTTTTGCTTCTATCTTCAACCTACTTAACTACTGCACATGTGCCTTTAAAAATGGTGGCTGCATGCCTCCTACCATCATTAAATGGCCGGCTCCCTCATTTGCAGGCCAGTAATTGGCTCTTGTTGGGAAAATTTCATCAGGCGTCCTGCTCCCTGCCCATGTGCACTGCCAACCCGTATTTCTGCCCATCAGGCCGCATGCCAGCTCAGTAAAATTGATCCTGTGATCTCACGATCATGTGGACATGAATTAAAATAGCACATGAAAGAAATTCTGGAATATGGGTTTTTAAGAGACTATGAGGGCAGAAAAATGTGACAATGTTGTAAAGTGTAAATGTGGTAAAGAAAGAATTTATATTAAATGGAATCAGCAAATTTTCAGTCACCTTATTGTTCATGCAAGGCCTCTTCTAGGTAGTTCATGGCATTTTAACTTTGATCATGGAAAAGCATATCTTCTCTCTTTCCGACTCTGTTCTATGCTTCTCTGGTCTGCAAAGCCAAGTGAAATGTTAAATTATAATACTTATTTGCCATGACGGGCAAATTACATTACCCTTTCCATATCTGCTCATTAAAGTGAAGGGTCTGTGCTTAGGAATGGAATCCTTTTCCACGCTCTCAGGTCAAGTACGGTGGAGGCCCAATGCATAAAGAAGCTCAATTTACCTTGTCAGATGAAACAGGTCTGAACCCCGACTTCTGCAGAATGGCTTCCATTAGCCACAGTGTGACATTTCCATTTCCCATCCCAGCAATCCATGTAGCAAGTGAGACTTCCAACTTCATGTCAAATGGTATTGAATTATGGGCAATTGTATGCTTCAGACTTGCACCCACTGGGAACAGGGTTGGCACGGCACAAACTCATGCCACTTGCAACCATCGAAGCCATGATAAAGAAAAGGCTTTCATCCAATCACCCTGGGGCAGGGTTTGACCCCAGATCCAAGAACCTCAATCCTCAATAGAAATCATAAATAAAGAAAATATAACTTCTGTGTGCAGAATTTAAATCACAGTCCCTGATGTACAATGCATAATTGCAGGTTTGGAATTGCTTTCTTGGACATATTTCTATCACTTATGTTTCCTTTCAAAAAATTTTTAAATCCAAAACACACTGAACTGGTTTAAAAGAAACAATGCTTTAAGGATATATAAACTTAGCCTAAAATGGAGGCACTCTCAAGTGAAAACTTATTGATAGGTTGCTAATTCCATTCTGACATTTATTAAATGCTCCCAAAACTCACATTACTGACGCAACATTGTGTGATTTTTAAAATATAGATGGGATGCTGTAACCTGCCTTTTTCACATTTGTTTTGCCTGGCTGGAGCAAATTGATATGCAAATGAATCGTTTTGTCTTTATGTTTCACTGAGAATATAAATGGAACACCATCATTGAAAAGAGAAATATGTTGCTGAAGCTTTTCAGCAATATTCAAGCACTGCACCACCAAATGGCGCACTCTGTCATCTCGTCTGAACGTCCCATCAAATAAATTGGGGGTAAAGATTAACTACAGGATCAGAAATCGTAGACATTGTTTATTTGGAGTTTAGGAAACTCTGGTAGTTAAAAACACTTGAAAATTGATTATCTGGTCATTATCACATTGCTGTTTGTGGGACTTTGCTGTGGGCAAATTGGCAGCTGTGTTTCCTACATTTCAACAGTAACTACAATTCAAGAAGTATTTAATCAGCTGTAAAATGCTTTGGGACCTCCTGAAGTTGTGAAAGGCTTCACGGAAATGCAAAATCTTTCTTTATTTTACTCAGGTGATTGACATGTTTGAGCAATACACTGCTTTGTGCAACCTGTGAAATTTCTGCACAGGCTCAGGCTCCTCTCATCAACCCAAGAGGATAGAAACTGCCAATACAAGGAAAATTCTTGAGAACAGCATGGTAGGTGTGCGGCTGTGCCTGAGAGGTGGCTCGAAATCAAGGGCTGAATCTTCCTCTGGTACCTGGAAAACTCTACCTGCGCACGTTCATGGCTTGCAAACTGCAAACCCGGGCCAAGTGTGACTTCACATGCCATTTTTGGCTTTTCACACTGGGGCAATTTGCAAGCAGCACTGGAGTACATGAGAAATGTGGGTGCAGAGGCAGGCCAGTTAGAAGACCACATTGATTCTCCCATGCAGTATCCCAGTTCTCAACAGTGTTTGAAGGCCCCCTAAACCTCACCCCTCACTCCTTCCCCAACCCACCTCTATGCCACATCAAAAGGACAATGTGTTACTGTAACTTTTTGAAACTCATTCATTCTCAGATGAACAGAGCACCTACTATGCTGAAACTCATTAGCACTTGAAACTCAACCAAATATTCAGAATGGCCACAGCTATGCAAACAACAAGGAAAGAACAGAAGGTGTTCCTTTCAATTTCAAAACCGAATGCCTGACAATCAGTGTAAGGGAGCAGGTGGTTAGATTTTTTTTAAGTATAGATTTTTTTCAAGTATCAAAATGAGGTTTTTGTTTTATCAGTCAGGGCCATTTAAATCATAGTAGAAAAGATAACAGCACTGGCTGACAGGGAATTTTGTATCATTTTTCATTGCATTATGGTGCTTTCTTTGTTGGAAAAGTACTGTAATGCATGTGAACTAATACACAAGGCTGCTTAATGTAAGAGTCAACTTATCAATAAAGGACAGGTCCTTATGATGAATCACAGCACTAAAAACACATCTGCATTACAATATGGCACCACATAGTGACATTTGAAAGCTTGAAACACTTTACACTCACCTTTCAGAACATTCCAGACTCCTCAATAGGCTTTCCATTTTCTTTGTGACCTCTCAAATCTGGCATGCTTTAATGGGCTTTCAAAACCCCACACCACGAGGCAAAAGTGAGTGTGGGAGGAAATCTGATTTTTGGCTCCCATTTAAAATGGGAAACCTGAGCTTAGGGGCTGGTGGGTGGGGCCGAGTGGGGGGGCGGGGGGTGGGGGAGGGGGGTGGTGGTGGGGGGGGGGGCGGCGGGGGTGGGGTGCTCAGGGGGTAGGGAGGGGTTGGGATAGTTTGGGTTTTGTGCAAAAGGTATTCCTGACACACAAAAACGATGAAAGACATGGCACTTGGCTGGGAATGCAGAGGAAAATTAGATTTCCTCCAAAAATAAATAAGAGTGGCCATTTATGCACCGAAATGTGCCTCCACACCCATACAAAAACTCAGCCCCAAACATTCATTCTAAACCTTACCCAGCCATCGAAATCATCATGGCACTGGCGGCAGGCAAATTTCCACCATTAATTCTGCCAGGCTTCAAACAAACCAAAATACAAGCAAAGAGCCATAGGATTAATTTGGTAACGGCCCCATGGAAGCAATGGGGCTGTGTTTCCTGTATCAAGGAGTGAGTGAACCAAACAGACTGTAAAAATCAACATCACACTGGGTAATGAGGGACTGCACCGGATCAACATGTCAGGATTGATGGCTGAGGATCAGAAGAACCCTAGCAAGATATGGACATCTCTGGAAGATTAACTCAAAGTAAAGGTCAGCTGCCGGATCCACACCTTAGATACCAACAACGGCAAGATGGGTCCATCGACCAGTTTGTAGCAGGGTGCTGGAACAAAGCACAGGCGCGGGACTTTTTAGGTATTGATTTATCGGAACGGATTTTGGAACTAGTCATCACATCTACCCCAATATAGGCTTTTCAAACGGACCTATTAGAGAAGAAGAAAGATTACTTCTTACTTAATGATGGAAGTAAATCTGAAACCATTGTGCCTGGGTGCTAACAGTTACAAGCATTGAAGGTGGCTACAACAATTGGTATAGTAACCAAGGTTCAGAAGCATGACAAACCTTGTGGTAAATGTATTGCAATTGTCTGGCACACCAGGAACTGTGCAAAGTATGTGGTGTGCATAGACATTGAACAAGGCAATGCAGGAGGCCAAGCTCGGAGCATGCATCTAAAAATGGTGATAAGCTACAAGCAGAGGAAAAACATGCAAGGCACAGTGACAACTGCAGTCATAGGTATACAAAGTATAAGCCAAAGAAGATGCACTAGGTTAACAAAGAAGCAAAATGTGAAGAGGATTTGAATGAGAACCATGTTCAGATGTTTCACATTGTCAATATGGATCGACATGTTGATGCTATTATGTAATCTGAGGCATTCAACTTGATTGGGATTGTATGGCCACAGTAGAGTTGTAGGGATTTGCTTCAGTTCAAAATTGATACAGGAGCAAGTGCTAACTAATATCTTGCTACTCCGTACATTGAAGCTATATATTTAGAGAAAGGAGAATCCATGGTATGACCCACCAAAGCTAGGCTGACCGTCTACAATGGCTCATCAATCAAACACATTAGAATGATAACCCTGCATTGCAACTATGGGAAGTTGGAACAGGTGCTTCAAATGTTTTATATTTTAGACACATCTGGCCCAGCTGTAGCAGGGCTCTCAGTATGCCGAGATTTATGGATTGTCACAATATGTGACATTAGCACTGCACCAAAAGGGATGGAAGGTTGCAGCACAGAATGTATTGATTTGATGAGAGAACTGAAATTGCCCTACCTGGACAGGCTTTGACGCAATTGGTGACTTAAGAATGTAAAGTAAGACGCAGTTCCTACTATCGATGTGTCAAGGAAGTGCAGCGTGTACATTTAAGAGAAGATCAAAGTAGAGCTCGATGAGATGGAACACAACTGAGGCATCTACTGAGTGCACCAGCATACCGGTTGGTGCAGCTCCATCACCTGTGTGTTAAAAAATTATGGCAATCTCAGGAGTTGCTTCGACCTGCGATGGCTGTACTTAGTCCTCAAGCAATGTCTGCCTAAAATCCTGACCCTTCAGGAGTTGAACCTTAAGTTCACTGGTGCTAAGTATTTTTCAAAGCTCGGTGTGAAGCAGGGATATTGGTCTGTTTGCTTAACCAAAGAATCTCAGCTGCGCACAACATTTAGAATGCCATTCAGGAGATACTGTTTCAGACAGTTCATGTTTTGACTGCATGTCAGCCAAGGCATAGTTTAACAACACCAGGACAGAATAACAGAAAATGTGCCGGGCTGTATGTGTATAGCCGACAACATTGTGGTGATGGAGCGGACCAAGGCAGAGCGTGACCGAAACTTGCATTTGCTAACGTTGGCTGCTCATCGTGAGGACATCATTTTTAATAGCAAAAAGTGCCAGGTCAACAATGGACACATCAACTTCTTTGGGTCTACATATTCCATCACAGGAATACACCCAGACTCAGACAAAACAGAAGATGTCATAGCATATCAACTACCCCGGACCGGTCGGACTTACAATGACAAGGAGGGCTCTTCAATCTTTCTGTCCATATATACCTAATTTTGCTGAGCGAGCAGCACCACATAGAGAATTTTTGTGCAAAGATATGCCCTACTTGTGGCAGGAAGATCATCAGCAAGTGTTTGAGCCTTTAAAATGAACATTATTGAACCAGAATAGCTACTGCAATGCTACGACCCTATCAAATAGACCAGAGGGTTCTAGAAGTCAATGTGTCCTAGAAGGGATTGGGCACATGCATACTGGAGGAAAGGCAATTAATCGCCTTAGCATCGAAGAGTTTGCCATAGACCAGGCTAATTATTCTAACATTGAAGATGAAACCCTGATCTTAGAACCATAGAACTGTAGAAAGGTTATGGTGCAGAAAGAGGCTATTCAGCCCATCATGTGCCAGCCAAAAAGAAACTAGCCACTCATTTAAATCCCACTTTCCAGCACTTGGTCCATAGCCTTGCAGGTTACAGCACTTCAGATGCAGATGCAGGTACATTTTAAATGAGTTGAGCGTTTTAGCCTCAACCACCAATTTAGGCAGTGAATTCCAGATGCCCACCACCCTCTGGGTGAAAAAGTTTTTCCTCATACCCCCTCTAATCCTTCTACCAATCATCTTAAATCTATGCCCCATGGTAATTGACCCCTCAGCTAAGGGAAACAAATCTTTCCTGTCTACCTTATCTAAGCTCCTCGTAATTTTGTACACCTCAATTAGGTCACCCCTCAGCCTCCGCTGTTCTAAGGAAAACAGCCATAGCCTATCTAATCTCTCCTCATAGTTGTAATTTTCAAGCACTGGCAACATTCTTGTAAATCTCCTCTGCACTATCTCCAGAGCAATTATGCCCTTCCTGTAATGTGCTGACCATGACTGTAGACAAAATTCCAGCTGTGGCCTAACCAGCATTTTATACAGTTTCATCATTACCTCCATAGCTCGCGCAATAAAGGAAAGCATTCCATATGCTTTCTCGACCACCTTGACCACCTGTCCTGACACCTTAAAGGGCCTGTGGACATGCACTCCAAGGTCTCTCACTTCCTCAATAACTTTCCGTTTATTGAGTATTCCCTCACTTTGTTTGCCTTCGCCAAATGCATTATCTTGCACTTTTCCAGATTGAATTCTATTTGCCACTTCTGCGCCCACTCAACCAAACCATCAATATCGTCAATATCATTCTGGAGTCGACAGCTATCCTCTTTACTATAAACTACACAGCCAATTTTTGTGTCATCTCCAAATTTCCCAATCATGTCTCCCGCATTTAAGCCTAAATCATTAATATGTAAAACAAACAGCAAGGGCCCCAACATCGAGCCGTATGGAACATCACTGGAAACAGTTTTCCATTCCCAAAAAACATCCATCAACTGTTACCCTTTGTTTTCTATCACTGAGCCAATTTTGGATCTAGCCTGCCACCTTCCCCTGTATCCCATTAGATCTCTCTTTCCTGGTGAGTTTGTCATATGGGACCTTGTCAAATGCTTTACTGAAATCCATGTAGACAACGTCCACTGTACTACCCTCATTAATGTTCCTTGTTACTTCCTCAAAAATGAACATCATCTTCCCCTAACAAAACCATGCTGACTATGCCTGATCAATCTGTGCCTTTCTAAGTGACAGTTTATCCTGTGTCTCAGAATTTTTTCCAATAATTTGTCCACCACTGAAGTCAGGCTGACTGATCTATAATTTTCTGGTCCATCCCTCGCACCCTTTGTAAATAATGGTGCAACGTTCGCAGACCTCCAATCCTCTGGGACCTCACCTGTATCTATTGAGGATTGGAAAATGATCCTCAGAGCATCCGTTGTTTCCTCCCTGGCTTCCTTCAACAGCCAGGGATACAATCCATCTGGCACTGGTCATCTTTAAGGATGCCAGTCCCTCCAGTACTTGTTTTTAATCCATTCACAGGATGTGGGCTTTGCTGGCTGGGCCAGCATTTATTGTCCATTCCTAGTTGCTCGAGAAGGTGGTGGTGAGCTGCCTTCTTGAACCATGTGGTGTAGGAACACCACAGTGCTATTAAGAAGGGGCTTCCTGGATTTTGACCCAGTGACAGTGAAGGATTGGTCATATATTTCCAAGTCAGGATGGTGAATGACTTGGAGGGGAACTTCCAGGTTGTGGTGTTCCCATGTATCTGCTGCCTTTATCCTTCTAGATGGCAGCAGTCATGGGTTTGGAAGGTGCTGTCGAAGAGCCTTGATGAATTCCTGCAGTACATCTTCTGGATGGTACACACTGCTGCTACTGTTCATCGGTGGTGGAGGGAGGGAGTGTTTGTGGATGTGGTGCCAGTCAATTGGGTTGCTTTGTCCTGGATGGTGTCAAGCTTCTTGAGTGTTGTGGGAGCTGCACTCATCCAAGCAAGTGGGGAGTATTCAATCACACTCCTGCCTTGAGCCTTGTAGATGGTGGACAGGCTTTAGGGAGTTAGGGGGTGATTTACTTGTCACAGGATTCCCAGCCTCTGACCTGCACTTGTAGCCGTAATATTTATATGGCTAGTCCAGTTCAGTTTCTGTACAGTGGTAATCCCCAGGATGTTGATGTTGGGGGATTCAGTGATGGTAATGCCATTGAAAGTCAAGGGTTGATGGTTAGATCCTCTCTGGTTGGAAATGGTCATTGCCTGGCACTTGTGTGGCATGAATGTTACTTGCCACTTGTCAGCCCATGCCTGGATATTGTCCACTTCTTGCTGCATTTGGACATGGACTGCTTTAGCATCTGACGAGTCGTGAATGGTGCTGAACATTTTGCAATCATCAGTGAACATCCCCACTTCTGGCCTTATGATGGCAGGAAGGTCATTGATGAAGTAGCTGAAGATGGTTGGGCTGAGGACACTACCTCACTCATTATGCTTATTGCATCTAATATTTCATGTTCCTCTTCTTTAGCTAGAATGTAAGCATCACCTCTCTCCTCATTGAGAACTCTGCCCACATCTTCTGCATTAATACACAAATTACCATGTACATCTCTGATAGGCTCTACCTTTCCCCTAGTTATTCTCTTGCTCTTAATGCACTAGTCAAACATCTTAGGATTTTCTTTGATTTTACCTGACAATATTTTTTTATCATTTCTTTGCTTTCCTAATTTCCATTTTTACTTCACCCCTGTGCTTTCTATATTCCTCTAGGCTTTCTACAGTATTAAGTCTTTTGTGACTGTCATAAGCTTTCTTTTTCTGCTTTATCTTGGCCTGAATGCTTCTGGATAACCAGCAGGCTCTAGATTTGGCAAAACCACCCTTTTTCTTTGTGGCACATGTCTACACTATGCCTGTAAAATCTCGCCTTTGAATGCCTCCCACTGATTTGACACAGTTTTTCCTTCTAAGCTGCATCCAGTTCCACTCTTGCCAGCTCACCTCTCAGCTTTGTAAAAATTTGTCTTCTCCTAATTAAGAACTTTTACTCCTGTTCTATCTTTGTCCTTTTCCTTAATGATACTAAAACTAACTGTATTATGGTCACTATCTCCAAACTGGTTCCCCACTTCTACTTCATCCACTTGCTCATCCTTGGCATAGTCAGGTTTCACACCTACCTCTTCTGAAAGTATTTCACCATGGAGACTGACCACAAGCCATTGGAAACCATTTGACCCAAATCACTTACGAGTGCTCCTCCGCACGGTTGCAGTGGCTTTTTCATGAATGTTCAGGGAAACAATTATGAAGACTGACATAAACCGAGCAGCAAAATGGTCAAATCAGACATCCTGAGCAGGTCGCCTAATCCAAATAAAGATGCAGATGTCAGATTTGCAAGTCAATGATTTGGATATTGAGTTTGAAAGTGTCTCAAAGATTGATCTCATGAGTTTTGGACCTCACAAATGTGAGCCTTAAGAGATGAGACAGCACAGGACTCTACCCTATCATTGCTGTTGAAGAATGGCCTGACACCATTCAGGAAGTAATCGAACATTGACGCTGTTTTCGGCCATATTGAGACAAGCTTGGTATATCCTGAGGGCTAGTTCTTAAAGAGAAACAAGTCTTGGTACCCAAAGCTCTGTGTTCTGATTTTTTAACCCAATTACATCAAGGGCATTTAGGGATGTTTTGCCAGGCAGACAGTTTACTGGCCAGAAATCAATGGTGATGTTGAAATGGTGGTTAAACCCTGTGAGGTATGTCAAAGTTATCAATCAATTCAACAGGAGAAACTCTTGACTTCACATGAAACACCTCCACATCCATGGGCAAAGATTTGCATAAACCTATTTCATCTTCAAGGTACTAATTTTCTCCATGTTATATGTTACTTCACATATTTTCCAATTATCAGACAGCCAAGCAATACACCAAGTGCAGTGGTTGCAGATACAATCAGTGCTCTTTTCAGCTTATTTGGAATGTTAGAAGAAATTATCTCTGCTAACAGACCACAATATAATTGACAGACCATTTCAGACATGTGTGCCAAGTGGAGAGCCTGTCAGTTGTCAAATTCTCACGGTATGGTTGAATGCATGGTTTGCACTATCAAATTGTTAATTTTAAAATGTAGGCAGATAGGTCAAGATATTAATGTTGCAATGCTACTCCTCTGAGCTACTCCTTCAGACATGGGTGTATCATTGCCTGTTTGGTTGATTGATTTCCAAACATTGATGTTTGGAAAGCAGATAAGAACTACCCTATCCAGTCATCAGCTTTCTATATTTTCAACAGTAATAAATGCACTTCTTTCCAAATGTAGGGAGATGAATGTGTCCTTTGACAGACAAGCAGGACCAGGAGTAGCTCGATTGTGAGTAAGACAGGTCAAAGTTCTCAGTCATTCGTTGGGAACCTGGAATCCCGCAGATATTGTGAGGGTGTGCGATCAGCCCAGATCATATAAGGTCAAGACACCAGATAATGTAATTCTCAGGTGGAATCAAAGTCAGCTTGGAAAGCTTTACCATGTTACCGTATATGACACTCTTGCCATGCCACAGTCAATGTAGAAGACAAGGTTCATTGGTGAGGGCATGGATCCCACATCCACAGATGAAGAACAGGATGGCAAAAATTCGGTGAATCTGAAGAGTTGAGGAGATGATCACAGTTCTGAGCAGAGGTTTACGATCACAAGATCTGTTCAAATAAGCAGACCTCCTGATGTTTTCGAGATTCTTAGGTCAGAATTTTACCCTTGGCAGGGGCGGGCAGGGACAGTTGGAAAGCCGACCGCCATCCATGATCGGCAGTGCTCCGCAAATTTACGTGGGCGGGCCAATTAATGCTTGCCGGGTCCAATGGTGACATGCCTGCCGATTCAAATGTGGCCCCAGCAGCCCCTGGAAGGCTGTCACCGAGGGACGTGGAAGTCCTGTGCACGGACACGGTAGCGAGTGGACACGGTGGGCGGGAGGGCAGGTCAGCAAGGCAGTTAGCCCCATGTTTCTCAGGTGACTGCCTCTCTGTCCTCTTGTGGGTCGTGGCAGCCAGGAGAGAAACACTTGTACGCAGGGATGGGAGGAGGAGACCCCCCAGCTCACCAAACAGCCCTGGGAGGAGGTGGCATCCAAGGTCAGCAGCCACGACTTGATGAGGCGCACATGGGTCCAGTGCCGGAAACACTTTAACGAACTCCTGTGATCGGGAAGGGTAGTATCATGTTGGCATGGGTCACTTTGCAGAACAAGTAAGAGCTGCCCATCCCCCCTGTGGACATCAGAGGTGTTCGAGTGTGTGTGGCAAATGTTAATGAGGCAGGATCAGGCTAAGGGTGTGAGCTTGGCTGCTTGGACTGAGTGCCTTGCGGCTTTAGGGTCACGAATGTGCTGAACACTGCGAGGTGTTCCTCGGGTGGGATCGACCAGGCTGCAATGGGGCTGCAGGTAGAAGGTGGACTAATCAATGCTTCTCTACCCTTCCAGTAGAAAACATCCCATAACAATGCAGAGAGGTCGCAGACTGGCAGGTGACCCCCATATCTTCTCATCCTCGGTAGATACGCGCAGGAGGCCCTGGAGCTGGAGAAGCACCATGCACGTCGGTCAAGCAGCCATGGTGAAGTTGGATTGCCAGAGGAAGGTAAAAGTGCAGAGCACTGAGATGAAAATGTGGCTTTTTGCAACCATTGCAGTGTAGTCTGTATAAATGTGAGCCTTGAACCTGGAATGTCCATTGATAATGGAAAGACGAGGACACCATGATGCAGATCTCTGTCTCACCAGGGGGCCAGGCATGTACACTGACAGTGTAATGACTTAAACTGATGACATATCCTTTTTCTCCCTTTTAGGCTCACCAGCAGCCCCTCATCGTGAGGAACCTGAAGGCCCACCATTGGTTCCTGAGGACCAGCATGCTGAGCACACACCAACATCACACCCTCTCTGTCAAGCAGACATCAGCGCAGATACCAGCAACTCGAAGGGCTTAAGATCGGCATCTACTATCTCGGTCCACACTGGTGAAGGCACTTCACACTTGCTTGAGGTGCAGGCGGAGGCAGAGAGTGCCCAGGGCACTGGCAGTCAGAGGACTGTTGGGGACCAAGACAATGCTCAGTCAATGGCTGATGATGTGCCTCTGGAGTCGTCCCTGAGGCAGCAGCTGTTAGATGCCCAGCAGGGTGTGTGGGAGGATCTGGCGGAGATACATGAGGGTATGTCATGGTCTCTGTTGTGGAGGAGTCCATGCAGAGCATAAGCACTGTGTTGGCCCTTATGGCTGAGTGCAATACCTCCTCCATGGAGAGAGTGGCAACTCTCATGGAGAGGCTCCTCCAGGGACTTAATCAGGGATTCCCGAGGATGCACTCGGACCTGCAAGCCATCACACTGGCACTGACCTCAGCTGGTCAGTGTCAGTGTGGGAGATGGATTGGACACCCAGTATCCCAGCTAGGTGCCCGTCCATCAATGGTGAGCAGTGAGGTCCAAAGCGACATCACATTGGTGCACGAGCTATCTGTCATCTTTGCAGGCACCTTCCTCTCAGGGAATGACTGCCAATGACTGTGGCATATAATGAGGCTGTGGTGACTGAGGAGATGACAGTCATGGCACTGGCCGCTCCCTCCCAGGTGAGGCCAGAACAGGCTCCATGGGCCAAAGGACACCGCCAAGGTCATCAAGGCCAACAAGACAGCAGAATCAGCAGGCTGTCTCCAAAGCCGGTGCCAGCGAGGGGAGAGCACCCAGATGTAGCACTTGGAAGCAAAATCTTAAGGCACCTTAAACACGATATGGCCTGACCATGGGTGATATTTGTTTCCCCCATTTTTCCATTTTTTTTAATGATGTGATGTAAAACACACTCAATGTTAATTTCTGCAATGTTTGTCACTCAGCAATAAACAAGATTAGTTGTTGCAACTGGCCTCTGGATGCTTCATTTGCTCTGTAGGTGCGGGGTAAGCCATGATGTTGTGATGAACGTGTGACTCCTTAAACTTTATTGCACTGGCACATAGTGCATGCTGTTGATCAAGGAACTGGTCCTGTCAGGGATCGAATATCGAGCTTGCAGCCCTGGCATGTGGTGGTGGTTCTTATTTGGTAGGCTAACTGAAGGAGCATTAGATCAAAACTTCCTGTGTGTCCCTGCCTCCCTGGAGGTTACCCAGGTCTGTGTCTATGCCTTCAGCTTTCAACTGACCATGCTCGTCTTCGGACTTACTACTCGTCTCATTGTCTGCTGCCTGTGCAGCTGTGTCTGCATCTTCTTCCTCCACTGTGTCCCCCCTTTCCAGCGCCAGTTTGTGTAGAGCGCAGCGTGCAACCACTATCAGTGACACATGATCTGGGGGGTATTGCAGTGCTCTCCCTGAATGGCCTAGGCATTGGGAGTGCATCTTGAGAAGACCAATGGTTTTCTCTACCACTGCCCTTGTGGAGGCATGGCTCCTGTTGTACTGCTCGGCCTCTGTTCTTGGATAGCGGAGAGGCGTCATGAACCATCTTTTGAGCGGATAGCCCTTGTTACCCAGCAGCCATCCATCCAGCCAAAGGATAGAGCACCTGGGATTGTTTCAGGATGTAAGTGCCATTGGAGCTGCCTGGGTACCTTGCACAGACTTGTAGAATCTGCATCCTGTGATCACACACTATCTGCATGTTCATGGAGTGGAAGCCCTTCCTGTTGATGAAGGCACCTGGCTTACCTGCTGGCATCTTGACGGCCACAGGTGTGCAGTCAATGGCATCCTGGATACGGGGGAACCAAGCAATCGCAGCAAAGCCTCTGGCTCACTCTGCCTGGCTGGCCTTGTCCATAAAGTGATGAATGAAAGTCAATGCACACCTGTACAGAGTTTCTGTCACCAGTTTGATGCAACTGTGGACAGCTGATTGGGAGGCTTCACATCCCCCACTGAACCCTGGAAAGACCCGATGGAATAGAAATTTAAGGCCATCATGACCTTCAGAGCCACTGGCTTGGGGTGTTCACCCACACAGTCAGAGTTGATCTCAGGGCCGATAATCTGACAGATGGAGGTCACTGTCTTCTTTGAGAGATAGAGCCTCTTTATGCATTGCACCTCATACATATTGAGGTAGCTGCAGTGCCGCCTGTAAACACTGGCAGCAGGATAGTGCCGTCTTCTGTGGCCCCTTCTGCCTTGACCTTCCTGTCGGCCCTGCACCCCTTGTGCCTGTGCCTCTCCTCCCACAGTTTGGCTCCCCTGGAAGCTGAATAGGGACACCTGGTCTCCTCCCCCTTCTGGCCCTCTCTCTCTCTCCTCAGAGGAGGTGCCTCCAGCGGAGACCACAAGCTTCATTACCAGGTTAAAGGAAGGCTGTCTGATACCTGGAAGACCCCATACAGTGTGAATCCTCCGGGGTCCTAGAAGACAAGACTGAGTCCTGAACTGAAGCCTCTAAATGCTCAGAATGCAGTGCTGAAGCAAAATGAAGTTGTCCTGTTCACAGAAACAAGCAGCAGCAAGTGATATCCAAAACTACTCACTATTCGCTTTGACAAGGCCACTGACCCCTCTTATCCTGCCCGTGGATGAGGTTTTGCAAATTGTGGCCTGCCCACCTGGCATGTTTGCCCATGTGACGGCCTAAAAATCGTATGGACTATGTAAAGTCAGAGTCAGTTGGTCTCTCAAGGCCTTAACTAATTAATAGCGGGCACACCTCTGTTTTCATTGCAAGCCCACCTAGAGAAATAACGCGAGTGTGTATTTACGCCGGGGCGCTCGTCCAATGTCAACACACTTTATTTCACGCACGGGTTTGTCGGGCACGTGCCCACACGCCAAGGGTAAAATTCGGCCCTTAGTTTTGTGTACTTGTAAAATACATTTTGTTTTATTCCTGGCTGTTTAGTCTGAACCACATCATCATTATATACTGTATATATGTTATCTGATTAATGAGAAATGTTTGTTATCTTTGGAAAAGATTGGGGATGTTGTGGGATCACTTTAAGAGACTGTAAATGGAGACTCACTGAAGGAAGTGATGTTATGTCTCATGTGACCCAGGAGCTGTGAGTGTAGACTAACAGAGTAGGACATGTATAGAATGTGCTCCTGTATTGGTGGTGTGTTTATATGTTGCAGTCTAAGTTATAACAAAGAATCCACATATTTGTTGCATATTGTTTGTATTGTGGCTCCTCTAGTTTATTCACACACTAAAAGAGCAAATAATATAACAGTTTTCAGCCTATGTTAAAGTATATTGTGGACATTGGTCAGTTTGAGTGGATGAGATGACTAGTACAAACTACAATTAAATGCACAACTTAACCACAGGAGTAAGTCTATGGCTTGCTTCCTAGTTGTCAAGTGACCCTGGTGCACAATGGGTATTTTGGTTCCATGGGAACAGAACAAAAACTACAACTTTTGTGATGTCTTTCTCATGCATAGTATTTTATACAGAAACTGAAAATTAAAGCAGTCAAGGCCCAGGCTCAAGACAAAAGTGAAAAACATTGTGGTAGAAACTTACAGCCAGTTTCAACATTAAGTATCTATATTAAGGGTAAGTTCATCAATGTCTTTGCCCCAGAACTGTGCATTGTTTGATGTCTTGATTATGTCCTAACTGTCTACGTTCACCTTGGTGGAAGAAAAATGGCATAAAAAAATGCCATGTAAAAATGTAATTAATGTAACAACATGCTGTTTTGGTGGTACTTTGTGAATGGTAGCTTTAGGGGGAAAATTGAGGAAATTTGATGTCTTTCTTTTCCCTGTTGCTTCCTTCTTTCATCTTGATATCTTCTGGGTGAACAGAACGGCAATTGATTTTTGCCTTGTAGTGATATGAGTGACATTTTGTAATTGTGATGTTCCTGGAGGCTACACCTCCAGTATAAGACCTCTGAAGGCATGAAGCTAACTTGTTTGAGACATGAGACTTATAATTATATAGATAAGTAGACTATACATTGCACAGGTTTCCTGTTCCCTTCAGTGTATTTTGAAAGAGCGGCTTTGCTTTTTTTGAATTGGCTCCAGGCTTGATGGGTGTGACAAGTTTTGATCAAACCAAATGGAGACCGTACAACTTGCTCACCCCTAAATTGGTATGTCTACTTTGATAGAAACAGCTTGTTTTGTGTAATGGACCCACCACTTTAAAGCAATAATGATAGACATATGACCACGAGGCAGACGCTGATTGCAAAATGCAATATTGAGGTTTTGAGAAAGAAACACACCACACCTTCGCTTTCCTTCATTTAGCCAGTGTTTATTTCTAACCAATACATAACAGGGAGGAGACATTATTTTATCCATAAGAAATAATTATTTCCAGAGAAACAAATATACAGTACACCAGACAGATGTTTGTTGTGTAAAGTCAGAGCACCAACATAATATATGCAGCGGAAAAAAAAAACAAAAAAATATGTCTGTGGTAAGTGCCCAACACAGTGCATTGTGAGTATGTGTTAGTGGAGTGGATTCCACTAATTTACCAGTGCTTTCTGCACACCATAATGGTATTGAAGTACAGTACCAATGGTTAACTTTGATCCATTGAAAAACTGATAACACTTGTTCTAACCACTAGTTGCACTAGAGCAGCTCCTTGAGTTTCAATGAGAACTTCTCACTTGTCCTGACAATGGTTTGTTGCATCTGAATTGATGCTGGAGTAAAGCAGCTAAGTTTTGGTCTGTCAGGACCAGTGACTGCATACAACAGATGAAACAAATACTATTTTTTTCAAAACATTCCCCACAAGGATCTTTTGATACACTTTGCCATTGCTGTGCTGGATACAGGATGTAAAGAAATATTGGGAAATATGGATGATTTGAAGAGATGGAGCCTAAAGGTCAGCAACTCATTATTAGACATCATATTGTCTAGGACTGATACCACCAAGCAATATAAAATATTTTCAAAGTGCTGTTTTTCTTTGAGTCTTTCTAAAAGAACAGTTTGTAATTTGCTCTGCATTGTTTTACCATCTCACAAAAAGTATTTATCAAATTAAGACTGACATATGTCACAATCATTTTTAAACCAGGGATTCAATAGTATGTCCAGCCAAACATTACTAAAAGGCTGTTCCTATCAGGGCACTTTAACTGATAAAGTTCTTTTGAGAAACACTGATAGATATGCAGACTTTTGACTGCAATATATTGATTTCAGATAGATTATTGCTGAGTAATGGAAGCTTTGTCATACCAATCATCGACATAGTTTTGGGTACGTGTGGTAGTTGCCATTAGGAAAATCTGTGCACAAAATCTACTTCTATCAATGTTGGCCATTCAGCGTCAATATTTGAGGCATGCATTCTGATTGAATTTACCTTTTTACTATGCCCACAGAACATCGGTTCCGTTTTTTTTAACCAGTGGAATTATGTTTTACTCGTGTTAATTAAGCTCGACCATCCTTTCCTGGTTGTTGGTCCAAAGGCATTTCTAGAAGCAGGGAGGCTCTTTCACAGAAGGGAATCACAACAATGGCAAGGGTATGCATTTCACAGATGCATTTGTTGTACTAAGTTCAATACCTGCACGTGGTTAGATGTTCTGTACTTCAAAATGGGACAGCTACATGAGCAAAGTGTACATCTCATTTAGGTTCCATATCCTATCATACCATTAAGATAATAAAATGGCTGTAACAACGGAATTGTAAAGTTGTAAAAATAACTTAGATGATAAAGTGTAAATATAAATTAAAAACAGATGACATTCTTAATAAATAACTCTACTATTTACATCTTTATATATTGCTAGGAAATTTAAATTAAACTAAATTAAAAGCAGCTAGTTTACAGGCATGAGGTACAGCAAAAGATATGATATTACAGTAGACTGTTACATTTATAACATTTTTTCAGCACTTCATTTGATTATTGTTTTCATGGCTTCCATAAGGTGCCCAACAGATAACTAGCATGAATAATAAATACCAGGTTTGTTCACAATGGCAGTTACCATATGAAAATATTTCCCCTCTCAAAGAAATCACAGCTTGACTTGCAATATGCAGACAGGTAAATGTTTGATCAGATACCAAGACTTCATGCACTCTTCTGGAAGATAGAAATGCCTGAACAGATTATGTGGGAACTTTCCAAATTAGTTCACCCCATTTGATTGTGAGGGAGACTGCTTTAAAACATACTGTTGTGACCAGCTCATTTGAAAGAAACATAGCCATCTTCCCACCAACAGTCGTGACTTGGTACTTCAATAAATGATAAGTATTCTGTATTTAGACTGAATTTATCTGCCTCCCATTACTGAAATATTTCAACGTTAAAAGCAGCAATATTTCTGTATGCTGTTAAATAACAACACATAAAAGCAAATATTGGTTAACTATCATAATACAATTTTGTAGATTATATAAAACAAAATAATTGTGATTAATTAGCGAAAGCCAAGGGTCTTCCCAACAAGCCTCACTGTCATATAAAATGTTTGAATGCAGGTGTAAGATTTAAGTATTTTTACGCCAACCTTTGCAACTTCTTCCAACTGTGTTTCCTACATCTGATTGTCCCTTTTTTAATGGCAGCTATCATGGCTAAAGTAATCACTTTTAAAAAATAAAAATAAAAGCGTGAGATATTATGTATGCAAAGCTTCAGGAAACTTAAAGCAATATTTCTTTTAAAAAATTGAATCAAAAACAAAAAATTACCTGTCTGACCTTAGCAGCTTTTCAAAAAAAAACACCGACGTAGACTTTTGTAAATGACTGTACAGAAAATCCAAATGCAGTTACCGAGCACAGTAAAAATACTGATTAAATACAATTAAGTGAAAGTTTATAACAGAAGTACAAGTAAACACATTAAACACTTAAACAATTGAATGTCAAAATGTTTTTTTACTCTTTTTTTCTATCTGGAGCTAATTCTATGCACGAAAATCAACAAGACATTACGTTGCAACTGTACACCGAAATCCTACTGAAAACTATAGTCTTTTTTTTCTAAGCACTAATGTTGTGGTAGTTTTGCTTTTCAATTTCGGTCCATGCAGTTTGCACAACCTCGTCTGTCAGGAGTTTGCAGCATGAAATCATTTGTAAAACAACACAGGTAAACCCTATAAGAACCGACAGTTAAAACCAGAGAAGGGAGGTAGCTTGGCCTCTTTTAAAGTTCCTTTGAAATTGGCATGTTCCATCTTTTTACATACCTCAACCAGCCAAAAGTATGAGCTACTCACTGAGGTCCTGCCCATTTGGTTTTATGAGCAAATACTGTTTTTGGGAAAGTTTAGACAAAAACCAGAAGTGTAAAAACAAGGGATATTGTCGCATGTGTATTAACTTTTTTTTTTACAGATTTTGCACTTTGTTCTTTTTGTTACAAAAAATAAAGCCAATGTCAATAATCTTACTGGCATGCACATGTTCAACATGAAAATCAAAATGTGCATCATTCTCCCAAGGCACTCCCTTGCAAGAATTTAAAGATATACACCTTTCTCAATTTACATTAAGCCATCATCATTAATGAGTCAGGTCTTGAAGTTACACTGTGTGAATATTACTTGAACACGTCTGTGCTTAATTTCTGTTCAGTGTTTTAACCAAGGCACTAACCCATTTAAAGGTGTTAACTTTGCTAGAGTGGACAAAATAATTTTGCATGAATGTGTTAAGTATTTTTATATTAATTTTCACATTTTATAGTTTCAGATCCTTAATCTTATGATTTGATTTATACTGTAGGCATATTGCTCTGTATACTCTGCCTGACAGCTTATTCTCCATGTGTTCTGGCTGCACTAAGTCTGCAATTTTTAAATTATTGCAAGGATATTACGGCCACCAGATGTGTTATTGGACGGTGCTCTTCAGGTAGATTCATTTTTGCATTTAGAAACCAATACTGGATGAAATTGCCATGAGTTTGTTGGCTGTCAACAGTCCTCTGTGTGGAATGTCAAAAGACTGTTGGTTAGCATTACTCAGATCTATTGACTTCAAAACCAAAGGCTTTAGATTTCTGGAGTTAATTTAAAATGCAATGTTGAAAACTGTTCATGTTATAAGGCTATAAATTACCCTTGACTTTGCTGGGTGATATTTAACATATTCATATGATAGACCCTGTTGCTATTTTATTTCTATGGGTTAATGTCTCTGTTAAAATAATGGGCAAAGGAATTTGATATGAATGCTTTAAATCATCATCCAACTGGAAGTCCTAGCCTGCGGTGATCGTACAGGAGCTGGAAAAAGGTATGAGAGGCTCAATTGCATAGCAATATAAGACAACATGAAGTATGGAATAAGCGGTCTTCTTATGATGCTCCCTACTTCTAATGGGCCATATACAATCCAACTATCCTCGTTCATCTCCTAAAGAAAGCTAAATAGCTGAATAAAACTTCCCCACAAGAGGTAAATTTTGTGTAACTTCTCTAAAGGCAAATAAGCCAAATCTTCAGAATGTCAGTAATGTTAGCAACAGATCTGGGCATTTTTGATAAAAAAAAATGACCAAACCCGTGGCCCCAACGTGATCTGTGCTCCGACTGAGTGTGGGCCGGAGACAAGGCTACAACTTTGCAACATGGAATCTCTGATTTCTGCTCCCTTTGAATGTGTCTCCCCACTAGCAGTGTGGACGCAGTGAATTAACCTCACGTTCCATTGAGCATCTGCCTCTATTTTTATACAGGCAATCTTGAGTTCCCTTCAGAATCAGATGTACAGACAGATTTTATTCGAAAGGGGGTTATCCAACCTAATTTGGTGGAAGTCTGTTACATACATCTAATATTCTGTGGAAAAATGTAGATACAATTTAGAAACATTAACTGCTACAGGAGCAGAAAGGCTAAGTCATGACACTTGGGTTAAGTGATCGGCTGATTATGCATGGCATACACACTTCAGAGATGTTACTTTTGTCAGCCAGTCACAAAGAATTTAGCACTCTCAGTAAATTAACGGTATCACCTTTCTTTCTACCTTTGGGCTGCATTTCTGAACTGCCAACTGAACTGAGTACTGTATTAATAGAAGTAATTAGTCTTCACCCCAAGCAATAAATGCCTAAAACAAGCATCCTGTGCTCCTCCTGGTTTCTCCCTCTCAAGAACTAAAGATAGTTTTGTTTTGGTCCACACCAATATATAAAAATGGTGTGTACTGTAGATCCAGTGAAAGCCTGGTCAGTGCCTGTGTTAAATCCTGACCGACAAACTGCCTCGCTCTTTCTGTGCCTACATGTGTCCTGCACCAATAGTCTGTGTATTCACTCTCCAGTCTGTGCATTTCATTGATAGCTATGTCTATACCATTATGACTATTGTCTAAATTTGCTTTTCGGAATATTTTTTAAGAACTGTTTTTTGTTTCGTCTCCTTGGTCCTATCGTTATCAGATTTTATCCACATAGGTGATACACTAAAGTTGCACTCGCTTACAATTCCACCCATATCTACTCATATAGTTTGAATACTTTGTGACAATAAAGTTTAATATAAATCTAATTAAAAGCATGCACACTGACACGCTCTCATGGATTACAGGATGGATACTGATGGAGGAGGCCAGTCAGCTCCCTACAATACCTCCATCCCTAGTTGCAGCATCCAGCAGTTTTTTAACAATTGTTTTAGCATTGGCAGTCGTGAAGTGTTTGTGTGCCAATTCCCAAAGCTCAGATCTCATGCATTTGGTGGCAACTCAGTGTAAAGCTGCCAGGTTGGCAAAGTCCAGCACCCAGCAGTTCTATTTGTTGGATGCCATCCTTGGCGAATCTGGAAGGTTTACCTGCTATTCCTTGGCTACGCGAGCCCTATGCTTTGTGAACTGGTCAGGGAAACACCACATTATCAATGATGTTAAAGCTTCAGGGCTCTCACCTCCCATCTCCTATCCTTACCCTGAAATTCATTTCCTGCAACAATCATCTTTTGTGTAAAATTAACTTCCTAACACCCAGTCCTAAGTTTGCCTTTCATTGATTCGAAACTCTGCTCATTTGAAATCATGTTTCATGGAAGAGGGTCTTTGGAATGATTGCATGTGGGTTGTTTTCCTTGAAATGTAGCAGATCCTTTTGGCTGGCACTGTTTTCAATGAAAATCTTAAGAGATGAAATCAAAGGGTTTTAAAATGAGGCTAAAGGTTTGCTTAAGGCAGACAGACTGAAGTTTGGGTTTGGTGTTAACCTGCTCTTACGTTGTAAGTAGGTCAGTTGTCCGGTAACAGCAGCAGCAGCCATGGTAACACAGCTGTTTCCTTTCAGAACTTTGTATTAATTTTTGCCTTCTATTTATTTGAGTTAATCCTTCTATGGACAATCATCTTTCTGCTTTATGTGGGTTGTTAAGTTTGTTTCACTTTCTCTGTCTAAAACTTCTCTATTTTTGGATTGGGTGGGATTGTATTTCAAACTGTACTTTTAAAAAATCTTTAAATACAGATCAGTTGGGGAGGGGGTGGGGTTAGATGCAGCCAGAAAAGGCTACTCAAGCAGGCATGAAACATGCTATTTTGGGGGCTTGTTCATTCAATGTGTCGTTTGTGTCTTTATTCTTTTCTCTCACTCCAGTCTTCAGACAAAAGGCAGACTAGCAGAATTGTGTGTGTGAGTATTATCTGGTCAGAGACATTTTCTCCTATAAGCAGCAAGGAATGTGTGGCTCTTCCAGTCTGCCTTCAGCTGTGTTCAGCTCCTGGCTCCTCGCGGCTAATGGTGGCTGTGGTAGAAGTTTTGTTGTCTCACTTTGCCGTGCTCCTGAGCTGCTGGGTCTCGGCAAGCACAATCTCCATGAAGTTCACAAGACATCGGAAAGGGTATGACCTGCAAGGCATAGGATTCCATTAGAGGCTTCTCGAGAGATGGTGTGCAACATGTGATGGACAGTTTAGATCATAAAATGATAAAATAGCATGTCTAGCTGCCAACACCATGTCCTTTGCTTCATCATTTATTCGGTCACAGGAAAATGTTCTTGCGCATTATAGATACGATGACACATTGCATCTTACTCCATTAGCGGGCACTGTCAGGTAGCACTCCGCCTTCACCTGGAGAATATCAATTTAAAAACAGAACTGAAGAAGTCACTCATGGGTTATGTGATGGTTGGGTCCCATGGTGTATTCTCTCTGCATTCATATGTCATCCATTACACATTGCCAGTCCGGTACACTGCACATGAGAATGTTTTATATAATAACCACACTTCAAAAGTACTTAATTGGCTGTAAAGTGCTTTGGGATGTCTTGAGGTTGTAAAAGGCACTATAGAAATAAAGTTTGTCTTTTCTTATGAAAGGAGAGCTTTTAAGTTAATGAAACAGTTATCTGTCTGCCTGACTTCAAGTTAATTTTTCAAAATTGTCTCAGCTTTTTCAAGTAAAAACATGGCTGAATTTGTTTTATTCTTTCATGGGATGTGGCAAGGCCAGCATTTGTTGCCCATCCTCAACTGCCCATTGAACTGAGTGACTTGCTAGACCATTTCAGAGGGCAGTTAAGCAAGAACTACATTGCTGGGGGTTTGGAGTCACATGTAGGCCAGCAGATTTCCTTCCCTAAAGGGCATTAGTGACCCAGATGGGTTTTTGCAGCAATCAATGATTATTTTATGGTGACCATGAAACTGAGACTAGCTTTCTTCCAGATTTATTAATTGAATTTAAAATCCACCAGCCACTGTAATGGGATTTGAACTCACATTGCCCAGAGCATAAGCCTGGGTCTCTAGATTACCGGTTCAGTAAGATTCCCACTATGCCATCATCTCCGCATCTTTTCCACAATGTTCCAAATAGTGGAAGCAGTAGTTGGGGCATGTCGAATAGTGAATGAACATGTGAGGAGGAGGTTGTCAAATAGAATTAATAAGGGAGTTCTTTGTATGTGGCTATGGATCAGTCACAGCATTTAAGAGTGAATCTACTGAACCACAGGAAAAAAAATACTTCTATCAAAAAAATGTTAAAAGCAGGTGTTGTTCAACTACATCCCCATGACAATGTAGGCCCAGACTTTATTCCATGTTTCGTCGTTAAGGATCTATAAAGTATTTAAAATTATTAACTTTAATACTTAATACTGATGTCTCCTTGTTCAGGACAAAAGAGTGAAGACTGAAATTTTGGCTTCCTGGTGGCTTATTGTACAATCCATGTTATAAGTCTTGTGTGGCACAAATGATTCCTGCCTGTAAACTTTATTTCTTGTTGTCACAAAGATTGCCAATGTTTCTGTGTCGAACTTTGCTATACTAAACCGGAACGTCAATATATCCCAATCAATTTTACCAAGTCCTCTGTCATGATGTGGCACAGACTCTGGCCATTAGGTGGCTCTATAGAGCAGGTCCCTTTCATCTCTGTACTCCGTGGCCAACTTTCCTATATATTTTTTAAGTTATACACATTGACTGACTGTGGGGAAATTCCATTTACGAGGAAGTAAATTTTTTCTGTTCATGTGGATATTTCTTTTCATGTGAATTTTCTTTTGGAAATTCCAATGTGCGTCAATACACTGTAGGAGTTATTTTCTGCTCCTGTTTAAAATTTATGGTTGGAAAACCATGGGGAAGTGCGTGCCTTAATTTTGAGATGTCCTGCCAGTGAGTAGGGCTCCCAGCCAGAAATGAAATGCCAGAAATTTACACGTTATGCATGCAACATCTAAATCTTTTGCACTTTCCTGTTGTTTAGTGTGGAAGATTTGTTCATATTTATCAATCTGGATAGTAAAAGATAAGACATCAGGGAGCAGCACTTCCAACCAGTGAAGTTCATGTATGACCACTTAGTGTGCTCGTGCTACGTTCTAGCATTCAATACTCTTATACTGATGTTAACCTATTTTAGATAAAACTGGATGGGATGAGTGGCAACCTCAACTATTCTTGTCCTGGGAGGGGAAAACAAAAGATGGAATGATTCCTAAAAAAAAAATTAAAATATATCGTTTTGACGTACAGAAAGATCCAGTTGCTTTTTTATTGACTCCCCACTCCCCTCAATCCTTATCAATAGCAAAGGTTTTAACAGCTTATTATGTTCAATGTAGAGAGGGATTTGTCCAATCTGGGCACTGAGGCATAAATGGCAATTAGGCAGAGTCAGCATGGCTTTGTGAAAGGGAAATCATGTTTAACCAATTTATTAGAGTTATTTGAAGGAGTCACATGCGCTGTGGTAAAGGGGAATCGATGGATATACTGTGCTTAGACTTCCAGAAGGTGCCACATTGAAGGAGAAAATATGCAGAAAATAAAAACTCATAGCATAGGGGGTAATATATTGGCATTGATAGAAGATTGGCTAGCTAACGGGAAACAGAGGGTAGCCATAAATGGATCTTTTTCTGGTTGGCAGGATGTAACAAGAGGTGTCCACAAGGATCGGTGCTGGGGCCTCAACTTTTTACAATTTATATAAATTACTTGGATGAAGGGACCGAAGGAATGTTTGCTAAATTTGTTGACAACACAAAGATAGGTAGGAAAGTAAGTTGTGAAGAGGACGTAAGGAGGCTACAAAGTGACATAGATAGGTTAAGTGAAGGGCAAAGACCTGGCAAATGGAGTACAATGTGGGAAAATGTGAAATTGTCCATTTTGGGAGGAAGAATAAAAAAGAAACATATTACCTAAATGGTGAGAGATTGCAGGGCTCTGTGATTCAGAGGGATCTGGATGCCCTCGTGCATGAATCACAAAAGGCTAGTATGCAGGTACAGCAAGCAATTAGGAAAGCTAATAGAATGTTATCATTTATTGTGAAGGAAATTGAATATAAAAGTAGGGAGGTTATGCTTCAGTTGCACAGGGCATTGATGAGACCACATCTGGAGTACTGTGTACAATATTGGTCTCCTTATTTAAGGAAAGATGTAAATGCATTAGAAGCAGTTCAGAGAAGGTTTACAAAGCTAATACCAAGAATTTTTAAGGCAGAACTAGATAGATTCTTGATTAACAAGGGGAGTGAAAGTAGACGGGAGGTTACAATCAAATCAGCCATGATCTTATTGAATGGCAGTGCAGGCTTGAAGGGTGGAGTGGCCTACTCCTGCTCTTAGTTTTGTGTGTTTTTTTGCATTTCTCTTTGCCTTGGGACATTTTACTAAATTCAAGATAGTATATGAATGCAAGCTATTCTTGTTATTGTCATTGTTAAGAGGAAAGCCTAGGAATGGTATTGAGATGGAGACAGTAACCTTTGTGCACTGGCTGCTCCATCTTGTTTTTTAATCTGGTTTTATAATTCCACCATGAAGGTCCATTGGGAGCTGGACACCCAGAGCCCTTACAAGTGAGGGAATCTGGTGCTGCAATTCAACTGGGGAACTGCTGTCAGTTTGTGAAGGGTCAGCCATTCCACTGGGACAATGAAGGCTGTGCCATTTATTTTCATAAGTGGAGCCAGTGGAAAGTAAACTGCATTTTTTTTAACCAAATGGGACCTTGGAACTAGTCACATTCAACAAGTCTCTTTCCTGCAATAATCAGGTAACTTTTGTCTAACTCAACAGATCTTATTCACCCTGGTCATTGAAGGACTGAAGGGTTTATGAAAGGTACCAGTACTTCCTTAGTTCCACCCTGTGCTGTTCAGCAGCCAGTGATACATGACAATGCAACCAGTGCAGTTGTGGAAACAAAATAAAGGTGACAAGGTCATTTAACATAAATATCACAGAGATCACTGGATGCCGATATTGTCTTCCCAATTCCTTGTCAATACTACAGATACCTGTTGTACCATATTTAAGTCTAGCACTCACAATAAATGCTCTTAAGTGCCCAAAACTGTGTTATATGTCAACTGTGTCAATGAACAAGTTTGAAGCAACTACTGTGTCCCAAGAGGTCAACAAGGCAGATAGTTTCTGGGTAAGAGTGCAACCAAAGTTCAATTAATCACATTTCTTGGCACAGTTGATAGCGTAATATTTGCTATTCAACAGGATTTATTTTGTTTAATTATATCCAGGTGATGGATATTGACCGGGGATTCACTTATGCTTTTATATAGTGGGAACAGATGGAAACTGTGGTGGCTAGGTTAGGAGGTGCATTTTTTTAATATGTATCTATGTAAATAAAACTTATAAAAATGTGTGGCAATTGACTCCAGTTCCATCCTTCATCACCTGGCTTTCTGGAGTAGAGCAATGAGTACCAAGCTAAGGGAGAAAGCTGAGCTAAAATGGCACCAAAAGTTATTTGGTCGACATTCTGTTTCAGAAACAACTATTATGTGAACTTGAAATAAGGAATTAAATTGTAATCACTGAATGTTTTGGAAACTGTTCCATATTACAATCTATTGTTCTATGCACTGTGCCAGAAGTGGAAAACAATTGATTTAAAAATCCAACCAGCTGAACATGGATGTTGCCTTTTGGCTTACCACACATGCCACAAGTGAAGTAGTCGAATTGAAAGCTCCCTTCTTCAAAAGCTGACACAGCTGGTTAGCCCTGTCTTTTACAGGGCCTACTTGTGTGGTTTGAAGCATCTATTCACAACCAAAACAGATTGAGAGCACTAGATGGCATAAACTCATTTGATCTCTGTCTAGCTCAATAGCTGGTGGATAGCTGCAATATTTTTGTACATTATTTGGTTTTCAAATGTGGCTTTATGTCAATAAAACATCCCAAATGAAAGCCCATGGCCAGAATTTCAAGGGTGTGGTTTATTCTTTGCACAAAACAATCCAAGATTTCTTTACCGCCAAACAATTGCATAAATTCATTTCGAGTGCAATGCTACACCTTTTTGTAGCTTTTTAGTATAAGGGCCACTTAACAAAAACTTTGGCTGCATTTACAATTTCACCATCACATTGATGTAATTTTGGCTGCAACTCAACACAGAAGTGATAGATAGCATCAATCAGGAGACTATCAAGTGCAGAAATGCCCTGAGGTGAGCCCTCCACCACAACACCATTTCACACAGGCTTAAATTCCCAAAGAAGAAAAATCCATCCTTAGAGCCATTGCCAAAGAAAACATGCTTTACAGTGAAATCTGGCTCCTGTAATGATATATGAGAAATACTGTAACATCTTATATCCTGTACAAGATACTAATTCCAGACCTCGACCGGTCACTGCCAGTCATTAAAATGATTTCCACTGTGTGCTACAGGTTATACACAACCTACCTGTGCTGCATTGGCATTTTTGGGGGGTTAATACAAGTTAAAGCTGTCTCAGCAATTAGCTTCAGTTTCAATTACTCACGTGCACTGCATAACTGTGACATCTCCATTTTCCATACCAACCAATTGATTCCATTGGTGGTCAGGGGGAGAAGTTTCTGGGTAGAAATTGTAGCATTATTTCAGGCATACAATTGGTGGAACCTTATGAAACCTGCCTAGATGGAGCTGGAAGTGATACCAGAAGGGAAAACTGGGCGATCTCACCAGAGGCAAATGAATGACTGAAGCAGCTATGTGCCCAGCAGCAGCAAATAACCTATTAGTAGCAATTAATTAGCCACTTGAGATTGGCGATCCTGACAAGATCCTACTGGCAGTGGCAGACAAGCCCCACGCTGTGGTTGAAGATGGCCTTCCGGTGGTAGGCCAGTGAGGCCTCCTCTATTTTTAATCCATCCACCCCCAGAGCCACTTCTGTCACAGGGCCACGGCTGCGACGTCGGGCTGCAAATAATGTCAATCATTTCATTTATCGTGCCTCCATCTTGAGGTGCCCTCACGTTCCCTTGCCTGTTGCAGCAGTGTCCACTTCTCCCACGGGTGAATGTCAACAGGGCTTTGCTGTAGGCCTCCCCATTAGGCCAGAAAGGCCACTGGAATACTGGTTTCTTTATTCATCACATCAAGAAAGTTCACGCAGGCAGGCAGCCGGACATCACCAGCATGGTAAGGACCTGCTTTTTGTCCCAATCTCAGAAAATCTTCAAAAGTGGTAAGATTCTGCTCAATGGGTACAAAAGCATGTCAGTATGAGTGGAACAGCCTGTGTTCAATCTGTTCAGGCACTGATTCCATGACCAAATTTGTGGGGCCCGCTTTTAAGCAGATGCCTAACATGGGTTAGGACCTTTTTCAGAAATTAGTTACCTCATTAACAGGCCAGACATTGGGTCGACCCCACTCAGGCTTCTTCAGTGGTCCCTGTGGCCGCCAATAAAAGTTATTTTTTCAGAGCTACTGCTCTGTGAAAAACCATTCGAGTACTTGCACAGACCACTGCTTAAACAAAAAATATACAGACCACTGCTTAAACAGACAATATACCTCAGGAAACAAAAAGGCTATTAGGCCCAAACTGTCCATTACTTTATGACCATTGAAATCAACTACACACTTTCTCCCTGTATCTCTCAATGTCTTCCCTCCAGAAAAACACCAAATTGCTTCTCAAACCTATACCTATGCCTTCAATTGCTTTTCCTGGTAACAAGTCTATCAACCTTTAGCTGGAAAGGGTCTTCCTGGCTTCCCTTCTTTTGTATTTTTTGGTTGTACCTTTGGTATTTAAAGCCAGTGAGCAATGTTTCTGGATCAACTTTGTTGATTCCTTTAATCTGGAGCCACTTCCTTGGCCTCTTCCTTGGGCCAGTGCCGATTGACAAACAGCTGGCTGCTCTTGCCAGCTCTGCGACAAGTAGAAGCTGCCATGTTGCCAGTTATACAACATCGCAATGAGAAGATAAATTAAGATGCAATCAGGAACTGAACCACCATCACTGTGACAGAAAAATGAAGTATGTCCTAAAGGTGCCCTCACTTCCTCCAACAATAGCTAAACTTGATTATATCTGCTCAACATTATATGGCTGAAAAATGTCAGTCCAACATCTATGCAAATTACAAAAGAATAAGGAAGCGCAAACATTCCTGGATTGAAATGCTGGTCTTGGTGACAGTGAAAGGTTGGGGGGGGGGGGGTGGTGGTAGTTTGTGGAGTGGATGGGGTAGTCTGGTGGTGGGCTGGGGTTGGGATTGGGGGCTAGTGGGCGGTGTGGCAGGGTGTGAAATACTCCAGCTGCCTGCACCACCTGGTCCCTTTGCGTCTAGTGCAATGCCATTTGCCCATAGTCTTCCTGTTACTCGAAGAGGCTGGTTGGGTCAGATAAAATTGAGTTTGTCTCTTTCTATTGTGCTTTACAAATGAATACTCGGCCGGGTACTGTTTGAGTTTTGTAAGTTTGGATTGTGGAGCAGCATTTCATATTGCTAGCGCAGGATGATATTTATTATTTAATACAGTGAGCCTATCTGAAATTGATGGCTTCATTCCGTGTTGTGTGTTTGTTTGAAACAGCTGTAGCTGGGATTCTTACAGCTGGAATCAGTCCTTGATTTCCAGTCCTCAAAGAGCTTTTACAATTTTACCCAAGTTTTCTCACAATAAAGTACAGTCTTGAAGAACATTTGCACATGGCAGACTTGAAGGCAATTACTATTTGCAGGGTTATTAGACTCAGTGCCACAAAATCAGAACCGTTTTTAAGTTAGGGGCTCATTGCAGTATTTTTGTCATGGGCCTTTAATTTAGTTTTGTGTGCTAATTGCCATCAACAACATGTTGACATTATAAAGCGTGAGCTCAGGCAATCTTTGCCATACGCTGGGAATCCCATGGAACTGTCAAAATGCGATCCAAGTTGCCTAAGAAAACTGGTAAGGCCAATAATGGTTTGTAAGAGTAACTTTACAAATGCAGCACAGTTAACATAATACTCTCACTGAGAACAGTTTTCTCTTGCTTTCCCAGGCAAGACTGGAGGGAGCAGATGTCAAATTCTAAGACTAGAAATCTCAATCTGTGGGTGTACCTACACTATATGGGACTGCAGCGGTTCAAGAAGGTGGCTCACCACCACCTTCTCAAGGGCAATTGGGGATGGGCAGTAAAAATGCTGGCCCAGCCAGTGATGCCCATGTCCTGTGAAAGATTTAAACAGAATCAATCCACAGTTGGAATAGTGCTAAGGTTTCAAGAGTATCCTTGGCCAGACAATATTTCAAATATCAAAACAGTGCACAATACTAACATTACTGTCTTGTATTTTCTTTTGGTTTTCTAATCATTTGTATTTGTTTTACCCTTGAATGCATAGAATGTGATTGGCTTGGAGGGTTATATTGGTAAATTCCCATCTTAAGCGCTCCTGCCATTAGTTGTTGCCACACCAAGTTCTGCATTCAAGCATTACAGAAGGAAATATAACCTTAGTGTGAGGAAATCAAGTTAACATTTCTGGATATATGAAAAGAGAGGAGAGGTGCTTCAGTTCCAGCTACATCTTTTAATTTCACTGTATTCCATTGTCACTCAGGCTCATTCAGCCACTATGCCCAGTGATGTCGTTTGCAAACAAAAATATTTGAGATCATAAGGGTCATATTGTACAGAAAGAGGCCATACAGCCTATCATGCCTGTACTAGCTCTTTGAAAGAAATATCCATTGAGTCCCAGTCCCCTACTCTTCCACCATAGCTCTGGCACTTTTTCCGGTTCAAGTCCATGTCCAATCCCCTCTGAAAGTTAGTATTGAACTTACCTTCCTGTATTTTTTGGCAATTTATACTGAATTGTTTGAAATATTTATGAATGGTAGAGCTCATTACCATATGGAGTGATTGAGGTGAATAATAACATAGATGCATTTACGGCAAAGCTAGGTAAGAACATGAGGGAGAAAAGAATAGAAGGATATGTTGATGGTGTATAATCAAGTAAGCAGAGTGGAAGAAGGCCGAAGTGGAACATGAACACTGAACAACCTGGGCCTGTGCTTATAAATCAATGTATTTTTCCTTAAATGGTGCTAATGGGCATATAGTTGGGAAGAGATATGAAACTGGAAAAAAGAACCATACAAGCAACGCAGTCACTGAAGTGCATCAGGTTAACAATAAAAGGGTTGAATACCCTACAGGCGATTTTCTTTTTGTGTACAAGTGTAGAATGGGAGTTCTATAATAATAGTTTGATTTGCTCAAAGGCCCAGCCTGAATAACTCCTCTGAACCATTTCCCACTAGCTCAGTCATCACTTCTTTCTGTCATTCGAAACTTTTAGTTTAAACAATCTGCAGAAGTAAAGTGAAAGGTGTTGAAGTTCATCAGGATCATTTGATCCTTCTGCAGGTTCACCAAAAGAATCCTCTTTACATCCGCTAGGTCAGAACGATTCACACTTTTTATCTAAATTGGCTGCTTAGGTGCCACATGGGCCAATGTTCATATTAACTGGCATTTATCTCATATGCCAAACCTAACCAAGCTGTGCATGGTGTTCTGATTGAGGATTTGCCTACCAATGCGATTATAGCACTGAGAATAGTCCTTGCTCAAGCTCCAAGCAAAAGAAATTCAAACCTACAGAGCGAAAACCTTAAGTACAAATAGAATTGAAATACAGTTGTACAGGGTTTTGGCGAGGCCATATCTGGAATACTGCATGCAGTTTGGGTCTCCATGTTTAACCAAGGATACAGTTGCATTGGAGGCGGTACAGTGAAGGTTCTCTAAATTGGTCCCTGGGATGAGGGGGTTGACCTATGATGAAAGACTAAGTAAATTGGGCATATATCCTGTGGAGTTTAGATGAATGAGAAGTGATCTCATTGAAGCCTACAAAATTCTGAGCGGGTTTGATATGCTAGGCGCTGAGAGATTGTTTCCGCCGGTCGGGAGTCTAAAACATGGGGGCATAGTCTCAGGATAAGGGGCCAATTATTTAGGACTGTGGTGAGGAGAAATTACTTCTCTACCCCAGAGGGTTATGGATGCTTTTCTATTGAGAACATTGAAGTCTGGGAAAGACAGATTTTTGGTCTGTCAGGGAATTAAGGGATATAGGGAGCAGGCGGGAAAATGCCCTAGAGCAGCCATGATTGTGTTGAATGGTGGAGCAGGCTCAATGGGCCATACGGTCTACTTCTGCTCCTATTTCTTGTGTTCTTGTCATCCTGAATTGCCTCAGTTTCAAGGGTTCAATTGTCAGGGCTCAAGTGTGATATGGTGCACGAGATGTGGTTTGGACAATGTTGCTCTAGACTGTCAAGTTTATCACCTTGCAGTGGTTATATTGTCTCTTTTTAAAACAAAAAAACAAGGATGTGGGAAGTCAGAAATAGCCGAGGAAAATGCTGGCAAAGAACAATGGGTCAGTCAGTGTCTGAGATGGAAAAAGCAATAGTCATGATAGCTAACCGAACTTTACTCCCCCAGGTAGCCAGTTGGGCTCCAGTGCATTCATCTTAAATTAAAGTTAGTACTCGGTCATTGTAACTGACTGAATTTTAAGTCCATCAATTTTAATCTGCTATATTCTCCTAATGGCAATAAGGAAAAAGGAACAATCTGTACTTTGAACAATACCAATGCCATTCTTGAGTTCATTGTTTATAGCAATAAACAAATGCTACCATGAATGACAACAAATTCATAGGTGGCAATACTGAATTAAATTGATCTTTTCTTTAGGGCAGTTCTCACAAGGAATCATCTCTTGAATCATTTGCTTGAAACTGTAGAAAGGCATGCAGTCTGCCTTTAAAAACCGCCTGGCCCCCATTTTGTTAGCTGGCATGCTCAGCCCTGACTTTGGGGTGGGATCAGGTTAAGCACTTGAATTTTCTTTAATTTACAAAACTAAAGCAGTGTGGAGTGTTAACCAAATTACTGACTGAAAAGGCTTATTGTTGTAAAAGAAATGTTGCTTTTTAAAAATTGCAAAAGGTCTGAAAGATTTCTTTAAAAATAAAGTGCTTTTATTGCGTTACTGTACTCTTGATCATTCTTTGGTCTGCATGGTCTGACCCCCACTGAGAATTGGTATGTTCCATATTTTTCTGGCATATTTTAAACTACGGCCCCTTAAAGACTTTGCTTCCCTTCTGTGAGGAATCCAATACTCTGAGCTCATAAGCTCTGCTTCAGTCCAAAGAGTTCAAAAGGCTCTGATGTTTGTTAGGCCCCACTACCCTTTCACCGTGGCCCCAACTCACAGGAGACCTTGTCTCAGATTGTTCAACTTTTACTTCTGGCTAACATTAAAACGAAAAAACAACTGGGAGATTACAGTCAGTGAAAAGCTGGGGCAGGAAGGGAATTAAACGAAGATGAAGGTGGTATCTAATCAGCAATGGCTGGTGTCTGAGTCTGCCTTTTCTTACCTACAGCACTTGTGCAAGTGAACCCATGGGTTTTGTAGGTCAGTCAATTTCCCCACTTCAATTTTATGTTTTGGTAACATATTTAAAACACTTGCACAGGTATTTTCTTTGAGATTTCTGCAGTGTAATATGTAAGTTGTAAATGCATCCTAAGCGCTAGTTCTTTTCTGAACATATAACATTAAAATGGCAGTTTGCATGCCAAGGCCAAGATTATAATAAAATCAATATTTTTTGGTGAGGCCTTAAAAGACTCGCCACTAAGCTGCCCCAGTCAGTCTGTCTATGTAGTGTTGTATGTGTAATACTGTTGAATAACAAGCATGTCAAATAAAGAATTGGCTCTGAAGTGTACTTCACCGTGGGTAATGCAAAAGTAAATGGTTTATTTTCTTAGTTTTCAATCACTCGGTACCAGTGTTAAAAAAGAGTTAAAGGAAGTACAAAGTACAAAGTAAAAATAGCAGTTTTAAGAGTAGTGTTCATGCTGATATGCCTCTATTTGTCTGTGCACGATTGTGAGATACAGTTGCCGATTCATTTTTGATAAGTCAGGAATAAGTGGTGGGGGTGGTGTGACAGGGAAGGGTGGTTCATGTAGTCACTTGCTTAAAAGAACTGAAAATATGGAACTGCAACTGTGTGCCCTCAAAGAGAGAATTAGGAAGAAGTATGTGTTAAGCCCGATCTGACCCCATCTGCTTTCTCAGATGGATTTAAACTTTACATGCCAAACAGCGAAAGCAGCATGTGATAGGTCCCCTAACAAACAGATCAGGTCTAAACTCTGCAGTCCTGTCATGAATGGTGGTTGACAATTAAACAACTAACAGGAGGAGGAGACTCCGCAAATATCCCCATCCTCAATGATGGGGGAGCCTAACGCATCAGTGCAAAAGATAAGGCTGAAGCATTTGCAACAATCTTCAGCCAGAAGTGCCGAATGTATGATCCATCTTGGCTTCTTCCAGAGGTTCCCAGCATCACAGATGCCAGCCTTCAGCCAATTCGATTCACTCCACGTGATATCAAGAAACAGCTGAAGGCACTGGATCCTGCATAGGCTATGGGCCCTGACAACATTCCAGCAATGGTACTGAAGAATTATGGTTCAGAACTAGCTGTGCCCTTAGCCAAGCTGTCTCAGTACTGTCCCAGTACAGCAACAACACTGGCATATACCTGACAATGTGGAAAACTGCCCAGGTATGTCCTATACACAAAAAGCAGGACAAATCCGACCTGGTCAATTATCGCCCCATCAATCTACTCTCTATCATCAACAAAGAAATGGAAAGTGTCGTTGACAGTGCTATCAAGTGGCATTTAACCTGCTCACCAATGTTCATTTTGGATCCCGCGAGGGCCACTCAGCTCCTGACCTCATTACAGCCTTTGTCCAAACATGGACAAAAGTGCTGAACTCCAGAGGTGAGGTGAAAGTAACTGCCCTTGACATCAAGACAGCATTTGACTGAGTGTGGCATCAGGGAGCCCTAGCAAAACTGGAGTCAATGGGAATCAGGGGAAAACTCTCCACTGGTTGGAGTCATACATAGCACAAAGGAAAATGGTTGTGGTTGTTGGAGGTCAATCATCTGAGTCCCAGCACATCACTTCAGGAGTTCCTCAGGGTAGTGGCCTAGGTCCAATCAACTTTAGTTGCTTCATCGATGACCTTCCCTCCATCATAAGGTCAGAAATGGGGATGTTCGCTGATGATTGCACAATGTTCAACGTCATTTGCAATTCCTCAGATATTGAAGTGATCCGTGCCCATATGCAGCAAGACCTGGACAACTTTCAGGCTTGGGCTGATAAGGGGCAAGTAACTTTTGTGCCATTCAAGTGCCAGACAATGACCATCTCCAATCATCTCTCCTTGACATTCAAAGGCATTACCATCGCTGAATCTCCCACTATTAATGCCCTGGATGCTACCACTGACTAGAAACTAAATTGGACCAGCCAAATAAATACTGTGGCTACTAGAGCAGGTCAGGGGCTGGCAATTCTGCAGTGAGTAACTTACCTGCTGACTTCCCAAACCATGTCCAACATCTACAAGGCA
Organism: Carcharodon carcharias; assembly: GCF_017639515.1. Classification (NCBI taxonomy): domain Eukaryota; kingdom Metazoa; phylum Chordata; class Chondrichthyes; order Lamniformes; family Lamnidae; genus Carcharodon; species Carcharodon carcharias. The sequence continues at coordinate 136,763,263 of NC_054474.1, forward strand.
CAAGTCAGGAATGTGATGGAATACTCCCCACTTGCCTGGATGAGGGCAGTTCCAACAACACTCAAGAAGCTTGACACCATCCAGGACAAAGCAGCCCACTTGATTGGCACCCCATCCAACACCTTCAACTTTCACTCCCACCACCAATGCACAGTAGCAGCAATGTGTACCATTTACAAGATGCACTGCAGCTACTCATCAAGACTCCTTCAACAGCACCTCCCAAGCCCACGACCATTACCATATAGAAGGACAAGTGCAGCAGATCCATGGGAACACACCACCTGGAAGTTCGCCTCTAAGCCACTCAACATCCTGACTTGGTAATATATCACAATTCCTTCACTGTCACTGGGTCAAAATCCTGGAATTCCCTCCCTAACAGCACTGTGGGTGTACCTACACCACATGGACTGCAGCAGTTCAAGAAGGCAGCTCATCACCACCTTCGCAAGGGCAATTAGGGATGGGCAATAAATGCTGGCCAAACCAGCGACGCCCACATCCCATGAATGAACTTTTACAAACATTCCATTAAAAATATCAACATTATTTAATGAATAGTTGGGGAGCTTGCCTCAGTGTCCTAACCAGCATTTAGCCCCCAAACAAAAACAGGTTTTCTAGCCATTTACTTCTTTGCTATTTGTAGGACCTTTCTGCGCATAAATTGGCTGCTGTGCTTCCAACAGCCACTTATAAGCTACCTTTTGTTTCTTTAATGAGGGATTGTAAAGTTGCTCAGTTTCTTCTCATTTCCACCATTGTTTCTGGCTGACTGGACTCTGCCAGCAAGGTGTTCACTACCAGCAGCACGACAGGCAACCCCCATTGGCTAGACAGAGGACCATGTCCTATTTTTCTCCCAGCTGTGAGTTTGTCAGCCTTGATATTAGCATCTCCCTGCTTAGCACAGGAACTGATTGCAGCGAAGGGCTATTTGCTTTTGCTCCAATGGGCAGCACCTCTATACTTGAAATCTATATGCTATGTAGCATTTTTCCCTTTACCAATGCTTCTCGGGAGGTGAGTGATTAAAGTTGGCTGCTGCCAGTGACTACAACACAACTCTATAAAGTTGCAGACTGCAAGGCTGCCAAGATCATTTCAACAAAACATTTTTTTTGCTGAAGGTTTTAAGAGGACAAAGTTCATGTGGAAGCATCAAAATGATGGTCTGACTTTTCAGACACTTTTAAACAACTTTTCTGAAAACAGTTTCAGAAGTGATAGATGTCGTTCATCTGGGCCACGAAGAGAAATCATGGGCCCCAAAGCTTCTCCTGTTTCTGGGCCCCCTATCCCCTCTCTGCCCTTTAACCCTTCCCCTCAATCATGCATGCTATTTCTTCCCCTTTCAAGATTCACCAATCAATTCAGCAAACAATTGCAGTGAGGTCCTAGTAAAATGATAACTCCCAGCGTTGGCATCTGGTTACAAATATTATCTGATATATATGCAGCATGGGTCATTAATATTAAGAGCAGCAATGGTATAATACCTTGTTAGTTTGTGTGTGCCCTATAGTTGATCCCACCGTGACTATTAAACAAACCAGAGAGTACAATTTTTTGTTTAACAGCATTGTGCCATATTGTTAATTTGACAGGAAAATATCCAATTAGTTACTTATTACACTGTGCAGGCGACAACACTGATTTCGGTGACTGCCTCATTGACATGTCCTGTACATTGCACCATATATACAGTGACAGCAAATTCAGATTTGGGGGAAAGATACTTGTAACCCAGAATACAGGAAAACCTTGCAGTTTTGTTTTATATATTTCACCTACCTGTTCTGTACAGAAAAGAAAGACTGTCTCCATGCTGCAACTCATATTGTTACATTGTTGAGAGTTGTGGAAGGGAAAGAGGGAGGGAGGGAGGGGAGAAGGAGATGGGAAGGTCCCATTTATTTGCTGCAGCCTAAACTCCTTCCTCCCTTCTTCCCTGGAGACACAGATACAGCACTTCACTCACCTTGCTCAAGATAACTCAGTATCAGTAGCAACAAAGTTCCAGTTCCCTGGGAGCGGCTCGTGCTGTGGCCATGAACGACTGCCAGGTTCGGCCTGGCACGAGGTTGAGTGACAGCTCCCCTGGGCCTACTCCGGCCTCATTACCGGTGGAGACCTCCTCCTGTTCTTCCATTTTCTGTTTTTTCTCCTTAGCCTCCGAAGATATTATCACAGTGCAGAGTAATTGTTCTAGTTCCTCCAATCACAGGTTGGAGAATGTCTATTCTCAGGTTTCCTCTCTCCCACCCTTGCTGTTCCTCCAATCATAGATTCTGTCTCTGGGGGAGCCAATCATAGATTCCGTCTCTGGTGGGGCGGTAAATTTGGAGAAAGGGAACCTGTGATTGGAGGAGTTGGAGCAATGGCTAACTTGAGCGCTGAATGCACAGTCTTGTCTTGTCTCATCAGGCTTCCCAATAGATTGCATTCAACAGATCTTAACAACTTCAAGGGATGGTAACATGAGAGCTTCGAAAGAAAGGCCTCAGTAGCACAATTGCATCTGCAGATCTGTTCATACATTATAGCTTGTTCATTTCTTTTCCATACATAAAATGAAGTGCATTGCTAGACAGCTTTTACATGACAGTCAAACACAGCACCTGAACGGAAATGCAGGAACAGCTTATGGTATGGTGGAGTCTCTGAGCTTCATTTCCCTCCACCTGAGGCTACAATTGCTCACAGCCTTCAGACGAAACAAATAATCACAATAATAATCCAGGCGGTAGAAGTTTTTTGACAACTTACCTATTTGCCTGTTCAGCTTTGTAATTACAATATTTCACAGCATTGTCCTTTTCTAAGAGGGGTTCTAGGAACTGTTCTCGGTATAAAGGGTGAGAGAAGTGTTTACAGTGTTTGGAGAGAGTTGGGTTGAGTCGCCCATTATGCACCCCTCTTCCTATTCAGTCTTACTTACTCAGTAGAAGTTAATACGAGGCGTATAGTATAATGGGAAACTAAATCAACCCCTCCTGTTTTACGGCTCTGAATGAATCCACTCGCACCTCCATGTATGTCCAAAGTGAGCTTAGCTAGGTTCAGGATGCAGTTTTACTTTGATAAAGGGGAATAAACCTGTCCCTCAGATTAAGCGGGATCCCAGTGACCAGCGTTCTGTAAGATCACCTGGATGTGCTGTGGGGCCTGTTCCACTGACAGGTTTGCCTCCGCAGAAAGAAACCACTCTGTCTACCAGTGAGCTGAGGACTCCAGTCTTTACTGTGGGATGGAGATTGGATTGGAAATACAAAGCGCAGTCAATATGTATGGGTTTTCTATAGACTCAAAGTTCTATGAAACAAGAATATCCTTGGTTCAATACTGTTAGTAATGGCTTGTCAGAAAAAGCAAAAGGATTAAAAAAAACAATTAAAAGCCTTGGTGCTTTCAAATCAATCCCATTATTAATGCAGCAGCCTTTCTTTGCTGTTATTTTAATTTTAATTTTCCCAAAGAAATTAATATTCTAATATTGTAGAACACAAGCTTTTGTAAATGCTAGGTGCTGCAATAATGACCAGATTAAAATTCTGCAACTTAAAAACGAGGGGCCATTAGGAATGATGCACAGTTGTTAAATTTAACATATCTATTGTGTGCAGATGGACAGTGCCTGTTTTGATACATAAATCTTAGCTAAAAAGAGCAGAGTAAAATCTCTTGGCCATTTAGGCCTATGAACTTGAAGCTGAAAACCCTGGGGCCAGGATTTTACTGCCCCATCACGGCTGGGATGGGGTCATAAAATGCGGCGAGCCATTCTAAACTCAATTGACTTCGGCAGGAACGTAAAATCCCGCTGCTGTAAAATTCTGCCCTAGGTGTGCAAACAATTACCTACAAGCAACAGAATCACCATTCTGCAGATCTCCACTGGTGCCGGTCCCTCGAGAATATCAGTTTTATTTTAATGTATTTTTAAGTCCAAAAACGCAATTATTTATCTGATTTCCTTTTTCCATTGAAACCACAAACAGGCTAGTTTTGATTCCAGCTGTGTTAACCGCCCTTTTCCCCATTGGATACCTGCACAATCTAAGAGCCCAAGAAATGTTTGTTGCTTCGTCTCTTGTCCCTGTACACATTTCCATATTAACCTTCATCCATCTCTAGGTCACCATGGCCAATATGATTATAGATGGAGACTTTGTTTCCAACCCTCTCTCTCAACACGCCCATACCCAAACCCCTCTCCCCTTACCGTCTCTAAAAGCACATCCTCCTTCTCTGGTCACCCTTGTTTTCTTTTTTTCCCATCAGTTGAATGCATAAATCCCAGAGTAATTGATTTCAAAAAATAAATAATCTGTGTTCACTGAAGGCTATCAGAAACATTTCAGAGGCTAGTGCATGAGTGGGAGGAGCACGATCTGTGATTGGAAGGGCAATTCTGTCTTTCCCATGCCTGCTGCTTCTCCACTCACTGCTCTGCAAGCAGTTTGACCTTCAAGCAGCTTTGAGGCTGAGCAGCTTTTTGAAAAAAAATGTTCTGATTTTTTTAAAAGCCTGTCTTCCAGGTTTGAAGCTCTGGCTGCACAGGCTGGATGAAACGAACTCCGTTTACAGCAACGAGCCCAGGATCTCCCTAGCCCCGGTGTTTATTACTGGGCCACCCCACCCCCCCATGTCTCCTTGGCTCTGGATGTCACCAAGTGTTTTGCAAGTCCTGAACACCTAAAGCCCCTGAAATACGTGGTTTTTGTAGAGTATAGGGTTAACTCTCACACTACTCGAACAACGGTTACTGAGCATATGTATAAGGAGCTACGTCAGTGATGTCACTCAGAGAGTGATGAGTGAGAAGGTTGGAGAGGAGCAGTAGCTCTGTCCTGATGTTCTGTAATCTTGTATATAGTCATTTATGTAAATAAAAGCACTTTTGAGGAAAGATCTATGCCTCCAGCCAAACCTCTTACTAGAGTAAGACACCCAAGGTCTCCTGAGGCAACCTAACAATAACAGAGTTTTTTTTTCCTTTAAACTGGTTGCACATATTATTAACAGAAATTAAATGTGATGCTGACATGAAAATAAACTCTTGAAAGTGTTGCAATTTAGTGCTTAGTACAGTAAGTGCGTCACTGACCTGGCAAGTGTGTACTTGCCACACACATGTATCTTTCATAATTAAGTGCTCTTTATCAAAAATATCAAAAACTTAAAGCAGGCAGAAAAGTTACAGGAAAGCAGATTTTATCAGCATTCAGTTGCTCTATATTGCAGATGGAACTAAAGTGTTGTTGCCTTGTGCTGCATCGGATTGTTATCTATTTATTAAATAGATTAAATGCAAATTGAAAGTAGCCGTATGTGGCTTTCAATCTGCCCAGACACAGTTAATGAACTAGATCCCTTGTCGATGTTGAGGCTGCAACTATTAGAATAATTAGAAGTGAAGCCTTGGCTTCATTCTCAACAGTATTTCAAACAAAAAAACTAAAGCTGAAAATTAAATATAGGCAATTATTTATTGACTTTTTTTCTAAAAGAAGTAAGAAATTGTAGATTCATCATTGGATTGTCAATGGCTGCCAACTATTATGAAGTGGTGGCAATTTTAGGGGGTTTTCTCTTTTGCCTGTGGATGTGTTACTCACAGCAGAGGCTGCAAACTGTACCAACAGATACCTCACACGTAAAAAAAGCATCTCAAATGATTTAAGTGGCAGCTGCTTGGTATTTTGCAGTTTAGAAAATGCATTGTGGAATGTAGATTGAACCCCACTATTCTGAACACATTCCTGATCTGGCTCATGTTGTGCCTTAGGTCACTCCAGGACTGAGCAGGTAATCAAAACTGACAACCCAGTGCAGCTGAAGGAGTGATGAATGTTCTGTCCTTGAGTGTGATGTTAAACCACACCACAACAACCTGGTTGGAAACATTAAAGATCCCATTATACTATTCATAGGACTGTATTATCCTGGCTAACACTCTTTTATTACCCAACACCACCACAAATCTATTAACTGGTCATTCCCCTCATTGCAATTTGTGGGATCTTGCCGATCAAAAATTTCAATAGCCACTACACTGCCTGCTGATTGTTTGAAAAGTCCTTTAAGATATTTCTGCCAGGTCTGATAAGATCCAGATGTTTAACAGGTAAACCTGACTATGACAATCCCTTGCAAAACTAAGTACAACTAGTAATATTCAGAAATTGTTGAGAATAATGTTCTGGCCTTCATTATTTTTCTTCACACTTCTGTAATGTCCACACCAGTGATGCATCAGAGCTTAATTTTGCAGCCCGTATCTCTCTCACTGTGAATCAGAGGCCAGGTCTCGCAATGGTGAGTATTAACTAATATGTTTATATTAATTTTGTCAGTGGATGCACTGAACATTCAGCACACTTTCACTTCTCAGGTGCTACTGTTTCTTGTTACATAAATTGATTGCTCCTTTACCTCCAAGTTAAAAATGAAAATAGCCTGTGGCAAAACTAGTGTTGACATGTATTTGAACCACAATCAGACAGCCTCAATCTTTCTGCAATGTTCTGGAGGTTTTCTTCCAAATAGACCAAACCCTCAGTTTCCCTCCCTTCACATTTCCCCTTTATTTGCCAAAAGGTTGATAAGGACAAATATGCCTCGACTTGACAGCCTTCAGGAGGGTTTGTGGCAACCTGTTCTTGGTAACTCTGGGACAGAAAGGAAAAATTAATCAGGGTTCTCAATTTCAATTTCCAGTGATGCCTGCTGTTTGGTAAATGTGGGTGGGCATCAGGTAAGGAAACATTTGGACTGCTCGAAGGACTCCCTGACCCCCACACCCACCCCCACAGTCTGCATGGTCAACTACCAATATTCATTAAACTAACCTCACAAATTAAACATTTGGGTAAAGAACCAAAGTGGGAGTGGAGACTGTTGGGCAACATGCATCACTGCTCTTTGAGAGAAGGAAAGGAAGAAACTGGGTTAAAAAGAAGTTAGCTATTTTTGGGCCTAAATTCCAGACATTGGATATAAATGCTACTATAGGATGATAGATGGTTGTTTGTAAACAGGAGAGAGAAGGGAAGTTTTAAAGCTTGTCTTAATTGTTCACAGGGCAGGGAGAGAGGAGCGGAGCTAGTGTCAAATGCAGTTTGTTGTGTTTTGTAGGAACAAAGATACAGTGGCAGAAAATGAGCGCCTAGCTTGCAGCTGGAGCAGGGAGGAGTGTGTTCAGTTATGTGCTCAGACTGCACACACATTAAATGAGTAATTAAGGCAATGGAAATCAGTCTTTTAACAAGTCACGCAATGGTCTTCTCCCTCCCCTCCCCCACCTTAAGACAAATTAAGATGTGAAATGTTGAAACAAAAACAAAGTGCTGGAAAAGACAAAAAGCAGGGATGTTACATCACAGCCCCAGTAGGCCTATCAAAACAAACTTGTGGCTTCATCACCCCTGCCTGCTTTCATTCAGTTTTCTTATTATGTTGTACTGTGTTTTAAAGCTGGATCATAAAAGTTTATGGCGGGCGGGGGGGATAAAACAAGCTCCTTTGCTTTTTGTGTATTTCCCCAATCAGTATGAGTATGTGGCCGTGAAATTATGCAATGGAACATAAACACTTGATGCACTTATCTAAATTTGCTCTCTTTGCTAATTTAGCAGAGGTACCTGTTAAAAATAAATACCTTTACTAAAGTGATGGAGTGAAGAAGTTCAGACGGATCCATTGAGCATTTGTGCATGAATGTACCACAGCGTCATTTTATGGCCTATATTTTGCTTTTGAAGCCTATCAGCTAGATTTTCCGATTACCATTACATTAATGCTGCCAACAACTCATTTGATTTGCTATTGCTGTAATATTTTTCATTGTTCCAAAATCATACCTTCTGATGGGCTGCAGGAACGAACTTGAAGTAATGTTTTCCGTGACTAAGTGCAAGGGAGGGAAGGGTAAAACTCCAAGAAGCATGACTAATGGGAAACAAAGCAGCAGGTTAGCATGTAGGGGGGTGGATTCAACTTGGTGGAAAATTATGAAAAAACTGAAAAGAAAGGAGAGCCCAGGAAAGGCTATTAAAGTCTCCAGAACACAAAATAGGACAGAGTGTTTGGAAAGGGCTAGGAATCTAAATTCAAGCACATCAGATAAAGGGATGACAATGAGAAAGGTTCGGGAAATACAGGACTGAAAGTGTTGTATCTGAATGCATGCAGTATACGAAATAAGGTAAATGAGCTTGTGGTGCAGATTGAAATTGGCAGGTATGACGTGGTGGGCATTATCGAGACATGGCTGCAAGGGGATCAGGACTGGGAGCTAAATATCCAAGGATATACATCCTATCGAAAAGATAAGCAGGTTGGCAGAGGGGGTGGGGTTGCTTTGTTAGTAAGAAATGAAATTAAATTGATAGCAAAAATGATGTAGGGACAGAAGATGTAGAATCTGTGTGGGTAGAGTTGAGGAACCGCAAAGGTAAAAAAAACATAATGGGAGTTATGGACAAGTCTCCGAACAGTAGTCAGGATGTGGGGCACAAGATACACCAGGAGATAGAAAAGTTGTGTAAGAAAGGCAAGGTTACAGTGATCATGGGGGCTTTCAATGTGCAGGTAGACTGGGAAAATCAGGTTGGTAGTGGATCCCAAGGAAAAGAATTTGTGGAATGTCTACGAGATGGCTTTTTTGGAGCAGCTTCTGGTGGAGCCCACTAGAGAACAGGCAATTCTAGATTTAGTGATGTGTAATGAGGCAGATTTGATAAAGGAGCTTAAGGTGAAGGAAGCCTTAGGAGGAAGTGACCATAATATAATAGAATTTACCCTGCAACTTGAGAGGAAAAAGCTGGAATCAGATGTAACGGTATTACATTTTAATAAAGGCAACTACAGAGGCATGAGGGAGGAGCTGGCCAGAGTTGACTGGGAGATGAGCCTAGCCGGAAAGACAGTGGAACAGCAATGGCAGGAGTTTCTGGGAGTAATTTGGGAGACACAGCAAAAAATAATCCCTCGGAAGAAGAAGCATACTAAAGGGAGGACGAGGCAACCATGGCTGACAAGGGAAGTCAGGTACAGCATAAAAACTAAACAGAAAGCATACAATGCGGCGAAGAGCAGTGGGAAACCAGGGGATTGGGAAGCCTACAAAGACCAACAGAGGAAAACTAAAAAAGAAATAACGAGGGAGAAGATTAAATATGAGGGTAAACTAGCCAGTAATATAAAAGAAGATTGCAAGAGTTTTTTTTAGATATATAAAGGGTAAGAGAGAGGCAAAAGTGGACATTGGGCCACTGGAAAAATGATGCTGGAGAAGTAGTAGTGGGGAACAAAGAAATGGCGGAGGAACTGAATAGGTACTTTGCATCAGTCTTCACAGTGGAAGACACGAGTGACATCTCCAAAGTTCAAGAGAGTCATGGGGGCAGAGGTGAGTATGGCGGCCATTACCAAGGAGAAGGTACTAGGAAAGCTGAAAGGTCTGAAGGTGGATAAATCACCTGGACCAAATGGATTACACCCCAGAATTTTGAAGGAGATAGCTGAAGAGATAGTGGAGGCGTTAGTGGTGATCTTTCAGGAATCACTGGAGTCAGGGAGGGTCCCAGAAGACTGGAAAATCGCTAATGTAACCCCCCTGTTTAAGAAGGGAGTGAGGCAAAAGACAGGAAATTACAGGCCGATTAGCCTGACCTCTGTCGTTGGTAAGATTTTAGAGTCCATTATTAAGGATGAGATTTCAGAATACTTGGAAGTGCATGGTAAAATCGGGCAAAGTCAGCATGGTTTCATCAAGGGGAGGTCATGCCTGACAAATCTGTTAGAATTCTTTGAAGAGGTAACGAGTAGACAAAGGAGAGCCAATGGATGTTATCTACTTGGACTTCCAGAAGGCCTTTGACAAGGTGCTGCACAGGAGGCTGCTCTGTAAGATAAGAGCCCATGGTGTTAGAGGCAAGGCATTAGCATGGATAGAAGATTGGCTGTCTGGCAGGAGGCAGAGAGTGGGGATAAGGAGGTCCTTCTCAGGATGGTGGCCAGTGACTAGTGGAGTTCCGCAGGGGTCAGTGTTGGGACCACAATTTTTCAATTTATACATTAATGATCTAGATGAAGGAACTGAGGGCATCCTGGCTAAGTTTGCAGATGATACAAAGATAAGTGGAGGGACAGGTAGTATTGAGGAGGCATGGAGGCTGCAGAAGGATTTGGACAGGTTAGGAGAATGGGCAAAGAAGTGGCAGATGGAATACAACATGGGCAAGTGTGAGGTCATGCACTTTGGTAGGAAGAATAGAGGCATGGACTATTTTCTAATTGGGGAGAGAATTCAGAAATCTGGAGTGCTAAGGGACTTGGGAGTCCTAGTCCTGGATTCTCTTAAGGTTAACTTACAGGTTGAGTCGGTAGTTAGGAAGGCAAATGCAATGTTGGCATTTATTTTGAGAGGACTAGAATATAAAAGCAGGGATGTGCTGCTGAGGCTTTATAAGGCTCTGGTCAGATCACATTTAGAATATTGTGAGCAATTCTGTGCCCCGTATCTCAAGAAGGATGTGCTGGCCCTGGAGAGGGTCCAGAGGAAGTTCATGAGAATGATCCCAGGAAAGAAAGGCTTAACATATGATGAACGTTTGAGGACTCTGGGTCTATACTCGATGGAGTTCAGAAGGATGAGGGGGGTTCTGATTGAAACTTACAGAATACTGAAAGGCCTGGGTAGAGTGGATGTGGGGAAGATGTTTCCATTAGTAGGAGAGACTATAACCCGAGGGCACAGCCTCAGAGTAAAGGGAAGACCTTTTAGAACAGAGCTGAGGAGAAACTTCTTTAGCCAGAAAGAGGTGAATCTATGGAATTCATTGCCACAGAAGGCTGTGGGGGCCAGGTCATTGGGTGTATTTATGACCAAGATAGATAGGTTCTTGATTGGTAAGGGTATCAAAGGTTACGGGGAGAAGGCGGGAGAATGGGGTTGAGAAACTTATCAGCCATGATTGAATTGCGGAGCAGACTCGATGGGCCGATTGGCCTAATTTCTGTTCCTATGTCTTATGGTCTAATTATCCATTCAAAGGCCAACAGTGTGCCAAATTAAGAGCTGGAGCAAGATTTCCTCTGGTTTTCATGTGTTAAGGACACCTGTAAACTAATATTCTAGCAACATCATTTATTGAATGAAAAAAATTGATCTTATGAACTCACTACAACTAATGCTAGCCATAATGACAACCTTCTATTTTGTTCATAATATTAGCTTATTGGGTTGATATCCTCATTTCAAGGTTCTTCCCTGTGTGCAAATTGACTGTTGTGCTTTCTGACATGGCAATAACATTAACTGCACTTCAAGGGATAATCTATTTGTTTGGAAAGCTTTTTGGAACATCCTGAAGACATGGTGATAACGTGATTTATGATTGCAAGACTTTCTGGGAAGCAGTACATGATTCAGGATGAAGCACTTCACTGTGGGAAGGAGAAGGTAAGGGAGATCCTGCAAGTCGACCTGGGCTTTTTGCACATGCTTCCGAGCAACTAGATTGATGTGGCAGTGGCTGAGTCTGTGACAGCTCCCCTGCTCAGCTTCTCAACTACTGAAAGAGCATAGTGCTAAAAAAGGAGAGAATAAAATTTAGCAATAAATAAAATGGAACAATAAGTCTTTGAGAAAACTGAATTTATATTGCACTTTTTACTGTGACTCAGGTTTTATATCCTATATGAAGCGCCTTGGGATGTCTTGCTACATTAGCAGTGCTATATAAATCCAAGTTATTGTTGTACATTATTTTAACTCAGGTCCTTGCAGTTACTTAGGCAATGTGGGACTAATTTATCAAACTGATTTCAACAGCTTGCATCTACATTAATATAAATACAAGTGCCATTTCACCAGGGATTGATCAAAGCTTGATTGTTGAGAAGACCTAAACTGCACTGGGAAACTCCTAAACATCAATCAAAATGTCAAAAGCTAAATGAAAAGAATGCAGTAGTGGGGAATGTGGGCAGTGGTAGGTCCAAAATAGATCTATAAACAAAATGATTGACATTTAAGGAGATGTTATCTTTTCTTCATACCACATGTGTTAACTGAGCATTGCTGGATTGTTTATACACCTCCAAATCTTCACTCCTGAAATTGTGCACTCATTGGGCAGGAATTTCCCAGCCCTGTGGAGAGTTGAGTGGAGGCATGGTGGGTGAGTAATAGCGGGCTGCCACACCGGGATGGCTTCCTGACGCATTTCTGCCTCTGGAGAACTTCCTGTGAGCTGACTGGGAACCGAGTTGACTGTCTGCACCATGGAGATTTGCAGCCACTTAGTCCAATTAAGGACCCAATATTTTACCAATGTGGGGGTGCCACTTCGCTGTGTTTGGAGGTTGCCAGCTCAATTGAGGTGACCTCCTCGGGGAAAGCCAGGGAGCCAGCGGAGCCGGATGCTCTGTGCCCCAGTGACAGTGCATGAGGATGAAAGACCGCAGCCCATCCATGAATAGGCCTTGTTTATGTCTATTTAGAGGAAAGCACAACATGAGACTTTCTGAACGACTGGTTATTGGGGCGCTATCATTGTCCCTGAAAGACGGACGAGTTATTACTCATCCGGCCCCGGTGTACCAGCCCGCTATTAATGACCCACCCTGCCTCTATTCAACTCTCCATGGGGCTGGGAAAGTCCAGCCCAATGACTGCATAATTTCAGGGATGAAGATTTGGAGGTGTATCCCCTCTGACCTGATGGCCGTATCAGCTTCAAGCCTTGCAATTCATAATTATAATACAAGTAGCTGAGGATGCCTTCACATTGAGGTGCCTTTGTGCTTGCCTTCCTGCCTTCACGGCTGCCCCCTCTCTTGGTGGGGCTGCCGCCTGGCATCGCTGCTGCCCCTCTGATTGGGCTGGCAGCATCGGAAGCCCACCTGCGATCCTTAATAGGACAGCAAGTGGGGAGCGGTCAGTTAGGAGGCTGCCTCCCAGAAGGTTGCACTGTAAGGAATACTGATGACATGGGCCAGCTTGGGGCCCAAATATGGGCCCAATGTCAGCGTTGTGACTCATATCTGAAAATTCAGATTGTGAAGTCATACGTAAGTAACTGTGGCTCCATACCTTTATGCATACAATCACTTGAGCTCTGTATTCATATCCGTTACTTGTGGACCAGCATTGCAGTCATTAAAAATAAACAAAAACATCCCAGATATTTTTTCAAAAAAATATTTGTTTGTATCAACCAACCTCTACACACAACTCACCATATGACCAGGTCATAGTACAGGGGTACTAAAGCAAGACAGGTAGTAGTTCTCCATCATGCTAAAATCAACAGAATAAAGATATTGCATCGCTTTGCTTTTTAGCTACAGTAACCTGGTTAAAGTTCAGTCTGTACATGACATAAACAAGATACAGAATGGGACCTAACAATTTATGGAAAAAATTGAGTGACCTAGACCAAAGTAACTCGTCCATCTTTTGGGGACAATGATAGCGCCCCAGCAACCAATCAGTGGTTCAGAACATCTCGTTTTGTGCTTTCCTCTTAACAGACATAAACAAGGTCCAAGTGGAGTCACGGTTCTTGAACATCATATGCTCATAAAACTAATCTAGGGATGAATAAGGGATTTTATTGAATAGAAGTAGATTGCTAGTTAGAAAGATCGTTAGTCCGAAACCTCAAACATTCTGAATTTGGGGATATTGCCAGGAAGATGTTTTCTTCATTCAGAAATTGAGGAGAAATTCATTATGGTTTTATTAGATTGCTGGAGAGCAGTGTGAACAAGTTAATTTATAGTTTGTGTAATGTGTAATTATGTTTCTTTGGTTATTTACATGCATCTTATAACTGCTCCGTGAAGAATTATGCATAAAGTAGCGAGGACAAATTCTAACTTATATTATCAGTTGCCATCTTTCAACAGCATGCATGCTTAAAAACATACACTGACAATGGATATAACCCATGGGGATTCTCCCAGCTCTGCTGCATTCAACCCTCACTCCCTCTTTCCCTCCCTCCATACTGGGATGAAATGGGAGAATCCTGAGCTGTGCAGAGGAGAGCCTCCTCAACAGAGGATCAGAAGCCTTTCACTGGGAGACACACTCAGGACCACAAGGTTTTGAAATTATGCTGAGCTATACCAACGTGTGAGTGTTTAATCTAAAATACACCTCTGCTAATCTATTTCAAATAAAGTGAATCAATTTTGTGCCTTTATTCCTCCGATGGGACTAAATCCTTCTGTTTGATTTGGTGACTTACCCACAGACATTTCAAATTGTTAACAAGCTATCCAGCCAAGAAGAAATTCTACTTCATAGTCTTTAGTTAGCCAAACCCTAACAGGATGAATCTTTACTCGTTTACCTCTGCTGAAAGAAACAAATTTGTACCATTTAAGTGATTAATGATCCTCTGAACTTTCCCCTCTTTGGCCTCCCATGCTTCAAATATGCTGTCCTGCACATTCTTCCTACAACCGCCCCCATCCCCCAACTCCTCCATCCTCATGGTATTGACATAAAGGATGATGGCGCCATCTCCAATTCTAACTCAATTTATCCCAGGACTTCAAATCTATACCTTTCCTTCCCCTTACAATCCACAGGCTTTTAGTACCCAAGCTTCGCATTAACTGACTTCTTAATTAACAGGGTCCCTTCCCCAACCCCATCATCTTCTGTCGTACTCTTTTAAGCCTGTATATTCTGTACTCTGTGGGCCTTGATCCTTCATTTAAGTTGTTCAATTAAAAAAAAGGTGTACTGTAAAACACCCATTCTCAAAGAAACTGTTGTGAAAATACTGGTTTAAAAAATATTATTTTCTCCACAGATGCTGACTGACCTGCAGAGTGTTTCCAGCATTTTCTGTTTCTTTTAATCTATCTCTCATATTTCTAGCATCTGCAGTTTTTTTTTTTGTTTCATTTTTATTTTAATCCAAAGCATTTAAGGACCTTCTTTGCTGTCAGAAGGCAGGAACTGTCAGAAGGGAAAAATTGTGTGTGGGGAGAAATATCCATGAAAAGATTTAAGGAACCTTTGTATATATCATTGCCTGTTATAACAGCACAGAGCAACAATGTCATAGTCATGTACAGCGCATAAGCAGGCCATTTGGCCCATCAAGACCATGCTAGTCCATAATCTCAGGAAGGGCCTAAATGCTTTTTTTTCATTTCATGTTGTTTCCTACTGTTTCTTATGAGACAACATGTTTTAAATTCATAACGTCAATCCTTAGATATTCAAAATCCCATCACAGTGCTTTATATCATAACAAGAATGACATCCTTATCAGCGGTGAGGAAGAAACTGAAGTTTACTTTACACAAGCTGCACATTCTGATTGCCATTCTCTTACTGTACCCTATTTGTACTCGAAGTTTTACAGAAGGCATAATGCTCACAGTGATGCAAAATTACTGATGTAAACTATACACGATATAAAAGCATAGTTCGAAAGCCTATTACCATAACGATAGAATTAGAATGCTTGAAAACTGGGTTATACGTTTGTTTACCACTTGATTAAATCAGCACGCATATCTCAATTTCTTTCCGACCTATAGCAGCGATTCATTACTCTAAACAGACATTCAGCCAGCCAATCTTCTATCCAGGCTAACATGTTACCCCCAACTCCATGAGTTTTTATTTTCCGCAATTACCTTTGATTTGGCACTTTATCAAATCCATTCTGGAAATCCAAGTATAGCATGTCTACAGGCTCCCCTTTAACGACAGCGCATATTAGTCCTTCAAAGAACTCCAATAAATTGATTAAACATGATTTCCCTTTCACAAAACCATGCTGACTCTTCCTGAGTTTCTCTATGTGCCAAGCTATAACCTCCTTAATGATCGACTCTAACACCTTCCCTACGACAAAAGTCAAGCTACCTGGCCTACAATTTCCAGTTTTCTGCCTCCCTGCCTTCTTGAATAGAGGGGTTATATTTGTTAATTTCCAGTCTGATGGAAACTTTCCAGAATCTAGTGAATTTTGGAAAATTAACACCAACGCATCTACTATTTCATTAGCCATCTCTTTTAAACAGAACCAGGAGACTTGTCAACCTACAGCTCCATCAGTTTGCTCAGTACCGCTTCCCTTGTGATTGTAATTTCACCAAGTTCCCTTCTCCCTTCCACCTCCTGATTTCCAGCTATTACTGGAATGTTTTTTGTATCCTCTGTAGTGAACACAGAAGCAAAATATTTGTGCATTTCATCCACCATTTCCTTATTATCTAGTATTAACTCCCCACTGTCACTCTCTAGAGGGCCAACTTTACTTTCTCCTTTCCTTTTAGATACCTGTAGAAACTCTTGCTATCTGTTTTTACAATTCTCATATTCTAATTTCTTTCTCCCAATTAACATTTCAGTCATTCTCTGCCATTCTTTATATTTTGACCTATCATTTGACCTGCCATTCACCTTTGCGCAGTTATAGATTTTTCCTTACGTTTGATGCTTTCTTAAACTTCTTGAGTTAATCACAGATGGTGGGTTCTCCCTTTAGAATTTTTCTTTATAGTAAGAATGTGCTTATTCTGGGTATTCTGAAATATTCTCTCAAATGTCTGCCACTGTTTCTTTACTGATTTATCCCCTAGCCGGGTATTCCAGTTCACTTCAACTAGCTCAGCTTTTGTGCCCACATAGTTGCCCTTATTTAAGTTTAAAATAGTAGCCTTAGACCCACTCTTCTCCCTTTCAAACTGGATTTAAAATTCAATCATTTTGTGGTCACTGCTACCTAGGGTTGCCTTCACTCTGAGGTCATTAATTAATCCTGTAACATTACACAATACTAAATTTAATATAACCTGCTCTCCAATTGATTCCAGAATGTGCTGCTTTAAGATACTATCTCAAAAGCATTCTATAAACTCCTCATCCAGGATACTACTGCCAATCTGATTTTTCCAGTTTATATGTAGATTAAAATCATCCATGATTATTGCCATCCCTTTATCACAAGCACCCAATGTTTCTTCCTGTATACTTTGTCCTACATTGTGGTTACTGTTAGTGGGTCTGTAGACCACTTCTACTGGGGACTTCTTTCCCCTACTATTCCTCATCTTCACCCAAACCAGTATCCTGGTCTACTGAACCAAAGTCATCTCTAACTATTGCACCAATGACATCCTTGATCAACAGTGCTACCCCTCCTCCTTTACCTACCTTCCTATTCTTCTTCAATGTCATATACCCATTAATATTCAGGACTCAATCCTTGTCATCCTGCAGCCACCTTTCCATAATGGCTTTCAGATCATATTTATATACTTCAATGTGCGCTCTCCATTTACTTTGTTATGAATGCTATGTGCATTCAGCTACAAAGCCTGTCATTTTGTCTTTTTGTTATCTTTGTAACGTTTAGCCTTGACTATTGATGTATTCTTAGGTTTTATCTCTCTGTTCCTTCCTGCTATTCTATGACCCCTACTTCCCATTTTACTATTATGCTCTCCTGCCTTGAATCTACCCCTTGATTTGCCACATCCACCCAAACTTGAGCCCTCAACATCCCCTTTTTTTAGTTCAAAGACCTCTTTATTTCCCTAGTTATGCAATTCACAAGAACACTCGTCTCAGCACAGTTTAGGTGTAGACTGTCCCAATGGAAAGCCCCCACTTTCTCCAGTACTGGTACTAGTGTCCCATGGACTGAAACCCTCTTCTCCTACACCAGTCTTTGAGCCATGCATTCATCTCTCTAATCTTATTTTCCCTATGTCAATTTGCACGAGGCTCAGGTAATAATCCAGAGATTATTACCTTTGAGGTTCTGCTTCTTAATTTGGTGCCTAGCTCCTCATAATGATTATGCAGAACCTCTTTCCTTGTCCTACCTATGTCGTTGGTAACTACATGGACCACAATAACTGGATCCTCCCCCTCCCACTGCAACTTTATCTCCAGCCCTGAGCAGATGTCTTGAACCCTGGTACCGGGCAGGCAACACAGCCTTCTGGACTCTTGCTCTTTGCTGCAGAGAAAAGTGTCTATCCCCCTCACTATACTGCCTTCTGCATATGGAAAAGCTGGGATGTGTCTACTAAAGCAGAGCTGCCTAATATGCATTATTTAAGTGCAGTGGTATTAACAACTATACTCCAATGACCCTGTAAACCATATATAAACGGGAAGTCTCTTAAATGAGTTGTCAATGTATATACGTATATCATTCTAATTTAACATAAAATTGTGGCATTCTTTATTGTAGGCTCTTTGTTGTAAACTCTTATAGTTTAGTCTGTTGGCTGCTTTAATCCTAACTGCAGGCAGAATCTTTGATGTTGTTCTCATTGAGTGGCTCAGTTCAGAGCTAATACAATTCATTCAAGTGAAATAAGCAACTCCACATAATGGACAGCTACAAGTTTAGGTGTTTAAACTCTGAATGATTTAGCTAAAAAAAAACTTAGAAAATCAAATAAACCAATGATACGGTATAGTTTTTCAGACATTGGTCACTCTGTGTAGCTTTTCTCGGTGTGGGGGGTTGGATGTTAACAGGTTGATTTTTTTAACTCTACCTATCCGGCAGAAACCAGGTGTGCAGTTAAGATGGCCTGTGGTACTAGTGCACTCTCCTCCAATCTTAACCTGTTCTTCTGGACCATTGAGGGGGACATCTAACAGAAGCCAACAGGGTCCTTCTCTAAGCATGCAAATAGAGCTCTGGTGACAGCATCAGAGGATATGGTTGTGATTTCCCTGCCCCGCGACACCAGGAAGAGGAGTCAGGGAAAGAGGAGGTCATAAAGCTAAGTGGGTTTTCTATTTTTGGCTTTGCTCGTGCAGGCAGGGAGATCAGAAGTGGAAAGTTTAAACCTCCTCTGCCCTGGTACTTTCCCACCACTGACCACATGTCCTTCCTGAAGACAATCTCTTACCACCAAGCTAAGTGCCAGGAGCTGGCTTCCTCCTGCCCAACATACCCCTTTTGCCCACTGTCCAGCTACTGCTTCCCTCTAGGTTCAGGTAGGAGACTGAAGGGGTTTTAGCTGCTGAGGCCTTAAAAGCCGTGGCACCTACTCCCAAACTGAGCTAAAAATAGGGATTAAGTTGGAAGGTAATTTGCTTGCTGAGCCCAGTTCTCTTCTTGCCCACTCAGTGTCCACCATTCCAAGCATGAGATCACTTCCCATTGTTGCCCTTGCTGAAATCAACTAACATAACCCAGTCCTGAGGCTGAATATGAGATTTTCTTCAATGATGTGACTCTGTGCGAGGTCACGAAGTGCATTCATCCTCTGCAGTCTGCAGAAGCCCCATTCAATTGCATTTTTTAAACGATAGCATTGAGCCCACATATATTGAATGTGGCAGGACCATCACTTTAAGTGTGTTTTGAAATGTCAGCAATACGTCATATTGTGGTGACCCACAATAAATGCTTTCAGGTTTGGTCATTACATGCCCAAAGATCTGTCTTCTCACGGGCTAATTTATTTTTCTTGTTCTCATGCCTGAGCAGATAACCTTGGACCCCAAGTTTAAAAGACTAAAATCTGATGTTCTGACCCAAAATAAATTCTTGCTACTTCTGTTAAGCGTCTATTTTTTTTTATCTCAGTGCTGACTCACACAAGCAATCATCCATCTAATCCATCCCTTCATCCTGGCTGTCAATTAAGGGCCCTCTGTAGCTGAAGACACTGCCAAAGTTCATCAGCAATTTTTTTTGGTCCTTTTTTTTTTCAAATATATTTTCAACCTTCATGATAGCAAATGACCAAAAGGAAGATCAAAGGACTTAACCACAGATTTTGATGAACTTACCAAACAATCCTTCCTCCCTCTCTCACCTATATTCTTTTCTTCCCAAACTAATGTCGTTTGCAGCAAATTATTTCTACCATAGTAACATATTGTGGAGCAACTTACAAACATTCTACTGCAGAGCTTATGGATGATGAGGTTTTGAAATGCTGTGAACCGATGAAGAGCTAATAGATGGATTTTTTATAAATTCAAGGTTTAAAATCGTAAATCTCCTTAATCCAGGGGTGACAAAATTGCACACGTACTCAGACATCATTTTTAAAAAAAAATTGTTCCTACCACCACCAACTTTTCCTCTTTGCCCCCCACCACCACCCACCACCGCCTCCTCCCACACACACCCCCCCTCCCCCCCACCCCCACTCCCCGCCAACTTGCCATAAAGACTGTGACTTTGCTTGGGTGGAGCTCCCAAAGCGTTGCCATCCCATCCTAGTGGCCATTTTTCATGTCTGATGCTGTACAGCATTGCCATGTTATTTGACCATGCAGCGTGCCACGGCACAGTCCTGTCCTCAGCCCTTGTTGTCGCAGGCGTGCTTTTAAGCAAGTGTCACTGGATAACAGAACTGAGAACCTTGTCAGAACCCAAGAGCGTTGAGGCCAATTACAGTGACCTCGTTGCTTAGCTTACATCAGATAAATTAACATAGGCCGACCACTGCCCCTTGAACCATCTGACCTTTAAGCTTTTGTAGCTTTCACTCTGTGCCTAAGTGGCGAGAGGAAAGTTTGCCATCATTATACCTTGAACAGAAAGGCATAAAATGTACAAAAGTGCAGATTTGCAGCAGGAAGGCTCCAAAACATTTTGTATGTGGAGTGAGAAAATATGCCAGCCTCACTGTAACATTTACTAGTGTAACTCCAGACATGTTTTTTTGGAGTAACTATTTATTTTAAAAGGTGTTGTTATACGCATAACACTTGTTGGAAACGAGACAAACTAAAATCATAGGCATTTTAATTGGTTTACTGGGGTATTTGAATGATTCTGAACTAAATATTTACTCTGGTACTCGAAAGTGACACCATGTGCAATGGTGGAGTCCTTCAGCTTCAACCAACAATACCAATCCTCTCAGAATGTAATTTGCAACCTGAGAACTAGTGCAGATACTTAGGGCAGAATTTTGTCCTTGGCGGGCAAGTTCGGTTGGGGTGGGGGCAGGGGCGGTCGGGAAGCCAACTACCACCCACGATCGGCGATTTCAGGCTGGCCAGTTAAGGCCTGCCTAGAGTGAAAACGTGAGCGGCAGCGCTGAGCGCTGCCTGTGCGGGTAGGCGGGAGAAGTGCGAGCAGGCTGAGCACGAACTTCGAGCACGCGTGGGAGTGACCGCTGCATAATCTCCCTGGGGCACAGAGTTGCCTTAGGGAGATGAAGAGATATAAAAAAATAAAGAAAATAAAATTGAAATAAAATACTTAATGGCCTTAACTGTTAACTTAAATTGTCGGCGGGCGCGCTGCCGGCTCTGGCGAACGCCCGCCAACTGAACTATCGTGTGACTGCGCATTGACATCGGTTCGCTTGGCCGACGTCAAAGCGCGTCATTTCACGCTTGAGTGGGTTGGGCGGGCACTCACCCGCCAAGTGAAGATTTCTGCCCTTAATAACGATGGTAAAAACACCACCCATCCTGACCATGGATCTGTGCTCAATGCTTATTACTATATTGTCTGTTGTGTAGTAGGTAGTTTAAGTGTATTCCACTTTTTTCCTTTATTCTTTCATGGGATGTGGACGAAGCTGGCAAGGCCAACATTTGTTGCCCATCCCTAATGGCCCTTGAACTGAGTAGCTTGCTGAGCTATTTCAGGGGGCAGTTAGGAGTCACCCACGTTGCTGTGCATCTGGAGTCACATGTAGGGCAGACCAGGTAAGAATGGCTGATTTCCTTCCTTAAGGAACATTAGTGAACCAGATAGATTTTTATGACAATCAGTGATAGTTTCACAGTCACCATTACTCAGATGAGCTTTATAGTCCATATTTATTACTGAATTCAAATTCCACCAGCTGCCATGGTGGGATTTGAACCCACATCCCCAAAGCATTAGCCTGGGTGTCTGGATTACTAGTCAGGTGACAGATTAAAGAAGCATTCACTGAAACTAATGTTTACATTGGATTGCATAGAATTTACAGCAGAGGTCATTTGACCCAACTAGCCTATGCCAGTATTTATGGTCCACATGACCCACTTCCCACTCTACCTTATGTAACTCCAATTTTGAATTATATAACTTCTATAATTTTTTGTTTTAGCTTGCTTCATGGGATATGGTTTTATAGCAACTGCTATCGTCAAAATGGCAGTACTCTGTGTGAATGTTGACTTCAACATTGAGGGCAAGATTTTAACTCATCAAAGCTCATTCGCTTCTACAGAGTTAAAATCAGGCCCCGTGTGGAGACAGGCCGTTCACTTGCTCACTTTCTAGCAAGTGTCACTACATAGCGATCAGATTGACTTTATCCCTAATTCCAAAACAAATACAGCAGATGCTGAAAATCTGGAATACGAACAGAAAATGCTGGAAATACTCAGCAGGTAGGCAGAACCTGTGGAGAGAAATGGTGTAAATGTTTCAGATTGATGACCATTCTGATGAAGGGCCATTGACCTGAAATATTAACTCTGTTTCTCGCCGCAGATGCTGCCTGACTGCTAAGTATTTCCTGCATTTTCTGCTTTTTATGTATTAGTGGCTTTGTCCCTCCCTGTGCCTAGCACACTCTGAGGAATAAACCTCGGACTTTCCAGTTTATGTGCCTCACTTTCAGGCTGATGTATCTTTGTGATGACTCTGTTCTGCTAGTCAAGCCTGGGTGTGGTTATTGAGAAACAGAAACTTAACTAAAAGAAGCACCTGGAAGCTGGAGAGTGTAGGCATTTTCAAGCATTGACTAAAACTCCAGTTCAGACATTGATACTGGGTGTCATCTCTGCACATCTCCAAGGCATAAAACATAATACAGCTCTCAAGAGAACAGTCTTTTCTAGCTGAGATTGATGGTAGATTGCCTGTCATTGGTTAGCACACTTCTGTCTTTGCTAAAAATGGAAAGATAACCTGCAACTGCAGATTTGAAATGCCATTTGGCTTTCAGGCACTGGACTTTGAGCCAGCATCAGTTGATGTTTTCAAAAGTGTAATTTTGTTTAGAACAGCAGCTGACTTTCACTGAGAAATTGGTCAAAACAAGGTTTGGTGGGTAAATATAGTATGCACACTAGTACTGAGCTGACAAAATGTTTTGCTTAGGAACTAATGAATTATCAATCAACTCTAAAATGTAGTCTTTTGTATTTGCATATACATGTTGGACTCCTGCAATAATTCGGTGGGAAAAATACCTGCCCAGTGTGGCACTGAGCAATACCGACGAGATAACTCCCAACTTTCAACTCTACATTGAGTTAGCTGCCTTCAGCTGACTAAAGTTCAAGGGGTTGAGGGGGAGGTGGTGGTTTTAAATAGCCATTGGGCTTAGGAGGGTTGCCATTCCTTACTGCTCTCTAATGACTTCCTCTTGGAAGCGCGCTTATTGGGTAAAAACAGGCCATGAAGCCCCTAAGGCCATTGAAGAGGAAATTAATTAACAATTCTCATCCAGTGGTGGCCATTGTATAGCAATCTGCTTTACCTCTTCTTGAAACAGTGACTCCAGTTGTAAGAATAATGGAGCTGTTTGATAAACAAGCACCTTCCCAATTATTTTTATTGCTTAACTCAGCATCTGAATTCAGCATTACTCACTTCCTTCAAATTTACGCTCTTTGGTGGTGTAAGAATGACATCAATTAGACTTACTGTAAATTCTGAAACAAAAACAAAAATAAAAATACCTGGAAAAACTCAGCAGGTCTGACAGCATCTGCGGAGAGGAATACAATTAACATTTCGAGTCCGAATGACTCTTCATCGTAAATTCTGTTTCCTTTCTACCAGGATTTGAGAAGCATCTGCTCTTGGTGTGCAAAACTGAATTCCCTGGTCAGCCATGTAATAAAGTGCAAAACTGGTAATATATAGAGGAAAACAAAATATCATTGGCACTAATGCAAGTCATGTGAAAGCAAGCTGAGGTGTTGCTGATGCTAGTAAGAAATTATAGTTTGTGTTTGGTCAGGCCTTCATTAAATCCAGCATTGTTTATTATTTTTAACATCCTGTGAAACTTGTGGGGT
Organism: Carcharodon carcharias; assembly: GCF_017639515.1. Classification (NCBI taxonomy): domain Eukaryota; kingdom Metazoa; phylum Chordata; class Chondrichthyes; order Lamniformes; family Lamnidae; genus Carcharodon; species Carcharodon carcharias. The sequence continues at coordinate 136,787,279 of NC_054474.1, forward strand.
CTTCACTGTCAGGGCACTTTGGCAATAAAGACTTTCCTTTGTGTTGTACTTTAGCTTTACTTTTTTAGCTTTTCCTTATTTTGCGACTCCGGTCTATAAATTTGACAGCGCTGACTTCTATGTCCCTCATTCACTCTAACCTTTAGCTCACCCATCCTGATGGGTTCCTTAAGATCTACACTGAAGAAACGGTGATGTCAGCTACTTTAATGGGTGGTGCCCTCTTATGTTACTGACTGTATCGGAACAAAAAACAGACAGGCTTAAATTGCGTGACGAGGGAATGCCAGGCCTTTGACATGTGCGGCCCCTGACAGCAAGTGATGTCGCGGGATTGGTGCACTGCTCACAATGCAAATTCAGTTCACGCAATAGCATGACCCCAACTATTTCAGGGATCATGTGAATTCCTAAACGTTAAGAAAAGCACCTAAATCACAACCTTAAGTACCACAGAAACCTGCTCTGCAGAGATTAACAGTCTGACCTTTTTCAGAACTGTTGCACCCATGGTACCTAAAGCATAACCGTGTACATAAAAAGCCCTTGTGAAGAATTTGTATATTTTTCTTAACTCTGGAACAAAATGTTTCATTTTGTAATTATTTTTGCACAAAAGTCATGATTTATAGTCAATTATTTTGAGTTAAATTAGTGGTAATGAAACTTTTACATTTTGATTAACATCCACAGATGTGTGAAGTGTAGCATATAAAAGATTTGTTCAAGTCAGTACATATAAATGTTGTTCTATGGCTCTGAATTTATAAATTACAGAATTGAACATTAAAACAAGGCTTTAAATACTCAAGAAGGGGCTGCATCAATTCTTTAGGGAAATGTTAAACAGACTAACTGTTTGCTCGAGCATTTAACACACATGTGGTGATTTTAAGTTGAAAAGCTTGGACAGTATTCCTGGAATTTGTGAGGGGTCTTGTATGGGCCTCCAGGAAGGGGCTTCAAGCTGTTTTGATACTTAGGAGAAGCATATTCCGCACTCGCTCTGACCGAGTTGGTAATTTTCTTACTTTAATGAATAATTCTATAAATTTACACAATGGGATGAACTGTTTAGTCAGCAAGAGCAGGGAATTTCTCAACAAACTGCAAAAACTAGTTAGTTAGTGGTAAGGAATAGTTGGTTGTGCTTTATTTGGTGTTAAAAAAATCATAATTGCATTTTGTTTAAAGAACAAGGAAAGGTCTTTTGATCTCACAAGATCATAAGATAGGCTTGGATGAAAAGCATCAGCTTGTTTAATTTTACCCTCCCAAAATATCCAGCCTCTTTTCAACACAAGTGCCCTAGCCTTATACTAAATAAAGAAATATTTCCTGGTAATGGCCCTGAATTTGCCCTTTCCCATCTTAAGTTTCTTGTTTTTCTGCTTTGCTGTAATATTTAGGTTCCTTTTTTACATTTTTAAAAATATTTCCCTGCAAGGTATCCTCTTGGGTTCTTCTTTTTAAGGCTGAAGAACTCCAGTTTAAGTTGTTTCTCACGTGGTTTTCACTGCCCGAACTGCCCCCACCCCCCCACCCACAAATCCCCTGACCCCTCACAACCCCCTCTCCCCCCCACATTTCGGATCAGCTTTGTACTCTTTCATGTGCAGCATCTAGGGCCTAGTCACGGTTTTTACACTGCAATGACCAGAAATGTGTGCAGGGCTCCTGGCATGCTTACCCTAGTCATTATACACATTCCGGCTGACCTCAGGGAATTTGAGTTCAATACAAGCCTCGCATCATATTTTGTTTGTTTTTAATGCCACCTCACATTGTTTGTATATTGTGAAGTCAACTAACATTCCTTGCTTTCATCCCACTCCATTCCCTTTTCCCAGCACTAATTGAAGAAGAACAGTTCTCCCTAGTCTATTGGCCAATATTTATCCCTCAGCCAACATCATCAAAAACAGAATATCTGGTTATGGGATCTTGAGGCAGGGTTTTTCAGTTGGCATGTGGGGGCGGGTCCGACACGCCCATGTTAAAAAGACACACGATGACGTCAGGCATGTGTCCCAATGTCATTGTGCAGTCCCACGATACTTCGCTCGGCAGGCATGCGCCAGAGTTGGCTGCACGCCGGCTGATATATCAACGGCCTATTAAGGCCAGTAAGAAAATTATTCATGTCATTAGTAACATTGCCTGTCCAACCTTAAGGTTGGCGGGCAGGCAAAAAGCCCAAGCAGCCTTTGCATTTTTTTAGGAAACCTCATCCATGAGCAGAATGAGGTTTCTTAAAGCTTTTATTAAATAAATAAATAAGTAAATAAATAAACAAATTTTCATACATTTAAAAACATGTCCCATCTCATGCGACATAGTCACATGAGGGGACATGTTTAAATAAATTTTTAAACCTACTATTTCATTTTTTTGAACATTGATTCAATCTCCATGAGGCAGCTCTGTGCCTCAGGGAGATTGAAGCTCTCTGTCACACTGGCCCCGGCTCTCCCTCCTCCCCCCACCCGCACAGGTAGTGCTGAGCACTACCGGTTGCTCCTTACGCTGGACAGGCCTTAATTGGCCCGCCCGTGTAAAATGGCGGCGTGGAGCTGATAACGGGTGGTGATTGGCTCCGCGACTGTCCCCGCCCACTCCCTCCGAGCCCACCCACCGCCTGAAAAACTCAGGCCCTGCTGTCTCTAAATTGTTTGCCATGCTTTCTACATTACAACGGTGACTACACTTCAAAAAAAAGTAAGTTATTTACTGTGAAGTGCTTTTAGATGTCCTGAGTTTGTGAAAGGTGCTATGTAAATCAAGTTCCTTCTATAGAATTGCAAGATGATAAGGCATAGGAGGAGGCCATTCTGTGGCTCCTTGGTAGAGCGATCCAATTAGTCCCATTCCCCGGCTCTTTCCCCGTATCTCTGTAAATTATTTCCCCTGAAGTACTTATCCAATTCTCTTTTGAATGTTATTACTCAACCTGGTGCTACTACCCTTTCAGGCATTGCACTCCAGATCACAATAAATCACTAAATGAAAAAGAATGTTTCTCCAGGTCATCTTTGGTTGTTTTGCTAATAAGTCTTTGACCTCTGGTTACTGACCTTTCTGCCACCGGAAACAGAAACTATCAAAACCCTTCATGATTTTGGACGCTTCTATCAAACTCTCAGCCATCTCTACCATAGAAAGGACAACACCAGCATCTCCAGTTGTTCCACATAACTAAAGTCCTCTCTCCCTGCAACCACTCGAGAAAATTTCTTCTGTACTATCTCAAAAGCCTTGACCCCCTTCCTAAAGGATGGTGCCTAGAATTGAACACAGTGCTCCAGCTGCGGCCAAACCAGTGTTTTAGAAATATTTAGCATAACTTCCTTATTGCTTCTGTACACGAAGCCTTTATTAAGGATACCACTGCATACTTTCCTCCAGTCTGAAAAACAAGTGTTCACCACTATTCTTTGTCCTATGGCCAATGTTTTATCCAAACTATGTACCACTGTTCCTTTAATTCTATGGGTTTTAATTTTGCTAATAAGTCCATTATGTGGCCTTCTGAAAGTCCAAATACAGAACATCATCCGCATTACCCTATCAATCCTTTTTTACTTCATTTAAGGACTTGATCAAGTTAGTCAAACATAAATTGGCTTTCATAAATTTGTACTGACCTTCATTTATTAGACCAAACTTTTCCAAATGACAATTAATTTTGTCTTGGATTACTTTCTTTAAAAGTTTCCCCATCACGAATGATAAGCTGACTGACCTGTACTTGCCACGTTTATCCCTCTCCATTTTTTCAAACAGGAGTGTAATATTTTCAGTTCTGTGGCACCACCCACATATCCAAGGAGGATTCCTAAAATAATTAACAGCTTTTCTCACTGGCAGACATTAGAGTATTTTACTCGATGTGCACAGCAGTTATCAAATCAGAACTTGGTTCAAGGTTCAATTGCAAGGTTTGACCAACCTATTCAAAGTATATTAGCTACTGGTAAAACGACTCCAATATCTCCTTTTAGTCATCAGTTTGATCTGATATTGTTTTCAACAACAGCATTTTTCACTTAGTTAATGCAGTCTCTTAAAAGCTGAACCTATTCTTTAAATGTCACCAGTACCCTCCCTTGACACTCCGTCCATCTTTGCCTGCAGAATTCTTGGCCTTAAAAAAATGAGCAGCTGAAAATAAAACAAATGTCCTTTTTTTGTTGAGAACAGAAAATAGCTTTTGCAACGTGATTGGTTTTAAACATATGGTAGGATTAGAATGGGAAACAGAAAGGGTTTGGGGGGGTGGTGAAGGGTGGGGGCTTTGAACTGAGAAAGTACTTGCCTGTGTGTGAGCCTGACCATTCAAGGTCTCTTGTGGAATATTTCCAAGAAGCCACAGACCTCCAGCTTGCACTCTATGCATTCCTGACACATATATCATTCATTTTCATGTATGTAATTAAAACATTAACAGAGCAGCCAGAGCAAAGTAACATCAGTTATTCTTCCCAGAAGAGGCAATTTGCTGTAGGGGGTAGAATTGGAAAAAGATGATGTTAAGGGCTCTTTGAAACACTATAGATTCACCACAGTTGCTGAGAGCCACTTTGGGAAGGGAAAAAAAAGACATTCATCTGAACAGTTTTACACTGCATTCAGTGATCCCATGTATAAGACCTTGTCAACATTTCCTGAGTTCTTTCAGTATTGTTGACCAACATCTCTCAAAAGTTTTATCGTATCAATGTTAAAAGGTGAATTATTTTGAGGGCATCAAAAATTGATTTCAAATTGAAAATGTTCCAGTGTCTCAATATTGCTTATAAGACCCAGTTCGATCAAGGGTGCATCAATGAAACAGGTTTTTGTGGCCATGAGCCTTTTTGGTGATCTTTGTATAAAAGCAATATAAATTGCTGAATTCATAATGGTGGTTCCATCATTCTCATCACACATTTGTTACAGCAATTTTCCAAAGTTTGAGCTGATTTTCCAGAGCTTGTGAGGAGACTGAGGTTTTGACCCTGGTTGCTGGCCTGGCCTGGTCTGTCACTTTGAGGCCACTGGTTGTGAGGAAGTGAATTACCAAGGCACAGACTGACGCCAAACAAAGGTGAATTACTGCCATCGTTGGAACTTTCACAGACTGGTTCCTCCCCTACCCAGTTATATTGAGGTGAGGAAACTAGCAGAAAATGGTTAGCTTTCTATTTTCATTTATCGTTTTTCAATAAATGTTCGGTTATTGTTTTATATGACGGGCAATGAACATGGGTGAAAGGTTTTTTCGTGCCAGATATACCAAAATATATATTTTTTAAAAGCCTAGCATAGGGCCCACAAAGGACCTGCTGCTGAAATTCAGGCTGCAGAGAAACCAAGTCCTCTTCACCTGTTTTTCTGGTAAAGTCTAAAGTTCACGCTTGTTTGGTCAGTCTCCGAACAGTGTTGATTGCTTCAGTTTCACAGCATTGCCCTTTGCCAGGTCTTCACCGGAGGATCATCTTGCTGAAGTATATCTCGAGGCTTATGTTATCTTTCACATTGATGAACAAGCTCACCAGATTTGTTGGGCCCTATCCCTTAATACTTTCTCTTTTTGAAATGTCTATGTTAGATTGCATAGCAGCCCAAAGTAGCTTGGGATGCTTTCAGTACAATATTTGAGAATTTTTGAGGCATTGAGATAGGCACTGTTCAGTGACGTTAGTCACACGCGTATGGCTGTTATCTTACGTTGCCCGGCGCCATGTGTCCTCAAACATTCTCTTACTCTATTGTGGCAGGTTTATTTTTTATAAGGAGTTTTTATTCAATGGCAGCAAGAAATGACATTCCCAGTTCATCTCACTGTTCATGGGTCAAGCTGCTATCTAAACAAGTTAGGTTTGATCTCTATACTATGGCCTGATTTTGTGGTGGTAATGACAGCGAGAATGTCAGTGCTCGTCAGCTGTTTGTCTTGCTGTAAAAACCCTTGAAAAGGTTTCATCTTGTTGAACGAGGTGTAACTAGGTTTTTAATGGTCTACTAACTTGATAATTGCTGCTAAACAGCCACACTGGCCCTAAAAAAACTGATGTTGTATTTGTGGAATGTCAAATTTCCCCATAAGGATAAAAATCACTTTTTAAAAAATAAATATTTTTTCTTTTTTTCTCTTTATTTTAGCTTCTGCCTTAATCCAATCATTTTCAATTATTTACTGTCTAAAAATTTAACTTAAAAGTGAAGGACATTAAGTGCTTTTAAGTTAAAAGCGAAATACTACGGATGCTGGAAATCTGAAACATAAACAGAAAATGCTGGAAAAACGCAATAGTTCTAACAGCATTTGTGGAGAGAAAGACAGAGTTAATGTTTCGAGTCTGTATGACTTCTTCAGAGCTCTGAGTTTTTCCAGCAAGTGCTTTTAAGTTCCTGGTTTGGTGTGTGAATACTTTGATGTGATTGGCTGCCTCATTGTTGCTGCAGAGCAAGACATTCCCTTGACTTGGTGCCAGATTTAAACAGTTGTCAGGAAAGGTGAGAAACAAATCTGGAGATCACTTGATCTTTATGAGCAACCTTCTTTGAGGTCAGTAGTAAGCACTGTTGCTTTGCTGCTGTCTTCAAAATCCAGGCCAGTGAGTGAGGGGACCAGATGGAAATTCAAAATGAATCTTGTGTATTCCCTGTAGCCAACCATCTAGGGTCACACCTTGCCTATTTCTAAGGACAACATTGCATTTGAGAATTATACTGAGAAATGTGAAGCTTATGATCTCAATTCCATGGACACAGGATTTGGGAAATTTCTGATGTAATTCACAAACCAGCAATTTAAGGTTGAAGATGGAGGGGAAAAGGTGTGTTGAGTGCAACAGCACCTATGTCCCCACTCTCATACAAAAGACACTCTTTTTGCACTTTGTCCATTAATCCTGTTTCATGCAAGCATTTTCAGGGTCCTTCTTTAAATACACAGATTGGCCTCTGATGACATTGGAGTCATGACTTTTGGTTTTGCTGTGTTGTGCACAGTTGCCTCTTTTAACCTGGCTGAAGATTCATAGGCCCATGTTTTCATGAGCGTAAACAGGAATGTAGAAACATATGACTTGGGAGCGGGAGTAGGCCATTCAGCCTTCTGAGCCTGCTCCACCATTCAGTAAGGTCATGGCTAATCTGGCTGTGGTCTCAACTCCACTTTCCTGTCTGCCCCCCACAACACCTTCCCCCACCATAACTCTTGACTCCCTTGTCTGTCAAAAATCTAACTCTGCCTTGAATAAATCCAATGACCCGCATCTACTTCTCTCTGGGGAAGAGAATTCCACTGACTAATGACCCTCTGAGACAAAAAATTCTCCTCATCTCAATATTAAAAGGGAGATCTCTTATTCTTAAACTGTATCCTCTAGTTCTTGTCACCTCTACAAGTGGAAACATACTCCCAGTATCTACTCTGTCAAGTCCCCTCGGGATTTTTTATGCTTCAATAAGATCACATCTCATTCTTCTTAACTGCAATGGGTATAGGCCCAACCTGTTCAACTTTTCCTCATACGATAAGCCCTTCGTCCCAAAAATGAGTCAAGTGAACCTTCTCTGTACTGCTTTGAACACAATTATATCTTTTTTCAAAGAGACCAAAACTGTATACAGTATTCCAGATGTGATCTCACCAATGCCTTGTACAACTGCAGCAAAATATTCCTACTTTTAAATTCCATTCCCCTTGCAATAAAAGTCAACAGTGCATTTGCTAGTCACTTGCTGTACCTATGTAATAACTTTTAATGATTCATGTACCAGGACACCCAGATCCCTCTGTACCACGGAGTTCTGCAATCTCTCTCCATTTAAAGAGCATGCTGCTTTTCCATTCTTCCTGCCAAAGATGGACAAGTGCATATTTCCGCATTATTCTCCTGCCAAATTTTTTCCCACTCACTTAAACTGTCTATAGTCCTTTGTAGACTCTCTATCTCTTCTTGACAACTTACTTTGCTAGCTATCTTGAGATCCTGTTTGCTCTATGATCTTGGTCCCTTCACACTATTGAGTTTAGTCGATAGAGGGAGATCCCCTGGTTGAATGAATAAGTACATTTGTGAACACATGCATGCACATTCCTGAGCCCAATCACTCTTTACACATCCCCCAAGGAGGTGAAAATAGTCATCCTGGGTAAGTCAGAAACATCAGACAAGAAACAAATTTTTACCACTAAGCCAACTATCTGCTTTTATCATTACATTAAGTGCTTTTTAGTTCCAGCCAGAAAGATTTAAAAAAAAATAATCAGTTACAGGTCAATTATACTTATTTACTTTGGGTAAAAGGAATAGTAATTCAAACACAATCATTTGTGGTTTGGCAATCTTTGTCGTCAAATCCTTTATATGCAACTTTTCAGCAAGCTGAAGGATCTTAGGGGAGTGTGTAGCTGCTGCCAAGCACTAAATACTCTGCAACTTTCAAATGCTACATGTTTACTCTTGTACAACATCTGGAAAAATGAGTTTCTGTAACATTTCTGGTGGAATTACAAAAATGTGCACTGCCAGAAAGGTCTCTCTATATGCTATTTAGAATAAGCTGAAAATGATGACTTTTGTTGAAATTAAAATTTTTAATTCTATCATTTGTTTTCACTATCATAAGTAAAGAAAACGAAGGACAGTGAGTAGACAATGTAGGATATGTTGATGTTGGCTGTGGCTCAGTTGGTAGCACTTTCATCTCTGAATCAGAATGTCGTGGGTTTAAGTCCCACTTCCAGAGGCTTGAGCACAAAATCTAGGTTAATTCTCCAGTACAGGACTGAGGGAATGCTGCATTATTGGAGGTGCTGTCTTTCAGATGAAATGTTAAAGCAAGGCCCAGCTTGCCCATTCAGGTGGATGCAATAGGTCCTATGGCACAATTTTGAAGACGAGCAGGAGAGTTCTTACTGGTGTCCTAGTCTGTAGTCAACCTTCAACCAGCACCTCTTAAAAACAGATTATCTAGTGATTTGCCACATTTCCTACATTGCAACATTAACTATACTTCAGAAAAACTTAGTTGGCTGTAAAGAACTTTGGGACATCCTGAGGCCATGAAAGGTGCGTTCGAGTTGTTAGTCTTTTTTTCATTGGCTGAAACTATATATGTCTTCACAAGGAATGCGCTTATAGGCTATGATGCTGAGGTGGCACTTAGATAATTATGTGTATGGTGCCGAAATGTATAGGTAGCCGTCACAATAGGATTAATAGATTATATCTTCGCTGTCTCTGTGTTTCCCAGTTTGAAGGCGGCTGACAACACATTTCCATCTGATTTAGACTCTGTATGTTTATGTAGCACTTTAAGTAATATCAAGTAAGGAGGTATTATTGTTTAATTAAGTGTGCTCAAGGCACTTTATCAGAGTTGTAGATCCAGCAAAACACAACAATGATGTCTTTTTAGTTGGTGCAAGAGGTGCTGTAAGGAACCTTGTGTGAATATTTTATGGGTGAGTTTAACTCTGCCTTGGGATGTTTTCCCCCATTAAAAGCACCATATAAAGGTTATTGTTGCTGCCCGCCTGGTGTTGGAAATGCAGCTATCAATGGCCCACTCACAGCCTATGAGCAGGTGAGAAGGACAACTGATGATGTCCTTTAAATATGTCGATTGGACTTTGAAGACATCATTGGGACCTAACTGCAATTTTAACGATGAGCCTGAGTATGGAAGCCATTGTATCTTTCCCACCAGGTCAGCTTAGCAGGGGGAGGAGCTGGGGCCAGAGGAGTCTCAAGGAGCGCCTTTATTTATATATAGTTAAAAATTTTCTTTGTAAGGTCAAGTGGAGCAGCAGCTTTTAGTTCGTGCTCTCTGAGTTTTTCACTCTTGCCTTTCTGAAGTTGCAAACCTGTTTTCCTATATGCTCTTCCATTACTGTGTTGAGGAAAATAACCTGTATACCATGGTCTCCAACTCTAAAACATTCTTTCCCAAGATCTCTAGAACTGCAATGTGTAGAAATTTGTCATAGGCACTGGTGCTATAAGGTTGATATTGGATTGTCCACCTGTTTGCAGTTCCTGATGCTGAATTTCACTGATTGCAATGAAACTGAGTATCAAGCTCAGTGTATAAAAGGCAGTCGATCCAATATTTATTGCCACTGCCTGAGACAAATTTTTACCTCCTAAAGCTCCCAACCTATATTTCTCTTTCCTTTCCCTTACAAGCTTCTCATTTGGTACAACTCATCACCATTTCTTGTTTTTACCTTATCTTCTTTTCAAATTTGGTGGTGTCTTACACATTTGGCTTTGGCTGTTCATCTAGATTTCCCAATTTAAAGAAGTTACAAATATGAAAAAGCAACAACTTATTGTGTAAGTTCCATCAATTCCTCCCCCCATCACCCTCAAGTGCCCTCCCTAAAGGTCAATGTGCTAGACAATGGACAGAGATCTTGGATCATCCTAACTGCTAAAGTTGTGAGGACAATCCAATATTTCCTCAATGTCGTGCTGCTTTTGCTTTATGGGAGCAGAACAATGGGCAGAATTTTAAGACAGCGGGATTTTATGTTCCTGCTGAAGTCAATGGAGATTATAGTGTCTCGCCGCATTTTATGGCCCCATCCCTGCCAAAATGGGGCTGTAAAATTCTGCCCGTTCTGTGGGGAAATATGGGGAATCTGAAATGCTTAATTGTCAATCCATCTCTCCAATGTTCCCAGATTTCTACATGTGCTGACAACTTCAGGCCATTCTAGCATCAAGAAGGGAGATACCTTTACATGCAGCCTTCTCTCTAGAGTATAGTGAGTCCAGGCAAGTTTTACTACTTTTAACCAGAAGCTTCCTACTTTTGTAGAAGTTGAATGGTTTTTATATGTAATACAGTGTTCAGAGCTAAGCATATATACTACTGACACCTCCACGTCCTTTTTTTAAATTTGTCTATTATTTCTCTCGCTCTTGGTACCTTCACTTTTGCACTTACTTTGGGATCCTGCTTTGGAAGAATGATCTGTCTGGGCTGTTTCTACTCTTTGGCCACATTTTGGGAGCTCTGCTTTGCTATGCTATACAGTACAGAGACTGACATCCAGTATCTGCTTCACAGAAGTCAACTCGCTTAATCCAATGGAATATTCTTAATGGTAGCAACTCATTCCCAATCAGGCCTCCACAACTCCTGATGAGATCCGCTTCATTGTCCCAGGTTTCTTCATTACGAGGATTATAATCTGATAGATATTGAGGTGACGCTTTGTTCAGTGGGGAGAGAGGGCACCAGCAAGCGATGAGAAAAATGCACCTTAATTTTGCTGAAGTGATGTAACATTTTATAAATTTATTGAGAGGACATATTAATGCTCAAAGATGAACAAAAATTCTGGTTCGTTGAGTTCTAGTAACATAAGGAGGTGGAAAGAGGAAGCCCCTCAGCTAGAAGAAGAGGCCAACGCTGTGTGTTGGAAGGGCATGACATAAAAAGGAATAAATTGTGTAAGTACTGCATAATAAATTTGAAGGGATTAGTGGATTAACATAAAGCTGAGGGCTACTTGCTGCTCATGTGTCAATAGAACTAGCAATAACTCTAATAACAAGGGCAGACTGGGTCATGTCAATGCTAAAAATGTCAAGAACAGCATATGTTGGGCTTATTATGTAGAGTTAAGTATGTTTACTTGCTTTTGTTATGATTGTTGAGTGACTTAAACCTGGCAATACCTGTAATGCTGAACTTGCTGTGCGATAACATAAATTCAACTTAATTGACGGGGGTGTAGATCTTTCAGAATTTTATTATAGGAAGATGATAATGATACAAAGTGGTGCTGTTAAAATGAATTGGTTTGACCCGGTTTACCCCATCTCTCAAAAGAACTTTTGAAGGAACTTGAAGCAGATTTTAGAGCAAGAGACTGGGGTCTTTCTCTTTTACTGTCTCTACTGTTTGATTAATAAGAACTACAGTTGAAGCGTGAAAAGCAGACAGATCCTGTACGCCTGGATGGAAGTCAGAACCTTTGATATTGTCAAATGTTCTGTAGAGACCCTCGACTTTTCCACCCCAATTGACTTTTCAACGGTTTTATCGCCTGGCATTATAAATTTCGTTCACTGTTTGGAGCTTGGGACATTTTCTAACACAGTCCATAAATGGTCATGTGTATGCAATCGTAAATTTTTCACAGAAGATTAAAATAATGCGTTCAGTGTTTGATAAATATGACAAAATTGGAGACCTTGTGTCACACTTTGATCCCTCTGCACACGGTGAGGGCTATTCACTGACAGACATGTGACCACCCTGATGAATTTTGGTTGTCAGTTATTGTATCTTTAAATGTGCTTTTGTGCACTCACATATTGAAATCAAGGAGAACATGGCAAACCTATCACATTGCTCTAACATCTTTTGGTTCATTCAGGCCACTGTAAAAACTGTTACTGCAATAAATTAATCAATTGTCTCTGCTTAAATCTTCAGCATTTGAACACATAATCTGGGTTGACACTTTGGTTCAACGCCAAGGGATTGCTGCACTCTGAGGTGCTGTGTTTTGGGTGAAATGTTAAACTGAGGCTCATTTGCCTTTTTGCGCAGGCAGAAAAAATCCTATTACAGTAACAATACCCACGATATTAAGGCAGCTTGCACTTTAATAGCACCGCTCCTGCTCAACATCCTGGCGAGTTGAACCAAGGATGAAAGGATGTCAAGCAGGAGACTGATTGAAGAGACCTGCTTTTTTTGAAAGTAAGGAGTGAGAAAGAAAGAGAAAGGGGTTTCAGGAGAGTGTCATTGGGCAGAATATTTCCCTTATTGGGCGTGTGTGATGGGCGGGCCCAGGAGCAGCCACGAAACTGACCGCTGCCCGTGATCAGGCTCCAACCGCGATTTCGCGCTGGCTGGCCAATTAACAGCCAGCCAGCATGAAATGCGCGCTGGGGTCCTCAACGCTGCTAGGGTGGGAGCGGGAGGAGCGCGGGCACGGAGGCATGCTCATGCACAGGGGAAGCGCGCACTGACAGCTCCGCACTGAGCTGCCTCAAGGAGCTGATGGATTTTAAATACAAAAATAAACTTTTAACATATGACATAAACATGTCCCCACATGTGACTCAGTTACGTGAAGAGGGACATGTGAAAAAAGGATGTTAAAGATGTTTTATTTTGTTTTAAAAGCGTTGGAAACCTCATCCTGCCTGTGGATGAGGTTTCATTAAAAATGCAAAGGCCACCTGGCCTATTCGCCCGCCCACCAACCGACTGGTTGAGTGGGCAGTGTAAAATGCAGCTTAATTCATTACTTAAGCGTCTTAGTAGGCCTCTTAATTGTCAGCGAGTGTGCTGCTGCCTCTCATGCGCACCTGCCGACTGAAAGATCGTGAGAGTACATGATGCTGTCGGGACGCTTGCCTGACATCTTCACGCAGTATTTCACTCCCATTCGGGTTAGGTGTGCGAGACGAAAACTTCTGCCCATAAAGACTTAAAGAATGTCCACTGTTAGTAAAGTAGAAAGGACATGGAACAATCAGTAATCTAGAGTCAGAGGCTGGGAGGGAGAACCTAAGGGCGCAGATCATTCATTCAGATATTTTCTGTCCTTGGTGCCTCTCTTCATTGATAATTGATTTGTGAATCACTTATCCAAAGATGAAAGCTCTTTTTAAAGTAAAGATTGTGACCCAGGCCTTGATGGTGTGCAAGTGTTTAGTCCCTTTGATGAAGTAAAAAATAAAGGATTATTTGGAAGGATGGGAGCTAATTAGAGTTAACTAGCATGGATTGAAAAGAGGCTGTGACATCTTTTGAGATGTGTACTGATCAATTGTATCAGCGTGAGGCAGTGATATTATCTACCTGGATTTCAGGAAGGCATTTAACCCCATCCCTTCAGCTGATTCACAGATACAGGGCTCTGGAGCAAATGTCAAAGTCTTAGACAAAAACAAAAATAGACAGAAAAACTCAGCAGGTCTGACAGCATCTGCAGAGAGGAAGACAGTTAACATTTCGAGTCCATGTGACTCTTCATCAGAGCTGTTCTGTTGAAGAGTCATACGGACTCGAAACGTTAACTGTCTTCCTCTCTGCAGATGCTGTCAGACCTGCTGAGTTTATCCAGCTATTTTCGTTTTTGTTTCAGTTTTCCAGTATCTGCAGTATTTTGCTTTTGTCAAAGTCTTAGGTTGGTTTGATGTGTGATTGAAAAGTAGATAACAAAAAAGGGCGACGTGCAGGAAGGTGGCTGAGCTATCAGTAGAGGCGCCCAGAGGTGGATGATTTAGCATCGACTTATGCAGACAGAGTCTTGTCCAAGATGCCCTAAGTTTGTAGATGACACCAAACTGGTTGATGATATTAACCTTCAACAATCTCAAGGGATCTGAAGACACTCAGTCCATAGGAAGAGAGGAGGGAGAATGGAGTTCAACACAGGTAAGAGTAATGTTGTGCATGAGATAAAAGATTACATGTTAAATGATAAGGTGCTTGAGGTCAAGGTACATTGAAGCGGTCTGAAATAAAAATAGCAAATGCTTGAAGTACTCAGCAGGTCATGCAGCATCTGTGGAGAGAGAACAGAGTTAATGGCCGGAATTTTCCAGTCCCTCCTGCCAACGGGATCCTCCAGTCCTGCCGAAGTCAATGGACGTTTGAATGGCCCGCCGGGTGGGGCCTGAAAATTCTGGCCAGTGTTTCAGGTTGATGACCTTTCATCAGAACATCGACCTAAAACGTTAACTCTGTTCCTTCTCCACAGGTGCTGCCTGTCCTGCTGAGTATTTCCAGCATCCTCATTTGTTTGCTTTTCAATTAAAGTGATCTGGATGTTTTGGTGGAGAGGTTTTTAAGACTGATAATTTGCCGCTCACAGGTGTGAAAGAGAACAAATAAAATGTCAGGATGCAGAGCTATGGGTGGGATTTATAATTTCAGAGGGGTTGAAGTTGTATCTGTCCTGAGTCGCCCTGGAGTACTGTGTTCAGTTTTTGTTCCTGGCACGTGAAAGATACAAAATTATTATTGGAGGGAGTCCAGGGGAAAACTAAGAGGCTAATTGGATGAAGTGAGAGAGCTGAGGTAAGAGAACAGATTGGTCATCGTGCGACTGAAATCTGTCTCTCTCTCTCTCTCCCCCAAGAAGAGGATAGGGACTCAATAGAGATTTTTAAGCTTTTAGTTAGCATGGAAAATTTAGATCTAGGAAAAGTCTTCTGTCTGGTGATAGATTTGAGGATTGAAGGATGCAGCTTAATGTTCAAGGTGTCAAAAGACAATGGAAAATGAGAGAACTATGGTGCATTCATTGTGAACAGGAAGTCATCACAACCCTATTTTTCCAAAATAATGTCTGGTTAATTCCTATATGGGAGAAGGTGCTGGCCTATTACTTGAAAAAAATATATGTAGAGTGGTTTCGAAGGCGCAGGCTGGATGAAATGATAATCCTCTCCTACTCAGAATATTAACTTGTTAATATATTGATAAAAATCCTTCTTTCGTATTCATGTTCTGTTCCTTTGTATGTGCTTGGGCTGCAGCACTGCGCACGTAACGCACGCAGTTTGTATTTAGTTCTGATAGCTGTGTAAACATGTGTTCAAGAGCACACTGCTCCAATGGGCCACAGCTGTGCTCCACTCCTGTATTTCAAGGGGCGTTTATAAACAGCCAGTCATATTCAACACTCTGAAAGACATAAGGGAGTCTTTCAGGGGAAGTCAGTAGAACAGTGTTTACTCATGAAAAATGCTTAAAGCAAGAACACCCATTTCTTTTTTCCTGAAGGCTTGCAATCCATGACAGCTGGTTTTGAATATACTGACAACAATTAATCTTGGGTTTTGATAAAAGTACGAACAAAATTCTCACGACTTTTTCCCTCCCTGCCTTACCCACCCGCCCCCAACACCCCTCCTCCCCCCTCCCTCCCCATCCCCCACACACCCCCCCCCGCCCCGCCCCAACCGCGCCCCCCCCAACCCCTCTCCCCAAAGCAAACCACCGGGATCTCTAAACAGGCAAACAAAGTTGGCGGAGCTGTGTGAAGAACATGTGATTCCTTCAGTTTCTGTAGCACTCCAAAAGTACACACTATTACAGATCGCAACACTTGTACACCACGCTTATAACAGGCAGTTGCTTCTACTGGTCAAAAAGCAATAACCATTAGCCAATTGCATGAATCTCAATCTGAGTTCCTGGTTCAGCGTTGTAAATGCTTTGGGCAGAAACAGCTGTTCTTCCTCACTCGTTCGCACCTCGTTAAGGTGCACAGAAAGCAAGAACAAACATAAGTAAATAGCACCTCGTTAATGTTCTATTGAACACTTTGCAGAATCATCCCTTAAGTTCATTGCTTAAGTGAACTATACATGAAAAACTGATGCACATTAAAGAAACAATTATGTGCCTGGGTTGTTTAACTGGTTGTTCAGTGAAGGAGTTAAGGTTTGTGTGTGTTCCCCTCTCTGGAGCTTGCTGAGATGTTGCTGAGGGGCATAGATAGGGTAGACAGGAAATAACTTTTCCCCTCGGTGGAGGGATCAGTAACCAGGGGGCATAGATTTAAGATAAAAGCAAAAAACTGCGAATGCTGGAAATCCAAAACAAAAACAAAAATAAAAACACCTGGAAAAACTCAGCAGGTCTGACAGCATCTGCGGAGAGGAATACAGTTAACGTTTCAAGTCCGTATGACTCTTCCAGTTCTGTTGAAGAGTCATACGGACTTGAAACGTTAACCGTATTCCTTTCCGCAGATGCTGTCAGACCTGCTGAGTTTTTCCGGGTATTTTTATTTTTGCTTTTGTTTTGGTTTGGTATAGATTTAAGGTAAGGGGCAGGAGGTTTAGAGGGGATATGAGGAAGAATTTTTTTCAACAGAGGGTAGTGGGAATCTGAAACTCACTATCTGAAAGGGTGGTAGAGGCAGATACTCTCAAAACAATAAAGAAGTATTTGGATGTGTACTTGCGATGCCATGTCATACAAGGCTTTGGAAAATGGGATTAAAATAGTTATGTACTTGTCTGACTGGTGCAGACTCAATGGGCCAAAGAGCCTTTTACTGTGCTGAAGACCTCTATGACTCTATGAGATGCTCTACCTGATCTTGGCTTGTTTTGGAAGGACGGGTCTTGCTCCTGCTTCTCCAATGTCCTGATGACCGTGGCCAGGGTGAGGTTGGTTCAGCGCAGTTCGCTGCCTTTGGTCGGGTCTAGTGTCCGGCAGTAAGGAGGGTTGCTCAGAGAGCTGTGGATGCTGATGAGCGATGACAACATTCCTGTTATATTACGCTGTCATGTTCCACCGGCAATCGCGTTCATATGAATATGCCCACAATAAGCGGTGAGAACTGTGCAAGTGTAGTCACGTAAAGAATGACTTGTATTGATGTGTTATCTTATTGGATCTTCCAGAAACATCCCAAAGCACTTTCATGTATAATTACTTTACTAAAACTGCAATGACACTCCCTCTCTCTCTCTCTCATTAACTAAGGGAAGGTGATGGCATAGTGGTATTGTTACTGGACTAATAATTCAGAGACCAAGGGAAGAATTTTCTGGTTGGCGAGCAGGCCCCGCCCCTGCTCACGTAAAATGACGAGCGGTGATGTCGACCGTGTGTCCCAACATCACTGTGCGTCATTTGGATTTTCAGTTCGGTGGGCGACCAGCTGAGCCGGCTGCACCGCCCGCCGAACTGTCAAAGGCCTATAAAGGCCTGTTAAAAACTAATTGAATTAACAAAATGAGCTGCCCATCCAACCTTAAGGTTAGTAGGCAGGCAAAGAGCCCAGGCGGCCTTCACATTTTTCATGGAACCTTAAGTATGGGCGGGATGAGGTTTCATGAAGTGTTTAAAAATTCAATAACATTTTTTAAAAAAATTCATTGACATGTCCCAGCTCATGTGACACTGTCACATGAGAGGACATGTTTTAAAAGTTTTTAATTTCTTATTGTTTAAACCATAAACTGATCTCTCTGAGGCCTTAATTAGCCTGCCCGCATAAAATGGCGGGCGGACCCAATCGGGGATGCCGATTGGGTTTGCGCCTTCTCCCATCCACCCCCGCACAACCCCCCAATGGGGGGATAGTTCAGCCCCTATGCCAATGCTCGGGGGATGGTGGAATTTGAATTCAAGAAAAAAAATCTGGAATTAAAAGTCTAATGATGACCATGAAACCATTGTCTACTGTTATAAACACCCATCTGTTTCACTAATGCCCTTTAGAGAAGGGAAATCTGCCATCCTTACCTGATCTGGCCTCCATGTGACTCCAGACCCACATCAATGTGGTTGACTCTTAGCTGCCCTCTGAACAAGGGCAATTAGGGATGCACAATAAATGCTGGTCTAGCAAGTGCCACCCACATCCCATGAGTGAATTAAAATAAACACAACACCAATTTTTATGCTCAGCAAGATCCCACAAACAGCCAAGTTACGAATGTCAGTTTTCTGGAGATGTTGATGGAGGTGTACTGACCAGGACACAGGGAGAAATCTCTACCCTTCTTAGAACATGCAAACCTTAGAATCCACCTATGTAACCACCAGGAGCTTTTGTTTGATCGGAGCTGCATACTTCTCATTGTCATTTGTTTGTTTAGTGTTTGTCTTTTACAACTGGTGTTGCCATCTTCTACTGAGGTGAAACAAGATAGTTGCTGGGACAGGGTGAAAGAATGGGGTGGGAAAATGGTGCGAGTTCGAGGTTTGTTCTGTTGCTGATGAACAATCATTGAAAACCTTAAAAACCTAAATGATTATGTTTTTACATCAGAAGTACTTTTTTTAAAGCAGCTTTTGTTTAAGGTACAGACACTAAGCAGTTTGGATGACAGCTTAGAAGTTTACAGGCACCCCACTGGATAATCTGAGTAAAAGCAGACAGGTGATCTCCTTATCACAGAAATGTTACCTGGATCAGCCACACACAGATACACACATACTTAGAAATGTTTTAATGTGCTTCACTATCTTCCCACCACTCTATGGAAGACTTCCTTTGTGCCCTCAGCGTAAATAGTAAAGATATTTCACTAGACCTAACATACCAAGAAAGTCTTCACTCCTATTGGGAGGCTATTGGTGAAAGCTCAGGTTGCACTTAAATTGTACATCTAGCATTGGTGGAAAACAGTTTCACTTTATAGCAGCGCTGTAGTGTAAAATGCAACCCAAATTCTGTGTCAGAGCCTGACCTGATATGGTAAAAAAAAAGTAGAGTGAGAGTATTTGGAGGAGGATTTCACACTCTTCCTCAAGTCGTATGAACATTGAATTAGGAGCAGGAGTAGGACACTCGGCCCCTTGAGCCTGCCCCGCCATTCAATAAGATCATGGCTGATCTGAATGTCAGTATCAGCTTGGGATTATCACCTGAATACATTACGCAAACTTAATTTTGGTGTGAAGCCAAAGTAACTTCCTTCTTATATTTATTAGCCCCAGGAGGTCCTTGTTTTTTTCTTCTCCAAAATTCCTTCTGGGTTGAAATCTCTACACCCGATCGTTAGCTTTTAAACTTGGCAAGGAAGACTCGTCGAAGTGGAAGAGCATGCGGCTCTATCCCGGAGTATGCCAAACTGAGATGATGCAGTGACTGAGTCTCTCTCCATCCCATATCTGGCCTATGCTGGGAGGGAATGCAAGCTGTTAATTGATCAGGCATACAATGAGAGCAGGAAGGATTAAGAAGGGGGATGATTTGTGCATATCTGACTCCTGTTGATTCCATTTTTTTCCTACTTCCTGTTCTTCTACAGGGAAGAATCCTGGCTGACCTTTCTTTCTAAATTAATTGAGCCTTTTTTTAAGCTGCTAAATGTGTAGCCTGTTTAAAGCAGATTCCTTTATCCAATTATGCTTCAAGGAAGGGATTCATTCCCTTTCAAGTTATTCTCCAAGTGAACTATAAACTCTCCAAAGATACACACACACACCACATTTCACTTTCTTGGATTTACAAATCTTAATTACTAAGTATTGGTTTGACTCAGTGGTAGCAGTCTCAGCTCTAACTCTGAAGGTTGTAGTATAATTTCCACAGCACAACTTATGACTGATACTCCAATGCCATAATATTGGAAGAGATGCATTATGAAAGGTTTACTTTTGCAAATGAGGTTAGCAAAACCCTGTTTGTCAGATCCACGTAGTTGTAAAAGATCTCTTTGTACTCTTTGAGTCAGAGCAAGAAATTCACTTGGTGTTTTGGGAAAGAAATGTAATCGAAAAATGATTAATGGGCAAGTTATCTGACTGATGTTTGCAAGAGCTCATTCTGCTCAAAATGGCTGCTGTTTACCAATGTGAGGACATGTAATTGCATTTCACACCACTTATTGCACCTGATGGGACTTGCAATATCGCTGGAATACTGAAAGATGCTATATAAATACAAAAGACCCAATTTTAACAGATGGATTGGATGCCCATTTTGCATGACTTTATGCTCCATTGACTCTATCCAGATTTCACCCCATACCTGCCAGCCTGCTTGGGTTAAAGTTAGGACTAAAGTTTATTTTTCTCAAAACTGCTTTCATTACCACATTTTTTTTATTTTTGTGCCTCAGAGATCAAGAATATTTGGATGCTTCTGCTGATACCAGTTTTGATCTTGTCACAAAGAATTCCCTTGTAATGAGTTAAGTTTGTTGTGGGGGAACTGGGGGATGCATTTTAGTTGTTAGGTAAAGGTGGGGGGCGTGATGGTGATAAAGTGAGTGAGGGGCAAGAGAATTTCTAAATCCTGCACAGAAAAAATTATAGCATTTCAACTCCAGAGTATTCATAAAATTTAATGCCCACCTATCTCCTCGGAACAAGATAAAGCATCATGTGAGTCAAGTCTTTCTCCCCCCTTTCTAAGTTGCCATATTTTCTTATAATTGCTTGAAGGCTCTTTTAAAATCACATAGGTTTGTCCTAATGATGCATCCATCAATTGCTTACCTGTATCTATTAAATTTAATGAGGACATTTGGCATTGTGGTGAAATATAGCCATTGGTGACTCATTAATATTGTTTGTCTAAATATGTGTGAGAAAGGGTCATGGGGCACAATGCATAAGTACAAACATGGCCGAAAATAAGTTTTATGAAGCAGTTGTGAAGGATTCTAACCTTTTTAGTAATGACAGTTGAAGCACAGCAGTCACCGCCATCATAACTGCAGTAGGCTCTGTTGTTATTTCCATCGCAATAGTTGTCCCCCACGAAAGGCTGCTATGGCAATAAAAACAATAGGAATTAAAATCTGTAGAGTTTGCAAAGAAACTAACTCTTGTCTTTCAGAATTTTGTTCTATCAAAGTGAGGGACGACTTTTGCAGACGACACTTACTTTCTCCCCCACTGCTCCCACCCTCAAACAATTTTTAGATTTGATAGCAGTGTTGAGATCGAGTTAGGCTTCCCCAGTGAGACAAAAAAAAAGACATGCATTTATATAGTGCCTGTCACAACCGCATTACATCTTGAGCCATTTAAGCACTTCTGAAATGTAGGAAGCACAGCAGCCACTTTGCACACTGCAAACTCCCACAAACAGCAATGTGATAATGACCAGATAATTTGCTCCTGTGATGTTTATTGAGGGATAAATATTGGCCTGGATGCCAGGGGCAGAATTTTGCCGTTGGTGAGCAGGGGGCGGGACCCACTCGCCGACACGTAAAATGACGTGGGATTGCATCGGGCGGAGCCCCCAACATCATCCCACCCTATTTAAATTTTCGGGAAGGCAGGGGCGCAGCAAAATCAGCTGCGCATCTGCCGACCTGTCAATGGCCAATTGAGGCCATTGACAGGATCAATTAAGCAATTAAAGGACCTGCCTGTCCAACCTTAAGGTTGGCGGGCAGGCCAGGAGCCCCGGTGGCAAAACATGAAACCTCATCCACCGATGGGATGAGGTTTCATGCAGGGCTCTAAAAAGTTTAATAAAGTTTTACTGTAATTTATGAACATGTCCCATCTCATGTGACATTGTCACATGAGGGGGATATGTTAGGGAATTTTTTTTTCTATTTTTAAGCATTTTAAAAGTGTAAGTGATCTCCCTGAGGCAGCACTTAGCCTCAGGGAGATGTGCGCTCTTTCATACGCATGCGCAAAAGATCGCACTCTTGCTTTTGGGGAATTCCCCCCCCCCTGCCCGCACAGGAAGCGCATAGCACTTCCCGCCGGACATCACGTTGGGCAGGCCTTAATTGGCCCGCCCATGTAAAATGGCGGTGGGGCCCGCTTCTCTGGTGGGGATCGGCTCCCCGCTCACTGGAGATTGGGTCGGCCCCCCCCTCACCCACCCCACCCCCCGACAAACATAAAATTCTGCCCAAGGAATAACTCCCCAGCTCTGTTTTGAAATCGTGCCACGCAATCTTTTATACACACCAGAGCAAGCAGCTGGGACGTTGGTTCAATGTCTCATCCAAAAGATGACAGTTCCAACAGTGCAGCACTCTTACAGTACTGCACGAGAGTGTCAGCCTTCATTTTTGTGCTCAAGCACTGAAAAGGGCCTTTAACCCAGAACCTCGTGACTGAGTTATGAGTGCTACCACTGGGATGCAGCTGAACAAATGCAGTTCATGCCAATGTTAAATTATGAGTTGCATCCAATGGGAATTGGAGTGAGCATTTCCAAATTTATTTTACTTAAGATAACCTCTTTCGCTGTAAGGCACCTTCCCTCTCATTAGTTTTGGACTCAAACTCAAAGCCTCAATTGTGAGGGGAGTTCTGTAACTTCCTGCTTCAGGTAGGCACCGATTCACTGGCAGCATAATTTACATACTGCATTTTAGATTAATCTTTCTTAATATTCTGTTCATTATGTTTGTACAGAAGCCTCGGCTTAGGCCTTTTATAGTAGCCAGATAAGATTTTAATCACCATAAATTCCCAGGGAAGGCACATGTATATTTTGTTGTAGAATCGTCAAAAATGATATTTTTCAAACTATTAGTAACTAAAAGTATACTTGTTTACTATTCTCTGTAGTTAAATGCAGGGAGTTGTAGAGAAACTTTAATAAGGAATATGGTGTGAACATTGGAACTGATGAACTCAACTCACATTTACCTTTTCAATGTTGTACATTTGCATGCTATTCATTGATTTGCATTCTGTATTTTTGAGATTAACTATTTCAAAACTCTGCTCTGCCAGTTTCCCATCTTCCATTGACCATAAAATTAAGCTCATTCAAAACATAACCTGTATTCTAATTTGCACTAAGTCCCTTACGCCCATCATGCCTATGCTTGCTGAGCTACATTGACGCTGGATCCACCAATATCACTAATAAAAGTTATTGTCTCCAAATCCTTCCATGGCCTTCCCCCTGCCTTGTTATGCTCCTGTGAAGCAATTTGGGATGTTTTGCTATCTTAAACGCTCTACATAAATGCAAATTGTTGGTGGACAGGGACAGTTTCACTAATTATTTTGGCCAAACAAAATAATAAAGTTAAAGGATCAGTTTAAACACACTTTCATTGTCTGTGGTATATACTGCCTTTCACTCCCATGGTGTAATGACGACAGAGTGGACAGGTTTCAACAAGAAACAGATAAGTTTTATTTCAAAGAGCTTTTCAGGTGCTACATGCTCGATTGGGACTCTTATCCGGAAACCCCATCCCTGGATTGCCTGTGCTTAGGGCTCATTAGTTGGACCCTCCAAGAATATCACGTAACCCCTGATAGACAGAAGGAGAGGCTATACTTTCGGTTACTACAATTTCCTTAGTGTGGAGACAGGACTTGGTCTTCACAAGGACTGGGCATGTCATGGACAGATGCATCTACGACAGATAGATGGGTGAGAACAAGGCCTAGTATGGTTGGCAGATATGTCCTCTAGGATTCAGTCAGCTTGACTGGTAATGATGCTATTGTGCCACTCTTGGTGATGGACATTGAAGACCCCCACCCAGAGTACATTCTGTATCCTTGTCACCCTCAGTGTTTCCTCCAAATGATGTTTGGCATGAAGGAGCATTGATTAATCAGCTGAGGGAGGATGGTAAGTAGTAATTAACAGGTTTTCTTGCCTGTGTTTGACCCAATGTCACGAGATGTCATGTGGTCCAAGTTAATGTTGAAAGCTCCCAGGGAACTCCCTCCCAACTATGTAAAAACATGCTGTCACCTCTGGTGGGTCAGTCCTACTGGGGAGACAAGACACATGCAGGGATGGTGATGGATGAGCTTGAGAAAAAGGCTGAAATGTATGATTTGGGGTATGGCTATCTCAGGCTGTTGTTGGACATGTCTGTGAACTCCCACTTTGGCAGAAGTCTTGATTTAGTGAGGAGGACTTTGCAGGATTGACTGGATTGGGTGCCTTTGTTATTTCTGGTGCCTCAGCCAATGCCAAGTGCTCTGTTCTGTTTGGTTCTTACTATAGTTGGTTATGGCAGTTGGTATAGCTGAGTGACTTGCTCAGCCATTCCAGTGGGCAATTAGGAGTCAACCAATGCGGTGAATCTGGATTATCCTATAGTCCAGACTGGGTAAAGATATCAGATTTCCTTCCCTAAAGGACATTAGTGAACCAGATAGGTTTTTATCACCATCTGGTAGTTTCATGGCCAACATTACTGATTTTAGCTTCTTATTCTATAATTAACAGAATTTAAATTCCCCAATTGTTGTGATGGGATTTTGAACTCCTGTCTCTGGCCCATTAGTCCAAATCATTGGATTACCAGTCATACTCTAAGCATGACAAATAACTGCCAGCCCAGAGGTTGGCCACTGACATGTGCAGCAATCACACATTGTGATTGTTACAAAGACATGTGGCACTATTCTGCATGAATCAGCATTGGGGAAATACAGCGTCACACGCTTGACCAAAGATTTGGAATGGGAATCATGTCCAAGGAGGGAGAAAAATAGATTGTCCATGTTCTGATAAATATGGAATAGACTGTTGGGAATTCACCAAAAAAAGTAACTGACCCCCTCTGGCAATGACAAAACATGAGGTAGCCATCCACACAAACCACAAAGACCAAGACTGTGTAGCAACAAACTTTCTCCCAAGGACAGCCCCTCAGTGGAACAAGCTGCCAAAGGAAATAGTCACAGCCCCATCACTTGAAATCCTCAAAACCCATCTCTAGATTATTTCCATTTATAAGATTTTTTTATTATCAGGATTACCATCTCCGCATGTCATACCTGGTTTAACTAGCATTAACTATATAAGTGGTAGAAAACGGATGTCAGCTCGTGATGCTGATGCAACCAAAGCAGAAGTTTTCAGCAAATGGTGGAAGCTCCTCCTGTAATAGTGCACTTTACTCGGTGGCTCCTGACACGCGGCTTTGCATTTTTTGATTGCTGTACATGTTTCGTATTTCGGTTTGCTAAAGTGACCCAAGACTTGAGATTCACAATCTGCTGTGGTGTTCAGAGTTGGAGGTGCATAATTATGACATTGCTAACAGTTCATGCCAGAAAAATGAATCAGCCTTGTAAGGGTCGGGCAATGCCACACAGGCAACCATTTCAAATCTAATTAGAACTGCACCTCTGACTTTTCTTATTGAAAAGGAAAAGGCCAAAATGGCACTGACTAAACTGGGAGGTTGGTTGCTTTTCGTCACAGCAGTGTGATATAGGATCACAAGAGGGTCCCAGCTTTCATGTGTGGGCTGTGTGGAATCAGCTGTTCTCAGCTGAGGTTGTAAATCTTTTAGAACTGTTCCCAAATGTCCCTAGACTCAGACAAGAGAAAAATCAGCAAGTTTCTCTTATCCAGTGACTCCCGCAATGCATGGAGATTGGGAAGGGACCAGGATTGGCATCACCCATGATCAAATACTGTTCCAGCAGCCACTGCAAAGCTCCACACTGAGAGCAGGGCCTCCTAAATTGTCTGCCATGTCCTGTCGTGCTCTGGTATTCAATTGTGGAAGGCAGAGTAACTATTTTTACATGCTGTAATGAGCTACATTTCTTAGTTTCCATCCTTTTACTGAAGAGGTGAAGATGAACTTATAAACAGCACACTACACAATAAATTGCATGAAGAAAGATGCATTAATATTTTCATTTGCAGGATTTTCATGTTGATCATTTATATGTTCAAGGGTGCTCTTTCAGACCTATAAAACTTGCTTAAGTTTCTCAGTTGTTCACATTGTCCTGACTAAAATATAATTTTCTTCAATGTGAGGCAAATGTGGTTCATCATCTCAAAGAAAGTTGGTGAAACAAACAGCTCATGAAGTACTTTGATGTTGCTGCATTGCCATTGAGTCTTCTCTACTGTTCCTCTCATCCTTATTTACAACTGTTCTCAAGGAAAACTATTCATTTCCTGGGTTACAGTCCAGAAGCTTTACTGACTGATCTTAGTGTGTTAGTGGGGTAAGTGTGGGAAAATAACTTGAGACTTAAGATCCAGAAGCTGTATTTGAACTAAAAGTCTTGGAGTGGAGAAAGTGTGATTGGAAGCAGGATTGCGAAAAGCCTATCTGGTTCAAGCTACTGGTTGTGTCTATGAACAAGACCCAGTCAGTTGGTTTTCATCTCTCTCCTGCTGTGATGTGAAATGTATTTCTCTTCCTGTGAAATGCTCTGGTTTACAGAATTTCTCTCCATCCTCCCAGATTCTTGCAGAGGATCTTGTTCCCCTCCACATTTTTGATGTCACTCCTCCAAACCCCACCACTGACCTTCCCTACCTGACCATAACAACAGATTTTTGTTTCCGTTGCTGCCTTTAGTATTTTATGCAAGTGCAATGACTAAACTGCACACAATAGTGTTGTGTGTGAATTTAATGGATTGCAACAGGAGACAAAAGACATTTTCTCAGATCATTCATTTCTTTCCCTCTTGACTCAGTTCGTCTAATGTGATTTCTAATTACTTACTTTCTCTGAATCCTCTCAACTGTGATTAGATCATTTGTTAATTTTCTATAGAACCTTCTCTGACTAACAGTTCTGGCCTCTTATTTTTCATGTTCCTCTCCTTGTTTTTCTAATTTTCTCCCTTACTCCCTTGAAGGCAATGAATCATGTTGGCGTACAGGTCAGCAGGAGCAAGCACCTCCAGTCATTTAGGCGATTGCCATATATGAATCTAGCCATCATGCGTTAAAAGACTACTTGACCAGAGTTTTTTAGAGTCTTGGCAGAGTGGTAGTTTTCTTGCCTCTGAGTCAGACGGTCACAAGTTCAATTCCTATTTCAGAGGCTTGAGTGCATCACCTCAGCTGATAATTCAATACAGTACTGATAGAGCACTATTAAACCAAGAGCCTACCTGTTGGATGTAAAAAATCCTTGGGGTGGAATTTTATGCTGGTGGGATGTTACAGTCCTGCTGAAGTCAATGGGATTTTGAATGGTTTGCCGCATTTTACGGCCCCACCCCTGCTATGATGGGGCCATAAAATTCCTCCCTTGGTGTCTTGGCCAATATCTCTCAAGCGGCGTTACTAATACAGACTATTTAGCCATTTAACTCTGTTGTTTTTCCCTACATTAAAATAATGGTTGCAATTTCAAAAATCATTGGCAATGAAATGCTTTGGGATATCTCCAGGCCATGAAAGATCATAAAGGCATAATATGCAAGTTCTTTCTTTTATTGGTGGTGAAATGAATCTTTGCAGTTTAGCCCCATCACCATATATCCATATATATGCACTTCCTAACAGGAATCACAAGAGAACTGGAATGAGAACCTAGCTTCTATCTTACCTGTCTTGGCGTTGGGGGGGCGGTTTATGTTGGGGCCAGTTTTAATGCTCCACTGCCCAAGCTAAGATCAGACCGATGATTGAACCTGAGATCTTTTCGGCCCTAATAATTTGGCTAATTTTTAAAAATTCATTTATAGGATGTGGGTGTCGCTGGCTAGGCCAGCATTTATTGTCCATCCCTAATTGCCCTTGAGAAGGTGGTGGTGATAATGTGAGAAGGTGCTGATGGTTATCATAGGAGCTTAGTAGTAACATTTTTACATTGAAGAGCAGAGAATCCTTCTCAAGCCCTGTAGGACAGGATTTATTTTGTTCCACTTTAATACACTTGGCAGCTGCAGTTACACCTGTAATCCCAAATACCATACATAGCCAGATTAAAATGTAATTTTAGTAGGGCACTAAAAGTGGCCCATAGCCTAAAAAAAGAAGAAAGTCATGGTTTCTACTATTATTTGTTATTCGAGGACTCTGCTGTAAGCTTCACACATTGACATCAGAGAAAGATGGAATCAAGCTTGCGTGTAATGATTTCTCCACTTCCTCCCAGTCAAAGAAACTATCAGCAGAGTCATGCTTCAAGAATGGGAACTTGAATGACACGCTTACAGGTACGTTAGTGGTTGTGGAACTGTGCCCCATAGATGAGGCAGGAGTAGTGGTAGTCAGGAAATAGGGAGCAAAAGTGCTAAATTTTGATTGCAGATTTTTGGTCTCGTTCCAAATATATTTACTAGGGGCAAAAACATTTTATCATTTTGATCAGCATATAAAGGGAATCCCTTTTTAAGAAAGAATTTATGATCAAATGATAGTTTGTGTGGGTGATCTGTTATCTCGATGGTAGAAGGATTAATATAATTTCCTACAATGAGTCTGAGCTCCTGAAACAGACCAATTTTATCATAAAATCCCCCCTAATATACTTGCTTGTGAGGCTTTCTTGAGCCTGGTAAATTTACCAGGTAGGCATTTTGTATTCAATTTATACCTCAGGGATCTGTGTATAATCATCGATTCTCACCATATTACTTGATTGTCAATCATGCTGTCTTAAAAGTTTAGTAAGATATAAATTTATTATTGCTACCCCTATAGAGAAAAAAATGTCATATGTGCATTTACTTTTCTGTCTTTCACCTTCATGACTATATTCCTTCAGAAACTTGGGGGGAGCAATGCTTCCAGTCCCAGCACAAAACCTGGAAAAATTCTCTTTTTCTCCCGCCAAAACAGGATCAATTGAGAGTTTCTTATTTTCTGCGTATCCCAACAGTTAGGTTGAATACGATCTGACGCATTTCCTGGCTGGGTGTAATTGTGTTCATTTAATGCTGAAAGCTAATGGATTTAATTACTTTGTCATTAAATTTTAAAGCAAAATTAGCCTCGTATTGCCTTGAGAATACATAACCTTGCCTCACATGCTATTTATATCTAATCATTACTTACATTCATGAAGGATTCTATTACAATGTGAGGTCTCCCAATGGATATTTTGAATCATTCCTGCGTTAAATACATGTCCTGCATTTCTAGAGAGCTCGCGGTCGATTCCATATCTAAGTTAGGAATGGCTACTGGTTTTTATTTAGACAGGACATAGAGGGCTATACAGTGCACCTGCAAGTCCCACAATTACGTACTGACCTTTCTCCTGCCATGGAAACTTTCCTTGACTTCCTGAATGCTCCATGATCCTGGTGCTTGTCATGTTGCCAAATCAGAGAAGCAAAAAAAAATGCTTACAAAAAATTATGTGTAGTTTCCCAGGTGGCATAGCGAGTGTATCCAGTGAGTAACTGAGCCAGCAATGCCCTACATCCAATCGCTGGTGTGTGTCAAGTTCATTGATCTCACCTGGGCAGTGGTTGGGTTACTGCAATTTTATTTTTTATTCATTCATGGAATGTGGGTGTCGCTGGCTAAGACAACATTTATTGCCTATCTCTAATTTCCCTTGAGAACTGAGTGGCTTGCTAGTCCATTTCAGAGGGCATTTAAGAGTCAACCACATTGCTGTGGGTCTGGAGTCATATGTAGGCCAGACCAGGTAAGGATGGCAGATTTCCTTCCCTAAAGGACATTAGTGAACCAGATGGGTTTTTACGACAATCGACAATGGTTTCATGGTTATCATTAGACTCTCAATTTTAAAAATTGAATTCAAATTTCACTATCTGCCATGATGGGATTTGAACCTGGGTCCCGGAAGCATTACCCTAGGTATCTGGATTACTAGTCCAGCAGAAAACCCTGGAGACATATTCCCTTTCTCTCCCCTAACAGGGTCAATTGAGAGATTCTTATTTTCTGCATATCCCATCAGTTAGCCCGAATAAGATCTGATGTGTTCCCTGCTGGGTGTAATTGTGTTCATTTAATGCTCGGATTAGGGATGGAAATTCTTTCGAAAGCTTCAAATTGATAATGCAGTGACTTCTGGAAGCACATGGGTCAAAATCTCAGAACTTCCTTACCAACAGCACTGTGGGTACACCTACACCACATGGACTGCAACGGTTCAAGAAGGCAGCTCACCACCATTTTCTCAAGGGCACCTAGTGATGGGCAATAAATGCTGACCTAGCCAGTGAAGCCCACTGAATGAATATTAAAAAAATGTGGGCGCACATGTGGCAACAGCTGGATCAGTTTTGAGTTTGGTGCCCTAAATATTCAAATAATTTCCTGACACAGTGTCAGGGCTCATGTGTACAATATCCATGCTGACAAGTCACCAGATACCTTCAGATACCTTTGGAACTGTACCCCAGTGTGGACCCAACATCTTTTGCAGAGGGAAAGAAAGCAAGGGAGAAGTAGAAAATATATGTGTGTAGTATCCACAAGACATCTATTATTGGTAACCAGTCACTCCACTACATTAATTGCAAAGGAACGGAAGAGACCAGATTAAATTTATACACAATGTACTGGGTATCTTGAGTCTCAGAGCAATTAAGAGAAACAGAGTATGACTAAGATCACAACATAAATTTACTAATCCATATTGCAGGCAGAAAAGCGGAATTTAATTTATGACCCTACATTGTACATCATCACATTCTCTTAAATCCCTTCCATAAGGCTTTCTTTGGCAATTGTACAAAAAATGTTACAGCAAGTGGGAGTGCCATAGAATGCTTTATATGAGGTCTCTATAAGTGGAGTCTTAAACCTATGCACTGGAGCAACACATATCCTTTAATCTGGCATGAATAAGGATTCAGATTGGAAATTGTGATATTAACTCTCTCAGATCCAGACTTCATTTAGACCCTTTGAAGTGTAAATGGAAGAAGATGTACTGGGAACGAATGGGAAACAAATAATGTAGCTGGAGTAATATCCTTCAGAGGTCCAGGTTTATTTGAGAATCAAATGAGACAGAGCAGATCTTGACGCGCAACCTCTCGATGAATGAAAAGCATCTTTATATTGTTATAGGTTTGCTTTTCAATAGAAAGGAACCATCAAAGTATTGAGGGATTTTAATTGCCAATGATGGGATACCAGTTAATATGTTTGAGTAAGGTTTGTTTGTCCATGATTTTAACTGTTATTAATAAATTTAAAATAAATAGGTTAATCCTGTTAAAATAGTGGACATGGGAATTTGATACAGACGCATGAAGCATTCATATGATATCTCAAAGCACAACTTTCTGGCTATAATGTTTAATAAACCTCAGCGAGGATCTTGCCTTGTACAATATTGTAAAATGGACGATAGTCAGTTAGCAGCTTGTTTCACATGTCCATTGATATTTGCTTCCATTAAAATCAAATTAAATAAAAATTACCACTGGTGTAAAATGGGCTGCTGACTTGTTGTTATCCGTTTTAGATTCTGTACAATGTCCTATCTATATGGTGAAAAATAATCCTGAATCAGACAGGAGTCTGTCTTGGGATTGGGAACTATTCTTCCTACTCCTGTCAATGGGAATGTATAAGCTTGTGGACAGCATGGTGATAACAGCACATTAGGTACTAGGTAGCAGAGAATCCCTGCTTCCTTTTTGTCCTTCCCTAACTGCATTCCACAGAAAACCTGATCTTAGTAATACTACGCAGTGGAGATGCCAGAAATCTCCTTGTTGTGAGGAGAAGAAGAAAAACCTGATGAGTTATTGTTGAACTATTGCTGTATGCTTCATCGTGGCTGGATCAAGAGAACAGTTGGCAGAGAATGTGGCTGGAGATCACTTGTCAGTGTTCTTGGTTTCTCAGCACATGGCTCACAGAGATCTAAACAGTGTGAGAAATGGGGGCAAGGTGTTGGTTCGTGGTTGATTCTGGCAATTGAGCATTGCAATTATTAGTGCAGTAATTCATATTTGTCACAGCAATGTTCCATATGGAGATCTGAACTTGAGCAGAGGACAAGAAAAGGCTAAGTTTTCTCACAGGGAAGAAGAGGAAATAGTAGATACCCTACTGTCAAAGTAATATTTATGCTTTGGAAAAGGTTCACAGAAGAACAACAGAGATGGTTCTGCTTACTTAGTGCTCTAATTTATGAGGAGAGATTCACAGTTGAACTTTTTTCACTGTAGAAAAGAAGATTGAGGAAAACCTGTTCTGTTCTTTAAGCTGCTGAAGGCTACAGTTACTAAAGATGTGAGTGGCTATATCAATTTGCCTGCAAATGTGGAATTAGCACAAAATTAGGAAACCTCAAACAATATTGGAAAATGTTTGTTTAAACTTCTCTCCATGTAGTGAACATGTGAAGCAAGAACCTCAGTACAAGCATTGCAAAAAGCATGGGACAAATATCTGTTAGGAATGGATTAAAAACTCTGGTGGTAAACATAGCCAATAATGACTGAATGCTCCCTGAACCATGGTATTTCTGATGCTATGGTGAATATTTATCAGAATTTCAACATGATATTTCATAGGAACATATAGAAACCAATGTTGATGAATGGAGCAGTGAAAATAAGTCAAAAATCTGGAGCTGCACTTAACTATGTCAGAAGATATGAGACCTTCTGAAATATGAAATACATTAGGCACAATGAGGTTATTACACATGTTCTATTGAAGGAGAACTTGATCTCTTGTTAAGCTACCTGAGATATCTGTTATGTGAAAAGTGTCTACTAAATTTAAGTTTTTTCTGCTGCTTTTCTTCACAGAAGAAACATGGATTCAGCTATTTCTGAATTACATAAAACTGATTTTCTATCATCTATCACCCTTGGGTATGACTTTGAGGTGAATTTAGAGGTGGTGGTGTTCCCATGCATCTGCTGCTTTTGACCTTCCAGGTCATAGGTTTAACTGGCTTTTCTGAAGAAGCATTAATGACTTTCTGCCCCATAGGTAGCACACAATATAGCCAAGGAACGACCGTAGTAGAGGGAACGGATATTTGAGCTGGTGGTTGGAATGAAGATCATGTTTTATGTAACACCACACTTTTCTTCAAGACCAATTATAATATGATTTTTGGTAGTTTGTAAATCTTATCAACTGACAAGAACGTTATCTTGATCTCATTTTTAAAATGAGTGTTCAGTATTTAAGAAAAGTAGAAATGTCTTGTCTTATAATAAAATACAGACCAATGAGGCCACATGCGGAATGTATCCGATAACTAAGCCAGTAAAGCTGAGAACATCAGCACAACCCAGAGAATGATTTACAACCTTCTACTCATTCCCAATCAATCTTTGACCCTCCCATACTGAGAATTTGTAGTACAGTTCTTTAAGAGACGCATTCCATAACCCTTCGTTTCTTGAATATCACAGCACATTGACAGTTTTATCCAACAACAGATTGCAAGGATATAATATACAACTATCAAATGCATACCATGTCATGGTATCTTATTATTGTAACAAGTAGAAGTGACTAAAATATTACTAAAGGTTTCATACAAGCATTTAGTTCTCCATTGCCTTGTTGGATGTGTTTTTACAGTTATGGTTAGCGCTTATGATGGCTGTTCTGTCAGGTGGGCATGTAAGAGGGACTTCCATAGTCTGTCACCTCAGCCAATATGCCTCCAGATTCTGTGGAAGGATTATGGAGTGAAGTTCAAAAACATTGATATATCTTCACCTGCTTAACTGTAAACAATCAAAACAAATCTGTCTTTTCCAGTCAATGAAAATAATAAGCAAGGCAAGAGTTGGCGTTTCTGCCAATGAAAGGTGACAATCATGTAGTGAAAGCGCTTACCTCACATGATTTAATGCAGTGAATCATTTCAGGGTGTGGGTACCAGTTAAGTCCCGCTGTACAAACAATATTCTGTGAAGAGAAAATAAAGCCAGAGTTGTCATAATTGCACTCAAATGAAGTTTGCTATCTGTTGTGGCGTCTGCCTTGATTATCCGAATATCTGCTGGTTGCTTTGTACATGGTGATTTACTGTACCAGTCTGTAGAGGAAAACAAGGTCACATGGATTTCTCAATGTCATGGTGATTCACCAACCAAACAAGGTTTAAGTGATGATTTGCTAAAGGCCTTTCACTTATGTCTTCCCCATGAGATACAGCACCATGTTAGCAGTCCCTGCCAGTCATAATTGAAGGTACATTTAATAGCTTGGTATGTGAGGTACTATCATTAATATCTCAACAGGTCAAAATGTTGAATGTTAGAATTAAGTGTAGAATAGTAGTTACTTGGGAGTGATTACAAAGCATCGATCTCACCAGAGGCTTCAAGATGGTTTTACATTGACAACATTGGACAGCCGGAAGTGAACTTAATGGGAAGAATTTTCCTGTCAGCGAGCGGGAGTGGGGCCCACTTGCCGACACGTAAAATGATGTGTGGTGACGTCAGGCGGGCGTCCTGATGTTACCGCGCGTCACTTAGATTGCCAGTTTGGCGGGCGTGCAGCGGGTGCGGCTACATGCCTGCCGAACTGTTAAAGGTCTATTAAGGTCATTAACAAAGTAATTAAAGTTGTTAAGAATGCTGCCCGTCCAACCTTAAGGTTGGCGGGCAGGTAATGAGCCCAAGCAGCCTGAGCATTTTTCATTAAACCTCATCCATCGGTGGGATGAGGTTTCATGAGGGGTTTCTTATTTAAAAGAAAAATTTTTGAAAAAATTAATGGACATGTCCCAGCTCATGTGACAGTTTCAGATGAGGGGACATGTCTTTAAAAAATGTTTTCTCCTTTATTAAATATTCCAAAACTTAAACTGTTCTCCCTGAGGCACTACTATGCCTCAGGAAGATTTCTGCACTTTTTCGCTTGCATGTACGAAAGAGTGCAGACCCCGATTCAGGGAATCCCCGACTCAGGGACTCCCCTCCCAACCACCAACCCCCCCCCCCACCATTTGCACAGGGAATGCTCAGCGCTTCCAGGCGAACGCCACGCTGGGTGGGCCTTAATTGGCCCACCTATGTAAAATGGCGGCGCGGCCCTGACCGGGGGCGCCGATCGGGCTCGCGCCCACCCCCTGCACAACCCACCGCAATGGGGGGAAAGTTTTTCCCAATGTTTCTAAGGGAGCTCGGCAAGAAATGATTATAAGGCAGTCATCCTTTATTCCATGAAAAATGCTGTACTTATGTTCATTAGCTGAGCTCCTGAAATTAGACTTATTAATCTCTGTTTTGTGATAAATAATGTATGTTTTATTTTTTTTATCAGTTTGGGGTCTGCAGTTAGTGGAGAAAATCTATAGTGAATAATTTGCATTATATTAAGAAATACACTGACCCTCTAGAATTTTACCTGCTTATCTGACACCCTTAATTGTCTCTTGCTGTTAAATCTGCTGCTGTAAAATGGTTTAGAAAATTTCACATGATGATTAATGTAATAGGCTGTCATATCGGACCCTTTTCCAGTTGTTCTTAAGTGGATACTGCTTTCATGAACACTGTCCTGTATGTTCCTTTTTCAGCTTAAGGTTTATCTCGACATACCATTACTTCATTGGTGTGTGATATTATTACAGCAACTAAAGCTTGGCTGTTTTAATTCTATTCCTTTCACAAGCAGAAGTTGTTTGGAAAACATGCTTTTGTACAAGATGTCACCTCTTTTAAGATTCTGCTGCCTCACACCTTCAGAGATCATTCATTAGCTAATGTTGTGAATTGCACAAGATGGTATCAATTTCCTCCATTAGCACAGAAATGCTAGTTAGTGTCCACAAGATGTACCATCAAACTGAACCATTGACTGACCAAACCCTGAATAAAGCTTATTTCAGCACACATCTCTTCCAAGAGTTGAATGAAAATCAGGGTTTCTTGGTGTTTAAAAGTTCAGCATTTCACAGCAGTGATGAATTATGTGCTGCACAAGCATTTTTTATGCCCTTTGCATTTTTTTTAGAAATGAGAAGTAATTTCCATCTTTAAAAATCCCATTTTCAATAGCTGATCAAATTCCCTTACTTTGGAAGTAAGAGTTTGAAGAAGTATTTGATTAGGCCTGGTATCAGACACATGGCTTGGGATGTATGCTATCATGTGCCCAGTCCCATTAAGGCAAGCAGTATGTAAACTTCATGCTACCTGCTCACTGACATGATTATAGTGTGGAGCCCAGCACAAAGCATGCTGCTGGCTGGCTGTATTGCTCAGCAGGGGGACCGGCAGTGTACATGGCTAGCATGATGTAAAACTAGCCTGTCCCTCTTACTGGGAAGGTGCGCTTGGGTTACAGTAGCATCGGAACAGCACCAGGAAGGCTTTGGTTGAAGGAAGAGTAGCAGAACAGAATGAAGGCTCCCAGGTACTCAGAGGTGGTGCTGGCGGCCTTAGTAAGTTCAGCGACCACATGCTCCTGATCAAGGTCAGTGAATACATCTTCAACCAGCAACCTTTCACGATACTCAACGTATCACATCCCATCAGCAAACAGGGCTCATGCTTGACATTCAGATGCTCTACCTCACCCTCATGGACCTCCCAATGCTGTCTGTCTCACACCCATTTCTCACAGCTTCCACATATCTCCAGCAATTTAAACATGACAGGTCCATCACCCAAACATATTGCAAAACACTCATTGACATTCACGGGGTGGGGGGGGGCGGGTGGGGAGGGAGGGTGGGGTGGTGGCATAGTGCTTTGTCGCTGGATTGGCATTCCAGAGACCCAAGGTAATGTACTGGGCACCTGGGTTGGAATCCAACCACGGCACATGGTGAAATCTGAATTCAATAAAAACCTGGAATTAAAAGCCTGATGATGAACAGGAAACCACTGTCCATTGTTGTAAAAACCCATATGGTTCACTAATTTCCTTTAGGGAAGGAAATCTTACCTGGTCTGGCCTACATATGACTCCAGACCCACAGATTGACTCTTAAAATGCCCTCTGACAAGGGCAATTAGGGATGTGCAATAAATGCTGGCCTAGCCAGCAATGTTCACATCCCATGAATGAATTTTAAAAAAAACTCTTGCAGGACAAGGTCATACGTAGCATAAGGCAGCAGCAGTAAGCCAACAGAGAACAGGCAGGCGGGCATCTCCTTGGCCCTATGGAGGAGAAGGTGCTCTCATGGGGCCAGCTGTGATTGAGGCCACTGCATCCTCCATCACTGTGAACATTCAGAATGACATTATGTTTGTAGCCCTTCTCAAATCCCACTTTAACCTCATCCTGCTCTCTGCATGAAGTGCAAGATGCAGATAGTGTGGCCATGGACCTCCTGCTTTCCATCCCATCCCCATCAGCAATGATATTGTGAGCATTATTGCAAGGCCCATTTATTGCCCATCCCTAATTTCCCTTGTCAATGGTGAGCCATTTTTTTGAACCACTTCTGTCCATCTGGTGCAGGTACACCCACTTTGTCATTAGGAAGGGAGTTCCAGGATTTTGACCCAGTGACACTGAAGAAATGATGATGTAGTTCCAATTCAGGATGGTGCGTGGCTTGGAAGGGGAACTTGCCGGTGATTGTGTTCCCATGCGTCTGCTGCCCTTGTCCTTCTAGGTAATAGAGATGGTGAGTTTGGAAGGTGCTATTGAAGGAAGTCTGATGAGTTGCTGCAGTACATCATGTATATGGTACACATTGCTGCCATTGTGTGCCGGTGGTTGGGGTGTTGATCAAGCGGGCTGCTTTATCCCAAACGGACAGTACCCTGATGAACTTTAATAGTGTTAACCCTTTGTGATTGCAATACATCTCCCCGTTGATATGTGGGAGCCACAGTGCCAAGTGTATGCAGTCAATAGCACCCTGCAACACTGAAAATCCCACTAGCCTGACAAAGCACATGCTCACTCCAGGCCTCTCTCCTGGGAATGACATGTGGCTTACTGAATAAATTGAATTGATGTCAGTTTGTGTATGAAGACCCTGAACACAAGGTTGGTCGATGATAACATGTAATCTGAAATTTAGTTCCCTCAAATCTCCATTTTAAGAGAAAATATTTAACAAATTTTAAATGACTACAAACTGGTGGTGACTATCTGCTCCACTTATGAAGAAGTTGGCTGCAGAAACCTCCTCCTTAATGTGATCTTAGCAGTTTTTTTTTCAATTCTTTCATGGGATATGGGTGTTGCTAGCAAGGCCAGCATTTGTTGCTCATGCCAAATTGCCCTTGAACTGAGTGGCTTGCTGGGCCATTTCAGAGGGCAGTTAAGAGTCAACCACATTGCTGTGGGGCTGGAGTCATGTGTAGGTCAGATCAGGTAAGGACAGCAGATTTTCTTCCCAAAAGGGCATTAGTGAACCAGACAGGCTTTTATGACAATCAATGACAGTTTCACGGTCACCGTTACTGACATCTTATTAATAAAAATTAAGTTTCACCTGCCATGGTTAAGTCTGAACCCAGAGCATCTGGGCTTCTGGATTACTGGTCCAGTGACTTTACCACTACGCCACCAACACCCACATCCCCAAAAGTACCTCACACCTACTTTCAGGGAACTTACTGGCCAGGATTTTACGCCCCCACCCTGCAGTGTGTCTCCACCCCTATCCCCCGCTCCTCCCCTCCCCCCACCCCCCAGCGGATCCAGCAAGCCAGTTAAAACTCCATTCAGTTCGGCAGGACCGTAATATCTTATTGGGTGGGAGGAGCTGTAAAATCCTGGCCATTGTTCCCATTTGAAACCCACTGTGGTTCTTCCCTATTCGAATTTTTAAAGGCTTTGCGTGTTGAAGTATCAAACTTGGAAATCACCCAACATTGTAGTGAGCAGTAATTGCAAGACCTTATTTCTATTTAAAATATACTAAAATGCAGCTTTTTTTTCAAAGAATTCCTATTTCATCAAGGGATGGCGTAATTGGAGATTAGTAGAAAGTCTGTACCTTCTTAAAACACTGATGTAAATCGCTGAAGGACTTAAGGTCAATAAGAGAAATGGGTTCCAAAACAGTCCTTAGGGGGAGCCCTGGACCAGAAGGAGAGTTCATTGTCAATCAAGTTTATTATCTTCTAGCCTGCAGCGCATGCTTGAGATGGGGCATTACAGCATAATAACAGAAGCAAAGGATTTTCAGTAACATCTGTATTGTAGAATCATTGCCCTGTTCAAGGAAACAAATGCTTCTATAAACTCACTGTCTGTGCTTCACAGTTCAACAAGTGGGATTAACTACAGCACTAGTCAGCTAGTCAGTAAGGAAATACAGAAATCCAGCAATTTATGCATAAATTGGTGACACAAATGCAGGAATGGTCTTGACATTAGATTCAATTATGATGAGCTCCTTTTCACACGAGTTGCTTCAAATGCCTTTCATATGCAGCCTTATGTATCATTAAAATTGAGGTTGTAACACAAGTGGGCAGTAAAATCTTCCAAACTTATTCATTATTTTTATTATTTATAATTTTTTAAAAATACATGGGATATGGTGGTGATGGGAAGGCCAGCACTTATTGCCGATCCCTAATTGCCCTTGAAAATGATCAAGTGGCCTGCTATGTCATTTCAGAGGGTACTTAAGAGTTAAACGCATTGCTGTGGGTCTGGAGTCACAAAAAGACAAGACCAAATAAAGAGAGCAGATTTCCTTCCCTAAAGGATATTAGTGAAGCAGCTGGGTTTTTCCAACAGTCTAATAGGTTCATGTCCACTATTGCTGATACTAGCTTTTTTACTCCTGATTTATTTAATGAATTGATTTTAAATTTCCTAACTGCCATGATGGGATTTGGTATATTTTGTTCCCTGTCTGTATACAAGAGTTTCATATTATGTAGCCAAAAGGCTACCGCAACACAATTACTTTCTTTCTCCTTGACTGATACGTGTAAAAGACTTGCCAAGTATGGTTATTAAGCTGGTGGACACTCTTGTTCTGTTAACGTGTTCACTATCATGCTTGCACAGGATCAATTCATTTTGGGGTTTCTGATGTCTTGCATGATGGGGAAGAGAGGAAAACGGTTTGTACTGCAGCCTGCTTACATATGCCTTCTCAATGTTTATTGACAAATGTCGAGTGAAGGGACATTTCCGGAATCCCTCACATCTCATGGTTTCTAGGTCAAGTGATTTGGCGCAGTGCACCAACTCATAAACTATACCTTAAAGTGCATGCTGTCCGAGTACCACAATCCTGCATAGAATGTATGAGGGAACAATAATTTTACTTTCTGAATGATAGCAAACAACTTGCTGCAACTAACTTGCCCAAGTGAACACACAAAGTCAGAAACTGTAAAAATTGACATCTGTCACAACTAGAACCTGACTATTGGATCAATGATTGGTTTCTGCGGTTTGATGGCACCAGACAAGAAAAGGTAACCTTCAATTTTTGCCTATTTTCTATTATCTATTTTATTAACTACACTTTTGCAATTTGCTAACAGGTTTCCCAACAATGAATGAAGCATCTTCTGTCATTGCATTGCAGGTCTTTCATTATAGATCAAATAATAAACCTGTGCTTTGCTTATCTACAATCTATAATGTATGAAAAGTTCTTTTTACCATGTATTGTACTTTAAAAGTCTCTGTACCACAAAACATCAGCTTTGTTATTAAGTTCTTGACGATCTAAACAAAAAAACCACCACTATTCAGTTGCTTCAGAAACTTCTATACCTACCTCCTCCAGTTATATGTATATGTATGTCTGCATATATCTGTGTGCATGTATATCTGTACATATACATCACAACCTAGATCTCTCTCTCTTGCGTTTCTAGATATAGATATATCTCTATATATCTAGTAATCTAACTAATGCCTGAGATCGTAAAAGTGTATTATCCACATTTTTTCAAGAATCCTCCCTAAACCCACATTACTGTCACTTTATCCCATTACTTCAATTATCTGCCAATAATGTAAGTTTGCATAATTGGGATGCATTGTATTTTGTCAAAAAAAAAGCAGGTAACTCGAGTGAGTTTGGTAGATGTGTCTGCAGAAAATGTAGACAGCACTCGTTGGTTAATTCCATTTGCCAGATGATCCAGTCAAACATGCTTATTTATTTATTTAGCAAACACAAATCCCCGAAGCCAAGTGACAGCCTCCTTGTTTGCTGTGTTTAAGGTGATTAGTCCACCACTTAGTCTTAGAGAGGACAATCCTCGGTAATGTGCAACATTGTTTGTGTCTCTCCACAAATACCTAAGGGGCTTATGCTGAGGCCTCAGCAGTGGAAGTTGACTGTACAGAGGCCCTAGTTGTCCTAAACTTATTTAGCAAGGACCACTCTCACCACGATAGTTCAAAGCCTGCCATTTGACAGAAGAGGTTTGTTACAAGGGACTTATTAGTGACTTCCTGTGTTTCCCATTCCTTGATCCCAAAGGATGCCTGTTGGTGGATCTTGCTCAGAAAGATTGCTTCATATGAGGCACTGAGATGGAAGGCGGGTTGAACAGATCATCATGGAGTGGTAAGTGAAGAGCAGCATGGATGGTTTTAACCAGCTTATTGGTTTTCATCAGTCAGCGGATGTTTGTGAGGACAGGAAGACAGGGGAGCAGTGTTTCGCAAAGGGTTCTAGTTATGATGCACATTGTTATGTCCAACTGAGTGTCCACAAGATGCGTCTGTGTGTGATAACCTTTTCCAAATGGACGCACAGTACACTGCTGCAGAGCATGATAGGGCAAATGTTGTGTTGTGATGAGATCTGTTGTGCTACCCAAGCTCCATCCTTCTGCACTCTGGACCAGACTCTTAATGAAAATGTTACAAAATTGACAGACTACTGCAGCACATGGCAACTCATGCTGAATCCCTCCAAAACCACATCCAGTGCATTCCACCTCCACAATGCCAATGCCAAAAAACAATTGCATATCTACATGGATGGCCAGAGACTAAAGCATAACCCCAACCCAACATATTTGGGAATGACTCTTATTAGGACCTTATGCTTCCGAGAACATCTGAAGAAAACAGCAGCAAAAGTCAAAACCAGAAAAAATCTACTAACCAAATTTACTGGATCTATATGGGCACTGCTGTCACAACATTCCAGAATCAAACCTGCTGAAACCCTACTTCTCACAGAAGCCTGAGTGGGATTCAACCTAATGCAGAGTGAAGATTTGTTCTGCTGTACCCACTAGACCATATAACCTGCTGGTATGTTCACAACAATGCTTTTCCCATTGTCTTGGATATAGCTCACTGTGCATTATTTTCATGTTATCACTTGAGGCCCATTGAAAGGGGTCAAGTCTACCAGACTCTTGGACCAAATTATCTTTTGGTTTTACCCCTTCTCCCAGTGGTTGCCAGTGTTGTAAAAGCTGGCATTGTCATGTTGACAGCTCTTCGTAAGACACTTTCCACCATTTATTATACACAGAGGAGTCAGCAATGCCACCAGCAATGCAATTACTTTATTGCATCCACTTGGCAGTATTTTTTTTTATTTTAAACTATCAGGAAGTATAATTCTTTGTTAAAGTTTGCACTAAAATTTGCAATAAAAGCGTCAGCTTCTACAATGTGAACACTGTCCAATATGTTGGGCTTGCTGACCAAGAATTGTGCTGCTTGAAAATTAGGCAAAATCATTTCACAAAAAGCAGTTTGATTAACATTATTTTCAACCAACCTTTGCCTTTGGAGGACTCATCCAGTACTTCACATCATCTGAGGTCATGTTGCTAGGTAAAATGACAGTGTCATTTTGATGTGACAAACAGGAAGGAGTACATTCTGCACCTGAAAGGAACCAAACAATGGTTTTTAATGAGAACCTACTTATTTCTTTGCTATCCTGATTTCTGTATTTTTCTTCCTGTAATTTTGTGGATGCTTTTCAAATACAAGTCTGGGAGATAGGAGCAACATTCATTGAAATATTGTTAAAATAAATTGGTGTAAGATTGTGCTTTCCTATATTAGCATACTAATGGCTTAACATCTGACAGCTATTTTAACAAAGATTCTAACTTGTGTATTTTTAGCAGTCTCATGCATTTGTGAAAATGCTAGCAAGAGGCTTTTCTTACAGGCACAAATGTACACATATGTGAACATCATATGTTGCAATGTTCACTGAAAAGCTTCTTTGAGTGAGCACAGTGAAAGACTTCATCAGGAAGAATTACAGTTGGAACGCTAAAATACTTTCATCTTCAGATGGTATATTTCTGGTCAAAGTATAACAAGGTAGTCATGCTGAAAAGGAGTCCAAGCATTTTTATGTGGAACTACGAATAATGGTTGACTTAGTAGGTTATATGTAGGCTAACTATAGCTCAACAGGGGCATGTTCTCAGGTGGTTCCTATTAAATTGCTCCCTATTTAAAACTCTGCACCTTATCTGGCATGACTACCTTGCGGGGATGACTGAGTTCAATTATATCC
Source organism: Carcharodon carcharias (assembly GCF_017639515.1). Taxonomy (NCBI): domain Eukaryota; kingdom Metazoa; phylum Chordata; class Chondrichthyes; order Lamniformes; family Lamnidae; genus Carcharodon; species Carcharodon carcharias. Next base: position 136,830,781 of record NC_054474.1, read on the forward strand.
GACAACTGAATTAGCATCGACAGAGAAACAGTTATTAACCTCAGCACGCTGATTCAGCTGTGCTTGCCAATTAATCACCTTCGCATAATCCGACTCAGTAACTTGTTCAGCCAGTGCCCCTGATGATGTATTCAACAAAAGTGTATAGAAGAATATTCTTTCATAATTCTTTCTAATTTTTGTTTTGAAATAGTTATAGGCTCTCTCTATTTCAATTTAAGAGCTCCCAGTAGATACTCTAATTGGATAAGATGGCTGCACCATGCTCTGCATTCCAATCTTATAGAGTTTGCAACCCAAGCCTTCAACATGGTCAGCTTGTGATGGACATTGTGGCCAATGCAAAGCAGCTGTGCTAACTTAAGTAGAGTGTGTGTTAGTGAACTTTGCTTGTCATTGTATCTGTTGAACTCTACTCTTCCATATCACCGAGCTCAGTCATACTAAGAAATCTTGACCTGAAAAGATGTCATTAATTTAATTCTAATAATAAAATTTAAAAAAAAAACAAAAGGAGAAATGAAAATGAGAGAAAATGGAATTTTAATTCTTTGACTTCTAAAATAAGTACAGGTAATGACACTTTCTCAATCAATGCTTGAATGCGATAGGTATTTTGGTGCATTATGCATATTTTATTGTAAAAATAATTTTAAAAATGCATAACTTTTGGATTCGTTAATTATGTTCTGCCTAAAGCAACATCTGTAATAAATTTCTGCAAGGCAGACTGTTGCAGTGGAATTCCTTCACGTACTGACAACACGTACTACATTCCATGGATCCCAGCAGTTCCATAATTGATGGGGCAAAGATATTTAAGCACTATGGATAGCTCCACAATTCCTAACTCACACACTGATCTATCTGTCTGTCTGTCTGTCTCTCTCTTTTTCTTTCTCTCTCCTCCTTTCTCCTTAACTAATCAGACATCAGTCATGCCTGGATAAACAGCAGAGACAGGGTTGCCCTCAAACTCACCACTGTATTTTGTACTAATTAATTTTAAACCTTTAGAGAGTATGTACTCCACTGGCTTAAGTATCGAATGATCAAGGCAGCTCCATTGGGGCTGAGTGTTTAACAGAGCAGGGTGCCATTTATTTCAGGATTTACAGGTTGCACAGTGTCTTTTTCTTAAACAAACCAGAGGTCTGTCAAGCCCTTTTTTATATCGCACCCACTGTACAGGCAGAGCTGAAGAGCAGGCAATCAATGGACAGATTCACTCGTCGGAGAGCATAGAGGGCCATGGCTGCATTTGCAGCAGTAGAATGCAATTATCCAAATGCTAGGAAATTAGATTTCACATGTTGAAGCTAATTTTTTTTTAAATGAGGTTTTGATCTATAATGAAAGGTTATTCCAAGGTCGGGATGTGGAAGGTCATGTTATGAGCTGGCCAAAGGTCAGCATAGTAACTTTGTACTCAAGCCCTTGCATGCTCATTGTGGGAGGTATGTTGTGGAGATAGGTAATTATAAAGTTCCAATAAGCCAGATTGGCATTCACTGACACCTTCATACCTTTTCTCACTCAAATAATATTTTAACGGCAGAGGCAGGCACTGACATTAAGCCCTGCTTATGATGATTGGAATTCCTCAGGCCTTGTTTTAATTTTTTTTAAATAATAAATTTTATGCAACTTGACATTAAACTCAATGGTAATTCTAACCATTCCTGTTGCACTTAAAACCTTCAAACTCAGCCCTGACCTCTCTGTACTCAGACTGTTTTTTTCTAAAACAACGTTTCATCAGAAAATTACTGGTTGACAGGTTTTCAATTTTCTTAAATTGGGTCAAAGGTTTATTTGGAAAGGAATGCTACAACTTTAATACGTGGCACAGAACAGGAAATCTGGAGAGAAAACTTTTGTTTACAATTACTAAGGCTTGATTTTTTTTCCACATAGTGTACTCTGTAATAATGCAAAGTTTCTGGAGATTATTTTTGAAATCAAATAAAATATATGATACAAATAGGAGTAAAATTTCAGCAATTGTTTTTTCCCATATTGAGGCAGGTCTAGGTGTAGTGATGCAAAAATGTTATCTGAGAAACACTGTGAATAATGCCGAATGCATGCCAGTTGTAAGACTAATGGATCAGTGTCCTCTTTCATACTGGGCTGCAGTTAAATTCACATCAGGTATCAAACCTTACTTTCTCTTCAATCCACTCTCCCTGCATTGTCCCTGCCTGATAAGGTAGGTTAATGTCCTCAGCTCTGTATACAAACTACTATAGGGAAGATCAGCCCAAGATAATTTGTGTCTTGACCTTTTTTTTGTTTCCTCTCTTTTCCCAGTGGAAAGCATCCCTGCTTCCCAATGGAAAGTATTTGGTCTCCTTATTTCTGCTTGATGACTTAACAAGATTTGGAAATCTGTTATATGAGAAATTGCAAGCACAAACTAATATTCTACCTACATCTATGCTGTGGCAATGCTAATGTGCTTTGCCATTATGCCACCTCAGCCTTTTTAATGATAGAAAACCAAGAATTGTGATCTTAGTAAAGCTATTCAGCATAATAAATTAGGAATAAATTTCGGAGCTCTACAAATTTCAATATACAATTTAGAATACAGTTGCATCCCCTCCACCCTCTTCTGCCCCAGCTCCTCCAAGAGGTGTTGAATCTTGCTGGACTTTGGTTCTTGGTGAGTTAGCAGCCTCTATTGTGATTATGCTTCTTATGTGAGACTAACCTGTGGACCCCAAAATAGGTGAATGTTCTGGTGGACTCCTGGAGTCCTTTGGAATGGTTGAAAACTTGGGAATGTTATGTCCTGGCATCATGCTGAATTTCCTGAGATGATCTTGCTGGGAGCGGAGCCTTTTCCCACCCCTACAAGACCACTTGATGTGCAGGAGATTGTGGGTCATGAAACAGGAACTCAGTAAACCCAACTTCTAGGTCCTCAGGTGGATCCTGTGTATGATTGGCATAAGGAGGCTGTGTGTCAGCAGCCTGATAGAAGTGAGGGTTAGTTGAAAGTTCAGACCCAGATTGGGGCCTGGACCCCTAAGATCCAGTTGAAGCAGCCCCTTTTTAAGAGAGGTGGGTCAGGGAGGGGACGGGATGCGAACGGTTTGAGGGTGCCCAGATTAGTATTTCCAGGAAGAGACATCCTGGTACTCCTCAAACCTCCATCAACCCCTCCCACCCCACCTCTCACACCTAGTGGTCAGCAACTGCTAATGCTTCTGGGATCTTCAGCAGGCAAAGCCATAGATGTAGCCCAAATAGGCAAAAACACAATAATGCAGCTCCTCACCTTCCAGCCACACCCCCACTGCCTCCCTCCCCACCACCCACCCACCCCCCACCCCACTAAATGGCAGGATCATTGATCAGAAACCGTGATCAGAATTTCATGGTTGGGGTGAAGCCACTGTAACTGCTGACATGTCTCAGCCAGTAACTTGGGCAGGCATCCATGTCGATTTCTCAAAAGGAATAACTGTACAGCTAAAAGCAGCTTCACACCAAGCAATGTATTACCCAATAAGCCATCAAGAAAACTCATAACCCTGATACTTCAGTGGATACAGCTTGTGAAATTATATTCCAATGCTTTTAATGGGAAGCTAGATAAACATAACAGAGAGAAAAGAATACAAGATTATGCAGATAGGGTTAGATAAAGAGGAATGGACTGGGCATGGGTGGAGCATAAATATTGGCATGGATTAGCTGGCTCAAATGGCCTGTTCCTTTGTAGGTCTATGTAATTCTACCCAACTCCTGAGTTTGAAATTCCCGTAACACCATTCTTTCACTGTGTTACCTATGCCATAGCCATCTTTGCAGCTCAATCTAATTTGACTGTTGAGACGATGAGGTTGTGGGCAATCCCCCTTCATTGAGCTGCAGATCTGTAGTGAGCCATTCCATGTTCCATCCTTCCTGCAGCGAATCAAGTTATTGATAGGTTCCTAGAAAACATTACACGGGCACATCATTAATGATGTAAATTTACACATACAAATCTTATGACCTGCAACCAACAGTAAACCAATAGTTTGCACTCAAGCTGCTTTTGTCATGGTACAAGTTTGAGTTTTACTATTTTACTGCACTTACATCAGGGATGTCCATGCTTTCATCTTCAAGGGTTTACAAAGCTTCAAGGTGTGTACCGTTGGGGGGAGGTGGGAGTTGGTGCGGAGGGAGGAGATTTCTAATTTAAATGCTTGTTCGCATTTGTTTTCACCTATCTTAAAGTGCTGATACTAGTGGCCGCAGTGTTGTGATTTATAGGAGATCCACTAAAAGGCAATAGAGCTGTCAAGACAACGCTGTCCAAATGTCTAACTCCACAAGATTCAAATCAGGAGAAATCAAATAAAAATATAAGCACATGAAGAAAAAACTGAGCTACACCCAGCTTCTGGGGCTCAAATGTAGAGTCTCAGGAGCCACTTGGGAAGACCGAAGCCATGGGCTTGGGGCCCCTACCTGCAAACTCTGTTCTTTCATCACTTTTTCCACTGTCTCTGCTTAAAGCCAAGTATTTGCAACCTTACCATCTTATCTGCCCCTGAACTGAGCTTCTGATCCTCATATTCTCTCCATCACTTTGACCGCCTACTGCCAGGTTCATAACTGTTCCTCTTTGGCCCTGCCTATCTGCTTTTGAAGCCCTTGTCCATATTTGTGTAACCTCCAGAGTTGGCTTTTCCAGTGTTCTCCTGGCTGACCTCCCGTCCTTTGTTCTGCCTCATCCACAGCTGTGCTGCCAAATCCTAACTGGCACTAAGACCGGCTCCTCCATCATCCCTGTGATCATTGACTTGCATTGGTTCCAGGTTCTCCAATTGAAAGTTCTCATCCTTATGTTCTAATCCCTCATGACCTTGTTCCTCCCTCTCTCTCTAACCTCATACAATTCTCCACAAATTCTAATTCCTCCAACTCTGGCCTCTTCTGCACTTCCCCACTTCCCTAAACAACCTCTGATGCTGTATTTTCAGCCATCTCGGGATTAAGCTGTGGAGTGCCATCCCTACAACTCTCTCCCTCCCTCTCTCTGTCTTTCTCTCTCCTAAGACCCTGCTTAAAACTTACCTCGTTGGTCCAAGTTTTGATTAGCTCCCCCAGTACATCTCCTTTTTTGGCTTGATGTTGGTTTTTAATTTGATTGTGCTTCCCTGAAGCACCTTGGTACATTTTTCTACATTAAAAGCTTGGAGTGCAATTTCTTGTTTTTGTAATACCTCAATCTATGGATGTAGATCTTTTTTCCCTGAACATCCGTTCTTCTATTCTTAATATTACATACTATGTAGTGTCATGAAGCAATCATATTTTTCATAATATTATTGAGAGGTATTGTAAAGTAGGCTTACGGTTGTGTATGTGTGGATGGTTATATCTGCGTGGCTGACTTAGTTAAACTAGAGACTTATAGAATGCAAGGTTAAAATTATCGAAAGAGTTAGGTGTAAAAGGGCATGTAAAATGAACTAAATGTGAAATAGATTAAAGTCTCAGCAGAAAGGGTGTGAATTAAATTTGCATTTTAAGATAAGTGGAGAGGTGTTTGGTTTTCAAAGAGACATGGTAGGGTGTTTACAACTAACAAGATAAATAAGGCAGGTTATTATGTTGATTTTTCCCAAAAGTGCTGGCCATAATGACAACATAAAGGAGTTCTATATTAGGGGAAAAGTAAATTCTAAAGATATGTGGGAACAATGGAATTTACAGATTAAAGGGGAAGAAATATATTTAAAGAAGGATTGGGGGACTATGAATATGGCCATGTAATATGTGAAACAGACTTGGGAAAAAAAGCCTCTAGCCATTTTGCAGAAATCTGCTGTTCCGGTAAACCAAAGTTGTGTTAAAAACCTTTGAAATTCCACTGTTGAGTGGGTGCTTGTGGTAACCTTGCTATATTGCCTATATAAATTTAAAATCTGTTTGGATTGTTGCCTTAAAGGGGATGTGTAGTTGGGAGTCTGGTTAACTAGGAATTTTGGGAATTGTTATAATATTGAGTAACTGTGTAATTGCAATCTTGTGTATGTGTTTTATTCTCTTCTTTTGTTAATAAATGTTTTAATTTAATTTTTTAAATCTCTAAAGGTGTTAGTGAACTCATTACTTCTGAATTCAGTGCACAAACCTTCTTGTAATAAATACAAATTACAAAGCTGTTGTGATAGCATGGCCAAGTTTCTCTTGTGGATTTGGTCAGCCTGGGAGATACCAGCTGCTGTCACATAACAATAGTATAATACTGTGATATCAGCTAATGTTACAAACAGATCTCCAAGACTTTCCTCTTAGTGAGTCAGATAGATTGTCTTTGACTGCCTTCAATTGGCATTAAGACGGCAGTAATGGCCTCAAACTGGGTTCTGACAAAAGATCACAACCTTAATATGAAGTTTTCTTCTTGCTCCACAGATTCTGCCAGGCCTGCTGGGTATTAACAGAATTTTATGTTTTTATTGCAAAACAGGTTTGGTGGTTTTACTGCTTGGTTCCGTTGCCAGCTCCATTTTGAAAGGGTCCTACTGCTGGGTGCCCAAAGCAGTGGCTGTTTCAGGTGATAGTCCTTTTTTAATCTGCAAGTTGAGGCCCTGTGACGTAAAAAGGACCCTGATTGCCATCTTTGCCATTAACTTGCAGAAGCCTGTGCATCAGTTTTATGGGCGATGGAGCTGGTGTCCCACTAAAGAGAAAAGGTGAATTAATTTTGTGGGACCCACAGCACTGGCGTACTCTTCTTCCAGGGCTCTTAGAAATAAAATTGGCTGGTGCCACCCTAAGACTTTTACCCTCTGTGATTGTGCACACGTCACCCTTCACCCATCCTGAGCTTGCCTCACTGATGATAACCCTAGATGACCTTGAGGCCTCAATCCAGTCAGCTACCTACTTGATGTCGGCAGCTCGCCTGCCGGATTTAAACAAGGCTGGGAGCATTAATTGACTGGCTTTCTTTATTTTTAAAAGACTGTTCTGCATCTTAACAAAGTGTGACATCCAGGCACACAGACGCAATGTCAAAATATACAGCAGGTTGTTTTTTTTCATCCTGCGATTCAGCATTTTCAGTGTGGCAATCTGTGAAACTGAAGCGCACAGAAAAACTTGGCTGCCTGAATTCCTGATAAATGCTCTGAAGGTGGTGCTCTGTGCTGGAAGTGCTAAATCGTAAAATTTACCCCTAAGTGTTACCTAAGATGTCACTTCCCTCCACTTGAAATAAAATCATCCCACTGATTGGACCGCCTCATCGCCGTTGTGAAAAGCTTTGGAAAACAGGGGAAGCCTAAAGGGAGCTGGAAGCTCCCAATATAGGAAAACCCTCATTAACCACATCTCTATTAACTGGTGTCCATCTGTACTGAAAACTGTTTGCACTGCACATTATAAAGTTTCAGACAGTGATGTGAGTCAGTCTGCTGAGAGAAACCCTCATAAAACAGGAAGAAAATCCTTGTAAAGATTTTTGTGAGGCAAAATTAGCGAGTAAGTGTTCCTTGCTCCAAACAGGCAGCAACGTTTCTCCTTTCTAGTTTTCCTACTTGAAAGCTAATTTTCTAACTTTCCGCACATAAAGCATTTGTAATCCTCATTACTTACAGTCTGATTGTTGGCATCGCTGCAGTTTATCCAGCAAGCACTGTTGAACTGGAAGCCATTTGTACACTGGTAAAACCCATGAAACTTTGCTGGGACTGCCTCACACATAACAGGAACGCACACTCCCTGCTGCCAGCTCCCATCCTCTGTGCACCTTGTCTTGAAGTTCCTCCTTTAAAATTAAGGGCTGAAATTAGAAACTGATTATACTGAAGAGTTAGCTGTGTCAAAATCTCTGCTAAAAACCCATAGATAAGGACTTTTTCTGAAACTTATAAAGGAGATCTTCATAGCTTGCTTCAGTGTTTCCTCATGGAATAGCACATACAGTACATATATGCTGATTTTAACACATCCTGAAGTTCTTCATACTGTGGAGGCGTGGGGAGCAGAGAGGGGGAGGAGAGAGCACACACCAAGGCAGAAGAGTTTGGAGAGATGATTGAAACAATATTGCAGCTTTCAAATGGCATTTTTGAAAATAATTAGAGATGTAGCAATGTTTAGGAAAAGAATTGCAGGTGCAGATTGCATCTGCCACCAATGAGAAAGCAGAGGAAAGGGGGAAACATACAATCAGCCAGTATCCGAGGATGGAGAGTTTGAGTTGAGCAGAGATAGGGTGGAAGAAAGTGGAGAATTAAGAAGCTCATGGAAAAAATCAATTCAGTGAGGAGATTACAAGAAGTCTAGTTTTCCACATAATGAGGATGCAGGTCTCCAGGATTAAGTTACAATCTTTTCCCTCCAAACTGCATATACATTTTTGAATTACATGCACTATATGGATCTATTTGCATTCATTACCAGAATTTTGAAGTATTTAACATAAACAGAAGGAATGTCCACAATGATTATAAAGTTTCAAGTTGAATGATTTAAATTGACACATGCTTTCTGTGTACAACATATTTCAATACTGAACTTCTAGTTTCCTAACTGCAGCAAAAACACAGTTACAGATTGTATAGCAGGATTAAAAATAGCTGAATCAAATTACAGTCCTAAAGCAGAATCTTTAGTGAATTAAGAGTTCACAATTATTAAGAAAGTACAAGGTTAGAGTGCTGTCTATTAGTATGCAAGATCACTTCCACATAGTCTGAGTTGTACTGTTCTAACATTTCATTTTTTTTCCTTAAATGTTACAGTTTAAGTTGTTTGATTTTTGTAGCTGAAAATGATATTTCTTGCATAATTTATGCAATGATTCCCCTTAAAATCTGGCAAAAGTGCCCAGCATTGTTCCCTTTCTTGTCAAATCTAATAAGCATGGATCTTGACAGTGAGTGATCCTGCCTGACAAGTGCTTGGTTGGTCATCCTAGTCAGTCTGTTCCCAAAGGGCAGTAGTTAGATAATGAGGACTATTGATTAAAACAAAATGCATTTCTGTGAACCAAACAAAGTTAAAATTGCATTCAGCTCATTTTAAAAAAAGGCCTGCTGAGTTAACTGCTTGATAGTTTACCTCAATTTCCTTCATTTGTCCTGTGTTTGGCTATGACAGTGTGTGAAGGACTCAGCTGCCTTGCCTCTGCCATTAATAGTTAGCTACAAGGGAGTGCTGTTGGAGTGATTCTGCCTGAGCTCAGAAGTGAAAATATCTCCCTCGCTGAGGGACAGGACAGCTGAGATTAGAAAGTCACACGCAGAGAAAGAAAGTCCACATCCTAGCAACTCTGTCCCATTGGACAAAGAGTATGAGCTCGAATACACTGAGTAGCTCGGTCACCCATAGTGTTTTTACATTTATATTTTGGCTTGTGGGAGAACACTATCCATTTGCTGGTTGCTTGCACTGAGATTGCTACAATTGGTTCCCTTATTCCCACAGAAAAATTCCTTGAACTGCAGAAACATAAGTGTAAGTTAATTAGGGGGAGCCCTTGGGAGAGCAATACACACTCATCAGCTCCTTATATTTTCACTGGTATAACTGGCTCCCTTAATGCTGTGTCAGAATCACAGAGCCATGAAAATATAAACATAGTGAAGCAGCATGTTTGAATTCTCGTGATCAGGACGAAGGAAGTTACAAATGTAAAACATAATTATTTCAACCATAGCAGAAATGGGAAAATAAATGGAAGTTTCATGCATCCAAAATGCAATTCAATAGCAGATGGTTTGAGTGGGCTCAAAGGAAAGTTCATGATGCTTTTCCCCAAGTTCAAGCATTATTTTTTGCTAGAGCTGTATACGCAAGTATACAGAAGGAAACATTTCTCTCCCATCCTCACCCTTTTTATTTTGCTCTTTGCAAACATGCATGAATCTACTCCATAGCTTGGTAGCAAGTATTCAGATTGAGGTAACTTAGATTTAAAAAATTGTTCATTCCTGTGCACTATTTAAGGAAGAATTCCTATGTTGTAATTTCTATGCAGTTTAGTGTAATTCTCTGTCTGTAATCTACCTTCCTCCTTAACTGGAGAAAGTGCATGCTATAGAGAAATAGAGGCAAATTACTTCCCTGCAGACGAATTCAAAAAAGCTGATTCATATATAATATTGAAAGTGTTTTGTTGTGATGTTAGTGAGTGAGGAATATTGGCCAGTGAGTAATGGGATCTCCATGCACTTCAAAAGCTAGGGATAATTCTGCGATCCTGTGGTTCTGGGTAAGGCTGCAACATTGTAGTCTGCTTCTCTCTGTGGTTGTGGCTTCCCAGTGAGATTGCAGAATTATCCCAAGTATCACATTAAAGTCCACCTAAAACACAGCGGGCAGGTTAGGGTCTAAACTAGAACACCTCATCTCAAGGAGAAATCCATGCGGGGTTTGAGTGTGACCTTACTGATCAACTTGTTTTTCTACACAGAACAAGTGTCAAGAATACTTTGTAAACAGCACAAAAGGCAGTTACAATTCTTTTTAGAAAATATCAAGTGCCACAGCCATAGACTAAGGGGATGGAGAAAGAGCCTTTCAATCCAATGGGGGAAAAGGAATCACCTTGATTTTTATTTAAAACAATCTATCACTTTTGTTCCTTCCATGCATTTACTTCATATTCAAAACAAAAACAGAATTACCTGGAAAAACTCAGCAGGTCTGGCAGCATCGGCGGAGAAGAAAAGAGTTGACGTTTCGAGTCCTCATGACCCTTCGACAGAACTTGCGTTCGAGTCCAAGAAAGAGTTGAAATATACTTCATATTCATATGGTTTTAGAAATGCTTACCGTGACTAGAAGTTAATCAGTGCTAACCAGCTGACATCAGTCAGCCAGTTCCCTATGGATTCATTTCTCTCCATTGTGCACTCAGTCTATTAGCATGCAGAATTAATTTTAATATTTGAAAGGGAAACAATAGTTTGTCTTCAATGTTTACAGAAAAGAGAACCTGTGCTTAGTTACTGGTTGCAAAACGTGTTGTTCATTGCTGATCTTTGTAGCTCGACACATTTAATAAGCTAGCAGTGCTTCCCAGACCAGTGGCTGATATTAATTAAAACACAACTTAACATCAAAGAAGTTATTGCTGATAACACATGCCAAATAAAGTAACGTCATTGGTGTCTGGCATCTAACTGCTAAAAACAATGCGATTTCCCTGTACATGTTTTCAACATTATAGCACTGGGCATTACGTTTAACATGCAAGCAAATGTTTTTCTGCATTCTTGTGGTGCAACATTAAAGGAAAAACCTAATTATTTGTTATTTCATAACTCCTACACCTTTAACCAATTTCTAAACTGTAAACAGTATCATGGGAATCCGTTCTGTAGGTATAAAGAAAATAATATTGTCATAGAACAGGCTTCAATCCCACAGGGGTGGGGGGGGATAAAATTCAGCTTGTGCTGTCATGCAAAACTGGCAATAGTAGGTCACAAGCCAATTTTGACACTTATGCTGAGTTTTCTTTCCTTTTGTCCCATTGGATGTTGATGGAAAAGAAAATCAGCCTGGTATGCCAAAATAGGCCATCAATTCGCTATTGCACATTTTGTGCAACCGCCCCAGACAAATTTTATGCTTAACAGTGGCTCTGTTGGAGTTTGGCTTGGCTGATCTTTTCATACCTAGAATCAACAGAAACATTTACCATGTGATACCCTGCAGCGTGCACCCCACCACCCCCAGCCCCACCCAAAATCACCACCCCTCCCACCAAAAGCAGCAACAATCTGTCAGTGCTTGAGACACTTACTTCCTTATTTTTCTTGAGATGCTGGGGACGTGATATCCTGGTTTGCATTTGTATTTACATGACGAACCAACCTTGTGCCCATCGTGTTGACAACGTGAGCTTTGAAGTCTGGCGTTGGCAATAGGAGGAGGAGCTAGACACATCAGTTCACAAAGAGACTCGGGGAAAGACCACAGTCCATCATCTAGGCAGGTTAGAGTGTTATTGGTCCCTGCAGAACAGTGTATTGCATTAGTTCAAACAGAAGACTCATTTCTGGCACGGTCATAAACCTCATTGACTAGAAACTAAAGCAACCTTGTTGGAATTGCTGGCACATGTATTTGGAAAGCAAATTGTTCACAGTTCCTCAGAAATGCATATCCTGTACACGCTGTTACAAACCACAACTAAACACTGTTTAACAGCACAAAATACATCTAAAGACATTCACTCACACACACTCTATCCCAAATTCTACCCTTGAACCTTGGGCTGTTTGTTTTTGTTGGCAAAGCCTCTCTAAAACTTTCTTAAAGTTACTCACAATTAGAAAAAAAACTATTATTGTTGTTTTAGGCTGACGGGTTCCAATAAGTAACTTGTTGGCTTGATGCATTTGAACGTTTATCGAAAAAAATAATAAGGGAGGGGGTGGGGTAAAGAAAGCTTTCATTTAAATGTACTGTTACTGGAAGAAAGGAGATTTTTGCATATATGCAGTCAGAATCTGGTTGTGCAATTCCAAGGAACAAGTTTAATGCTCTAGCTGTCTACTTGAGGCAAGAAATCTTCATGTCACTGATGGGAAGATGTCTGACTGTCCATACATCATTGCTCTTTCCTATCCCTCAATGTGGCCCCCCTGCTCTCCTGTTATATCCACAGGGCACAGCTAGTCCCTGGTGAGTGCTGGCACGGGAGGCACTGCAGCTGAACCTGATCTTGTCCTCATCTGAACTTTGCATACACACATTCTCCAGCAGGAGACATGGTTGGCAACCAGGAACTGGAACATTGCCTAGACCAGGGAAGCAGCCCTACTACTGCCTTGTCTGGGATCAGCTAACTCCACAAGGGCTGGGGGCAATTGGTACAGCTCACTTTCTTGACTAAGCTGCACACACCCAACTTTTTCACATAAAGTGGGGTAGAAATCTGCAATTCTCTCCCACAAAAGGTTGTGGATGCTACAATAATTGCAGCTTCCAAGACAGAGATTGATAGATTTTAGTTAGGTAGGGGTATCAAGGCAGGTTAATGAAGCCAAGGTACAAATCAGCCACGATCAAGCTGAATGGCGAGCAGGCTTGAGGGATTGAATGGTTTTTCCGGTTCCTATTTTCCTGTCAATCACTGGAGATCTACTCTTGCTGAAATTTACTTAACAATCAGTGACAAAATCTTCTGAGGAACTGACCTTGATTTCTGCCTTTCTGTTGATAGACATTATATTTATTGTTGAGCTGGATGTTGTACACATGATACACTAGCTACTGTTCATGTCATCCTTTTAGTGGCACACTCTTATGACTTTCACTTCATGCCTTGTGTTGTTGCTTCATGCCCTTGATACTGACCCCCCCACATCCCTCTCCCAGCAACCTCCCAACTCACGAACCACCCACTCCTCCACCACATTACATACCTGTGGCCTGGGTTGCTCTGCGATCCTGAAACCCTGCCTGATTTCAATCAGCCAGTTCCTTCGTGAAGTCATGAGCACACAGGGAGATTTAGTTTACCCTCCTGCTTCCTGTGCACACGAGCATGCATCAGCAATCAACTTCTCGAGCAAAAGTCTTCAAAGTTACATTTGGAGTCAGTGCTCTGGATAGAATCTTCTTGAGGTGTAGGGGGTCCCACTTGCTGGCTGGAGAGCCACCGAGAAACCAGCGCTGCCTCTTTTTGGGAAGGCCCACCAAACTATAAGCCAACCAGGCACTGGCGAGGCCAGTTGCGGGCCTTCCCCTGGAATCAAGGGACCAAGCATGAATGTCACACCTATCAAAAGCTGCCGGTCAATCAGAGTTCGGCACCTCTTATGCTTAGCAGCACCACAAGGGAGGTGGTGGCTGCTGCAGCAAAAACGCCTAACGGAGTTCCAGGATCACGGAGCGACCCAAGCCACAGGTATGTAATGTGGTGGGGGAGTGGGGTGTGTGTGGTTCGTGAGGTGGGAGGTTGCTGGGAGAGGGGTGTATGGGGAGCGTCAGCAGCAAGGGCAGTCTCTTAACGGGCCTCCCCTTTTCTGATGTTAAGTCCCTTGAATTGTGCCTTTGATCGAGGCTCCCCCCCACTCCCCAACACACCCCACAGCTGACTTCATGCTGCATACTGATAGGCCTGCCCGCCACTGGGTTAATACCAGCTGAGGCAGGGTGAGGCCTTTAACTGGTCATTAATTGACCTTAGGGGCGGGAAGGTTGACCATGTGCCTTCCTGCCCAGAACTTAATTATGGTGGAGGCAGGAAGGCAGGGGAAGGGTGGTTCCAGTACACTCCCATCCTGTCTAATTACATACCCTTCCCACCTCCAAGCTCACCATCTGCGAGAACACAAGATTCCATCCCTTGTGTGGCACCTTATTTATAGTGTCCTGATTTTGACGTTCATTTTGAAATCTTACAACCTTGGTTACATTTAAGGTTTACCAGCACAACCATAAAACCACAATATAATTAATAATTTGAGATCATATGCAGCCTTTTAGCGGTAATTTAAATGTCAAATTAGCCTTATATTGAGCTCTCATGTCAGTTTTGTCTTATTTTAATTCAGAGGCTTATTGCAGGGCCAAGACCCATAATTTAGGACATCCGCAAGTTTAAAAAGGGTAAGAGAGCAGGCTAGATGATCAAGATGTGCGTCTGCCTGCCTCTCAGCTGCTTATTTTAGTACTTCCACATCTGTGTGTGACCACTACAGATATCCAGCCTTGTCAGTACCTAATAAAAGGAAATAGTCTTGGCTTAATTCAAAATCTGGCATATTCCATGTTTTCACTTTCTCCTCGGTTCAATCCTGATGGGAGCAACAAGATTAAAAATAATAAAGTTTAACTATGTGTATAAAACCTTCAAACAACAGAGAGAGATTTCTGGACTTGACTGCATGGCATTGGCTGTTGAAGGCACGAGTAGAGAATGCAGCGATAATGGGCTGTAATACTGTATCCATGTCAGTGAATAATGTGTCTGTGACACCAAAAGAATTTATCTATTCAACCCCTCTCCTCCCTCCTCACCCCTGGAACGTGAAACTCAGAGGATGCAGTTGACTGGATCCAAAACTCAATAGTTTGCAATACAGCTTTATAGAATAAGCAAAATCAGCAGATGGTAATTTTTTTTTATTTTAGTGGGGAGGTAAGACCTTGTCATTCACTCACATTAAATAAGCACGCATCCTGCACAGTGCGTCAATCAGAACTAGCACAGCGCTTCCAGGTTCATGTTTTACTCTGACACCTTTATCAGTAAGGAGCGCAGCGACAGAGATTAAGAGTTGGGCCACTGCCTCAGGCATCTGAAAAGACCATTGACTCCAAAATGACTCTCTAAAGGTTCAGGTTGTTGAGCTGATGATTCAGAAATGGGGTGAGGGCATGGTAATAGTTGGAACATTATTTTTTTCATGGAGGAGCAAATAGACATACCCAGTGGTTTTCAAAGCTTGTCTTTTCTTACCTCGTAGCTGGGCAGGGGGTCTACACTGAAAGGTGCACTGCTTGCCAAATGTGGTCCCTTCTGGGCAGGAGAAGGTGGCAGGGTAGACGTGATATTGGTCAGGGATCCCGCAGTCCACAGGCTCACAAAGCACTTGTTGGCTCCATTTCCCATCTGTGCAAGTGACTGTCATCATTGATTCAGGCTGGAAACAGAATTCATGTTATCTTTAATTCATGGGATACAATTGGTTGGCATGGAACCGATAAACAGCAATCATGGAAAAATTAGTCCTTTGAAGTTTTACATGCTGAAGTCAAACCAAGCCCAATAATTCCCATTTTGTTCAAGCTTTACCTTCCAAGACACAAGAGATGAAGATATTTCTTTTACATTGAACTGGAAAACAGGAATTGGTGCAGATGAGAGGCAGCTTAAAGATTCTGCATCATGCTGGCATTTAATTCCATAGCAAGCCCCTGGTACCTTTCCTGAAGCCAGGCAGTAAATGCCACCAAAGTACAGAGGCACCATAGCCAATCCCCTTCCTGTCCTTGCTTGTAAAGCTTTCCATTGGGATCATTGTATAATTACCAGGAATCGGAATCCAAGATGAATTTTTCCCTCCATAGGATGGGGTATTGGAGCAAGTTACAACACCCCCAGTTTCTACCTTGAATGAGATTCACACTGTACTGACCTCTCCTGATCTGTATCGCCCAGCCCACCCCAGACAGTGCATTTAGCTCTGGGCCATCGAAGGAATAGGCGAGATGCAGACGTTTCCTCTATTGTTGGATAAAGAAAAATTTGTACTACACTTTCAGCTGCTGTTTGATTTTTTTTTAAACCTAAGCCGTCCTTTCTGCTTCATGACACTGCCTCTAACTAAATTCACTGCATAATTGAACATCATGGAAGAAAACAACGAAAGCCATTTGTATTTATAGAGCTCATTTAAAGTAGTCAAATTTCTCAAGATGCTTTACAGGGCTGTTATCAGACAAAACCGAACCAATGAAGGAAACATTTGGACCGGTGAACAAATGCTTAGTCAAAGATGTTGGTCATAAGTAGCATCCTACAGGAGGAGAGAAAGGCGGATAGGTAGAGAGTTTGGGGGAAATTTCCTGTTGTCATGAATAACAGTGGTTGGCATTGAGTTGTGAAGCATAAGTTCTATCTTAAGTTTCACTGGAGATATAGAAACCACTCGAATTTCACCCTTGCTTTTTATGGAATTATCCTTTTTGCTTGACTGGCTTTCTGCCCTGTTACGTACTGGCAGCTATCTATTTCTTTGCAATAATATATTTTCATTTAGTAACTCACTTCACATTCCACATTTGAGTTTGTTTAAGCACAGTAAACAGCTCCACTTGGGAAACAGGGAGATGAAAAGCGGAGTGCAGGCAGCATAAGAGATTGGATCGATCCACAAATAAACTGCACACACCTTAATCTGGACTCTCAAAATGGATTTATGCTGAGAATAATGTGTTATGCAATTTCTGCATATGCACTGCTTAGTTCCTAGCTTTTGTGCTCTCTATGGTGAAAGGCAAATGCTCACTGTGCCTAATATTAAATATGGCAAGGCAGATTATTAGAACAACTGAAGCTCAGTATGTATTAATATGATAATTACACATCTGCCTCTCAGTCACATTAAATGCTGTAAGTATTTAATAATCTTTTAAAGGAAATTTGATGCCATTTAAATTGTAAATTTACAGTACTTTAATAGCAGAACACAAAAACAAGGAGAAACTTGAAACTTTTCTTCCTTGGAGAAAGACATCAGAGAGCTGAACGAGGGATACAAGACTTTAAATGGCATGTAAAAGGGACACCCAAAATATGTCCATCAAATAGTGGGAATAGAGTGGCTTAACCTAGTAAGGGGCAGATTTATGGCTGATGTCAGGATGTTTTTCTACACTTGTATGGAATGAACACTCATTTTAATTTGTGGGAGTTTAAAAATCCTGAAAACAATTAACAACCATTTGGATTCTGCACTGAAGAGACCCTTGGATCAGCCCCATAGAATGGGCTGAGATTGTGGGGAAGGGGAAAGTCCTACATTACCCCGTGATCTTAAGATGAAACTTACATCGCATTTCTGTTCTGGAACACAGTTGTACAGTCTCCTAGCTGTTAAATACACTTGGAATGCCAAGAAGAGAAAAACCATATTTGGGCAACTTCAGGTGCAAGGGATTCACTGAAAGCCACTTTTTGACTTTGATCCGGTTTTTCCCAAGGTCAAGGACAGTACTGTGCAGGTGAACGACACTGAAAAGCACACAAGGGCCAATGTGATGGGCCAACCCATCTGATACCATTGGGAAGTTCAGCCACTAATGGGTAGTGCTTCGATGCACCCCAGACAGTATACTCCAATGGAGAATTGGCATAGGCCCCTGATTATTAACCATCAGGGACAGTCCGATAAATCAGCAGATTTGTGCCATCTGTCAGTCTTTCCTTGTTCCTACATTTACCTTTTCAAACTTATCTTTGAGACAGCAAGCTGACAAATATTTTGGGTCAAACTCACCCAGTGGTGGTGCTGCTAGCAACATTGCCAATGGCAATGATGGCCTTTCGGTGTGAAGTTCTCCCGTTCATGTTGTTGGTGGGGCAACACTTTGTGGTTTTCCCACAGGGAAAGCAAACCTAAAAATCATCCTTCCCATGTCACTTCTGACCTGCAATTTTTAAGCTGGAAACTCAGCAGGATAGCATGACTGAGAGAAACAGGCTAAACCTATAAATAGATTACCAGTATGCTTGCATGCTGTAAAGCATCGCTTGGTAATCCTGCACAGTGTACCTCCCTTTTAGTGCTCCAGGTTAGCCCAATTCAGTTCAAATAATGATTTCTTCACCACCTCCACTCAATGATATAGCTGCTCAAGCTGTGTGATCTCTGTACTTTAAAATATCACATGTTGTCAAAGTTACGTCACTTAAAGTGCTGATAATCAATTCAATGACTCTAATTAGACAACACTTTGTTTTATGGATCCACTACGCTCACTTGTTTTCTATATGCTTCTCGGCATAAAGATTCTCCTGATTGCTGGAGTGTGCTGCTGACTTTATGGGCAGGATTTTTAGGTCGGAGTGCAGGTGCAATCGGCAAGTGTGGAAGCAGCCAGGGGATGGACTACCGGCCATGATCGGCCCTTGACCACAATTTCATGCTAGCTGACCAATTAACAGCCAGCCAGTGTGAAATGCATGCTGAAACGCTCAGCGCTGCTGGGGTGGGGGCGGGAGCAGGGCAGGCGCTGGTGTAAGCATAGGCATGGGCGAGCACTGAATGAAAGCTCCCTGAAGGCAGAAAGCTGCCTCAGGGAGTTGAAGAATTTAAAACCAAGAAATGAAGATTTTATAATCCAGAAAAAAATGACCACGCATCAGAATCAGTCACTCAAACATTGGCATAATGAAAAGTCTATCCATACATTTCAATTTTTAAAAAATTTAATAATGGAAACCTTATCCTGCCCTTGGATGAGGTTTCATCGAAAAAGCAAAGTCCGCCTGGCAGATTTGCCGTCGGACACAAAAGGACACAAAAAATCGGGGACAATTGGAACTTTATTGGGCTTAATTGTGCTCTTAATTTTTGGTGGGTGCTACTAACTTTTGCTCGTGCCTGCCAACCGAAATATCGCGCGAGCGTGAGATGACCCACCCAACATCATCATGCGCTATTTTACACTCGAAAGGGTCAGGTACGCATCGCATGCCGAACTAAAAATTCTGCCCTATGTTGTCATTGGAAGCCAGTCTCTAATGACTTGGTGGATAAATGCAAGTCCAATATCTCACAGATATGCGAGCCATACCTCAGACTTCAATCCTGGTCTGTGCTAAGATCGCTGATCTTTGTAGGGTAACAGTGCCTCAATAGAACACAGTGCCCTGGGGCACAAAGGTGAGCAACTTAGCACACATTCAGCTCCTGTTTCTTATTGCTGGGAAGTTCAGATGTGTGCAGCTCAACTGAGGGCAAGAATGGTCTCTGGTGTGGTGCTCTTTACGGCTGAATGCACTAACCTTCAGTATCTGAGCTGAACGTTGGTGGGATACTGGCATTGACACCACAGGACCACATGCGCTGAGCAGCAAACACAGATAGGAGTGAAAAAAGACCAGAAAAGAATGTCTCAAGCTTAGACTTTGCTGCAGTTGAAAGTTTATCTATGTTTTTAAGAAAATCTTTATTTTTCAACAGTATTCGATTTTTACTTATAAATCAGAACAAATGAACGGAAATGTTTGGGTATAGCTTGATACTCACCACACTTGCACACCATCAAAGCAATGACTTGCATTATAAGCCCCCCAAGCTGCACGTGTCTCCTTCTTCACTAACTTTGTTAGCAGTATGACTGAGGTATTTTCACTGAAAAAGTGAATCTGAAACTCAACATTTTTAAAAATTGCAGCTGCTGTATTGCTTGTTCAGTCACAGGAGTTCAGGATGCATTTGGTTCACAGAAGGTTCTTTAGTGCTTTAGAATTGTGTAATGGCTACTGAATTTATCTGGGCTGTTGGCTGTGCTTTATCAAACAAGTGAGCTGCATGATTGGTAATATGAGAGTTTAACCCCATGACCACCTGATGAATGAATCTGTCAAAAATCATAGAATTATACTGCACACGGAAAGACCATTTGGCCCATTGTGGCTTTGCTGACTCTTTGAAAGAACCATCCAATAAGTCCCACTTCACTGCTCTTTGTCCAAAGCCCTACAAAATGTTAACCTATCTGTTCTCTTTCACCAACTGCCTGGCATTTCGCATCTGGTGTTTTCTCTCAGATTAGCAGCATTTTGCAGTTTTTTCATTCTAAATAAAGAGTTTAACAATTTTAATTTGGTGTAGATAAAAAAAATTGCAAAGTACGATATCCCTTTTTATCATTCATTTGAATGTATGTTGCTCCTCAAACATCCACTTCCCCTGGTGAATGCAGCCAATTAACAACAGTTTCAAAAGCATTGAAACCTTCCTGTGGAGGTGTCACAAATCACTGATACCCTTTCTTGGAGGTGGCAGATCATTAATGCTCTCACGCTTCAAGGATGTGACACGATGTCAACCCTTAGTGGCAGAAACATGGTTCAAAATGTCAAACTCCTCAAAAACTGAATGACGAGCACAGTGTAAAACAAGGATTGTAATCTAACACCGAGGGGGTCATTTTAACTTAACCAGCGGTTAGGAAACTGACACGAACATGTCAGCCACTATTGAAATGAATAGAAGGCAACATCAGGCAAAAGTATAAAATGAGTGGGCAGCCCCGTGCCATCAGTCTTCTGCAGGCAGTTTAGGTGTTATTTACCCCTGGAGTGTCGGATGATTATAAACCAGGTGACCCTTGCTCTTCTGATTTTCAAGGTCACCTGACGAGCATCTCCCACCACCGCCACCACCACCACCCCCCCCCAACAACAACACTTTAATTTTGATTATTGTCCTGCAATGAGCACCATATTTTGTTAATTGTTGCCGACACAGCTCAATCATATGTACAGTGCCAAAAAATGTTTTGAGCCAAGGTCACGATGCTCGTTTGGATCATTGTGGAGCAGAAGATGGAAATTCGTAGCCCGCATTCCCCCTCCCCTCCCCCACCACCTCACAATGGAAGCTTGTTCAAACTAAGGCCTAGAATAGTATTTGGTCACCTCTACACCTTAACATGCTGGTGAAAATTTTACTGATTACAAACGCTCAGAAGAAGTCCGTTTATTTCAGATGTAAAATTAAAATGGCCACATATAACACAATCTGAGTTTGAAATAAAATAAATTAATGGAATGGTACCATTTATAATGCCAACAGTCTGAATACATGTTGCCCATAATGTTACTTTCACCGGTATCTGGCATTGCGAGGATGGATACACGGCACTTTTACCATCCGTGAAAATCACAACACAACAGATGGGCAAGGGTTACAGCATAGGGAGACACTCAAGTTACAACGGAACATTGACAAAGCAATTCAGTTCCTATGAGGTACGACGACCCACAGAAAGTCTAGTGCAACAGCTGCTCGGACATCAAGAGCTCCAAAAGCTGCTTCAACACCAGAAACAACTGGATTTCTCGGTGCCATAGCCACTTGAGAATTCCCATGCCAGTTGGTGTTCCGGGACTCCAAAAGCAACAGTGTTTTCCTTTGAGACCTTCAAAAGGACATCACTCCTGTTCAACCTCAAATTTCATTATGCCTTTTGCACATGTTACACGATGGTCTGAATTTATTGTGTTCAGCATTAGAAAGTCAGAATCTGTTATAATCCGCTTTTGAATTTATTTACTGAACATTTTTTGTGTATGGTTTTTTTGAAGATTTTTTTAGGCTTCTCTTGATAAGCTGTAAATATGGTTAAACTAATAGCGTGTTGAGGTGTTTGTCTGAGGTCATTTGTGTCATAGGCGTTCTTATTGTCAAAGCACAGGAGATACTGTTT
Source organism: Carcharodon carcharias (assembly GCF_017639515.1). Lineage (NCBI taxonomy): Eukaryota > Metazoa > Chordata > Chondrichthyes > Lamniformes > Lamnidae > Carcharodon > Carcharodon carcharias. The sequence continues at coordinate 136,852,708 of NC_054474.1, forward strand.
GCAGCACTCAATTTCAAAATATTAAAACCACACTGTCTTGAATTTGGTATTTTTCACCTAACTGTCTCTGTTCCTCATCTCAAGTTAGTCAGATAGCTCAGATTTGGCTTGGATTGCAGCTTTCATCCTTGTAATTATTATGATCTGGCTGGAAAAGTCAGGTGTCAATGGCAACCTTTGTGAACATGGGTACAGCAGCTGTACTGAGTGAAACGGTGAGAGCCTGGAAGGGTTACATATTTGGAACAATGGGAGCCTCCAGACAGTCTCAGTAGCAAAGAATCACAAAAGGCATTTTATATCCTTTCAACATTCAATACTGTACTAGTGATGAGTTGCACTGGAGTCCTCACCAAACCAGGGTAATATAATTCCGGTCGTGGAGAATTATAGAGAACATGGCTTCAAACAGTGCAGTCTTTCAACATTTAATGCGATATAATAATAGGGGCCAGGATTTTCCCTGAAACGCGCAAAGTCTGTTAGTGGGCGGGAAAAACAGCATTGCACCTGCCAACCGCAATGGCAGCTTTTTGCGGCAAATCGTCACATTGCAGCTGACTAATTATTCATCCACAGAGAACATGCCATTCTGCTAGCAGGTGACACCTGATTTGCCTGCTCCACCGTGACCTCAGTGCTCCCTAACTCCAGGCGCCATATTTAAACAGCGCCCTTGCACTATGTTCGCATTCCCTGCAGCAGCTCCAGTGAAAACATGCCTTCTAAAGGCAGAAAGCATGCTGCACCCAAATTCAGTGACACCTCACTGGAGTGCCTGTTGAACACAGTCGAGGCCTGCTGCAATGTCCTCTATCCCTGCTCTGGCTGCAGGTCTTCCACCAAGGTGAGCAATCCAGTTTGGGAGGTGGTCACAGCGGTGGTCAGTGCAAACGACCTGCAGGAGAGGTCAGCTACCCAGTGCAGGAAGAGGATGAACGATCTCATCTGTTGCGCCAGGGTAAGTCAGCCATCTCATCACTCCTTACTCACACACTCTCAAACCCATCACACATTCACAAGGATCTCACTCACTGTCACCTCAAAGGTCACTCACTCTCTCACACACCCTGACATCTCCATTTGGCCTCATCTCCTCTGGGATTTGCATTCTAATCCTGTCCAGAGCTCCACTCATGACCCACACATGCAAGGCATCCTTATCATCTGCCCTCACATGTGTCTTGCTCACACTCTCTCCATCTGTCTTCATTCAGGACAAGCTGGCTCACAATAAGAAGGAGCGATTCCAGACCGGGTGGTGGAGTTCCTGAGATCAAGGTTCTCAAGGACTTCAAGAACAGAGCTGTAGAGCTGGCCGGAGAGGTTATAAACCGTGCCTGTGTTGATGGTGAAGTCGGTGATGCACAACCAAGTGAGGAACCTGCACTGCAACGTCCATCAGAGGACCATACTGTGAGTGATTTCTCCTGATTCAGAGTCACCTGCCATATATTAAGTGTCTCTCCTTTCTTTTGTAGGCACCTCTGGGATGCTGCCGAGGGCATCCATGAGCAGGGCTCTCAACTCCAGCCCTGACAACACCTCAAATGAGGAATCTGAGGACAACTTTTGAAGGCCCATCACATTGCTCACCCCACCCTCCACCAATCCAGACAGACATACCTCAGTGGGACCTAGTTCTAGAGTGGCGGCAGGGTCACAATCTGGTGAGCACAGTGAACCACCTGGTCCACAGCAGGCAGAGGCCGGGACATCAGAAGTAACTGGCACTGGGAGGATTGCTGGAGGCCATGATTCTGCTGAGTCCAAGTCCCATGACTAGCCTCTAGACTCGGTTAAAAATCAGTTCCTGGAGCTGCAAAGGCAAGGGCAGGAACATCAGGAAGGGATGTCCACTGCATTCCTCAGATTGCAACATATGATGAAGGAGTTCATCTACCTTCATTCTGAGGTGATAGTGCCGGCATGCCAATGCACCGAGGTCAACACTGGCAGGATGGTAGCCATCATGGAGACCTCGGTCTAGGACATTGGTCCTGCACTGGTGAAGGAGCAGCACTCCACCGCTGTAGCCAATGGTAGCATCCATCAGTGGCAAAGCGAAAGGGCTGCAGGGCGCCTTGATTTCACTCCCATGCCCCTTCTCAAGAAGTCAGCCAGGGGCCCTCAGCCACCCATGAGGAGGAGGACCAGTAGCTTGACACCCCCCCGGGGCCATTCACCCAGGTGACTCTCATTCTTCTCTCCTGCCTATAAGCAATAATGCAGGCAACAATAATACCAGGCTCCATCTTCCTGATGGTCTCCTCACTGCAGTATCAATGAGAAGAGTCAGCATTTGTTGCCAAAGGTCCACTTTCTGCCAGTGATTGTGGGCTCAAGGCCTTTTCACACAGGCCAGAGAATACTGGCCCCTGAAATGATGCCCAGTGCAGGGTGCCTGTGAACATTCACCACAAACTACCCCATCCTCTCCCCACCCACATGACCCACTGGCAGCAGCTTGGGCCAGGCCACTGGAGGTTCTGCTTTCAGACAGGCTCTGGGACCATCATTACCTGCACTCCAAGTCTGCGCTGTTTGGACTAAACATGAGGGTGAATGTTCAGTGAGTACATGAGATTAATTTTGGAGGTCTGGAGGCTTCTCCTCTGAGTAGTGAACGGCCACATTTCCAAGGGGGTTCTCAAGCTTGTCCAGTCACCCAAAAGTTCTGCAGTTCCATAATACTCTGGTGAATTTGAAGGCTGTAAACAAGGGGTTAAAACTAGAGGAACAATCATTACCACTTTGAGGAATCAGTGTTGCATGAAGGGCATCATTGCTTCACTTTACTGACTCCCTGCATATCAATTGAACAGCTGCTAACCTGTCTCAGCTGTGCCTCTGTCCTCAATTTGGAACCATCAATTCAGTTGGGTGGCCCTTTAGCATCCACCCCAATAGTCACGTGTCTCAGTGCAACCTTCCCAGCTCATTGTCCGCAATGGAGCCCTTGCCCTGCAGCCTCTTCCCTTTCCTCACTCCTGTCTGGCCTCTTCCCTAGTGGAGTCCTTGCCTTGCAGCACAATAAAAGCCAAAAAAAAACTTCCTTTGAGACTTCCCCCAAAACCAACAGGGTGCAGCCTGCGAAGCCTGGTGCTGACCCCCATGAGCGCTGCATGATGCAAGGTATGTGGACTCACCTCGGGGTCAGGAGTGAAGTGCAGGTCACCAGCTGCACGTCATTGAAATCCTATTGTGAAATCCTATTGTGAAACACGGCGTTCTAATTGCACGCTGAAATGGGCTGTTAATTCAACATGGAGGGATGATTCCAGCGAGCAGGCGTCACAATGAGACGCTGATTTATGATAATGGCGTTTGCAACACTCGGCTGCGGGAAACGCAGCCCGCCATTGAAAGCTGCAGCACACAATCGCTTCCTCTTTTTACATCATTTTTAAACAGGCTTTGGGCCTTCTTGCGCCTGCCATGACGCCCACCGCGATCAGGAGCAGAAAATCTCAGCCAATAAGAGTTTCTATCACTAAACATTGGACAAACTTATGCGTAAACTGTCACATAAGTGGGAAAAAATCTTATTTATCCGCTGTCTGGTTTAGTTTGTTTACCCTTCCTCCCTCTGCATAGGAGTTACCAAATGCCAAAGTTCCCTATTGGGGCATTGATATGTGGCTGAGCCACAAAGCCTAGGAATGTCCCAAATTTAATGCCCAGTTTGTGTTAAGAGCATTTATCTTGGCCAGATTGTCACTTTGGTTCTATAGCTGGCATCAGAACCCTCAAGCTAGAGAGGGGAAAAAAATCAGCCCAGGTGTTTCTGTGCGGCAGGGTTTATGAGCTCACCAATTTCTGTGTATGGCAGGTTTGAAACTTTAAATTTGAAGCAGCGCTATGAAAACTGCAAGCATATCATTGGCATGAACTTTAACATGAGGAAAATGTCCAAATTTTGCTGGTAAACCTAACCATATAAAGTCAGCTGCTTGATGTCAGCACATTACACTTGTCTATCTGTAGAGCTGCCAAAAACTGTTTTAATCCCCTTTATTTAAGGTCTGTTCGAAACGGTTTCCTTACTGAGCAGGGCAAAGTAAGCGAGTGCTATCTATTTGTGCCAAAGTCACCACTTAGCTGGTGAAAGCAGTCCTGCATGTTTTGCTCTTCCCTCACCCTTCCCCTCTCCCCAGGACGTGAATGAGACCATTAACTTGTCACATAAGGAATCACGGATGCCAGTGTGCATCTATCCATAATAGAATGTCAAGCTACACTGAGAACAATGATCTTTCGCAATAGCTGATACCAGTCAGTGTGGCTGTTGAGGAATATCTTAAGAACAGATTGAGTTAATCGATTAATGAACTGTATCTATTTCTCAAAAATTTCATTCATAAAAATGTACACAAAAAATGCTTTCCTCTTACATGTCTTCAAACATCCTTTCACCTCGGAACTTAAGTTTAAATCTACTCCTCTCCCTGATATCACCAGGGTCTTAACTGAAATGAATTTACGAACACTCGGTCAAGTTATTGGTGAAGTGATCAATATGAACTGATTTTTTCCGAATTCTGTTCTGATCTGAGCTTACTTTTATTAAATGTTTAGTCACTCTGTATAGTTATCCTATGCTTTGAACTCTGAACAAAATGAATAAAACAATTGGTCTCGATGGGACCAGACTGTAGCATTGTTATGTCTCTTTTAAGTGCTCAATTTTGCCTATATATCTTTCTGTATCTCTATATCTTTCCCCTTCTCATCCACAGCCCTGTCAGCTGGTGGCTCTTTGCTTAACCCTTTCTTGCCCTTCCATTTGCAATCTCTTCCAGGCAAATGCAGAAGTATCCAAATCAGCAGCAATGCCAATTATCTCTGCCCAGCAACTGAATTGTGCCAAATCTTGGTGCTGCAACCCTAAAGGGTTGTAATCTAGAAATTCACAATTTGTTGTTAATTCTAATCTTTCTCAATTATATGGATGGCATTGCACCTATGGATGCAAGCAACAAAGGTAACAAATCATCTGATAAGTCACAACCTTAGCCTCTAGTTAGAACATGAGAACATAGGAACTTAAGGAAGAGGAGTAAGAGTAGGCCAATTGGCCCTGCAAGTATGCTTTGCCGTTCAGTAAGGTCATCGCCGATCTTCCACTTCAGCTACACCTTCCAATACTAAGCCTAATCACTTAGTTCCTTTAGTATCCAAAAATCTATCAATTCAGTCTTGAATTTACTCGATGACTGAGCACCCATAGCTCTCTAGGGTAGAAAATTACAAAACTTCCCAACCTGTTGACTGAAGAAATTTCTCCTTAGTGCCGAAAGGCCCACCCTTATCTAATGTGTGTGACCCTGTGTTCTAAGCTCCACATCCAAGGGAAACAGCTGCCCAGCAGCTACCCTGTCAATCCCCATAAGAATTTTATACATTTCAACCAGAACTGTTCTCCCATTGAGCTGCAAATTTTTCACATGGATTTATCTAACAGTATTTCAGTGATGCTGTGTTGTTACACAAAGGGTAGCCTGCCCCACTGAAAACAAAATACTTGTTCTGTAAACAGCAGTGTTGTACCAAATGTTATTGGAAAACTATTTGCCTCAGCCAAAATGAAAAACAGAGCGATAAAGAAATTGTTTCATAGTTTAACTTTTAAATGGCAGTAAGGTAAGTGATTTCCAGAAGGATTGAGTAGTAAAATCATGTTCCAGTGTTCAGGTGAGACAAAATGTGGTTTCTAAACTGTAAAAACTGCACCATTATCAGTAATGAACAAATTTTGACCTTTTAAGTTGCCACACATGCATGGCCTTGCAAAAAAAATTAAAGGGGCCATGCATTTGAAGAAATTGTCCGCACACGCCAGAAAAAAGTTTGAACATAAGAAATAGGAACAAGAGTTGACCATTTGGCCCCTCGAGCTGAATGTTTAAGACTAGCATATGTTAGATTTGCTCGTGGTATAGGAAAGCCATCAGAACATTTTTATGTCTGTTGTAGCTTTAGAAATGGGTCTTTTTCTGTAAGGTGGGCCTGTGATTTCATTTATTGAGCCATTTTTCACAAGGTAGCTCATGAAATGTAGCCCAGGGTGTAGTGTTCCCAGGTGGGGATGGGACTTGCAGCAAACACATCGTAGAAATGACTTGTTCATTAAAGTTAATGTAACTAATGGGTGTAAAGTCTCTGGGCTTGTGTCCTCAATGTGATTGTTCCAATTTCTGCTTCTTGCTGGAATGATCAAATCATGGAATTGCCCGTTTAGGTGATGACATTAAGAGATGATAAATCTAAACCAATTTCTTCTTCCTCACTCCTTCAATCCCAACCTTGTCCTGCAGCTAGACCCATCATAATGCTCCTTCTGCTGATTTGGCTGACATCAGTTCACACACTGAGGATGAAATGTCGGAGCTCCCTAATCAGTAAAGCTGAGCTGTTCACATATTAACTGATCCATTGAGAAAGCTGGGCGGGAGGCAGTTTTGCTGCTGTTAATCCAGCTCTTCCTTACTGTCAGGCTCCATCCAGCCAATTCCCAAGCTACGGTCATCAGCCCTCATTGTTTATAGAAGGCAAAGAAAAACAGCAATAGACAGAAATGGACACAAAAACAAACGTCAGCTTGTCTTCATGACGAGGTGCTCTCTTCCAAAAGAGGGTGGTGAAATTTCCCCTCATAAAAGTTCCACCTTAGACTAAGTCAAACCTTTTCTGTTACATTTCAGAGGGAAGTGGGACTTAAAAGCGCATTTGAGATCCAATTAAATGTAAGTCTGATTACATTAATAATTTGCTTTCAAATATTTCCTGCTCAGCAGTGTAGTTGCTGCCTGCTAATCACCACGGCATGAAGGCTGTCATCAGCGCTTTGCAGTACGCTGGGTATCAGGTCTGTCTCGGACCGTACTGGTGGGATTTATCAAGCTGTCCTCAGTCGGGTTGATTGTTGGTTTAGTCGGAGACACTGTGTGCGAGGAGTTTCCTTCCTTAAAAAATTTACAGCTGTGTTCCACTTCAAGCACTATTTAAGCTACCACTGGCTACTGTGCCTCTAATTAAACACAGATGCTACTTTTTCTTTCATTAAGAGGTTATGAACCCCATTATTAAAATCCAGGGTTGTTTTCAGTTACTTATTCCCTGCATCCACATGCACCGAACCGGGCAATTCTCAAACATATCTAGGAGAGTGAGCTGGGCAAGCATTCCTCTGAAGAGATTTTCTCCAGAGTTTGCGCGCTAAAACAGCTCTGGTGGCAACCCTTGCCAACCTGCCCTTAGCCCACACAATTTATTTCCTTTGCCTGCTCTGATGTGGATGAGACTGGGAGAACCCCAAGGGATTGGAGGGGTAGAAATTTGTCTTGGGTGGTCACACGAGAGGGGGCAATACTCTGCTGTTAATGGCTTGATCCAATACACCATTCCAAGCAGCGATATTGCTCAAGGCGAACTTTGCTCGCTTTGTGGTTTTTGAATGCATTCATCTACCCACAAGCAGTCTGCACACATCTCGTATAGCTGCTCCTTTATACCGCTATACATGCGCACGCGCGCGCACACACACACACACACACACACTCTTCACTTTTCTGTGGTCTTGTTAGCACACAATTTCAATTTTTCTCTGCACCACATTATTTGCATTTGAGTGGGAAGAGAAAATGTCATAAAAATGAGCAATAACTATTGTGACACTTATAGTAAAATTCATTAGGAACATTGGGTTTTTTTTGTTGGAGGAACTGAGTAATTTTCCTTTGTAAGTACTCTATAATATATAAGTGTTCCAAGGGCTGTTTTCCACAGACTCCGAGTGCTGACTTGCGGCTTGGCAGCCGTACAAGGAGCAGCCAAGAGACAGTCTCGCTGTTCAAGGGAGTGCACAGGATGGCACAGTAGCCCAGTAGCTGTGTTTACATGGGCAAGTTGTGCCTCAAGCAAAGCCAAACACAATTACAGAACACAGTTAACAAAGATGTACTTTCTCAGAATTCATTCAAATTATTAGAGCAGAAGTAGCTTAATTTTAGAATACTGAAGTAATGAGAGGCTGCAAAATTAGAGAGGGTATACTTAACTCCCAGTGCGGGGAGGGGACAGAGAAAATAGGAATAATGCATGTTTTACACAGGAAAATCATTTTGAAAGAAATACAGGATAAATATGTAGATGACGTGTTCCCTAGTAAACACTCCTGTTGTAAATCTATTTTGTGCTTGCTTCAGTGACAAGAGTTGGGCAGGCTACCCAGTTGTCCTACATTCACCCCTCTCCCCTCCACTAGCTGCTGCAATTTCTGCATTCCAGTTCAGGACCGTGGCTTTATCTTGCCTTTTTTCTACACTGAAGTGATCAAATTTAATCGAACACGTTCAAGACTGAGGGTGAAAACACACGCCCTGAGACACTCGGCTTCAGAGAGCGATATTCATGTGTCACCTTTGAAGTGGATTTTTAACAATTATGGGAACACTGTTGGGTCCAATTTTAAATTCGTGCAAGTAGTTAGGTTTTGAATGGGCTAAAATCAGGTCCATTTGTGTTTGTGACTGGTCTAAGCTGATTATTTGCTGAGCCTAAAGTCTTTGTTGATTCTTGAGACAGAAAAGGTATTGTTGTGAGAAGATATGTTAATCGACTTGCAGTGATCAATGAGAATGTTTCCAAACAGTATTAGAATACAAATTCCTCTGACATGGCCTTTCAAGAGACAGCAGAGTCCAAGTATTGTGGAAACTGCCTCATTTATATCTGTATCTAAAGCAAGCAGAACAACAAAGGAAAGAGTGTGCTTGAATAGGTTTTAAGCCATAGTTCTGACTTTGTTTTTGGCTATCCGACCTTCCTCATTGTCTGTGTCTATATTGGTCAGTGATTGCAAGACTAGCTGGGTTGAACTGCCTTTATCTCCCAAACTGTAGTGTCTAATTACCATCTGGGATTGTGCTGGATCTGGAGGCCACCACATGGTGTATTTTAGAAAATTGGACTTTGGCTGAAAGTCAACTAGAGATACCCTTTCACCCTGCAGCTATTTTGAGGTCAGTCTGAAGACTGATATGCTCATACAATACAGAGTAGCCCTAGTTTTTTATGCATTGACAGGATGTGGGCTTCACTGGATGGGCTAGCATTTATTGCCCATCCCTAGTTGCCCTTGAGAAGGTGGTGGTGAGCTGCCTTCTTGAACTGCTGGTACACCCACAGTGCTGTCAGGAAGGGAATTCCAGGATTTTGACCCAGCGACAGTAAAGGAACCACCATATGTTTTCAAGTCAGAATAGTGAGTCACTTGGAGGGGCACTTCCAGATGGTTGATGGTTCCCATCAATCTGCTGCCCTCGTCCTTCTTGATGGTAGGCGTCATGGATTTAGAAGGTGCTGTCTAAGGAACCTTGGTGAATTTCTGCAGTGCATCTTGTAGATGGTACACACTGCTGCTACTGTGCGTCGGTGGTGGAGGGAGCAAATGTTTGTGGAAGTGGTGCCAATCAAGCGGGCTGCTTTGTCCTGGATGGTGTCGAGGGAGCTGCACTCATCCAGGCAAGTGGAGACTATTCCATCACACTCCTGACATGTGCCTTGTAGATGATGGACAGGCTTTGGGGAGTCAGGAGGTGAGTAATCGGCATAGGATTCCTCACCTCTGACCTGCTCTTGCAGCTACAGTATTTATATGGCTAGTCCAGTTCAGTTTCTAGTCACTGATAACCCCCCAGGATGTTGATAGTGGGGGATTCAGTGATAGTAATGCCATTGAACGTCAAGGGGCAATGGTTAGATTTTCTCTTGTTATCATTTGCCAGTAGCTTGAGCAGCAAAGTTATGCCCTGCTGAGTGAGACTTGCACTTGTATAGCACCTTTCAAAATTTCAGGATGTCCAAAAGTGCTTTAAAGTTAATGTAGTATTTTTAAAGTGAAGTCACATTGTAATCTAGGAAATGTGTAACACAGCGAGGGTTAAAACAAAGGCACAACAAAATACTTCTTGATAATCAGCTGCACGTAGCACTTCAATGAAATGGACAATGATAAAACTCCGCAATTCTAAACTTCTGATTTGTTGTCATCGCTGCTCAGAGTCACTCATGCTTTGAGAGGTGAAGGTGACACTGAATCCAGTGCAGGCACAGAAACAAAACATGCCCCCACCGCCTCTTCACACCGAAACAGAATATATCATAAAAATAAGCACCAGGGAGTATTATCGATGTTGTAATCTAATATTATTTGGCAACTCTGAGCTCTTCAAATATATCTTCGCCTGTAAATCCCTCCATGCTACTGACCTAATCTTTTTATTTAAACCTTTTTTCTTAATTTTCATTGTCAACTTGAGTTCAACAGAATGTTTCTGTGGGTTATCAAATATTTATGGGAATTGCCAATGAATGATTCCAAAATTAGGATCAATGTTTTGATATGATACCTTCCTGGCTGCCTTAGATGTCTTGGCTGAGGCAAATTATAATGGTTCAATTGCATAAAATCACTGTGGTAAGAGAGATGAGGCAGTTCTCAGTCCAAGATAGAGGACATTCATTATCCTTTTTAAATAGAAGGATTTATTTTTCAAAAAGCATTGTTCTTTCAGTGATCACAGGGCTTTTAAACTTATGAAAACACCAGCATTTTTGCTGCATCAAAAATAGAACCAGTTCTGCTTATTGTCCAAGTACACAATACATGGTCCTGTCTTTCCAATTTCTGAAGCGAAGATTCACCTCAAATATTAATCTGATTGTTTTTCTCTCACATTTCCAGCATTTTTTTGTTTCCATTCCCATTAATCAAATTTCTTAATTTTCTTTGTCAAACAAAAGTTCTGCTCACCCCATCAGCCATTCTTCGTAAAGTGACAGAATTAAAAATGTATCTATTTTTGTTCTGACGGACTAGCCTGTCAATTGAGGGGTTGAACACCTTGAAATAAAATAGCTTTTCTTTACTTTACCATCTTTCGGTTGAGACATTAAAGTCCCCATTTGCCCTTGCAGGTGAATGTAAGAAATCCCCTGGCACAATTTTGAAGAAGAGCAAGATACCCTTTTTTGAAGATACCTTTTTTTCCAATAATTTATAATTTTAAAAATATATATTTTTCTTTTCCCACCTATTTTTAAATTTATTTTGACCTATTGTTTTATTTCCACCTTTTAGCCCATTTCCATCCTTTCCCCCCACCCCACCCCCACTAGGGCCATCTGCCACTTGTTTGACCTGCTTGCTACCCTTAATGTCCCTGTTAGCACATTCCTTAGATAATATCACTACTGTCAACACCCCTTTGTCCTTTTGTCTATGACATCCTTGGCAACCTCTTCTTTGCCTCCACTTATCACTGGCCCTCTATCCTGTTCCACCTGCCCCACCACCCACCCCCCTCTACCAGCTTATATTTCACCTCATTTCTCTATTTCTTTAGTTCTGGTGAAGAGTCATACGGACTCGAAACATCAACCGTGTTCCTCTCTGCAGATGCTGTCAGACCTGCTGAGTTTTCCCAGCTATTTTTGTTTTTGTTTCAGATTTCCAGCATCCGCATTATTTTATTTTTAGCTATCCCTGGTGTCCTGGTCAATATTTATACCTCATTTAACATCACAATAACTAATTATCTGGTCATTAGCAGGTTTTGCTGTTTGTGCGAGTTTGTTTTGTGCACATTAGCTGCAACGTTTCCTTTATTACAACCGTGACTACACTTCAAAAGGTACTTCATTGACTGTAAAATTCTTCGGGGCATCCTGAGCTTCTTAAAGGCGCTAAGAGCATGTTCTTGCTATCCTTAACTGTAGACTATTTTCAACTGCAACCTGTTTGACAGGAAAAGCCATGATGGAAGGACTTATATTGTAAATATCTATCAAGGATTTTTTGTGCTGGTGTTGATTTTTTTTTATATCATAAAGACAAATTGAAGAAGAGTCAGGGGAAATGGTTAAATGTGGATAAAAGCAAAATACTGTAGATGCTGGAAGTCTGAAACAAAAACAAAAATAGCTGGAAAAACTCAGCAGGCCTGACAGCATCTGCGGAGAGGAATACAGTTAACGTTTCGAGTTGGACTCGAAACGTCAACTGTGTTCCTCTCTGCAGATGCTGGCAGACCTGCTGAGTTTTTCTAGCTATTTTTGGTTAAATGTGGATATGGATTGTCTCCCCATCCTTTTTAATGCACTGTTTAGACAAATCAACATGCCATGAAGCATGTATCTTCTGATTTGTAGCATCTAACATTATTATAACTTAAACAAATGAGCAAAGTATATTAGATAGGATTTGAATTTCAGCTTTGGGTACAATTAATGATCCAGATGCAAATTTTGCCAGTTCTGAGAAGTGTATTTTTAGAGTTTCTGCTCAAAATCATTTGCATAAAATTATACGTAAAAATCTGCTATGAGCCAGCACAATCAGGCAGCATTTTAGAATGTAATTGAAAAAATATATATATGTTGCTTTAAAAAGTATTCCTTGATATATTTAAGACTGCTAACTTGGTGCAGTTTGATTAATACAGCGGTACCAGAGAACCATTAAAAGATTACGGCACAGAAAGAAGCCATTCAGCCAATCATGACTGTGCTGGCCAAAAAAGAGAGAAAAAAAGAAACTAGCCGCTCATTTTAATCCTACTTTCCAGCAGCTGTCCATAGCCTTGCAGATTACAGCCTCTCCATCCTTTTTAATGCGGATCCAGGTACCTTTTAAATGAGTTGAGCATTTCAGCCTCAACTGCCAATTCACATAGTGAATTCCAGATGCCCACCACCCTCTGGGTAAAAGAGTCTTTCCTCATGTCCCCCCTAATCCTTCTACCAATGGCCTTAAATCTATACCCCCTGGTAACTGACCTCTCAGCTAGGGGAAACAGGTCTTTCCTGTCTACCCTATCCAGGCCCCTCATAATTTTGTACACCTCAATTAAGTCACCCCTTAACTTCCTCTATTCTAAGGAAAACAACCCTAACCTATCCAATCCTTCCTCATAGCTGCAATTTTCAAGCCTTGGCAACATTGTTGCAAGTCTCCTCTGTACTCTCTCCAGAGCAATTATGTCCTTCCTGTAATGTGAAGACCAGAACTGTAGACAAAATTCCAGCTGTGGCCTAACCAGAATTTTATACAGTTCCTGCATTATATCCCTGTTTTTGTATTCAATACCTTGTCCAATAAAGAAAAGCATTCCACTTGTCCACCTGTCCTGCCACCTTCAGGGACTTGCAGACATGCACTCCAAGGTCTCTCACTCCCTCAACTTCTCTCAATATCCTCCCATTTATTGAGTTTTCTCCTGCTTTGGTTGCCCTCCCCAAATGCATTACCTCACACTTTTCTGGATTCAATTCCATTTGTCACTTTTCCGCCCACTCAACCAAACCATTGATATCATTCTGGAGACAACAGCTATCCTCTTCACTATCAACTACACAAGCAATTTTTTTGTTTCATCGAAAATTTGCTGATCATGCCTCCCACATTTAAGTCTAAATCATTAATATATACAACAAATAGCAATGGCCCAACACTGAGCCCAGTGAAATGCCACTGGAAACCACTTTCCATTTGCAAAAAATCCATCTCCATTACGCTTTATTTCCTGTTGCTGAGCCAATTTTGGATCCAACTCGCCACGTTCCCCCATATCCCATGGGATCTCACTTTTCTGACCAGTCTGCCATGTGGAACCTTGTCAAATGCCTTACTAAAATCCACGTAGACAACATCCACTGTGCTACCATCATCAATGCTCCTTCTTACTTACTCAAAAATTTCTATTAAGTTAGTAAGGCACGATCTTCCCTGAACAAAACCATGCTGACTATCCCTGACCAATCCGTGCCTTTCTAAGTGACAGTTTATCCTGTCTCTCAAAATTGTTTCCAATAATTTGCCCATCACTGGAGTCAGATTGACTGATCTATAATTTTCTGGCCTATCCCTCGCACCATTTTTAAGTAATGGTGCAACGTTTGCAGACCTCCAATTCTCTGGTACCTCGCCTGTATCTGATGATGATTGGAAAATGATTCTCAGAGCATCCATTATTTCCTCGCTAGCTTCCTTTAACAAACCTGGGATACAATCCATCCAGCCCTGGTGATTTATCCACCTTCAGGGATGTCAGTCCCTCCAGTACTTCCTCCCTCATTATGCTTATTACTATCTAATATGTCACATCCTGCTCTTTATCTAGAATGTCTGCATCATTTCTCTCCCTAGTGAAGGCAAAGATAAAGTACTCATTGAGAACTCTGCTCACATCTTCAGCATCAATCCATAAGTTATCACATACATCTCTGATAGGCCCTACCCTTTCCTTAGTTATTCTTTGCTCTTAATGTACTGTCAAAACATCTTTGGGTTCCTTTGATTTTACCTGTCAATATTTTTTTTTGTATCCTCTCTTTGCCTTCCTCTTTTCCTTTTTTATTTCACCCCTGTACTTTCTATACTCCTCTAGGCTTTCTACAGTATTGAGTTTTTTGTGACTATCATAAGTTCTCTTTTTCTGTTTTGTCTTACCCTGAATGCTTCTAGATAACCAGGGGGCTCTAGATTTGGCAGTACCACCCTTTTGCTTTGTGGGGTCATGTCTACACTGTGCCCGTAGAATCTCACTTTTGAATACCTCCCACTGATTTTACACTATTTTCTCTTCTAGTAGCTGTATCCAATCACTTTTGCCAGTTCACCTCTCAGCTTTGTAAAATTTGTCTTTGCCCAATTTAAAGTGTTTATCACAAAAATTAAACATCCTTAATGAAGGTCCTGTGGCACAGTGGTGCCATCCCTATGTCCAGGCCAGAAGCTCTGGGTTCAAGGCCCTGCCAGGACTTGTTGGCCAAAGGAGGAGTGTTCATGATGCAGTTCAATGGGCTTATAATCATACAGCGAATCCTTCCACCACTTCCCCACTTTTCTCCAAAGGGAAAAAAGTGTGTGAAGATAAACAAAGAACAAGAAACATTAATCAGTGTGTCTAATTCACCACATGTGATTAAGCTGGTTTTAAATAACTGAAAATGACTTTATAAAACTACAGAGAGCCTTTGCTTTTAATTTTGGTATGGTCGCTTAGTGAATAAAAAAAATGCTAAAATGATTTTTAGATATGTATATTTGTGCCTTTGCCTAAAGATAAAAACACTGTCTTAATTTTAGTATTCTTGAAATTTTTCAAATGGGTGCAATTAGTGGAAATTTCCAATGATGATTAATTCAATCGGGGGGCATGGCAAGGTTTGTGTTTGGTGTGATCTTCTAGATATTTTTCAAAGCTAATGCAAAAGATCAGGAAAACTTGATTTGCACTGAGCATACTTTGCTCTTGAAATTTGTGACCATTTGCACTGGTGTGACTGATTTTGAGTGAGTTGTTCTGAAATTGCAGCGCAACCTAGCAGAAATTCCAGGTCACAATTCAGTATATATGATAACTGGCGTTCCATTTCAGCAAATGGATGATTAAA
Organism: Carcharodon carcharias; assembly: GCF_017639515.1. Lineage (NCBI taxonomy): Eukaryota > Metazoa > Chordata > Chondrichthyes > Lamniformes > Lamnidae > Carcharodon > Carcharodon carcharias. Next base: position 136,868,167 of record NC_054474.1, read on the forward strand.
GATATATGAAGTACAATTTGCCAAGGGAAATTGAATGTTCAAGGAAAGCATAAGCCTAAAAGAGAACTGGAGGTGGAAGGAGCTAAATGTGGACAGAGGAGGTGAGGCCATGTAACAATTTAAATTGGGGATAAGGATTTCAGATATATTGCACAAGATGAGTTAGTGTAAGTCACCAAAGACGGTAGGGGTGGGTGGTGAGGGGTAATGGCTGTGTAGGGCTCAGTGCAGAACAGAATTCATGCAGCAGAAGTCTGGACAAATTTTGAGTTACTGGACGGTGGGGGAAGCAAGGAGAGCATTGGACATGGCAAGTCAGATATTCCACCATTGCAATATTTTGTTTAACATTTCATTAAAGCATGGTAAGGGAGAAAAATTCAGCAATGCAATTATAGATTTTATTCTTCTGAATCTGGCAGGAACATTTTGAGCCCATATATGCAGTGAAAAGTGCTGGTGGTTACTGATTTATCTTGTGCGGTTGGGACGGGCGGTGGTTGGTGTGGGGGTTTGGGGTGGGGGTGGTGGGGTGGGTTCATTATGAAGCAGTCTGAGATGATGAATTAAGCATACCAGCAATGTATTGACAATATTAAAACACACTGATCACAGAAGCTTTGCTTTTCTTCCAACAAATTAGAACTGACACTCAGAATTATGACACTTATCATCAATTGGTAAACTCTGAATCTGTCACCTTTGTTAATAAGGGTTTGGTCAGTTTCCTTCTGTGGTGCTCATAATGGCGTGTACCCATGCTATGGCTGAGAGATTCTACTGCTGAAACAACATGGGTTTGGAAGAACCCTGCTGTAATGATAAGCTAACTGGTTTGTCAACCTGACAGCATTTAGCATAAAAAAACCTGAAAACTGTTGATTTAATTGCAGCACTTACAATTTGTGTCCCTGATGTCTAAACGTATATGACAGTAATATAGTCTATGCATATAATGACAGATATTACACCAAGGAGGAAGGACCCGTGCCCATGTTAGCTTTACAAGTGGAGTTATCTCCTCTAATTCCCTTTCCCTGCCCTTTCCACACATCTTTTTATGGTGTTTCTTTGCTAGCATTCATTCAATTCCTTTTCAAACGATGTTACTGCATCTACCAAAATAGCCACTTTTACTAAAACATTCCATGTTCCTTTTGGCAATCTCCACCTATCACTGGCCCTCTGTCCCACACCGTACACCCCCACCACCCCCCCCCCCCAAACCAGCTTATATTTCACCTCTTTTCTATTTTTCCTTAGTTCTGATGAACAGTCATTCAGACTCGAAACATTAACTGTATTCCTCTCTGCAGATGCTGTCAGACCTGCTGGGTTTTTCCAGGTATTTTTGTTTTTGTCCATATTCCTCTGTGGTTGTGTGTGTGAAATAAATTCTTGTTTCTCCCTTTGTTCTTCCAGATTTAGAAGGTCCTTCCTTATAATTTGTGATCAGGATTGTGGCAGTAACACTCCATATCCCATACCACAAATCCAATACTTTGTCGAGATTCCCACTGGCAATGCACTGTGGTCATTAAACAAAATTAAGCAACATTAAGAAAAATCTACTTTTACAAGAAAAGGTTCTGTATGTTAAAATAATCTCTGGTGCCGCTTTGTAAACTGATGGCAGTAATTTATCAAAGGTATTTTATTCCTGTCTAGGTTATTGTCGCCTGGACATGATGGCATTGGACTAGCAACCCAGAGGTGGTGAGTTCAAATTCCATTTAACACATTGTGAAAATTCAATAAATCCGCCCCAGGAAACTAACCATGAATTGTAGGGAAAGCTGAACTGGTTTCATTAATGTCCTTCAGGGAAGGAAGCCTGTCACCCCCTGCATGGCCTGGCCAGCATTTTCATTCTTTGCCATGTGGTCAACTTGCAAGGGTTTTGGGCTGCATCTCAGGAACAAATATTTTAAAAAAGAAGTCAGGACACTCAATAACAAAAATGATGCAAGTTCAATAAAACTCTTGATTGCAGTGTAGTTGGCACCTATCAGTAACTCCTTTTACAGAGCCAGGCACTGATCCAACTTGTTTTATATGTGCCTGTTTATGCTGTTCAGTTTGGGGTTTCCATATTGGCAAGCATTTTAGTTAGTTAGATTTATGCTCTCTTCATGCCTGCTGGCCCATATTAGACCAAATGTAGATGGCATTGGAATCTATTTTTCTAAACCAATCATCAAATGCCAATCACATACAAAATCATCTACAACTTTTGTATTTTCTCTTTGCCTTAAGATATTCTGATGTCATGCAATGAAAGCCTTGTTCCTTTCCACCTGTCAACGCTGCTCATGGAGCAGGCTTTTAGAAAGGATTGTGAATGGAAGCTGACCCATGAGTAAATCCAACCCTGTCTGTCCCCTTCTGCATTGAGTGCACTGAAGGAACTGTGGACATTTCCAGTCTCTGAAGCTATTTGGGCGATTCAAAGCCAGCACAGCCTCTGATCTGTGCTTTTCGCAGGAAGGTGGATGGAATTACAGAGCACACCAAATTGTTAATGAAAATCCTGCAATTCCATGTTTTAAGAAATTGAATTTGACCAATTCAGCCACTGTAAACTAATGGAAAGAGTCATGGAATGTTGTTCTGTGTCACCACTCAAAATCTCAGAATCCCATATAACAACATAAACGAGGGCCTAGCAGACTGCCTGTGCCCACTTTGATCCCTGGCATTGTAAAAAAAATGTTCTAAATGAATAGTGTCAGAAAGGGTATTATAGAAATGCACATTGGAGTTGGCACATTTAATTGGGAATGTTTTTGAGATATAGAGAAACAAAGGTTCGGAAGCCAAGGCTTGGAAAATTGCTAAGCTCTGGAATCCCCTTCCTAAACCTTTCCACCTTTCTCTCCTCTAAGTCATTTTTAAAAAATCTACCTCTTACCAACTTTTGTTCACTTAACTTGAAATCAAATGTTTAATAATGCTTCTATGAAGCATGTTAGGACATATTATTGCATTAAAGGCATTTCATAAAGGCAAGTTATTATCATTGTTGCTGCAAGACAATATGCTATATTATTGTGTTGTTGGGTTGGAGTACGTTCAACAAATCCTCGAAGACTGCTGGCTGCAAAACACCCTAACTTTATTGTAACACATTTTTAGTTATGAGAACATCTCTTACACTAACTTCGGACCAGGCTTACTCTCCTTGAGTCCCAGATCACACAAGTGAATGTCACTCCTTTCCATGACAACACAGACTGTTACAATTAACCCTAGATAGGACTTAGTCTAACATACACCATTACACTACATATGCCAGTACTCTGTGACACACGGAATTGTGGAGTACCAGTGCACTGCCTTCTGTGTATAACTTTCTGAACCACATCATGTACTGAATAGTTCAATTTACATTTTTCAGTTTGAGTTGTAGTCAGGAGTTCTGCCATTTCCCAATGTCACAGTCATAAATAAAAATGCCATTTCCTTCTGTTTGATATGGCATGCCCAAAGACTGTGGGAATAGCAGCTATTGCCCCTGCTCTTTTTAAATTCTGCTGGTTGGCAAACAATTGCTACTCACAATCAACCAACAGGCTCCCCTAACTGTGGCATTTGTTAAAGCACTGCAACAACTGGTACACTCTTGTCAGTGCGGGGAGATGAGTGAGGAGGGGGTGAGATTGAGGACCTGTTTCCCACCCTACAAAACTTTGTACCTATAAACCTGTTTTTCAAAAACTGTTTTTCCACTTTACAATACAGTGTTTATGAGATGCATCCACCGACTCCAGAGAACTCTCTTGCATGCCAACACTCAAATAATAAGAACACAATATGCAATATGAGGAGGCTCCAGGCTAAGCTGTCGTCTCAGGATTCAGATGAGCCCCTCTTGATGCTGCAACTTTGTAACACACAATAACCGATCCATTGCTCTCTATATAGAACAATCATGTTTTCAATCTAAAACTAATGCAATTACCCTCCTGTGTAACACAGACCATGACAAAATGTTTTGTTTTAATTAAATAACTAATTGCATACAAATGCAAGTTATTTTCCTTTCTAATTCATTCCATAATTTCCATGCGTGCTAGATAAACAGCACTTCCAAGAATATTTCCTAACCATGTTGTGGGAGCACAGAGACTATTGTAAATTGAGACCGATTTCATGTTGAAGAGAGGTTGGCTGTAATTATTGCTGATGAGTTACAGGAGCAAGAACATGGACAGTTTAAATGAAGCATTGGAAAAGCAGTCCGGGATTACCATTATACACACAACTGCAACTGTGTTGACTTGCTTGTTCCTGTTATTTTTTATTGGTATTTTATATAATCTGGCAGATTCCTAAATGCATGTCCATTGAAGAGTTAAGCACCTGAATAGGGAATGAATCAAGATAACCAAATGTTGGTCAAAAAGATATTTCTTTCTTCATCAGTTTCTTTTGCTGCTTTTCATACGAACATATAAATTAGGAGCAGGTGTAGGCCTGCTCTGCCATTCAATAAGATCATGGCTAATCTGATTGTAGCCTCAACTCCACATGACTACCAACACCCTTTGACTCCCCTGTTAGTCAAGAAACTACCTACCTCTGCCTTAAAAATATTCACTGACCCTGCCTCCACCGCTCTCTGGGGAAGAGGGTTCAAAAGACTCACGGCCCTCAGGGAGAAAAAAATTTTCCTCAGCTCCATCTTAAATTGTGTCTCTTAGTTTTAGTCTATCCCACAAGATCAAATATCCTTTCAGCATCCACCCTGTCAAGTCCCCTCATGTTTCAGTAAGACCACCTCTCATTCTTCTAAATTCTAATGGATACAGGCCAACATTTCTGCATAAGATAACCGCCCTCATCCCAGGTATCAGTCAAGTGAACCTTCTCTGAACTGCTTCTAACGCATTTATATCCTTTCTTAAAAGGAGAAACAAACTGTACACAGTGCTCCAGATGTGATCTCACCAATGCTCTATACAAATGCAATAAAATGTTCCTACTTTTGTATTCCTCCCTGAAAGTACTGAATTCTTTTAAGATACAGACCCCAACAGCCTTTGGTACCAAATCCAAATAAGATATTCCTTCTTGTGTAAGTCTAGGTAGAGTGCCAATGGCTTGCTTGCCCATGGAGATATAGTGTAGCCGAGACCAAACCATCTTCTCATCCCTTAACCATGCATTATATCTAGCTGGAATCATTGGATGATGATCAGAATGAACCTTGACCTATTTCTCCCTCCTCCACTCTCCAGCCCAGCGATGTTACTATCAGAGTATTATCCACCACTATGGTTGAAATCAGCTACCCCCACCCAGTGCAGCAGTCAATCCTGTCTGTGGCTTTGGCGCATGCTAAGCAACGCATGTACCAACCGAGCTGTCAGGAAACCTTCTCCGTCTTAGAGGGGATTGATGTAAGTGAAGCCAGAAGGTTTTCTCTTTAAAGTATCATAATTTTTTCTCTACAGCTGTTTTCTGGAGATCAGAGAAAATCAGTGAAGGATATGGCAAAAGATGAGAGAAGGAGATTTTTTTACACAGCAATTCATTTGGAATGCATTGCCTAGTGGAACCAAATTAAATAGTAACTTTTGGAAAGAAAATTGTGTCTATGATTATATATTTTATATATTATATAGATCGTAAAGTTTTTTAAAGCAGGGCATTGGAGGAAAAAGCAGGGGAGTGGTACTCATTTGATAACTCAAAGAATCAGCCCAGGCACAATGGTTCGAATGGCTTCATTTTGTGCTGTAAGATTCAATGAGATTCAGCATACTAAATGAATACAGGAGGGTCTTCAATAGAGTAGATTACATGTTGGCAGTGGAAGGAATGGGCTGAGTTACTGTTTCTCATCACATGCCAATAGCACATGTGCCCACAGAGTGATACTGGCACTGGATCAAGAGTAAGTAGCCTGCTGATTATCCAGTTGGAGAATTAAATGTTTGTTTCTTTCATATATTTGGATACAGTGTAAAATCCCCTGGACACTCTACCAATTTCAGCAAAACACCCCTACTGCACCACTGTGAAATTTCTTGCATCAGCTATCCCTTTTGGCTCTGTTGAGTAAAACTGCCAATTGGCAATGAAAGCATTTTGTGTTGTAGACCCAAGCTCACTAGGAAGTGGATCGAGACTGTATAGATTAATTTCATGTAGGACCCTTCAGGCAGCAGACAGAAAAGAGTTTTGTTGCTTCAGCCTGGGGTGAATTTGAAGCAAAGTACCAGAGGTGAAAGACTAGTGTATAACCCAGTGCAATGCTCAGTTCCCTGGATTGTTAATCAATCTTGGAACTAAAAAGATGAGCAGTGTAGAGAAATTACTAAAATGGTATGAAAAGGAAGCAAAGCATAATCAGTTTTAATTTTTCAAAAAAATGACAGTTATGCTAAACCTCATCAGCATGTTGTCAGGATATTGTGAAACAGAGGCCACTGGTGCGAAATGGTCTTGCAGCAATTTATAAATTTCTTCATGGATTGTTGCTATAGCTAGTTACACTACAAATCTACAGTGACACAAAACTGTATTAGTTTCATGTTGACTCAAACTGTATGGCATAACTCGAATATGGGGTTACTGTACCCATGGTGTAGTGCAGAAAATAACATATGTTCAAATTGGCTTTGCATTGGCTGCAAATTTATGGATGTAGCCAAAGTAAAGTGAAGTTTAAAAAGACACTAGGCAATATGTTGGAATCTTTTAAACCTTTCTCATGTTAGTAGAAATCCAACTGAATTTCATACCTCTGTTAAAGATTGTTTAAAATTTAACCAGCAATGGCACTTACCTAGAGCATCATGGATTCAGCAGTATAACTTGAGTCTAGTGTATCACTATCTGCGGGTACTAGTAGCAAATGGAGGACGTTAGATGGTTGCATCCTTAATCTTGCTTGCTAATTCAGACACATTGATTTAGGAACACTGCTGTTGTGAAACATGCCTACTCTTTCCTTGCTTCAAATTCAGTGTGGATAATATTGACCTTGTGCAATAGTGTGGCACAGGCAGTAGCAAACTGGTCACATTTTGCACCTCTCCTAATGTGAAATCAGGAGAGAGATAAAATGGTTTGTGCTGGATCCTATGGATCCTCATCAACAGTTTGTCATGAGAGGTGGCAAAGTTGGTACTATTGATAGAGCTGATCACTAGACACTTCTTAGGTGGAAACTTCTAGTTTATTCACAAAGGTACTCAGTGGCAACTACACATGTGCTTTCACTTCAAACTCTATAGGGAGAATTTTCCCCACGTCAGGCGGCTGAGCAGGAGTGGGCGGGCACTCAGTGGATCGCTGCCCGCGATTGGCTGCGTGCCGCCATTTTGTGCGGGTGGACCAATTAGGGCCCGCCCAGTGTGATGCGTTTCCGGAAGCGCTGAGCGCTCCCTGTGCAGGTGGAGGAAGTAGGCTGAGTCGGGGGCTGCGCTCTTTCGCACATCCACATGAAAGAGCGCAGAAATCTCCCCGAGGCACAGAGCTGCCTCAGGGACATTAGTTTGATTTTCAAAAATTTTAATAAAGAGAAAAAAAAATCAAGACATGCCCTCTCATGTGACAGTGTCACATGAGCTGGAACATGTCAATGAACTTTAATAAAAAAATGTAATTAATTTATAAACCGTTCATGAAACCTCATCCTGGCCATGGATGAGGTTTCATGATAAATGTGAAGGCCACTTAGGCTCTTCACCTGCCCCCCAACCTTAAGGTTGGACGGGCAGCTCAGTTAATAACTTTAATTAGCTTTTAAATGGCCTTAATAAGCCTTTGACAGCCGATTCTGCTGTGCACCTGCTGAACTGAAGATCTAACGCATGCCAAACGTCACCCGCACGTCATTTTACGTGTTGGCGAATGGGGCTCGCCCCGCCCACCGACCCGAAGATTCTGGCCTATCTCTACACTACTAACTATTAACTACAGAGTAGCCTGCACTACTCTCCTATTGGGTACTAAAGATCATGTAATCTTCCTTAGCAAGTATTATTCTTAAAGGTATATTACACACTAAATAAAACCATAATTATCACATCCCTCCCCCTTTACTCAGATATACATTTTATAGTTACAAGTACAATTTTCTTAAGACAGCAAAATATTTACACTGGTAAGTGATTTACAAGTTTAATCTTCCTGGTGGTTTCTGTGTGTAGAGTGTCTCAGCTTTACAACTTCAAATTCTTTGTCAGGAACCTCCTTTTCTGGAGTTGTCTGAACATCAGGTGCTATGGTGGGCACCTGCAGTTCTGTATACTCAACTCTTACAGGAACATCAGACATGTTTGTCCTGGGTTGAGTATCCTCAACAGGAAACACTGACCCGGTCATGAACACCAATTCTTGGTGATTTGTTTCCCTCTTCCTTAGATGATCACATGTTTCCGTATGAGTTGGCCTTCCACCTCCACATGGTAGGACAGAGGTCCAGTCACTGCACTTATTTCACCCGGTAACCAAATTGGTCCCTCTCCAAAGTGCTTCAATTATACCATCTCTCTCACGATAAAGTTCCTCTCACGGCTATGTCAGTCGTGTCTAGTTTTCTGGCTTCCCTGACTCCTTTCCACCTTCCCTTCTAAATTTGGCATTATTAAGCTCACTCTCATTCTGAGACAGTGTTTCATCAATAACTCTGCAGGTGTGACACCTGTTGTTGTGTAAGGGGTGGTCCTGTAATGGAAAAGAAAGCGTGCTAGCTTCATTGCTAAGGAATCTCTAGTTAGAGTCTTCATGCCTACTTTAAATGTTTGAACCACCTTTTTGGCCAGTCCATTTGAGAAAGGATCGTACGGTGAAGTTTTTACATGATGATACTATTGAGGCTGATAAACTGTTGAAATTCAGCACTTGTAAATGCCTCCTTATCAGAAACGACTACTTCTGGTAGCTCGTTAATGGCAAAACTTTGACGTAGCTTCTCAATTGTAGCAGTTGACATTGGTGACTTCACCTTATATAAGTCCATCCATTTTGAGTGGGCATCAGCAATAAGCAGGAACATTGACTATGTGGGACCGTTCATGGGAACAATGTATAACCGCAGTCATGGTCTACCTTGCCACTCCCAAAGGTGTAATGGAGCTGTCAGTGGCAACTTTTGCAGTTGCTGACATTGCACACAATGCTTTACTAAACTCTCTATTTCACCATCCATCCCAGGCCACCATAGGTAGCTGCATGCTATGGTCTTCATTCGGGATATTCCTGGATGTGCGCTGTGTAATTCAACTAAAAGTGGCTCCCTTCCCTTTGGAGGTACTATCCCTCATGAGTCCCACAATAAGATGCCATCCTGGCTGGTTATTTTATGTCTTCTGTTGAAGTACGGTTTCATTTAATCAGATATGGGCTCTTATGACTTACCATGAAGCACGTGTTCTCATACTTGAGATAGGACTGGGTCCCAACTTGTCCAGTCTCTGATCTGTCGAGCACATGCCGGCGAGGAATCTAAGGCCTGAATCTTTGGCTTGGCGAGCGGCGGCAGGGCCTGCTCGCCAAGGTTTAAAATGACGCACAGTGATGTCGGGCGTGCGTCCCGACATCACTGCAGGTCATTTAAATTTTCAGTTCGGTGGGTGCACAGTCCAGTCAGCTGCGTGTCCACTGAACCGTCAAAGGCCTATTAAGGCCTGTTAAGTATCAATTAAACTAATAAACTGAGCTACCTTAAGGTTGGGATGAGGTTTCATGAAGGGTTTATTCATTCATAAATTTTTTCATTAATGTTCATTGACATGTCCCAGCTCATGTGACACTGAGGGGTGATGTCTTAAAATTTTTTTCTTTCTTTATTAAAATTTTGGGAACTTAAACTAATCCCCGAGGCAGCTCTATGACTCGGGGGATGCGTGCAAAAAAGTACAGGCCCCGACTCAGGGAATCCTACACCCCCCCCCTGCCTGTACAGGGAGCGCTCAGCGCTTCTGGGCGCACGTCACGCTGGGCGAGCCTTAATTGGGACTGCCCATGTAAAATGACGGCGCTGAATTCTTTCTGTTTCTCTTCATACTTTTCTGGAGGTACAAATTTGGACCTGAGGGAATCTTGTAGTGTGTGTGTGTCTTTCAGCGGGTTTTCTTTTTCCTTTCGGGGGTTGCTCACCTCGTCTCAAACTCTGTCATTAAGCAGCGTCTCTTCGAGTTCTTTCTGCTGTTCTCCCAGGTTTTGGCTTAAGACAGCCTGCATTTCCTCAGGTTGCTGATTCCATCCACACTCCTTTCCCAAAGCAGGAACACTTCCAGCTTATTTTTTGGAACCTCAGTGGCTACTCAAGGCTGATTTCCCTTAGCCAATTTCGCCCTAGGAGGCTTGGTCCTCTGCCTCTCAATACCAACACTGGTAGCTTTGCCGATAGGCTTCCATGATGGGACAGTTACTTTACTTATGCTTCTGACTCAAATGTCTTCACCCGTATATGTTTTTAATTGGGCAGTTGTTTCTTTTGAATTTAATTGAAGTTCCCCATTATTCAGATATCTGAAGGTATGTTCCCAATTACTGTAGCGGAAGCTGCTATGTCCACTTCCATTCTAACAGGTTTGCCATTACTTTCACTGTGACAAATATTGGTTCTGTCTTTCCAACTTTCAGCTTAAACAATGAGCAAATATCTGAATTTTTGTTGTTTCAGGCTCTTCTATTGTAGAACAAAAACAGAATTACCTGGAAAAACTCAGCAGGTCTGGCAGCATCGGCGGAGAAGAAAAGAGTTGACGTTTCGAGTCCTCATGACCCTTCGACAGAACTTGCGTTCGAGTCCAAGAAAGAGTTGAAATATAAGCTGGTTTAAGGTGTGTGTGTGGGGGGGCGGAGAGATAGAGAGACAAAGAGGTGGAGCGGGGGGGGCGGGGGTGTGGTTGTAGGGACAAACAAGCAGTGATAGAAGCAGCTCATCAAAAGATGTCAACGACAATAGTACAATAGAACACATAGGTGTTAAAATTAAAGTTGGTGATATTATCTAAACGAATGTGCTAATTAAGAATGGATGGTAGGGCACTCAAGGTATAGCTCTAGTGGGGTTTTTTTTTAATTTATATAATGGAAATAGGTGGGAAAAGGAAAATCTTTATAATTTATTGGGAAAAAAAAAGGGAAGGGGGAAACAGAAAGGGGGTGGGGATGGGGGAGGGAGCTTACGACCTAAAGTTGTTGAATTCAATATTCAGTCCGGAAGGCTGTAAAGTCCCTAGTCGGAAGATGAGGTGTTGTTCCTCCAGTTTGCGTTGGGCTTCACTGGAACAATGCAGCAAGCCAAGGACAGACATGTGGGCAAGAGAGCAGGGTGGAGTGTTGAAATGGCAAGCGACAGGGAGGTTTGGGTCATTCTTGCGGACAGACCGCAGGTGTTCTGCAAAGCGGTCGCCCAGTTTACGTTTGGTCTCTCCAATGTAGAGGAGACCACATTGGGAGCAACGAATGCAGTAGACTAAGTTGGGGGAAATGCAAGTGAAATGCTGCTTCACTTGAAAGGAGTGTTTGGATCCTTGGACGGTGAGGAGAGAGGAAGTGAAGGGGCAGGTGTTGCATCTTTTGCGTGGGCATGGGGTGGTGCCATAGGAGGGGGTTGAGGAGTAGGGGGTGATGGAGGAGTGGACCAGGGTGTCCCGGAGGGAGCGATCCCTACGGAATGCCGATAAGGGGGGTGAAGGGAAGATGTGTTTGGTGGTGGCATCATGCTGGAGTTGGCTGAAATGGCGGAGGATGATCCTTTGAATGCGGAGGCTGGTGGGGTGATAAGTGAGGACAAGGGGGACCCTATCATGTTTCTGGGAGGGAGGAGAAGGCGTGAGGGCGGATGCGCGGGAGATGGGCCGGACACGGTTGAGGGCCCTGTCAACGACCGTGGGTGGAAAACCTCGGTTAAGGAGGAAGGAGGACATGTCAGAGGAACTGTTTTTGAATGTAGCATCATCGGAACAGATGCGACGGAGGCGAAGGAACTGAGAGAATGGGATGGAGTCCTTACAGGAAGCGGGGTGTGAGGAGCTGTAGTCGAGATAGCTGTGGGAGTCGGTGGGTTTGTAATGGATATTGGTGGACAGTCTATCACCAGAGATTGAGACAGAGAGGTCAAGGAAGGGAAGGGAAGTGTCAGAGATGGACCACGTGAAAATGATGGAGGGGTGGAGATTGGAAGCAAAATGAATAAATTTTTCCAAGTCCTGACGAGAGCATGAAGCGGCACCGAAGTAATCATCGATGTACCGGAGAAAGAGTTGTGGAAGGGGGCCGGAGTAGGACTGCAACAAGGAATGTACCACATACCCCATAAAGAGACAGGCATAGCTGGGGCCCATCCAGGTACCCATAGCCACACCTTTTATTTGGAGGAAGTGAGAGGAGTTGAAGGAGAAGTTGTTCAGTGTGAGAACAAGTTCAGCCAGACGGAGGAGAGTAGTGGTGGATGGGGATTGTTCGGGCCTCTGTTCGAGGAAGAAGCTAAGGGATCGCTCCCTCCGGGACACCCTGGTCCACTCCTCCATCATCCCCTACTCCTCAACCCCCTCCTATGGCACCACCCCATGCCCACGCAAAAGATGCAACACCTGCCCCTTCACTTCCTCTCTCCTCACCGTCCAAGGATCCAAACACTCCTTTCAAGTGAAGCAGCATTTCACTTGCATTTCCCCCAACTTAGTCTACTGCATTCGTTGCTCCCAATGTGGTCTCCTCTACATTGGAGAGACCAAACGTAAACTGGGCGACCGCTTTGCAGAACACCTGCGGTCTGTCCGCAAGAATGACCCAAACCTCCCTGTCGCTTGCCATTTCAACACTCCACCCTGCTCTCTTGCCCACATGTCTGTCCTTGGCTTGCTGCATTGTTCCAGTGAAGCCCAACGCAAACTGGAGGAACAACACCTCATCTTCCGACTAGGGACTTTACAGCCTTCCGGACTGAATATTGAATTCAACAACTTTAGGTCGTAAGCTCCCTCCCCCATCCCCACCCCCTTTCTGTTTCCCCCTTCCCTTTTTTTTTCCCAATAAATTATAAAGATTTTCCTTTTCCCACCTATTTCCATTATATAAATAAAAAAAAAACCCCACTAGAGCTATACCTTGAGTGCCCTACCATCCATTCTTAATTAGCACATTCGTTTAGATAATATCACCAACTTTAATTTTAACACCTATGTGTTCTATTGTACTATTGTCGTTGACATCTTTTGATGAGCTGCTTCTATCACTGCTTGTTTGTCCCTACAACCACACCCCCGCCCCCCCGCTCCACCTCTTTGTCTCTCTATCTCTCCGCCCCCCCACACACACACCTTAAACCAGCTTATATTTCAACTCTTTCTTGGACTCGAACGCAAGTTCTGTCGAAGGGTCATGAGGACTCGAAACGTCAACTCTTTTCTTCTCCGCCGATGCTGCCAGACCTGCTGAGTTTTTCCAGGTAATTCTGTTTTTGTTTTGGATTTTCAGCATCCGCAGTTTTTTTGTTTTTATCTTCTATTGTAGACCTCACTGGGTTTTTTCTTTTGTTTAAAAGCCTGCTTGAATCTTTCCTTGCACTGCCTCATTATATGTCCATTTCTGTGACAATAATAACATTCAATTTATTTAAACTGCCAATCTTTAAAAGGCTGCTTGTTTCCACCTCTATTGAAATTATTCTTTGTTTCTGCTGCTAAGTCATTTTTCTCATTTTCTGGCTAGTGGGGCAATTTCCTGCTTCTTCGCAGACTCTTGCATTTTTGCGCCCTTTTTGGTTGGGTTTTCCCACCCAATGTGGAGGATGGCACTGATTTGCACACCCTGTATGGCTTTTGAATCTTTTATTGAGTTTTCCATGGCCAACACTATCTCTAGCACCTTCTTGAAATCCAAATTTGCTTCGGACAATAATCTCTTCTGAATCATGTCCTCATTCACACCACACACTAAATGATATCTGGGCATGTCATTTAGAGATGTACCAAACTCACAATGTTCCGTTAACTGCTTTAAACATGTCACATAGCATGCAACTGTCTCCCCCAGGGCTGTATTTCTTGAGTTAAACTTGAACCTTCGCATCATTACTGAGGACTTTGGTTGATAATGATCCTTCACGAGGTCCAGCAATTCATCAAAACATTTTGAATCTGGGACACTGGGTGCCGTCAAACTGTAGGTTTTATTCTCACATGTACTTAAGAGTATCGTTCGCCCCTTCCCGTCTCCCTTAATCTCGTTCGCTTGGATAAAGAACATGAGTCGTTCAATGCAATGAGACCAATTGTCCATGGCTGGATCGAAAGAATCAATTCTTCTGAATTGCAGCATTCTGAGAGGCAATGACTTCTTCGATTCGAATAGAACTTACAATGTCGATTTTGTTTCACTTAATTTCTTCTGTTAAATTTGTTTTATCCTCATCACCAGTTTGTTGGATCCTGTGGGTGCTCATTGCCAGTTTGTTGTGAGAGGTGACTGAGTTGGTTCTATTGGTAGAGTTGATCAGCAGGCACTTCTTAGTTGGAAACTTTTAGCTTATTCACAAAGGTACTCAGCAGCAACTACACGTGTGCTTTCACTTTAAACAGAAGGGTCATGTGGACTCGAAACGTCAACTATTTTCTTCTCCGCCGATGCTGCCAGACCTGCTGAGTTTTTCCAGGTAATTCTGTTTTTGATTCATAATTCAGACCATTCTTAGGCTTAAACAATGTAAGCCCGCAAAGTGTTAAGTACAAACTGGAGCAGTGTATGTTTCCCAGAATGCTGGTGTTGCAATGATGTCGCTGACGTTTTTGGAAATGTGCTTCAAGTAGCTAAATTGTTTGCCTTCCTTATCAAGATCTGTTTAATTTGTGAACAAGGCTGAGAGATTTCCTCTTTCTCCACTGCATTCCCCCCCCCCAGCCCCCCCAACCACCACCATTACAGTGCTTGATAATAAGTTGCCTTTTTGAGCGCCTGATCATGTTCAGCTGTCCAAAACTCCCTGTTTATTGTTGTGGAGAACATTCCTTGGAACTGCCAGACCTTAGCAATTATTTGGATATTAGAAAGGTCACATAAAAGTGTTTCTTTCTCAGTTGCTGGTATTTACCTAGTTTTTGGTTATTTATTCTGGAAACAGATTTGCCACAATGGCAGACTGTGGTTTTCTTAATGACAGGAGAAATTTGATAGCAGTGATGATATCTGTCCCACAAATTAACTCTCGAGGGACAGTCAGCTGCAACAGAATAATCAAGTTTCAAATACATTACGCCAAGCAGCCAGACCTGAAAATAAAAGCCACAAATATAAATCTTTTCTCACCAGAATATACACAACCTTATGTTAACAAGATTTGCTCCTGGATTATTTTGCAACGTAAAGAATATCACTGCAGAGAAATTGATTTTTTTAAAAAAACTTTGGAAACCCAGTGCTAGCATGGTCCAATCCCAGGTCAGTTCCAACAACAAGAACTTGCATTGAGAAATCATCTTAAAAATAGTTAAGCATACCAAAGCACTGCACACGAGTGTAATCAGGCAAAATTTGACTGTGATCCATTTGAGACAATATTAGGACAGGTGATGGGGTCAGTTTTAAGGCAAATTTTAAGTAAGAGAGAGATCGGTAAAAAGGCTAAGAAGTTTAGGGAAGGGATTCCAGGGCACTGGGACTAGACAACTGAAGGTATGGCTGACAATGGTAATGTGATAGAAATGGGTGATGCACAAGATGTCACAATTCAAGGAACACAGATTTCCTGGAGGGTTGTAGGAGTGGAGAAGGTTACAGAGAAAGGGACGGACAACACCATTGAATGTAGGAGAATGAGAATTTTAAGTGCTGGATCAGGAGCCAGTTAGGGTTGCCAACACTGCTTCGATATATTTCTGGAGATTTCATCAGATGACCTCGTACCTCCAAGCACTCCACTATTGGAAAGCAAAGCAACTCTTTGCTACCTGACTGAATGCTTCTTGACTGTCAGTTAAATAACCAGCTTTTGCCAGCTCCAATTTTTTTGTTTAAATGATAAGTGAAAATGTTCAAAGAAATGCAAAAAAGCACACAATGTTTTTGATGCCTCAGTGATTTTTCTCCTGAGTTGATTACGGCAATGCTTTGGATATTAATCTTTAATTCCTGGAGACTCCAGGATAACTCTGGAGGGTTGGCAACCCTTGAGTTAGTGGAGGTCAGTGAGCACTTAGGTGAATGGAACTTAGCACAACAGTATTGTTCTCCTGCTGTCTCTATTAGAATATCAGAACAACAATTTTCCATATCCAGCATTTGTCCTCCTGCTCTCTCTGCCTGAGCTCTGGAATACCATCCCTATCCCTCTCTGCCTGCCTACCTCACTTTCCTCCTTCAAGATACTTCTGAAAACCTCTCTGACCAAAGTTTTGATTATCTCGCCTAATATCTTTGCATGTGGTTTAGTGACGTACTTTGTTTTATAATCCTTCTGTGAAGCGCCTTGGGACATTTCATTACGTTAAAGGCGCTTTATAAAAATACTTGTTGATGAATTTGCAAACTTGAAGGACTGATTAAGAATGCCTGAGCTCATTTCATTTAAAACCCATGAAGCCAGTAAAGAGAGAAAGAGAGAGGAGTTTCATTCCAATGACCTGGATTGATCAAGTTTATATCAGGGAGGTGAAGATTAAATACATTCACTGCATCCTGGACACAGATTTTGTTCATATTAAGGTATTTTCTATATTGATTACTCCTCGCCTCTTAAAATGATTTTAAGATATGAAAATTGAGATTTTCTTCTCACTTTTACTTCAAATACATCATAATCTCACAGCAGAATGTTAGAGACAGTGCACTGTTGGTTGTACTTTAAAGAGACAGTCTTGTTTATAGGATATTATGTGCAAGTGATGTGATTAAGTGTTTTATGTGATTTTGCTGTTGTATTATTGCAAATGCCTGTCAGATGAATCTATAAAGGCAATACACCTTCAAGAACAAATAAACTACTTAAGAGCTCAGCAGTGTGTAAAGAGCGTCCTAGAAACTAAATTACTCAGATTAAATTAAGGCTTTTTAGTTTGTGAAATAGTTTAAATTGTGATAAAAAATTACAGCTTAAAAAAAAACACACTGCCACAGCCAACAAAAGCAACGTTACAGTTAATTATTTAAAGATGTGTCATTCCTTACTGACATTGTCCACAAGTATGTCAACAATAATATAAATGAAATACACACATATTTTATAAATCTCTGTTTTGAGATGGTATTATTTTTGGAATTAGTGAATTATTAGTGAATTGTCACTTTGGCTGTCAATCAAATGGCACAACTATCTGGCCAGGATGCTGTTGTACATTAATAATCTCAAAGCATGGAGATGGAGTACAAGAAGGGAGCCCCTTCCCTGTGATGAAGTACCCTTTCACTGAATGATGACCTGTGAGTTAATATGCTTAATTTTTACTTGCCTGACCTGCAAGGAGCAGGAGTGGTCTGAAAGGCAGACAAAACCCCAAAGTTGGGATTCCCTTGCAAGGTTGTGGGATTTTAACTCTGCAGCATGTGCCTGATGTCACTGATCGGCTGCCCAGTTACAGGCTAAATTCCAGTCTGGTGCAAAGGCAATTGGTAAAAGCTGTAAGACTAGCTAAGTCATCAAGTCCTTACTGGGGGTTGGGCTGACTGAAGGGAGGAAAGTGACATCGATTGGGTGAGCTGTCAATCCTGTGAAGGTTGGGAGTGTACAGGAGCTTCAAAGGGAAAGGTTGAGTGCTCATGTGTGGTGTTACGGGGGGAAGGGTGGTGGGGAGGAGGGAAGTAGGGAGTGGGATTGAATCAGAGGATTGGGGAGAGAGGTGATGTTGGGATTGGAGACCTCGTGGAGAAAGTTTGGGGGGGTGGTGTGTCGTGACTGCCCGATCCCAGGGGTTCCTCAGGCAAGCTCACTGGATCCGCAGGGGAGTTGTTAAATTGCTCAAAATCCTCCATCTTGCAAGTCCTTGCCTTATTGAAGCTGCCAGGTTCTGTAAGGCTCAGTAATTCTGGTCGACCAGAGTTAGGGTTGAAAAACTGAATGACAATAAGGCTTGCAGCCTCATTACCATACTTAAAATACCAAACCGTCTCTTTAGACCAGGTTGACTGGCTGCCCACTTTTTGGCCTCAATTAAAGCCTGAATTGAGTGGCTTGGAGGTAGGTTTGGGAGGAATCATTATCACCCTCCCAACCCAAAACCTTCCCTTTTTTAACGGTAAAATTTCCCCCTTCATGGCTAAAGCCCCATAACTTTGCACTCTGTACCACAATGCGTTTGAATATCAAACATGGCACCACCAGACAACCACCATCTAGGCTCTAAGTATCTTTGTGTGCTGATTTTCCTTTGTAAATGAAAATTGGTGCTAATTGCCATACATAAGGCATTTAACCCAAAGGAATTCCTTCAGTTGAAAATAATCTCTTGCCTCCTCTGAATCAAATTTATTCGTCTGCAACATCAATCTTACCAAGGAAGTGTATTCGAGCTTAGTTTATGGCTGGCTCTATAATTTATCATTTTGTAAATTTTCTTTGTGAAAAATTAAGATTGCAAAATACAAGGACCACATTATGAAAGTTGTGCAGCAAATCTGTTATCGGTCAGTGAACTGTTCCTTGAAATGCTTTACTTAGCTCAATCTGTTTTTGTAATAAAGAAGCCCAGTGGATTGTGAAGGCAACATTCACACACGCGTAACCTGCACATGCTCAGTTCAGCCTCCAGAAAAGCCCCCTGTGGGGAAACTGAGGCCTACACCAAAACATTTGTCTTAATTAGCTGCAGTTGGACTTGAAATGACTGGTTGACCCTGAATGTTAATGTCTTCTGGAAATCACCAATTCATTTTTTTCCCTTTCCTCTGGGTTTTGAAGCCTTTGAATATATTAACTTTAATCGATAGT
Organism: Carcharodon carcharias; assembly: GCF_017639515.1. NCBI lineage: Eukaryota > Metazoa > Chordata > Chondrichthyes > Lamniformes > Lamnidae > Carcharodon > Carcharodon carcharias. The sequence continues at coordinate 136,887,053 of NC_054474.1, forward strand.
AACCAAGGTTGTTTTCTCTGTTAATGCTGGAGAGGGGACATCTCCTGGTTATTGTCACTTGCAGTTGTCATTCCTGGAACAGTATCATGACAGAAAATTCAATGCCTCCGCATTCAGCTCTGGTTCTGGGCATTTCTTTTTACCTTAATGGGCATTAATCTTTCAATTTTCTTCCATATGTTCTGCTCCCTTGCTGGGTATCGTCCCCTGAGTGTTGGTAATGCTCTGGCGTCTTACCTAAGTGGCTATTGTTCATGTGTGAGTCCAGACAGTGCACAATGGGAAGCTATTTGACATGGAAAAAATCTTAACTAACACCTGACAAAAATGGACATGGCACTTTTTTGAAAGTGGTAACTGGAGAACAGGATTAAAGAAACCTGGTCAATTTTTGTTTTCCCAGCAGTCGAGAGCAGGGAGTAATGCTGCTGTGGCAAAGATCGGCTAACTGAGCAAAGACCGAAGTTCAAGCCCTGCCATTGGGTGTCAACGGTGGCTCAGCTGCTAGCAGACTCATCTCTGAATCACAAGGTTCTGGGTTCAGGTCCCACTGCAGGACATGAGGACAAAAATCAAGGGACACCAGTGCTGTACTGAGGGAGCAATGCACTGTCTGACATGCATTTCAGGTGATATGTTAGGCTGAGGCTCCATGTGCCTGCTCTGGTGGATGTAAAAGATCCCAAGGCACTATTTCAAAGATGAAGAGGTTTGTCCTGACCAATATTTATAATTATTATGGTGATATCACAAAAAAAAATTCATGTATCCCTCAATCAATATCCCCCCCAAAAAATAGATTATCTGGTCATTATCACATTGCTGTTTCTGGTAGTTTGCTGAGGGCAAATCAGCTGCATTTTCTATATTACAACAGTGAGCACACTGCAGAAAGTACTTCATTGGCTGTAAAGCGCCTTGCGATGTCTAGTCGTCATGAAAGGTGCTATGGAAGTCTGTCTTTGTTCTTTCCTTGTTTATGTTCAGATTAACAAATGGGAAAATGCATTTTAATATCACCACAGTTTCCAGAACCTGGAATAAACAATGTAAAGCTTTTGATTGCAATATTGGAGCAACAAAGAATTGAAAATGGAAGGCTGTCAGTGAACTAGCTCAGCAGCTGATGTAGCTAAGTATGGCAGATTCTTGAAATGTACCCAATATGTCACAACGCGTGTGTTTTCTCTTTAAACCATGATATAATTCTACTGAAAAACATCATCTTTCTTTCAAATATGGCGCAGAATAAAATGATTGAATGACCTCTTCCTGTGCTGTACTTGTCTATGGCTTTAAATGTTTTACAAAACAGCATCAGATTTAGGAAGGAGAACTCGCTTGAGGCCTACATTTTATTAAAACAAAACGTCCAGCAAGTTTTTAACCAGCCCTCGTCTCTCTGGGTTTTGTGATATTTTAACACTTATTAACTTTTTTTTCTAGAGTACACTATTTGGGTGGACAGTTTTGGAACAGTTTGCCAGCTTGTATATATTGCAAGTATTACAGCAAAATGACTGGGGCAGTGCTTCAGTAAACCAAACAGATCCAAAGGACAATACTAGAAGTAAAAACAAGAACCTGTATTGTTTTGTTTAGTCAGCTCGCAGCTGCCTTCAGTTGGCAGTTCACATTCAGTTTTATGGAAGATGCCAACTTAGAACAGCTGTGTGCTGACTTGAATAGGGACCCAGCAGTAAAATATATATATACATATATATATATATATATATATATATATCCAATATTCTAGCTCAGTATGTATTCAAGTTTTATTTTAGAAACAAGTTGTTTCTTGCAAGAAATTCTTAAATACAAATGTGCAAAGTTGACGGGCAGGAAAGCATCACAGCTGGTCCATCCAACCTGCTTCACATACTTGACTATCATAGATAAACACTTCTGAGTGACAACTCCCTCCCCCATCCCCGAGCACCACCACCCGCCCCCCCACTCCTCCTGGACCATTTTACACTCACCCCCACAGCCATATAATATCCTGAGAGAGTTAAAGAAGAGGAAAAAAACCTTGAGCCAAGGAAGAATTTAAAAAAATACCCTGTAAAATTCCTCTCCAACAGGCAGCCAAAACTAATCCATGAGACTATCAGATTTCAAAAGGATTAACTTTAATTATGGGTATTCTTTTCTCTGGTGATTACTCAAGGGTAAATTTTCTCTTTAGGCAAATTGGATGCTCTCCTACCTGTGGATGAAAAGTGATCAACTGGTTCATTCATTAGACCTGTTGAAATAATAGACTCTTTCTGAGTTCCACCTAACTGTGCTTTCTAAGTGCGATGACATTGTGAATTTGGGAGCTTCTTAATTTATTTGCAGCCAATTTTATATCATTGTGACCAATGTGAACACATGCAAGCTATGTTAAGACATGTTATTTTATACTCGGCCTTATTTTTTTTTAAGTCAAGTTGAATCTTCCTCAGATCCCGATTGGATGTCTCAGTATAATGTGTATCTATGGCGTTTTGCACCATTTCTCAGAAATAGTGATGTCTAAACAATTTATCAACCTGAAGTATTTTTGTGAAAGCATTGAGCACTGATGGAAAATATTGGTAGAAACTGTCTTGGAAAAGCAACTGAACTGAAGAGTGCTAGATATGTGACTGGACTGGAATGGCATCACTGGAGAAGTAGCACAGAAAACAGACAGTGTTCATTAGTTGTTGTTATGGCTGGACTAATCCCAGCCAACATCCATTTTCAAAACTAAACAGTGAAGTTTGAAATATGTACTCTAAGCCAATAAACAACAACTTTGACATCATATCAAAGAATTTATATTGTTTTATTGCACCCTGGAGCTATAATCTTCTACTCAATTTCCAGCAGCCATAAACAGTGATGTATATTTGAGAATATTAATGCCAGCTTTAGTGCTCTGTGCCAGTGCTGCTACTGCCAATGTGATTCCTTTGGTATATTTTAAATGTGTACAAGATAAAGCATGGCTATTGTCAAAGTGCTGACTTTTTTGCAAAATCCTTTTGATAAATGACTGAGTGGAAAATTGAAATTCTTTGTTACTGGCCAATTCAGAGATATTAAGAGCACAAACTGACCTGATGTTTGGAGGTGTCTTCATCTCTTCGCAGGTGAAGCACATAGCCTTGCTGGCAGAACACAGTGCATTGGTCCCCATTGTAGCGTCCAGCCCCAGTGCAGTTCAGCATTGCATTTTTGAGGCTAAGTTCCAGACAGTCGGTGGCTTCACAAGAGTGGTGGACACAACTGAGGGAGGGAGGAAATAAATAATGAAACATTGGATTGTAATAATCAAATGGAAAAAATGTTCTTACTTTTCCTCAATTTTTGTTAAGAAACCTAGAGTAGGTGCCTTGCTGATGGTCTGGCTGGCAAGTATGCTTGCCTAGAAACATAGTGGTTTGATTTCCGCTCCCCACCACCAGTCTGTGTTGAATTTAAGGAGCTTCAGCCTTTTCAAGCCAAAATTTCAGGTGTGACCTTGATAGTCAAGAAGCTTCCAAATAATTTAAATAAAAACATATTTTTTATTATGTTTAAACATAGGATAAAACAAGATATCTGTTACATGCTGTACAGAGATGTGTGTCAAGCATCCAGATTTCAATAATGAGGATAGCAGCTGCCAGTTGACAACAAAAGCAAGGAGCACCGGTATTGATTAGCCATATTAAATCACATACCCCCAACAACCAGCTGAGAATCTCTTTCTATTTGACTCAGTCACTAATTTTTAACAATTTTTGTTGTAGCACAAATGTACACTTTATGTCCAAGGTGCACAGAATGTCTGTTCAAAATCTTGCTGAGCTTCAGTTGGTAAGTAAAGATCATGAGGTACTTTTGTTCACTGTATTTTCAACAACAAAAGCAATTTGGTGGTGAATTGCACGTTTAAAGATCAGTAGTGTGTTATGACATGACAGATGATGCTGCCAGACGAACCAAATCTGTGAGGGAAACTTGATCGCGCTATCATAACGGTTTTGCAATTTGTATTTATTTCAAAATGCATGCACTGAATTCAGAAGTAATAAGTCCACCAAGAAATTTAGAGATTTATTAACAAAAGAAAAGATTTCAAGCACATATATAGGGCTACAAATTACTGCCATAATAACTCCAAAAATTCCTAATTAACCTGATTCCCAGTTATATCCCCTTTAAGGCAATGGTCCAAAAATAAATTTTAGATTTTAAACAGATCCAGCAAATTAACACAATACCTTGGACAGTGGAATTCCAAATGTCTTTCTCCAGCTTCATTTTGGTAGACAGCAAACTAATGTACAAATACTGGAGACTTCATTGAGGCTATTTCACACACTTCTGTTAGATCTCACAATGCCTTCTCCTGACACAGAGCCTCATTCTCCTTTATATACCTTTCTCTCTTAATATGTTAATTCTATTGTTTTATGTGTCTTTGAAACTGTTTCTTCCACACTATAAAAACTTTCATGTTGCTACTATTTATTGTCAATAACCTTTGGGAAAAATAAACACATTCCTTAGCCTTGTTTATCTGACTATTTGTGAACAGACTGAGATCCCTTTGAAATCCAAATCTCCCTTCATCTTTCTAAAAATGCACGTTCCCTTCATACTTTACATGCTAAACCAGCATCCATGGCCAGGATATTGAGGTCAGTGAGTGGGGGATGGGGCCCGCTTGCTGACGTGTAAAATGATGCGGGATGACATTGGGCGGAACTCCTGATGTCACCCCGGGTCATTTCAATTTTCAGGTTGGTGGGGCTGCAGCCGAATCAGCTGTGTGCCCGTCGACCTATCAACGGCCTATTGAGGCCATTTAAAAACTAATTCAAGTAATTAATGGACCTGCCCGTTCAACCTTAAGGTTGGCGGGCAGGCCGGGAGCCCTGGCAGGTTTCAGAGAAAGCATGAAACCTCACCAATGGGTGGGATGAGGTTTCATGAGGGTTTTTAAAAAATTAATAAAAGTTTGAATAAAAGTGATGGACATGTCCCAACTCTTGTGACAGTGTCACATGAGGTGACATGTCAGGGAAATTTTACTTTTGTCCATTGACCATTTTTGAATTTGGTGCCAATCTCCCTGAGGCAGCAATTAGCCTCAGGGAGATGAGTGCACTCTTTTGCACGCGTGGGTGAAAGGGCGCGCTCCAGGCTTAGGGAATTCCCCCCCCCCAAATCCCGCACAGGGATAGCATGGCATTTCCTGGCAGATGTCACATTGGGCTGGCTTTAATTAACCCAGGCATGTAAAATGGTGGCGGGTGCCGATCAGAGGCGCACATGCACACACCCACTCCTCCACTTCCCCCCCCCCGCCGACGGGGGGAAAATTCTTCCCCATGTTTACCTGTTAGCATGTCAAGCACCTAACTTCTTTTGATGAGTCAAAGCTTGCAGTCTACGTGACTTCAAATGTAATTAAATCACACACTGACAGAACCAACTATACTTACCTCTATAAACCTACTTTACAATAAACCAGAAATTTTTTTTTGTAAATTATGATACTTTCATGATAAGTCATAGATCTACACCTGCATTGTTGACTTATTATGAATTAATTTCTGTAAAGTGAACCAATCATTAATCCTTGCTGATGAATTTGATTTGCATCCCCAAAGTAACCCAAATGAATCTAGCCTCCTCAACTAACTTACCGAAATCTCTTCCAGTTATCACCTTATGCGAGCCAGGCTACCTCCTCAGTCACCTTGTTCTAACTTGACCAATTCCTTATAGGCACCTTGCCAAAGTCTGATCAACCTCTTGGTCACCTTACTCAACTTAGACCATCTTATCAAAGTGACCTGTTCAGCTTCTCTCAGTTACTTTATCACGTTCTAATCTCCTCACAACCGTCTCATCCAAATATGGTACTATTAACTTCCAGAAATTAAAAGTGTGTGTGTGTGCGTTCATGCGTTGGGGGTTTCAAATGCGGTGGAGCACAAGTACCTGATGAACACACATTACACAGAATGTGCTTATGGGATGGATTCTAACCATGTAATGTAGTCAGTGGTGTTCAAAGGTAATGCGTGGCCTTGGATCCAATTAACACACAACTGTGTGCTGTACTATACAATGATACTGCAAAAGAACCTCACTGCTCTACCAGGTTGCAAGTTGGGTTTCTTGGTCAAAAATTAATGGTATAATACCAGAATGGAAAGCTGCAGGGTAAATTCCCCGATCCTTCAGTTCTGGTGGGGACCTGTGCTCAGAGGACCTGTGTTGAAGAAACAGGGCTCTATCCAAGCACGGCTCTCCAGTGGGGCGAGGAATTAGTGATTTTGTGTTATGCTTCTAGATGCAGATCGAAATTATCAACAAATATTGGGGTTGATTTTAACTTCATATTGGACAGGAAACAAGTGGCAATGGGTCAGCACAATTTGCCTTTCCATTGTCTCCTTAATTTCTTTACCTCCTGGCAGGAACAGTTAACATCAACTCCATTGTTTGTGGCTTTGAATCACTGCAATATACAAATTTGGCACAAATTACAGTAAGTCTCTCTTGAGAGCAGAACACCAGCTGAATTTTTCTCCCTAACCTGGGGTGCTCAGGTCGATCACTGTGCTCCTGTGTAACTCCAAGAAATCTGGGGATCAAATTTGTGCCCATAAGTAGTCTTTTTTACTAGCTCTGTGAGCCTCCCTTTTTAATTTGTTTCAATTATAAGACTGTAAATATTACATTTTAAAAATCTAAATAACCTCAGTGCACTAATTTAATAGTTCTGGATATTATAACTTTTACTTTACTGTACATTAATATAGTAATTTTTTATGAAAAAAGCTGCTAATAATTATTTCTGATAAGAAATCCCAAAGGATCTTTCCATTTTTCACTCTTAAATCCTTCAAGAGCTGAAAAACTCGCCAAATATTCCAACAGGTTTGCATTCCAACAGGATCTCTGAAACTAATCCCATCAGATCCCAAAGGGTTTTGCAATCAATTGCCTTATGAGTTCTTCTCGTTAATGGTCTTCTATTTTCTTCACTTTTTGTTTATTTTCATTTTAACTTTTCTAACCGTGGCATGTGTAAAATGGATGTTTATTTAACAATCCTCTGGGCTTCATTGAGCTTTTTCTACATTTGACCTAGTCACCAATCCTGAACAGTTTTATTGTGCGCTCTGTGTCCCATACGTGTAGAATTTTTATTTGTTCCAAATTTCTGAAGCAAATGGATATTCACCAAATCTACCAAGCTACCTGATCTGTGAGAAGGATCTGCTAGAAAGCTGGAGGATGGAAGAATACAGCCAGAGCGGCCGAAAAAAAAGTGTCTGCTCCCTCTGGTGTTTTGCTATTATTTCCTGCCAACATAAATATTGTGCTGTGAATTAATGTGTTGAGATTTCAGAATTTTGGTCAATTGTACTGGGTAATGCAATAGGACACGCCACCAGTGACTTTGAATAAACTGTATGGAACAACTGAAGAGAATTACCACAACAGCTGGTCTTCTGCACACTGTTCAGCTTATAAGAACAATTGCCTGGCCATTCGCTCTCTTGTCAGGGCAGCTTTGGTGATTTTTCAATTTGCACAGTCATTTTTATCTCTTTCATAATTTTAATTGCTCCTTCAATTTCTTTTGGAAAAGATAGTGCTTTATATGTTTTTGTGCTGATCGACAGAATTGGTATCCAATAAGTTGTGCTTTCTTATTCCCAATAGATTTTCAAAATATCAAACTTGCATCATGAAAGCTGAAAGAATATGACTCAAAAAATTGTCATTTGGCCAATCGGCCCAGTCATTATAAGGACTAGATCCTGCACAGTCTTATCCTGGATTGTTAGATGCAACCATGTAACCTCCTGAGGGAAAGTTTTGTGTGAAAACTTTTTACTTGACAGAGGTAATTAAGAAAAGTTATTTATCCATTCTTCCATCTGTATTATTCACCCCTGAGCTGCTCCCCAGCACAGAAAATCCCTTCATACCCCTCTATGAGCAGAGGGGCTTCTGTGTATCATGGTAGATTTCATCATATACCTATCCCTATAACCTCCAATCTTATTCCTAGTTTCCTGAATCTCCTCTTATTAAAGCAAAACACTTATTTTCTCCATAATATTTTGGGAAAGTTCAGCTTGAACTAGATGATGGCCGAGGTCATAGTTTGGGGTGCCTTTGTATTTGCAAAGAAAAGTGAAGGTGAGGTAAATAGGGGCATAGAGATTAAGCAATATTCAGCTGCCCCTTTAATGAAGAACTGATTGTAAGAGAAGGGAAGACTGAGAGAGACTAAGATGTTCCACAGATTTGAGACCTGAGGGAGAAATAAATTGAGATGAAAGAAGGTGCAGAGTCTTTATTTCAACACCCAGGGATGAAGGAGAAAGGGAATGTATATGATGTGAGCTTAGGAGGCACAAAAGAGAAAAATTAAGAGAAGCATTGACCATAATTGATTACCAACCATGATGAGCAGAACCCTTCTGAACACTAGGGGCAGGATTTTCCCAGAGGGCCTCAGGACTCTGCTGTTTAGCTCAAATGGGGAACAGAAGCTTGCACAGTGTGGGGAGCAGTCACTCACCTGTGATTTCTGCAGAAGTGACCAGAGGGCAGACTCACCATTCAATTAAGGGCATGGGTGGGCTCTCGAAGCTGGAGAACCATAGGAGGTCTGCCAGCACTGGAGAAGTAACAGGTTGCCATTGTAGATAAATGAAGGAGGGAATGTCCCAATATGAAGGCGCTTGTCTCCAACTCTTATCATTTAAAAAAAAATGGCCTCAACAGCCAGGCCAGGAGGGAATCCATCCACAGGGTGGCCTGCAGCTGTCACTGAAGCGAGGCAAGCAAGGAAGCTTCTAAGCCTGGCTGGAGAACTGCACTGTGCCTGTCTGCCTCCCTGCCCACCCCTATCAGGGGCTAAAAACCCTCTCCATGGGTTCTATTGTGGAACTAAACTGGCGGTGCTAGCTGTGGCTCAGTTACTATCACTGTCACCTCGTGAGTCAGAAGATTGTGGGTTCAAGTCCCATTCCAGGATTTCAGCACAAAAATCATGGCTGACAATCTATTGCAGCAGTGCTGCTCTGACAGGGGCGCTGTGTTTTGGATGAGATATTAAACTGGGTCCCTGTTTGCTCTCTCAGGGAGACATAAAAGATCCCATGGCACTATTTCAAAGAAGGTCTGGGGAGTTATCCCCAGTGTCCTGGTCAACATTTATTGCTCAAGCAACATCACAAAAGAACAGGTTATCTGGTCATTATTACATTGCTGTTTGTGGGAGCTTGCTGTGCCAAATTGGCTGCCATGTTTTTTGCATTACAAGAGCGACTACACTTCAGAAGTATTTACTTGTCTACAAAGTGCTTTGGGACATGCGGTAGTCATGAAAAGCACTACATAAGTGCAAGCATTTTTTTATTGGCTGTTTTAAATAATGTTATTCAATTATTAGTCATGAAATGTTGGCAACAAGAAAAGCCACAAACATCTCGAGATCCTTTTTTTCTTATAAGTGTTGCCTTTCATAACATTGTTGGAATACACAAAACAAATGATACAATAGGTTTGTATAATACATGTCAACAAAATCCTCCAAGTTAGTAAATGCAGAAGACTGGACATTGCCGCTCCCAGAAATGCTACACACAGCACAAAATTATACAGACATGCAGCCAAGCAAGCACCCACAACCAGATATGACTCTTCTGACAAAGAGTGGTTCATAAATAATAGGTATGAACCACAAACTAAACAAAATGAGTGGTAAATAATTTGACTTAACAAGGCACACTGCTCCAGAAAGGTTCGACTGGAAGCATTAAACCAGAACGAAAGTAAGTGAACTTCTCTCTAGCTTACTGAATAAGAACACTGTTGGTGGGTGTCAAATCTCACAGCCCAGAAGATCCTCGATTCAATCATCAGCCTGGGACCAATTTACAACATAAAGATGCTGTTCTGATTATATTGAATACCCTGGAAGGGTGATGAATGTTAAAAATTGCAACAGAGAGGTGATTATTTTATCTTGGCACAGCAACATGAAGGCCCTTTAATTCTGAAAAAAAATAGTACATGCTGAGAGCACAAGGTCTTTAAAAACATTACAAACATAAAATACAAAGAAAGAAAATTTTCAATCCAGTATATGGACGGGAAAAATTATAGGTCAGTCGAATTCCCATTTGTTCTAGAAGCAGCCGTTGTTATCAACCTACTTGTTAAAAATTCTGGGCAGGATTTTGCCCTCGGATGGCGTGCGGGTCCCACTGGCTCGGCGGTGGGCAGGCAGCCGAACTCCGCCGCTGAAATGGGGCCGGCCGCCATTTTGAGTGGATGGGCCAATTAAGGCCCGCCCAGCGGCCTTCCGGACAGGAAGCGCTATGTGCTTCCTGTGTGGGGGGTGGAGGGATTCTCCATCTGTCAAAGTGCACTCTTTCGCGCATGCATGCAAAAGAGCGCATTGCTCTGTGAGGCAAAGTCAGGAAGTTTACTGACAGGTAAGGAAAGTCAAAAAATAGAGAAATATTAAAATTATTAACATGTCCCCCTTATGTGACAACGTCACATGAGATGGGACATGTTAATAAGAAACACAAAATTTATTACATTTTTAAAAAACGGACATGAAACTTCATCCCACCAGCGGATGAAGTTTCAAGAATAATCTGGAGCCCGCTGGGGCCCCTGGCCTGCCCGCCAGCCTTAAAGCTTGGACGGGCAGGTTTTTATTTATCTTAATGAGCCTGTCAATGGCCTCAATTGGCCATTGACAGGTCGGCCTACGGACAACTGATTTCGCTGTCTTCCCACCTTCCTGAAGATTTAAATGAACTGCGATGACGTCGGGGGTTCCTCCTGACGTTATCCCACATCATTTTCCCCTCGGCGAGCAGGCCCCACCCCCAAATTGCCGAGGGGAAAATCCTGGCCAGTATCTTTTCCTTTCATGAAGGTCCTGACTGACACTAAAGTGTTGTACCTGACCCAATTACCCATTTCTGATATATGAGCGAAGACCTTTAGTACTGAAGTTATTTGGTACTGGGAGACCTCATAGATAAGCCCAAAACTCATGTATCCACAAGGCCCTGGATAATGACAAATGTAATCCTGCCATGTCAGAGCTCACCTTACACAAGGAATTGTCTTGTTGGAGTGAACGGTCAATTGCGATCTGGGAAATGTCTTTAGTGTTGGAAAATTGCTCATCTCCAAATCCTAATTTTGTTTAGTTTTATTGTTATTAATAAAGCAAATTAGTAGGTGTCATAAATCAATTTACAGATCTGGGTATGATTGAAAAATAGGAGCATATCCCAAAGTCAAATACCGAGAATCTTTTTGGTGTGTATATTGTGTTTGCTCAACATCACCAATGGACTGTTTTTCTGCATTCTGTTGCTCCACATGTTTAAAATGTCTTTGAATTATTGGAACATTTAAGTGAATGTATTGGCCCTTTCTCCATTGGTGATATAACAATTTTTATCTTCCTCCATGCTACAACATCAATAGACCATAAAAATCTAAATATCCATTTTAGTGCACTGTAAACATTGAAATGACAGACATGGTACCCTGAATTCATATAAAATTTGAGATGTCCAAGTTGAATTGACCTTAACTACAATGCCCTTCCCGGGAGACATGTGGAGCATTCCAAAAGGATGCAGACTATAGTAAAATTCTGACACCCATTCCATGGTTTTCATCTTATATGCTGCCTCCCTGGCATTTGTCATTTTTTTTAGAATATTTGCATTGCTTCTGAGCTTTCAAAAACAATTTTTCTCTCTATTAACACTGGGCTCCTCTTGTGTTTACTCTACTTAGCTGCAAAAAAGGGTACAATTACTTCAGTTGTATCAGTAAAGCCTGGGCCAACACATTCAAAGCAAGCTCCAATATAATGCCAACATGTGAGCCAACTGGGGGTATAACAAAATTGCCAGGTTCCCGGTCTCACTTTGCCAAATACATTCACATAAGGTGCAAGTAAAACTGCAATGATATTTTCTGCTTTCTAACGTGTGGCAATGAATACATTTTTACAGTTGCTTTGTGCAATTTGAACACATTAAGGAAGGATTCCTTTGAATAGTATCTTTGGCAAAATTGTTATTAAATTCAAAAAACACACTTAGGATTTTGCTAGGAACAGTGTTTTGAGAAAACCATTTACAATATCTTCAGCAACCCACAGGAAGCTAGCCAGACAGGTAACTCTGCCACAGCACAGTGTCCATACTGCTTTTCTTCCCCTGCCCACCTCCCACGGTCACTCAACTTAAAAGTCAGAGGATACCAGAACGGAGAGGTTATACCTGTTAAGAAACAATGAACAGAGGCTTTTTTGTCTAGAAAAGAGGTTGGGGGGTAACCTGATAGAGGCCATCGAGATTATGAAGTGGGTTGATAGGAGAGACATAGGGTGGAATTTAATGCCTAGCGTGAGGTACATTTGGAGGCAGGGTGGCATTTAATCAGGTAGGAGAGTGCCGGGTGGAGACCCCCACTGCTTTCTTGCCTCTGTCTGATTAAGTATGGGGTTGGAAGGCTCGTATATGGCTTTTCCACACTGCCACCAATAGAGGCCCTTATGTGGGCAATTAGTGTCCAGTTAAGGGCTTCATTCTACCATTGCTTGTCTTCACTCAGCAGGGAGGTGGGGCAGTTGCCACGTGGGAAGCCCGCCCTGTCAGAATTGCCTGTGGGCTCCCAGTGGGGGCACCTCATTCAATGTCTGTCAAGAGTGAGTGAAAGCACTCGAGTGAAAGCCACGCCTCCCCCATTGTTCTGATGACGCCTCATCCTACGCTCACTCCCCTGTGGCTTGGGTCGCATGGTGATTCTAGGCTTCTCCGGGTGCATTGCTGGCAGCTGTCACTGTTTCTGCTGGCATTGCTTGCAATGGACAGCTGATGACCTCCGATTTGCCCAGCAGCTCTCTGGGGCCAGGGTTACCATCGCCCGGGGCCCTTGATCTTGGAGGAGGCCTGCCTCTGGCCACCTAAGTGCCTGTTCAGCACCAAATACAACAGGCCTTCCACCAAGGGCTGTGGACTCTTGTCAGTTTTCCAGCCAGCAGGCAAGATCCCCATCACATGCATTAAATATCATACACATTTTTTTTTTCATCTGTGGGGTAGTACAAAGCTTAGGCTCAATAAATATAAGAGAAAATATAAGGTGAGAATGTGGAACTCACACCCATAAGGAGTAGATGAGGTGAATAGCAAAAATGCATTCAAAAGTAAGTTAGATAGACACATGAGGAAGAAAGGATCAGGTTTAATGACCAGGCTAAATGAAAAAAAGATGGGAGAAGCCTCATATGGAGCAATTGGGCTGAATGACCTGTTTCCATGCTGAATACCCTATGCAGTTCCATGTAAAAAAAAAATTCTCCTCAGTTTTTTCTTCTGTCCTCCGTCATGCTGTCACAATTTCAAAGGTGGTAACGGTCCTCCAATACTTTTATCCAAGTGGTCATCATCTACCATGAATATTGGCACACCATTCACTGGCACCACACCACTCTCCAAGCCACTTCCCAGCAGGGATAGCAAGTGGGGATGGAGAACCCCCTGGCTGACTGGTACAGAGACAGGGAAGTCAATTCATGCACTCCTTGCCGTCACCTCAGGAGAGCCCTAGGATAGATCATATTCGGATCTTCTCAGGTCTGCATGGCTGACTTCCATACCGTGTAATTAAGCCGTCAGTCCAGATTATTTCTACTTCCCATGTTGAATACACTGTGACTGAAACCGAGAGAGGAAAAATGAAAATTCCTGCAGTGTTGCAGAATAGCTGAAGAGATGCAATATGACGCAAAATGCATCTGCCGGCATTTGGTTGTAAACAATGTTATTTCTGAGGCTTTAACCCGCAGCACCGGACCTTTCTGTCTCTGCACTGCAAATCACAATCACACATCATTGCAGCAATATTCGAATTCATTTATCCAGTCACCCTAGACTACAATCACATAAGTACTGCCAAATAGGAAGTTCCTTGGCTAAGGTATCTGGCAATGTTTGGCAGGCCCAACTTGTTTTTCCTAAATATTCAAATAGTTTTGTAACATTAAGCGCGAGGAATAACTACTTTTCGTGAAACAAGCAGCTGATTAAAGCCAAAAATTAAAATTAAAAAGCAAACATCACTGCTTCTGGACTTTGTTTCTTTGCAGATTGGTAGAAATATTGCTGGTGTGGTAGCTAACTGCGATCTATGGTGTTACACTGAGATGTATTTACGTCACCCATGTCTGTCCTATGTTAGCTTATATCAGCGCTTTGCATGTTACACTTGGCTCAGCTCATTAGGATATGGATTCTTGCCGGGATTCTTGCTCCTAATCATCATCCAGTGACCCCTGCTGGAAAAAGTGGATGTGTGGACAGCCTTAATTTTGTCTCTTGTTGCCTACCATAGTCAAATAGCCTGCCAATGCTCACTGTCTAAGCTCAGACTTAAAGGATGTAATGATGGACCCTTTGGGATTGTACATTAATCACTGTATTTAAGAATGAAGGAAAATATTCTCCGTTGTCCTACTTAAGTTTTTTTTTATCCTCTTGCTTCCTTTTATGCTGTATCGACTGCAGGCACCACTTCTCAGTAGAGTGAGGAGGGAATTTTAACAGGGAAAAAAAGACTCACTCCCAAGCCACTGCCTAGTCAGATGTTAAGCTAGGCCTCAAGGAGGAGCTCTAAAGCACTTTACCTAATGTCCAATATAACAAGTGCCTGCCCAATTCTCAGTATAATACCCAATGGCGCTACTGAGGATACTGCCTTCCCAGGCACGGATTGGCATGACTAAAACCCACCACCTGCCACTCAATGACACAATGCTTAGTTCCGCACTATTAGCAAAGAGGAAAACTAGTATTTATTGCTGAGTTGCCAAAGCAGGCAGGATATTGTTTTCAAATTTTGTTCTGTGCAACTAAAGAGACAAACACCACCCTTGTTTTGTTGGACCAACCACAATAGGTGGCTGACAATTAAGTAATTTTGTACAGTTAGTGGTATGGCTATGCACATACTTCGAAATAATTGTACGTAACTTATTTTCACACATGCCATTTGTTCAAATTGCTGCTAATGTGTTTTGACGTGAAGCATGAACATATCACTGTCGAAATCCAGATCTAATTGTGTCACTGGGACCAGGTGGATATGTGGACATTGCCACATCAGAGGTGTTTCCAATGTGGTGAAATCCTGCCAGATACTTTACCCTATTTATGGTACAGCTCATTGTGTAATAACACTGCCTTTAATTAGGTCACTCTGTCACTGAACGGGTTTTGCTGTCACAAATTACTGCTCTTTAGATCACTTAAGACTATCGGCAAATTTAAGCTTATTATTTTCATTTAAGACCATCAGGAACTTTAGTACTAAATGATCATAAGCTTATCAGGAAATTGCAGCTTGAGTATTTATGCCAGAGTGGATCCTATGACCTTGTTGGCTTGGTTTTAAAGTGAGCTGCTTCCTGTGTGTTCAGGTACATGAGAGTCTGAGCTCTTTGTTGCCCCTTATCCCACCCACACCCCAGTGAAAAATGGTGGATTTGTTCGTTCAAAGCTTGTGTCATGAAACTAACATATTTTTCTTAATAGTTTTCTGGTTTATGGTGAAGTAGGTTTATGGGGGCAGGGTATAGTTGGGTGTGTGTGTGAGTTAATTACATTTGAAGTCAAGTAGACTACAAGTTTAAATGATCAAAAGAAGCTAGGTACTTGACATGCTATTAATTAAACATGGATGCTGGCTTAGCATGTAAGGTGTGAAGGGATTTTGCATTTTTAGATAAATGAAGGGATATTTGGATTTCAAATGGATTTTAGTCTGTTTACAACTAGGCAAATAAGCAAGGTTAAGGAACGTATTTATTTTTCCCAAAGGTTACTGATAATATATTGGCAGCATTAAAGTTTTATGTTATGAGAAAGATACAGTTTCAAAGACATATAGAACAACATAATTGACATGTTAAAAAGAGAGAAACATATATAAAGGAGAATGAAAGGCTATGTGAGAGAAGAAGGCCATGTAAGATCTAACAGGAGTGTGTGAAGTTGCCTTAATGAAAGCTCCAACATTTGTACATAAGTTTGATGAAGCTGGAGAAAAGCCATTTGGAATTCCACTGTCCTGGGTATTTTTTTAACTTGTTTTAACTTAAAATCTAAAATCTATTTCGGACTGTTACCTTAAATGGAGTGTAACTGGGGATCAGGTTAATTATGAATTTTAGGACTTATTATAGTAGTAATTATAGTCCTATATATCTGCTTGACATCATTTATTTTGTTAATAAATATTTTAATTTAATTTTATCTCTAAAGGTCTTGGTGGACTTATTACTTCTGAATTCAGTGCACACATCTCATAATAAATACGAATTGCAAAACCATTGTGATAGCGCGACCAAGTTTCCCTCATGGATTTGGTCCACCTGGCACACATCACCTGCATAACACTTGTGATATTACCAGGATTGATTAATACCATTAAAGGCTTCACAACAAAAGCCAGGGTCTCATTTTCATTGCTGGAAAAATTATGTGTTCTTTTTTGATGCCAATCTTTTGTCTGAAAATGCATAATTGGAGCACTTTGGGACATTTTGCTATCTTAAAGATGCTAAATAAATTCAAGTTATTGTTGTTAGTCCAGGTCATTGCAAAATGAGACCAGCTCACCATTATCCCACAATGACAATGACACCCAGTTACCAAGAGTAGCGTTATGGAAAGGTGCCGATTACTCTGAGGAATATCAAATAAGAATCACATCCTCTTACTCAGAGTGAAGGAAATGAGAACAGTATTTTGTTACTCAGAGTAATCTTAGGATGACAACTCCTTCGTGCTGAGAATTATCTTAGAACAAGAGCATTGCCACATTAGAATTTTTTAAAGGACCAATTTTATCTCTCTGTCTGAGTATTAGATTATTTGGGATTCCATGGATATTCTTATTGGAGTATGATTATTCCAAACGACTCACTTGTTTAGGTTTTTGTCATCTTCTTGAGAAGCAGTCCAGCTCCAAGCATTGGTTGCTCAGGGCTGGATATAAACCAGCAGTGATTAGCTTAGTGGGAAGGAGAACCTGCAATATATTAGCTGTCTTCACGGGCCATTCTCCCATAGTTACATTGCCATCTGGTTCCAAACTGGCCCATTGCAGGCCAGTTAACAAATTAGAAACCAACTTAATGCAAAGCATCCCAACAGCATGACCTTACATAACGCAATATCATGGTACATTGTTGCTGACAACAAAAAACATTGCACTTTAGAGGCAGATAACTTTACTTCATGAAAAGAGATAATGGCCTGGGTTTTACATGGAGCAGCAAAAATCCTAGGATTGTCAGTCCACCCAAACTTTGCCCTGGTTTAACGCTGCTCTGCATTTCTTGCCGGGTCTTCCAAGGCTGGCTTTAATAGAAATGTGGAGTGCAGCATCCCTTGAAGAACTCCATCTCAGTCGAGAAGAGTCAGGGGAAAGACAGGTCACACCCCTTTTTAACGGCACTAGCTGCCATTTGGTAAGTTTAAACATCCAGTGTGAATGTTAAATGAATGGGTTAAAAGAAGAATGTTAGTGAATGAGTGGATGAATGAGTGAATGGGCAGGGTGGCAGGTGGGTAGGGTGGCAGATGGGTAACATGGCAGGTTGGTAGGGCAGCAAGTGGGCAATGTGGCAGGTGGGTAAGGTTCTAGGTGTGTGAGGTGGGTCAGGCAGGAGGATGGCAGGTGCGTAGGGCAGCAAGTAGGTGAGGTAGTTGGTGGGTATGGCAGCAACTGGGTAGGGCAGCAGGCCGGTCGGGTAGCAGGTGCACAGAGCAGCAGGTGGGTGAGGTGGCAGGTGGATTGGGAGGTAGTCAGGTGTGGTTGTTGGCGGGGGGGGGTGCGGCGTAGTCGGGTGGTCGAGTCGTGCGTAGTTGAGTGGTCGAGGGGGTTGTTGTTGGTCGAGGAGAGAGTTGGGATGTCAGCTTGAGTGATTTGGAGATCAATTCTGTAGTTACCCAGGAGTTAGACTAAGATTTTTCTGTCTAACAATTCCTGGGTAACTATCCAGGTAAGTCCCATGGAACTGTCTGAAATCTCTGACTCTAACTCAGAGTTGGAGACATATGCGGAGGGTCCAGGTAGCAGGGGAATTATCCATCAGAAGTTCTAAGCTCCCATGCAATGACATGATTTTGTGTCACAGTGAAATATGCTGATTCAATGAAGATGCTCAATAGGATAGATCTTATTTCCCCAAGGAAAGAAAAATTGATAGAAATGTAAAAGAGGATACCAGTTCCCTAAAACCCATCACACAAAGTCAAAATCTGTGCTAATGTGTTCAGTAAGTTACAGGAGGAGGTGTTTGATCAGATGACACAAAATCCATAAATACCTGAACAAGTAAAGCTGCTAAGTCAATGGAAACTGTATCTGAAGAGTGCCACTGAAGGAGATAACTACATCGGTCATCAACAACACTTGCCTAAGGCAACAATGCTTTTGGATTTAGTACTTCAATTCTCCTGTGTGTGTATCTTGTCCCTGCACAACAGAAAGTGATCTATGACTGATGCATGTAGTCAAACAAAGAATGAAAAAATATCATTCTCAGGACTTGGGCATCACTGGCAGAACTTGCATTTATTTCCCACCACTAGTTGTCCCAAGAAGGTGGTGGTGGCTCTTTTTCTTGAACCACTCTTTCGCAGTTTGGTACAACTGAATGGTTTCTAGGCCACTTCAGAGGGTATTTTAAAGTCACCCACATTGGTGTGGCACTGGAGTCACATATGGGCCAAAACAGGCAAGAACAGCAGGTTTTCCATCCCGAAAGCACACAGTGAAATGCAGGATTTCTGAGTGTGCTAGTGAAGATGCACACTTCAAACTGAGTGCCAACATTGCTGCATCTGTTGAAACTGTGAACATTTGCCACTGCAACATACTAAATTGGCCCCAATATGTTTGAATAAACAGACACTAAGACCTTGGGGAAACCCAATCACACCTCCCTGATTGAAGCTTAGGCTCTCCTGCTGAGCAATACAAAGTGGTAAAGGTTGAGCCTTCAATCAGTCCCAGGACAATTGTAATGGTGTAAAGGGACCCATTTTAGTGAGGTATTTCTGCTGTCGCAATTGGCAATCATGGAGAAAATAATTGTGAGTTAAAGAAAAGGTTTCAACCTCTCACCTTAATAGTGTGAATTAATTTGATGCTTTTAGGAGGGTAAAAAATCACTAAGTGCCACATTAGGTTTCCTTAAGAAACAAAAGCACAGCTTCTGCACCAAATGGTCTGCATTTTCTTGAGTGCTTACTGAAGATATTACAACAAAATGCACCATAATAGCAGGTTATGAAATAAGATGCTGTTTTGAGACTGAGAGAGGACTACAAGATTTGACATCAATTGTCCTGAGGTCCAGAATCGCTAATTAGGTTAGAAAGGTGTTTGCACCGTGTATGTATGGTGGCATATTCATGAGCTTCACTTTGGTATAGATTTGGTTTGGCTAAATGACTTAATATTGTAAATGATCTGAGATCAGGCCAGTTTGTTTGCTGCTTAGATCTCAATACTCTGTTCTTCTAAAAGGAATAATTGGAGCCCCATATGTTATGGAAGCAAGACATATAGGCCAAGAATCATTAATCTTGGCCAGTGTAGCAGTTGAGAAGTCAATATTGGCCTGAATTCTCCTGAGTTAGCAAGAAGGTACATCAACTGTGATTTCCAATCCTGATCACTTTCCAATCATTTCCGATGAAAATTGCACTTGCTGACATTAGCTGAGGACAGGATTAGACCTGCTGGGATACCATTCTTAGTCAAATAGCTCCTTGATTGTCCAGATGAAGAGTGACAACTTGGTCAAGGTAAGGACAGTGGCTGTGGAGGTGTAGCCCAGCAAAAGTCAGAGTCCTGATGAGAAAAACTGGCAAGAAAGAGACAGTCAGGTGAACTTTGGAACAGCGCAAAGTCCACTGATGTCCTCTCTCAGAGCCCACATGTAAACATTTCAAAGGAGGGATTTCTATGACACCAATCAGGAGTGAAAATCCTGATCTATTTTCCTCTTCCCAAAATTGGGTACCCGCATCATTCAGTGTCCCTACTGCTTTCCTGACTGAGACTAGCTAACTTGGCAAAGACAAGGATGAACCCTAACATTTTCCTCCTCGGCAAGATTCAACTCCTCAGTGCCTTCGTGAGCTAAACCAATGAGAATCCAATTTGTTTGTTACTTGCATCCATTACTCTTCCCTTTTTTGACCTATTGGTTCCTGGTCCCCCAATGCCATCGATTTACAATTTGTCCCCCTTCCTATCCCTTTAACCTCCTCCAAGCCAATCTCAAAATGCTCTATTACTCTGGCTCTGACCGAATGCAACACCCCTTCCTTTGCCACACAATTGGCAGATGTACCTTGAGTCAATTCGGTCCACACACTGGAATCTCTTTCTAAATGCCCTGCACCTTTCCAGCTCCCTCTCCTCCTTTAAGACAATTATAAAGTCCACCTCTCTGACCCAGCTCAGCCACGTTTCCATAATATTACAACTAACATTCTTGTATGTTACATTTATATCACCCAAATAATGCATACACATTTATCTTTGCTGATTCACAGTGTAAGCACTTTTCCTATGCCTCCACTAGACTACAGTATACTAGTATTAAAAACATGCTTATTCACTTATAAAGAGATGGTTTACAATTTATTTGCAGCTAATGTAATCATTTGTTTACCAATTGACTGACACCCCTTCGATCTTGTCAAGTCTATCTTCATACTAAATACGCAGGAGAAAAACATCCTTTACTCTGGGCTTTCATAGAATTAATCAGTTGGCTGGTATAAGCAGCCCAGGTTAACTTTTTCCATTTTATCTGCAATGGAAAACCACCCAAATTTTGGACCCACATCCTACCATATCAAAGTGACATGAGAATCCAATTTGTTTGTTACTTGCATCCATTACTCTTCCCTTTTTTGACCTATTGGTTCCTGGTCCCCCATTGCCATTGATTTACAATTTGTCCCCCTTCCTATCCCTTTAACCTCCTCCAAGCCAATCTCAAAATGCTCTATTACTCTGGCTCTGACCGTATGCAACACCCCTTCCTTTGCCACACAATTGGCAGATGTACCTTGAGTCAATTCGGTCCACACACTGGAATCTCTTTCTAAATGCCCTGCACCTTTCCAGCTCCCTCTCCTCCTTTAAGACAATTATAAAGTCCACCTCTCTGACCAAGCTTTTGATTATCCACCCACCCCGCCCTAATATTTATTTCTCTGAGTGCCCAGCCTGATTGCAGCTCTGTGGAGAGCCTTGGGATTTGTTTTGCATTAAAGGCACAATATACATGCTGTTTCTGTTGCATTTGTCTAAGCAAATTACACAGCTAGACACAAAGACATTTTATAATAAGGTGTCAATTGAGGGGAAATGGTGACCTTGGGAAAAAAATGGTGAGGGAGGGCTGGAGTATTCAAGAGGGAATTTCTACTACCAGTGGTTTTGAGAGAATATTAAGTAAAAGTTTCAGGATTTATGATGGCACTTACCCCTCAAATAAAATCTATGCTGGGTACATATGGAAGAGATGCAGTCAGGTAAAGTTAGGACTAGGTTTCAGGCAATGTGTTCAACAACAACAACTTGCATTTGTACAGCGTCTTTAATGTAGCAAAATGTTCAAAGGCGCTTTAGGTATGTTATCAATGAAATGGCACCGAGCAGAAAGAAGAGATAACAGGACAGATGACCAAAAGTTTTGTCAAAGAGGTAGGTTTTAAGGAGTGTCTGGAGGAGAGGGAGGTGGTGGGAAGAGGATTCCAGAGCTCAGGGCTTAGCAGCTGAAAGCATGATCACCAATGATACAGCGATGAAAATCAAGGATGCACAAGATGCCAAAATTGGAGGAGCACTGAGACCTTAAAGACTTGTAAGGCTCGAGGATGTTACAGAGATTTGGTGAGAGGTCTTTAGCTATAACTGCATTTCTGGTCTCCAAAACTTTAGCATGGAAATTAATGTTGCAGTATTAATTAATATTTGAATGCTGAACGAACTGAAAGGCTTGCTATTTTAACTGAGCTATTTACCTGTTCGCATTTTGGAGCTAAGCACCCAGACACAATCTTGCAAATATTAATTGCCAGGCATGCATTACAAAAATAGAAATTTATCTGATAATTTCTTTGCACATTTACAAAATAGTGCATTGATGAGTCAAATATAAAGTAGCACTCTGAGGACTGGATCCTGGTTGGATTTCCATTGTGGTAGCTTTACATTTTCACCTACAGTAGTATCAGTTACCTCAATCATTATTTATTGATCTCAATGAACTCTGTCACTCAACAGCATTGTACTAGGAGACTTACATTAATATACGATCATTAGTAGCTGCCTCATTCAAAGGTCATTGACTGTCACACCCTCAAGAAACTGTCCCTGCTCTTTTTAACTTCCTTTATCTCCTGAAGCTGGTGTTTACCCTGATTTGCACGTGGTTGTTGTTGTCACACATTCAGCTATCTCAGCCAAGTTATTATTCTTAATTTGTGACCTTAGAAAGGGAGTATCAGTCGACAGACTTTTAAATCATGGGGAATTGCAATCTGGCCCAATCATGTCTACATGTGATATGTATGCACGCACACAAGCAGAAGTCAATCTTAAGTGATCAGGAGTGCCAGCTCATGCTGATTATTTCCCCCTCCTTAGCCCTGGGGCATTGAGGAAAATATGACTTGTGCAATTTAATAGAAAAGACTGATTAGTAGGAATGCTGTCATACTGAATATTCATTGTGTTATCTTTTGAGATGGTAGACTGCTATTTATTCAGCAGGTCAGTCTTTGTGAGAACAAAGAATTTGACTATGGCCAGTCATTAAAATTGGAGCTGAATACAGAAAAATAGATCGGTTTACACAGAATTGACAAACCCTGGATTAATCATCAAAGTTTAGTTGTGGAAAACAACAGTCATTATGTTGCCTGGATTCCTGAATGTAGCAGAAATTCCAGAATTGGTCTATATTCAGAAAGTTGTTGATACCTGTTAACAAACCATCAGTTCCATTGACATAGGTCAGAGTATTATGTTTAATTAGCGCCCATGTTTCTCTTCTGCTGTCCTGCATGTGTTCAACCATATGAATTTACATGCAAAAGTGAGGATCAGGGAAGACCACCTGGTTCATCAAGCCTGTCGCACACTCATGATGGAGAGCATTAATACAAGATACTTCCTAACCATTGCACCAATGATCTGTTCTACATGAACCAGCTTGCCCATTTGTACCTTGCCAAAGGGACCATTCTTCATAAATGAGTCCAGTGAACACTGAATGATAGCAGACTATTCAACTGATCAGGACAGTCCAATTGGGCCTGATTCAATATAACCTATATATGGTTAGTGATTTAGGGTTGAAATCTGTCTTGATTTTTTTTCCCTGCTCCTAGCCCAGTGGCACCAAGGTCAGTTCTAATACCCAAACCAATGCTTCAATTGAAGCTGTACCTGAGATCTTACAGGTTTGTACAGTTCTGTAACAAACTAGGTTTTACCCACTAACCCGGTAAGGAACCATTCCTGTTTACTTGAATGCAGTTGGCTGACATTGTAGATGTTATGTAAATCGGCACTTTGCTGCACGCTCCTTCTCTTTCAAATTCAAATTCTTACACAAAAGATGTTATTTTCAAAAGCTGAATACTGTAAGCTGCAGTCAGCAGCAAACTTTAAGATGTTCATTCTCTTACAGGCACATTTTCATGTAATATCTGCCAAACTGAAATCAAAGGTTATAGATTTGTTTTACACTTAATGACTACAAATGTAAAAGGGAACACCACTCTAACTAATGAGATGGAAATAGAAGCAGATCACAGCTCATAAAAGGTAACCTTTTCACATTCCAACGCTTTCATGCCTTCAGTTCACCCATCTGTGTTATCAATAAATCTTGGAGTCCACAATTGGCCCAATGCAGCTCCTGTTGACTGTCTAGCTACCTTCACTGAGGTGAACATAACCTGCTGATTCCAGTTGCATTTTGCCTTATCGCCTGATATTTAATAGACAATTCAGGCCAAATATTTGCACAGATCAAGACAAACATTTCACATTCCTTTCTAGAAGATTCTGTGCCATGGAGCTTGCTTTTACTTTTCACCAATTTGTTTTCCCTCCTCCTTGACAGTTTTCTTCCTTTTCTTCCCTCCTCTCACCTAAGCATATAAAGGTTGGGTGCCATGGATACCAGGATCCCTCCCAAGAAGCCATTTTTCATGTGTGAGGTTGAATGAGCAGCAGGTGTTCACTGATTGATTGTCCACAGAGGTCAACACACCTTATTCTTATCAACATCACAGGCTGAAGCATATTTTCCATTAAGGCTCAGGAGCTGGTCCCAGGACCTCAAGATTTAATTTTCACCACTCTTTCATACAGCTTGGGGCATTAATATCAATTGGAACACCCAAGACACTACCCTCTTCTGAGATCAGATAATTTCAAATTGAACCCAGAGCCTTTTTGGTTTATATTCCTCTGTTCTACACAGTAAATTTTGTTGCCTGTCTTGTTTTTGAAAGAGATAAAGCTTTTTGCCATTGTGTTAGCTTTGAAGAAGAACCACAAGCAGTTTACGAGCAGTTGACTGTCAGCGTCATTATTTTATCTGGGAACCGTCGATTAATAAAAGTTGAAAGGTGATATCGAGGCTCACCTCTGCTCCGTGGGGCTGTACATCTCACTGCTTTGGCAGCTGCTAATTGTAATGGGGTCAAAGTTGTGGAAGGAGCGCAGGGCCACCCCAGAGATGGCAACGTACAGTGAATGGAAGGTAATTAGGATGGCCGAGGTCCTGTAGAAAGGCTGACTGAGGTCGTGAATGACAGGGATAACGAGGGGGTTGTTCCTGCAGTTCAAAAGATGCATTCCTGCAGAAAAGGCGGGAGACAAACACTGGTCGTTAAAAATCAGCAAGGCATTCCAATCTTTGTCACTGCGAATTTTCATTAAAAAATATGTTTAGACAGCTTTAATAGCAAGGAGAGCATGATTTTTTTTATTGAAGTGTTTAAAAAGGTGGAGTAATTCTACCACAGTTTTTCAGTGAGTGTGTTTATGATAGTAAAGCCTCTATCTTCTCCTGACCAGTGATTGAGAAATATGCAAGATGGATTTTTGTACTGGTATTCCACAAGATAATCAAGCCTACCCATCTGTTATCAGATTGTTGTATTGTTGTACATCATACCGGTGCACTATTGTTGATACGTACTAATTAAACAAAACCTTTTCACTGTGATAGCACTCTTTTCCTTTGGGTAGCATTCAGAAGTTAGAACAGATGGTCCCTACTATTGGCTCAATGTTTATCAGGGATTCCCTACACAGGCTTCAAAATAACAGACCTAGAGCATGGAAAGCATTGTAGAAAACTAAATGGTTTTACAATTTGTTTTGCAGCAAGTGGATATTCTTTCCAAACATGTGTGTCACCTCTCCCATTCACTGTGACTTACTAATGAAGAAAGGTTTATTTTCCTTACTCATGCTTCTGTTTTTTGTGCAATGCAGTATTATCTGCACTTAATGAAGAAGAAAATAAGTTGAACTTTACAGTCGTGTTGTACTGCAGCTATTAGTTTTACACTAATTTAAGGGCATGTTTATAAGTCACAAATGAGAGGGAATTGCTGCTGAGTTAGCCATGTTTTTGGAGTGTCATTATCATGGCTACTTCAAACTAAGGACATATGAATAGTAAGCTATTCAGCCCCATGGGTCTGTTCTGCTATTTAGTTAGACCATGGCTGATCTGCATCCGAATTCCATCTACTTGGCCTGGTTCTGTACTCCTTAATAACCTTAACTAAAGAAAAAAAATCTATCAACCTCAGATTCGGCCATTTCCACTGATCCCCAGCCTCAACAGCTTTTTGGAGAAGAGAGTTCCAGATCTGACTGCATGCTGTTGAAATCAGTGTGACATTCTGACATCTTAGACACTGACGGATGATTATCTACTGCTTTGTACTTATAAATTTTTAAAGAGTTGAAGTCTGAAGTTTGGGTGTGAGATTTGAGGCTGCTGGAGATTTAGGTTCTGCTGTGACAAATCTGTGTAATTTGGCATGGATGAGAAATCCTTGTTAGGGACTGCTTTGCCACAAGGTCACAGTTGGTGTGTAAATATGTTCTTAAATGTTGTGAGCTGGAAGCACAGAGTTATACTGTTGGGTCTGGTCAGGGAATGCAGAGGTGGCAGTTGCTATGAGATTCAGGAACTTCCTTCACTTGTCAAAGTTTGCCCCAGAAATAGTGTAGGTTTTGCATCAAAGCAATGTGTAAAACTTCAATAGGTGCAATAGCTACTGTGTAACCAGGACAATAAAAAATGGTGCATTATGTGTTAAAAGTACAGCAAACAGCAAATGCACAGTCTTCACGCTGTCAGCAATACCTGAAATTATGATTAGGCTAAATTTATCTTGTTTCAACAGTAGTAGAGAACTGTGAATCTTGTGAATGACCAGTGTAGAGCACCAGGTGGAGACCAGTGAGCTCTTGAACATGTAAGCACACCCAAATAAAATAAAAACTCAAGAGAAAGAAAGGGCGATAAGTAGAACTCAAAGGCAAGTAGGGAAAAGAACTGATTGTGAATGTGTGCTTTTACTGAGAAAGAGCTTTGCGCATTTTAAAAGACAAGTGAGATTATCTTTTGAAGGAAGTAAAGATGTGTATTTGTGTTTGATTGTCTCACTTAGTTTTCCTTTCACTCTTTTCATTTGCTGCTCTTTGTTTGAGTAATTCCCAATGTGTATCCTCATGGTGCTGATCCTCAATACACGGGCCACTCCACTAATTGAGCCGTTTGAACTTCCTTCAGGCTTGTAGATAACTACATCCTTTCTAAATTGTGTTGCAAAAAGAAAAAGACTTACCCAGGTCGTGATTCTGATCCTTTGTGTCAACCAACTGAACTGCGATTGATTCTTGCCTTTGATCCATGAGACTACTTCCATCAGTAGCCAGGTGGACAATGACAGCAGCAGCAACCATGGGTTGAGCGAAGTAGGCCTCATTAGAGAGAAAAAGATAGAGATTAACAGTTGGTTAGGAGGTGGTGGCTGGTGCCCAGGAGGAGGTGGAGGAAAAGTACTTTCAAGTCAAAAGGTTTCTCTGGTATGACTTCCCTGCTCAAGTGACATAAATTTTCATACACCATTTGACTTTATTTGACATAATGGTAATAAATGGTATAGAGAAGCAACATACTGTGGATGCTGGAAATCTGAAATAAAACCAGAAAATGCTGGAAATGCTCAGTAGGCCTGGCATCATCTGTGGAGAGAGAAACAGAGCTAGCCTTTCAGGCCTGTTGCCTTTCACCAGAAGATGCTGCCAGACACAGTATTTCCAACGTTTTCTGTTTTTATATTACATAATGTATTTTATTGGTTTGTTTGTGCTTTTCAAGGAACAGACCTGTTTAGACTTCTGTGAAACCGTAGCATTATTACATTGAATATCTTCAGGAAGATAAGTTTTCCTCCAAACACCTTTTTTAGTACCTTAACATTTAACAAAAATATTTTTGCCAACCTCCCCACCACCATTCCTGAGGTTTCCTCATTCTCCAACTCTGGTACCTGAGTCAAGAAGTCAGTCTTCATGTCTGAGTTTGGTAGGTGCATGCTGCCAGCCTTTTCAAATGCAGAGAACATTGCAGTCAAGCCTGACACCTGTCCACAATGTGCGCCGACCAACAAAAATTGCAGGGTAATGGTCAGGAGCAGAACCCCTGGCCAATTTCTCTACTCCTTAGGAGAATGTGAAGGGGTTCTGGCCAACTTAAGTATTCTGGCTGTGATCAATTAACTCAGCATAGACCAGCCACTGAACCTGAGACCTCCTGATCTGTATAGGGCCACGTGTCTCAATTTATATATAATTGTCCATTGATGAAAAAATGCCAAGGGATGAGTTTTCAAGTGAAAATAATCCCCATTCTCACCTATTGATTGGTAAAACAGGAGACAAAATAATGGAGGGTTATCTGCTCAATTGACAAACTGTGAGCTGTAGGTACAAGTCTATTACAGACTTCAGCAAATAATCTAGGCTGGCATGTCAGTACTGTGCTTAGGGAGTGCTGTATTGTCAGGAGAGTTATCAGACCAAAACCGTGGACATAAAAAAACATGTGTAACTATTTGAAGAAAAGCATGGACATTTTCCGGTTTCCTGGCCAGCCATATTCCCTCAACAAATCCTACGAAAAACAGATTATTTGGTCATTTTCTCTCAGTGGGACCTTGCTGTGTGCATGCATTGGCTGCTATGTTTGCGTGGATAACAACTGTGATTGTCCTTCAGAAATGTAACCTATTGGCTGAAAAGCACTTTGGGATGTTCTAGAAATGTCATAAGATGCAACATAAATTCAATTTCTTTCTTTTTTGCAGTCTTCCTAAAATGGCTGAATATATTTAGGATTTTGTGATAAAAGCCTCGACTTGATGTTACTAGAATGACAGATTACTGCTTCTCATCTTATAAAAGGGGCACTGATTGAACAATAATGCTCTTATCCGCTGCCTTCACCCATTATGAAACGCTGCCAGCGATTGCTGTGACTATTGGTGCAATAAATCATAGGTTTTTATAATGATGCTTCTAAACTGTAGCTGGTCTTCAAGAATATCGCAGAGAGTTCACGGGGTCAGTCAATTTCTTTATTGCTTGTCTTCTGTAGTGCCATACTGGTTAAAAAAGAACACATTTTCCACAGTGATGGAGATGATTCCTTTGGGCTAGCAGATGCTGTCTTTCAGAGGTCCATTCTTGTGTCACTGGGAATGTGTCATTATCTGTAGCATGTCACCAGGAGTGTGTCAGTAACTGTAGCATGTCACGGGGAGTGTGTTTATATTCATAACACATCACCAGAAGTGCATCAATTTTAACAGTGGTCATTAGGAGTGTGACAGTATTTATTCTGTGTGCCTGAGAATATGTCAGTGTTTGCAATGCGTCTTTGCGAATATGCCAGTGTTTTGTAATGACTCCATTTGAATGTGTCAGCTTTTGCAGTGGGTCCCTGTGATGTGTGTGTGTGTGTGTGTGTGTGTGTGCGTGTGTGCATGCGTGTGTGTGTGTCAGTATTTTCAAGGGTGTCACACAGAAAGTTACCGGCAGCTCAGCACCACCTTCTCAAGGGCAATTAGGAATGAGCAATAAATACTGGCCTAGCCAGCAACACCCACATCCCATGAATGAATAAAAAAAACATCAAAGCTGTTTTTAAGATTTAAAAAAACATTAGGGGCCTATTTAAAAAATGTACACATTTAAGTTCTATTCTGAAATTAGTTATTTGGTGTTCTCCCAATGATGGAAAGGGAAACTCACAGTGTCATATGGAACTGAACCATGCTGGCCAGGGAGGTCCCAGATTTGATCTGCAGCCTGTACTGAGTTTACCAATTTCAGCTCACTACTGCTAAGGATGTCCTATGGGTTTTGAAATAAAAGCAAAATATTGCGGATGCTGGAGATTTGAAATAAAAACAGGAAGAGCGGGAAAAACTCAGCAGGTCCAGAAGGACCTGCGGAGAGAGAAACAGGGTTAATGTTTTGAGTCCAAAATGACTTCTTTGGAATGAAAGAAGAGTCATACTGGACTCGAAACGTTAACCCTGTTTCTCTCTCCACAGGTGCTGCTGGACATGCTGAGGTTTTCCAGTACTTTCTATTTTTATTCTTATGGGCTTTAGCTTTCCAGTTAAGAGAGGGGGGCAAAAAATAGTTCAGACTTTCTGCTTGTGGGTGTTTAAAAAACTCTTGTGTATATATAGCG
Organism: Carcharodon carcharias; assembly: GCF_017639515.1. Lineage (NCBI taxonomy): Eukaryota > Metazoa > Chordata > Chondrichthyes > Lamniformes > Lamnidae > Carcharodon > Carcharodon carcharias. The sequence goes on from NC_054474.1 coordinate 136,917,000, forward strand.
CCAATGAAATACTTTTTGAAGTGAAGTAACAGCTAAAATGTGGCATAGTGGTATTGTCACTGGATTAGTATTCCAGAGACCCAGGGTAATACTCTGGGGACCTGGCTTCAAATCCCACCAAGGTAGGTGGTGAAATTTGAATCCAATAAAAATCTGGAATTAAAAGTCTAATTTCAAGTCTGGTTCACTAATGCCCTTTAGGGAAGGAAATCTGCTGTCCTTACCAGGTCTGTATGTGACTCCAGACCAATAGCAATGTGGTTGACTCTTAAAATACCCTCTGAACAAGGGCAATAAATGCTGGCCTAGTGATGCCCATGAATAAATAAAGCAAAACATAGAGTTAATTAGCATACAGCAATAAGATAATTGCCAGAATGGTTATTATTAGAAAGTTCAGGAGAGAGCCTGTTTCCACTCTAATCCTCTTTATGGTCAAGTAGCTCAGAAGCAAAGAATGGTCAATGGCCCGATGGCCCGAGGTAGTAGAGAATGATGAAATTATCCCACTACATGAGGCAGCACCATCAAAATATGAGGTGAGAGATTTGGGCGGGGTAGTGGGGTGGGGGAGGAGGGGGTGTGTGATGGCAGAGGAAGAAATATAATTATTAAAATTTGTTTATTTCACTTAAATACAGTGTGTTGGCTTTGGGGTCCATTTCAAGGCCTCCGATGTGATCTACCTACCTTTAGCCAGTATTTCGCTCTGAAGTATGGAATGCTGTGAAATGCTTCCACACATGGGAACCAAGCATACTGAGCCACTCCATCCGACAAGTCGATGACCCTGGTCCTGCACACCTGAAGGAGAGTACACTTGTGTTAATTTATATGCCAATAATATAAGGAAAGCACCTAAAAATCGAGACAAAGATGCTGCGTGTATTTAAGTCAAGTGAGCAAAGTTTGCAGAAAATACCTGTGCTGTGCCAAATTATGCTGGCTCAGACTGTCCTTTGTTAAGCCAAATTTCTTGCCATCACAGTGATGGAAATGCCAGGGACAATGGGGAAAGCAAAACTAAATGATAAAACAGTTACAAACTATCAACTGGTGTTCCATGCAGAGACAGTGACGTCATCTCGGAGTTTCCTGTGGTATTTCTGGATTATGAGTGGTTTCCATGTTTCTCTCCACCACCCCCCGCCCCTTCTGATGCTGTGGAAACCAGATTTTATATTGCACACCATAAAAATTGCGCATTGAGACCCAACTCACAAACCCAAATTTGGATATTATGTCCCCGACTGCAAGGTTGACTGGGCTAAAATTAATTTCAATAATACCACTGCCACAAGAGCTTGTATTTATATAGCATCTTTAACATAGTAAAATGTCCTATAGTGCTTCAAATGAGCACTAATAGTTTGCAATTGTACTTTGCTAAACTGCAAAAGAACAATTAGTAGGTCTTTCTACATCCAAAACTAATGAATTATCAGCTCCTTTTTCGGCTTGATTCAATACTCAAACAGAACTACTGTTACTCAGTAACTGGCTGTCCAGAAATATTCAGAGTTGGACAGACATGAGAAAGTAAGTGTTTCTATTGAGCCTGCTTAGTCCATTTGAAGCAAAGTCACAATTCTGCTTAAATAAAAGCGAAGCACTGCAGATGCTGGAAATCTGAAATAAAAACTGAAGGTGCTAGAAATACTCAGCAGGTCTGGCAACATCCGTGGAGAGAGAAACAGAGTTAACATTTCAAGTTGAATAGAAATCTTCTTCAGAACACATTTGGTTGCGTAAGTTGCTTAAGTTCTGAACAAGAGTCATATTTGACTTAAAGTGTTAATTCTGTGTCTCTCTCCACAGATGTTGCCAGACCTGCTGAATATTTTGCACACTTTATTTTTATTTCATAATTTTGCTTTCCAGCTACAATTAAATGATTTACTGAAGTTATTTCTGAATCTTTAGAGCCTTCCAAAGCAGAAAGTTTTTAAAAAATTCATATACGGGATGTGGGCATCACTGGCTAGGCCAGCATTTATTGCCCATCCCTAATTGCCCTTGAGAAGGTGGTGATGAGCTGCCTTCTTGAACCGCTGCAGTCCATGTGGTGTAGGTACACCCACAGCACTGTTAGGGAGGGAGTTCCAGGATTTTGACCCTGTGACAGTGAAGAAACAGCGATACATTTCCAAGGTTGATAAAAAAAGATTTGCATTTATAGAGTGCTTTTTACATCCACCGATATTTCAGTGTATTTTACAGTACAATAAATTAATATTTTGATGTGTAATCACTTTTTTACTTTGAAAGTGCTAGTCTATTTGCATGTAGCAAGATTTTACATTCAGCGCATATCATAAAAGATCTATTTTTTTCTGTTGTTTTTGGTTGCAGGATCAATATTGTCCAAGACACTGAAAGGACACTCCTCTTTGAATTGCACCATTGGATGTTTATATGTCTACCTGAACTGCCATTTGGAGCCTCAGTTTAATGTTTTTGCCAGAAGGACAGCATTGCTGACAATGCTCGATAGTAGAGTTCTGAGATGTCAGCCTCGCTTATGTGTTCCAAGTCGGACAGTTCAATCACTGGTCTGAATTGAATTAGTTGATTTCAGCCAAGACAATTGCATGGGCATGGGGAAAGAAAATAAAGCAAGTTTTGCTCCCCTACTTGCTATGCAGTGACCCCTGCTGCTAAAGTGCTCTTGTGGAATTCAGGTAAAGATAGAATGGGGCTTGGCTGTGATGCATTCCATGATTGAACATCCAGCTGACTTTAATCATCAAAGCTCATACATATAGAACAGCTACATGGGAAGAGGTAATGATGTTTGCTCTGAACATCTTTTAAACTGTATCCCAACCCATTCCGGAGAGCAGAGGAGAAAATAGGGGTGGGAGGGAGCATTTCTGATATTGGAGGATATAACTAATACATGTCACATCATACTATTGAAGGAGGGAAAAACAGAAGGGGCTATTTGTAAAAGTTTGGTTTGGATGGGATATTGCAGCAAAACTTCTCAAACATTTGATTATTAAATGTAGCCTCGATATTACTGATGATATTGTTACTGGCCAAATTTTGTTTATCTTCCCACTCTTCAAACTCGCCTAAGGGAGTGGTTAAGAAATAACATGTAAAAATGCAAAGTGGGAGAAGGCCATTTAACTTATTAACCCAACTTGAATGAGACCCAATGTATAACTATTCTTTCAAGGACATCCATGCCTATAGCATTACCTATTAATCCCCGACTTAAGGATATTAAAGTGCTTTCCCTCGTCAAGATATCCATGGTGGTTGCAATAAGTTTGCACAAATACCACATTTTGATGAATTTCTTATGCTAATAAAGCATGATACTCCTTAACTCAAATCAGTATCTGAGATGTTTTATGAAGGAATTAAAGCACAGTTCAGGTCCAACTCACACCCCAGCACTCTACAAACTTGGTAGGCCAATACCTGCAGGTCGAGATATGGCTTTTCTCTGTGCTTGCTGACCCATATTGGATCCCATGTGCATTGCCTCAATTTTAAGCTTCTCAATTTGGCCACACCACTCCCTGTCTTTGTAATCTACTCCAGCCTTACAATCCTCTGAGTTGTATGCAGTCCTCCAATTCTGGCCTCTTGAGCATTCCCAATTTTAATGACGACTGTTCCTTCAGCTACCAAGGTGTTAAGCTCTGGAGACATTGCACCAACGCCGGCAGCCGTGATGTTTTCAAGTGCCATTTTATTTGGCAAGGGTGCTGTAAACTGGACGGTAATAACCAGCAGTGTGATCTTTTCATCCGGTGATCAGGACTCTAATGCATGAGGTTTGTGAGCTAAGCCTGAAATGAGTTCAATTTGTAAAGAGTGCTCATCCGAATGTTGTGAACACCAAACCCATTTTAGGTAACTTTGCATTGTGGAAATGAGACTTTGGCTCATAGTGTGCAATAAAGCTCAAATTTTGGTCTGAGCAGAAATTAATATTACAGTTCAAACTATTTGGACCTCAGTGTAAGCTACCAGTTATTGTGTGTGATCCACTTCCTTTTGTTGTTAAGCAAGACTACATTGGAGAAGTGGATGTAAAGCCCATTAAAACAGATGCTGCCTATTTAGAGCTTAAAGTTAACTCTGAGCCTCCCACCATGGGCAGTGTTATTCCTGGTTGGGGTGTGGGGGTGTCGGAGTGGAGGGGGAGGGTGGTGGTGAGGCTTGTCATGCAAATCACAAAGTATTTTGCCTCTTTTTTAAAAAACCTGGAGTTCTTTGTATTTTTCAAATGCTTCAAACAGCTTGAATTTAAGAAAACAACTCGCGTTGACAGATCACATTATGCTATAGCGCAATGCAATTCAAACACAGAGGATGACCTGTCCTTTCCTGTTCATTTCTAGACAATGATTAAAGGCAAGTACCACCCAGGGAGAAAGAACGAGGAGGCGATTCTGTCCTTTTAAGTCCTGCATTCTCATTACTTGCCACGACAGACGGAAGAACCCCAAATGAAGCCTCCTACGATTTACTATATACTTAGGACTAATCAGAGATACATTGACACGACTAAAATAAGACGCTTTTCTCAGCCCCTGACAGCGAAAGGAAAGCATCTCGTATAGTTCAACAATTTTTTGCGAAAAGAGAAAAAAATGGTCAAATGTCAAGCAAAAAGTCCCTTTCCAAGTCTGAATTGCATTAAAACAGGACATTTTTTAAGCTGTTCAAAAACCGTGAATAGTGTGTCAAAATGTCAGGCGAGTCTGAGCATAACAGTATCCAGTTATTAACCTTAGCCTCTATAAGCAACAGTAACAGAAATGGTTGGTGGGGGCAAATGTACATATAACAAATCACAGTCAAACTCGATAGGTAACAGCTTAGTCCTGCGTTACTCTAAGTGAATAGTTGCAAATGAGGTTTTCATTCCCAAGAAATAAAAATATCATTTTGTTCAAGCTAAACTTTTGGGGTTTGACTAGCACCCAAAAGAGGCATTCGTAGTCTTTGTGATTTTTTTTTTCTTCGTAAGCTTTTATATTTCCCCACTGGCATTCAGCCACCCAGAAGCAACGCTTTCTTTCTTAACCAAACTTGCACACTTTCTAGGTATGTGGAGACCCAGTGGGAACTAATAAATTCCTCTTAAAGAGGACTGTCAAATCCAAACCTTTTGTTCAGTCCTGTGTCTTTTATTGCTCCAAAGCACTTTATTTCAGATTTTGGGTTTTAAATTACATTATAGACACTTCTGCAGCACTTTGAATATGGTCCCTGGGAGTTACATGATTTGTATCTTGTAACAAGGTGTGTGCCTTAACGAGAGTTCCATAAGCCAGTGTCAAATAGAACACAAGGCAATCCACAACGAAACATAATCACAGCCTTGTACTGAAGGTGGGGGTGAATGGGGTCAATAATTGGATTTTAAACCATGGGGGTCCCTTTTTTTCTTTTGATGAAAAATGGGAGAATTTTTTTTTCTTCAGAATTAATGACCGACTAACGAAATTGGATTCCCAGAAATCATATGTTAAAAGTTGCATGTTCCCATGATTTCACGAGCAGATCGTTAATTATTGCAGGGGAACATACATTCTCCCATTTTTCCTAAAAAAAAAGGAATTTAATTCCACTGGTTTTATATTTTGAATTTGCTGAGAGAGTTTAAAGGCCAAGCTTAGTTGTTTAAAATAGTGTAATAGAAATCTGAATGTGTGGGACATAAGGAATACTATTAGGTGTTGAGAATAACCACAGTCTGATCAAGGGGTCCAAATGCTATCATAAATTACAAGAGTAAAGATTGATTGATTTAGAACCATTGTCTGATTTCCAAGACAGATTAGTGCCTTTAAAATCATCTCCAGGTGTTTATTATTTAAAATAAAGGGGTAGAGTTTCACTTTTGGGTGCAATCTGTGATTTGGGCTCATTTTGAAAATTGTTTTTTTCCCTTAAGTTTCCGTTCAAAATTATTTGCACATTTTAAAACCTGTCATGAACTAGTGCCATTGTACTGTTGTTCAAAATATTTCTTTTGAAAAATACTTCGCTTTAAAAACTATTTCATGTATTTAAGAGTGGTAACTTGGTGCAGTCTGGTTAGTAAAACTGGAAGTAGAATTATAAGCATTTGTAATCACAGTTTCAATCCACCACTTGAGTATTCCAATTCTAAATTATTGAAATAAAAACAGAAAATGCTGGAAAAACTTAGCAGGTCTGACAGCAACTGTGGAGACAGAAACAGAGTTTATGCTTCAAGTCCATATGACTCTTCTCCAGAGCTTATATCCGGCCATTTTTTTCACCTGCCCCTGTGCTGTGGTAAAAACTCCACCCCAGGCTCTGGGATATTTGAAATTAACTCAAGGAGGCTGTGAGATGATCAGAATTCTGTTTGTTAACAGATCTCTGTATTTCTTGCTATTTCTGTTTTTTTTATTTTGATTTTATCTAAATTGATGAAAATGATTTTTAAAAAAATATACAGTTACATTGGGGTATAGCAACCAGTAAATTAAATAAAAATTACATTCAAAAGCTTTTAAAACACCTCTATAGTGTCCAAAAGAACCAATTTAATTTAGCAGAAAGTCACAATGGTGAACAATTTATCCTGGGGTTGTGGCCAGTTTTGTGACCAAGGCCGATTTCTAACGCAATATTTTTATTTTGAACCTGCACAAAATATTGCAGAAATTTGACTTGGGCTGAATATAATTTGCACTTAAAATTCTGCAATCTTTTGTGCTGATTATGCTGACTTTTGGGAGTAATTCTGCCTAAAAAATATTTCTAGTGACCTGCTAAATCCATTGGCTTTCAAACTGGGATACCTGGGGGTGCAATTTTGTGGCCCCTCCTGCTGGCAGGATCTTCTAATCCTGCTGAAGTCAATGAACCTTTGAACGGCTCACCGTATTTTCCACCCCTCCGCATTTTCCACCCTGCCCCTGCAGTAAAATTCCGCCCTGGACTCTGGGATACATGAAATGATCTCAAGGAGACTGTGAGAGAATCAGGATTCCGTTAGTTGACAGATCTTATTCAAAAAGGGAGGGAGGCAAAAAAAAAACAGGTAACTACAGGCCAGTTGGCTTAAAATCTGTCATTGGGAAAATGTTAGAGTCCATTATCAAGGATGGAATAGCAGAGCATTTAGAAATGCATAATATAATCAAGCAGAGTCAGCATGGCTTCATGAAGGGGAAATCATGCCTGACCAATTTATTAGGATTCTTTGAGGTGGTAACAAGCAAGATAGATAAAGAGGAACCAGTAGATGTAATATATTTGATTTCCAAAAGGTGTTCGCTAAGGTACTGCACATAAGGCTACTTAATAAGATAAGATAAGAGCCCATGGTGTTGGGGGTAGTACATTAGCGTGGTTAGAGAACTGGCTAACTAATAGAAGACAGAGGGCAGAATTTTGCCCTCGGTTGGCGGGCAGGCCTCACCGGCTTGGCAGTGGGCGGGCAGCCGAACTCCGCCACTGAAACAGGGCCTGCCGCCATTTTGAGTGGGTGGGCCAATTAAGGCCCGCCCAGCAGCCTGCCCGACAGGAAGCGCTATGTACTTCCTGTGCAGGGGGGGTGGGGTGGAGGGATTCCCCATCTGTCAAAGTGCACTCTTTCAGGCATGTGCGCGAAAGAGCACACTGCTCCCTGAGACTAAGTGCTGTCTCAGGGAGATTAGTAACAACTTAAAAATCATGAAACATAGAAAAATAAAAAAAATTATTAACATGTCCCCCTCATGTGACAATGTCACATGAGATAGGACATGTTAATAAATCTCTCATAAGCTTTATTAGTTTTTAAAAACAAACATGAAACCTTATCCCACCAGTGGATGAGGTTTCATGTTTTTTCAGAAGCCCGCTGGGGCTCCTGACCTGCCTGCCAGCCTTAAGGTTGAACGGGCAGGGTTTTTAATTATCTTAATGACCCAATCAATGGCCTCAATTGGCTGATTTCACTGTCCGCCCGCATTCCTAAAAATTTAAAGGGACCTGGATAATGTCGGGGGTTCTTCCCGACGTCATCTCGCGTCATTTTCCCGTCGGCGAGCAGGCCTTGTCCCCAAATCGCCAACGGGAAAATTCAGGCCAGAGAGCTGGGAAAAGGGGGCATTTTCAGGAAGGTTTGGATGAGGTACTATCGCCAAGTTTGTGAATGACACAAAAATAGATGAGAAGGCAAGTGCTGAGGATGACACAAAGGGCAGGATTTCCCGGTCGGCATGCAGGGAGCGGGGCTTGCTCGCCAACGCGTAAAGTGACGTGGGATGACGTCGGGCGGAACTCCCGACGTCACCCCGCGTCATTTTAATTTTCAGGTCGACGGGGGCGCAGCCGAATCAGCTGTGTGCCCACTGACCTATCAAGGGCCAATTGAGGCCATTTAAAAAGTAATTGCAGTAGTTAAAGGTTGGTGGACAGGCCGGGAGCCCTGGCAGGCTTCAGAGAAAGCATGAAACCTCATCCACAAATAGGATGAGGATTCATGAGAGTTTTTAAAAATTTAATAAAAGTTTAACTAAAAGTGATGGACATGTCCCAACTCATGTGACAGCGTCACAGGAGGGGACAGGTCAGGGAAATTTTATTTTTCTGCTTTTAACATTTTTGAATTTGGCGCCGATTTCCCTGATGCAGTATTTATCCTCAGGGAGATGAGTGTGCTTTTTCGTGCGCATGCGCGTAAGAGTGTACTCTCGGCTTAGGAAAACCCCCCCACCCCTGCACAGGGAGTCCACAGCGCTTCCAGGCGGACGTCACACTGGACGGGCCTTAATTGGCCTGCCCACATAAAATGTCGGCGCGCCCCCGATTGGGGGCGCTGATCGGAGGTGCGCCTGTATCTGCCTGCTCCTGAACTTCCCTCCCGATGGAGGGAAAATTCTGCCCAAAGAGACTAAAGAGGGATTTAGACAGGTTAAGTGAATGGACAAAAACTTGGCAGATGGAGTATAATGTGAGAAAATGTGAGGTTATGCACTTTGGCAGGATGAATAGAAGAGCTGAATATTATTTAAATGTAGAAAGACTGCAGAAAGCTGCAGCACAGAGGAATTTGGGGGTCCTCGTGTGCGAATCATAAAATGCTAACATACAAGTTCAGTAGGTAATTGGGAAGGCAAATGGAATGTTGGACTTTATTTCAAAGGGACTGGAGTATAAAAATAGGGAAGTCTTGCTAAAACTATACAAGGCACTAGTTAGACCACACCTAGAATACAGTGAACAGTTTTGGTTCTCTTATCTAAGGAAGGATATACTGGCATTGGAGGCAGTCCAGAGAAGGTTCACTAGGTTGATCCTGGTATGGAGAGATTTTCTTGTTAGGAGAGGCTGAGTAGGTTGGGCCTGTACTCATTGGAGTTTAGAAGAATGAGAGGCAACCATATTGAAACATTTAAGATTCTTAGGGGGCTTGACAGAGTAAATGCTGAGAGGAAAAGAGTTGACGTTTCGAGTCCTCATGACCCTTCGACAGAACTGTCGAAGGGTCATGAGGACTCGAAACGTCAACTCTTTTCTTCTCCGCCGATGCTGCCAGACCTGCTGAGTTTTTCCAGGTAATTCTGTTTTTGTTTTGGATTTCCAGCATCCGCAGTTTTTTTGTTTTTAAATGCTGAGAGGTTGTTTCCCCTTGTGGGAGAGTCTGGGACCAGAGGGTATAATCTCAGAGTAAGGGGTCACCTATTTAAGACAGAGAGGGAAGGAATTTCTTTTCTCAGAGAGTCGTGAATTTGTGGAATTCTTTACCGCAGAGGGCTGTAGAGACTGGGTCATTAAGTATATTCAAGACTGAGATAGACAGATTTTTAATCAGTAAGGGATTCAAAGGTTATGGGGAAAAGGCAGGAAAGTGGAGTTGAGGATTATCAGATCAGCCATGATCTCATTGAATGGTGGCTGCAGGCTCGATGGGCCAAATGGCCTTCTTTTGATTCTCGTCTTATCGTCTTATCTCTGTATTTATCATTATTTATGTTTTTCTTAGCTAATAAAACACATTTTCTGCAATGTTAGCACTGCTTTCATTTGGTAGATGACACTGTCTTCTAGAATTAGCACTTGGAGCCTCAGGAACTTGTCAATATTTGCTGAAGAATCCCCACACAAAAGTGTTTGAAAACCATTGACTTAATCTTTTTTCAGGTGTTTGAGCTGAACACATAACCTAGGCCGACGTGTTAAATGCATTACTGAAGGAGTGCCGCACTGTTGGAGGTTTTAGCCTTAGGGTGAGATGTTATACCAAAGGTCCTTTGTCCTTTTGTCTGTGAAATCTTTTGGTTATTTCCACCTATCACTGGCCCTCTAACCAGCTCTCTTGTCCCAACCGCCCCCCCCCACCCCCTTAAACCAGCTTATATTTCACACCTTTTCTATTTTTCCTTAGATCTGTTGAAGAGTCATGAGGACACGAAACGTTAACTGTGCTCCCTTCCACAGATGCTGCCAGATCTGCTGAGTTTTTCCAGGTATTTTTGTTTTTGTTTGCAAAGGTCCAAATACTGTCTCAAGTGGGAGTAAAAGATCACAAGACACCAGGACACTATTCGAGGAAGAACATTAACTACTTCTGAAATAAAAACAAAGTGCTGGAAATACTAAGCAGGATTGGCAGCATCTGTGGAAAGGGAAACAGAGTTAACGTTTCAAGTTGAATATGACCCTTCTTCCAGAATTTCAATGAGCTCTTCTCTTGTCCAGGTCAGCATACATGCTTCAACCAACATCACTGAAACAGTTAAGCTGCGCATTTGACCTATAGATGTTTGTTGGCATTTCCTGTGCACATATAAATACCATATAATGCAAATTCTTTCTCTCTTTTAGTTGCCAACAGAGATCAGCTTTCGCACTGCAGATACAAACTAAACTTCCCGTGAAACATCATGCACTATCGAACAGGAGAGTTCTCTCGGTGTCCAAGCCAATATTTATACCTCAGCCAACATCACTAAAACAAGTTATCTGGTCATTTATCTCATGCAGTGTATGGGACCTGATTGTTCAGAAATTGGTTACTATGCTTCTTCTACATTATGACAGTGACGATACTTCAAGAGTACTTAATTGGATGTGAAGTGCTTTGGGATGTCCTGAAGTCATGAAAGGCGCTGTATAAATGCAAGTGCTTTCTTTCCTTAATTTCCTCCAATAGTTACTGCATTCACATAAAATTACTTTCCTCACACCCAGAGTTAATAAAACCCCTATTCGTGCCTTTGTGCCATACAGCAAAATGTTGCTGTACACCATGGACCATGGCAGTGTGAACGAAAATGTTTGTTTTCTTTGACTTGCAAATCTTGTTGATTCTTCAGGCAGAAACAAATGATCACAAAGTTTTATTTATCTCCAAAGTCAGCAATGAGGCTTTTTCTTCAGGAACCCATATTCTGCCTGGTGAAGCTTTATGCAGAGGGACTGTTGTCATACTGTTGGCACAGCCCATTCAAGCCACTATACGGAGCAATGTGTCTCAATCCTAAAACCCTATATTCTAATGTAAATTTGCCAGTGTGCTCCATTAATGGCCACCCAGGGTTGTCAGAGACCAAAGTAAACTGATCACAATTAGACACTATTCAGGTCCTAACTCTTTCATGTGAAAAATTATTTGATCAAAACAGCTCAGATTGGGAACCCTTCACTTGTGATGGCAGACTACTTTGTTATGCATTAGTTAATGACAGCTGAGTAGCATGGGAAAGCAAGCTCTAAAAATACACAAATATCTTGCTAACTACTGCTGTTGTGCTGCTGGGCCATCTTTAAAGATTTATTGTTGTCTATGGCTGACAATAAATGAAAATTCAAATCACAAGAGACATAAAAATTGGGTAATCAGGTTTTGTTAGTTGTTAATGCCTTGGAAACCACAAATGACTTCAAAGTCGTTTATAACATAAAGGGAAATACTTAAGGACTCTACTGCGGCTAACCCACATTTTTTCTATCCAACGGTAAATTTTTTTTCAGAGGCCACTTTGCAGTTAACTGCTGTCTGATAATTGTCCTTGTTTATATTGATATTCTCTCTCAAACACCTCGGTTAGCAAGACCCCAGCTTCAAGTGCATAGTGGGACTGCTATTAACCTCTGTGATTGCACACATCTGCAGGGGATGATTAAAATCAAAGTGTTCACTATTTACAGACTGCTGTGAGAGGCATACAAGTGAGGTCTCTTCCAGCCTCTGCCAGAACCCAACTTCCCTTTCATTGTTTAAATGATTTTTGCAACTCCTCCCCTCTGTAGTGGTACATTTTGCCATAAATGTATCACAATCAACCTTCAATGGTTGCCATTCAGCAAATGCATCTAATGCAGTTGGTCTCTGAGGAAATGATCAGATTTGCAATACGAAGAGAAATCCACTGCTTTACTCAAAAGGCAGTAGTTGTGTTTTTCTGAGGTTTATATGTTCGCATCACAGGTACAACCGGAATATTAATTTTAGTTATTTGCTTAAAATATATAACGCACCAACCCTTTTTGGGGAGGTGGGGATGGGCAGAGATGAAAGATGTTCCATGAATCCTACATTTATTTATTAGTGCTGCAGGAGCTGGCAGAGTGCTATAAATGAGACACATGGGTCTGGTTAGCGAGGGTGGTAAACATGAATGCAGACCAGGGATGGCATCAAATGCCACAAACACCCATTCTGTGCTAGCTGTTCGGCTCTCATCTGGAAAGCCTCATTGTGGGCAGAAATGTAAAAATCAAGAAGATGTCATGCAGTGCAATTACTTTAAGCCACGATCGTGATTGTCAAAAGCAAGCAACTGGCTTTACGTGGAAGCATGAGAATGTGCAGGAAGGGAATAAACTATTGAACCTTAAAGTTAAAATAATATCGTAAATTTCTCTGTCTTTCATTCCTCTCAATTGCTTTCACTGACAAATATCTATCCTGCTTCCTCTCGAATTTGTCAACATTAATCACCTCTTCAAACTCTTCCATAAATTCACCACCCTTTCCCTGGATTAAAGTATTTGCTAGTCCTCTTGGTTCCATAACAGAATGTAAATGAGGCAAATAAAGAGTGGCAGCAGCTTCAACACATTTGAGTATAAGCAGTTCCACGACATAAACATGCCCATTGGAGCATTATTAATTTGGTTGGCTAGCGCAGTCATAACTGCATAAATTGCTCTGGGAGTGCAGACAAATACAAGAACGAACTATTACACAATTCTTAACAGATGCTTAGTTTTAAAGTGCAGCTCCTCTGTCCTAAGGTTCACCGCGAGTGTGACACTTAAATGGTGCAGCTAAAAGCTTTGAAAGTTTACGATTCCTTCTGCATATTATAAGCTTTAATATCATGCAAGGTCAGGTTGGTTTCGTTAAAGTTTTATTAAAAAAGACTGCCCAAGATTGAATACTTCAGTGTTTATTAACCTATGGAGCCAAGGACGCTTGTCCTGGACTCATTTGTAATGTGACATGTATGATGTATTTTGCTGTGGTCTATTTCTTTTAAGATCTACTCTGATGGATTAATGGGTAAAACAGATCTTAAGGTGCAATAGCAAGCCAAACAGATCAGAAGGCCCCAGGGTCAATTTGTGGTCTGTGTTGAGCCAACTTACATTGGCTGGAGTATTGGTTGGTTTGCTACAGTTGGCCTGAGGGACACTAGGTTAGGAGAAGATCAATCAACTGGGGTAATCATGCCTGGTCTGGGAGCTCTGCTGGAAAGTGTGCCTGTATGAACTTCCAGATCAGCTTTGCTTGTGATGCTGCTTATAGCTGGATAGCATGACAACTTGCACTGACTGGAGTCTCACACATGGAAGAGCCATATGGACAAGGTGGCTCCCTTTCCTCATCAGATGCCTTTAGGAAAAGGGAAAATTGGAAGGGGTTGGGCCAGGGAACACTTCTCCCTCTGATTTAAATCTCCAGCTCCTTTGTTTTATCATCTATACCACCTTAACTATGGCACTAACAGTATAACAGTTAAATTACAGTATCTTAAGATCTATAAAACAATATTAGACACTCTTTAAAAAAACAGACAATATACAACATATTATAAAGAATAACAAAGAGCTGGCAGCAGGTATGAGGCAGTAATTCCACCTAGCAGTTCTGGTGACATTTGTAAATCGCCTAAGCTTCACTCTTGAGGTTTATTGTATCATCAGTACTGCTCAATTGAATTACTGTCCTATAACTTGCTGCCAGCCATTTATTATCCTATATGCAGTATTTATTTGCTGCAGATGGGAAGCTGAAGCCACATTACTGTCATAATATCACAAATGTCCCTTAAAAACAATTTCAAAAATAAACTGTGTGTGGGGAAGGTGTAATATGCTAAGTTGACAGGCATAAGTCCCAATTATTAAGACCATCACCACTGTGTGTGTATTTGTCTTTCTCTGCCTTAAATAACTCAAGCCCCATTAATTTGTGTAGGTCACCAGTTATATATATCTCTCTCTGTCCAGAAAAAATATTGTTACGATTCAATTTACTTTATTTCAGAATGAAGTCACACAGGATTATAGAAACAAATACAACCACTCCTTTCCGAACTGAGCATAATGCCCCTTGAACTTAACAATAGTACTGCTAAGTATGCAAGATATATTTTCTTAATTTATGCAGCACACTAATCATACTTCAAAATCACCTCAGAAGAAGTGCACTAGTGATTTGTTTTCTTTTTTGTAGTACACTGAATGTCATTATATAGGCAAATGAGGTTATTGAGGTTAAACCAATTGTGATTCAAGTCGTGTTGCAACAGGTGATTTCCAATTCTTTTCCCATGAATGAGAAATGAACATTTGAGGTGAGTCAGAGAGATGTTGCCAGAGGAAAATTAAAAAAAATGTTGAATTTTATAATGGTGAATGAATTTTCGAGCATGACGGCCAGATATATGAACTCTGTAGTCAGTATGTTGTGCCTGTGAGCGTTCCAAACCCACCAGGCACTGTAAAACCATGTGCCAGCCATCCTCCAGCCAGTTAACATCTTGGTTGTAGTTCTTCCAATGGCTTGGAGGGAAAGTGTGCAATGTGGCATCAAATTGAGCCATGTGGATCAGGAAGGTCCCAGGTTTGACCTTTGACCTCTGCTGAGTTTGGTGAATTGGAACAAAATCTCAGTTGTGACAGCCAAAGGAAGCAGTAAGAGGAAAAACCGGATGGCCCATCCCATTGGGACCATTCTCGTCTCTCCCTCAAGACAGATCAATCATAACACTGGCCAAACTGTGAACAATCTGGCTTCCTAATGGGTCAAGATGGGGAACTAACTGGTGTGAGTGGGTGGAGATGTAATAAGAGAAAGAGAGAATAACACATAACTTAGAAGCAAATGAAAAGAAGCAGCATGTAAAAAATAAATTGATAGATCTTGACTTTGTGCAATAATGTAATAATGGTGATAGCAAATGATCAGCCAAGGTTTTACACCACTCCTGATTTATAATTCCATTGAAGTCACTATCACACAGTCAAGATCTACCCTATAAAGTCCATCAGCAGAATTAGTGGAGTCTAGCGATTTGTTTTTTGGCTCTTTGATTTGAACGTTTATTGTTACTGGACTGAAACAAAATTTAATAAATGGCAGGGTTAAGGGTTAAAGCTCTGCTTGCTGCTCCTGTAAAAAGAATTTTGGCAAAACAAAGGTCAGGTTATCTGTCATCTTGCCACTACAGAAGTGGCCCTCACGCAAGAATCACATAAGGGCACTTGAGGTGGCCAACAGAGAATGTTTTTTTTAAACCAGGATGTTAAAGTTGAGCAGCAGTTCTTACACCAATGTGTCATTCGCTGGTTTCCTGAAACGTGTGTGGGAC
Organism: Carcharodon carcharias; assembly: GCF_017639515.1. Taxonomy (NCBI): domain Eukaryota; kingdom Metazoa; phylum Chordata; class Chondrichthyes; order Lamniformes; family Lamnidae; genus Carcharodon; species Carcharodon carcharias. Next base: position 136,932,815 of record NC_054474.1, read on the forward strand.
TGATTCCAGCCCTCAACTATAGGTGTAAGCCTCTCCAATTGGGTTCTTGGTAAACAGCAGACTACCTGGCAGATGATCAGTTTAGACATGGGGGAATTGTCCTGATTTGTTATCCTTTCAGTACAGGGCTTTTCTTTCCCTTTTGACTAATGACCAGTATTTAGCACTCTTTCTACATGTTTTGCTCTGCACCACAGATCAGCTACAAGCAACAGGATCATTAATTAGGATCCAAATGTGATAACAATTAGAGTTTTAGATGGATTTACTTCATATTTTCTTATTCTTTACAGTAAGGCTCTTAAAATCTGTGCCAGGGTACAGATTGGCTGTGACCAAAGGAAATTGATATATACCACACTTTCCAATGGATTTGGTTTTAATTAAGTAGTATCTTAATTGTTTAATGTAGGCACCTTAATGGTTAACAAATTCCATTGTCATTGTTTTATTTTTTTTTTAATTTATAGTTTATTTGTTTATTTTGATGGGACCAGTTTAACAAAGGCCATTTTCTGCTGTAGGCCTTGTAGCACAACTGATATATATATATAGGACAGTTTGTGGTGAATGCAACTTATCAAATGGATACCAAATGGGAATAATCTCTCTTTAATGTAGGATATTGGGATATTTCCAAATGTTGTTCATTTGCCATTCCTTTTCCAATTTCATCACTCATTGAACTACAGAAGCACACAGCCCTACCACTATAATCCTTTTACTTCACATTAACATTATTAACATTAGTGCCAAGCAGGTGGGGATCTATTGTATATTAGTTTTCCACTGAGTCACCATCATATGATGGAAGCCTGCATGTCCTCATCCTAAAGACAACTGAAGTAATGCGTTGATTTTATTCACCTGAAGTAATGTGTTAATTTTATTTACAAAGTCAAGAAATGCTCCTTTGAGGTCAACTGGTGAATGGTGCGCATTTGTATTATCGGTCTTAGCTTCCAGGGCCTCCTGTAGATTAGACAATCAAAAACCATTGTATCATACAGGACACTCTTAACTAACCAGTACTAACAAGCAAGTCAATATCACTTTTATGAAAACAAAAAACTGCGGATGCTGGAAATCCAAAACAAAAACAGAATAACCTGGAAAAACTCAGCAGGTCTGGCAACATCGGCGGAGAAGAAAAGAGTTGACGTTTTGAGTCCTCATGACCCTTCAACAGAACAGTTCTGTTGAAGGGTCATGAGGACTCGAAACGTCAACTCTTTTCTTCTCCGCGAATGCTGCCAGACCTGCTGAGTTTTTCCAGGTAATTCTGTTTTTGTTTTCAATATCACTTTTACTGTTTCCAGTGGGGAATATTTCCCCATATGCTATGAAGTAGGATTGTATTCTTGTCGCTCTTTTCAATTGAAACAGTAACTAATTCAGTGGTATGTGGTGATTGCTGTTGGAACATAGTTATTTCTGCAGCTACTTAAGTTCACAATTATAACAAGCCACCCATTACATTTTTTTAAAAATGTAGCTCACTCTAGTTTTTCAAATGTGCCAAAAGCCTTTTTTCAAGTGAAAACCTAAAGAAAATGCAGGGTTTTCAGGCACACGTAAAATTGATCCATTCACACAAATCTTTGCTTTGGACCCATCTGGCAGATGAAATACAAAAGTATTTAGTTGTAGTAGCATTCTAACTAGAGCAAAAGAACAAAATGCTTCGACGTGGCATTTCCTTACATCTCTCAAAAATGTTCCAAAAATAAGGCGCAATGGTTTTTGTTAAATGTGTAACTTTAAGTCATATTTTGAGCACAGTAAAATCTGACAAATGGCTTTGTGATGAATGGCCATGAGTTCTTTGAGAGGGGTGGTGTTGGGTGTTGTTGACTGAAGAAAGAATGTTACCCAGGACACTGGTAATGTCAATCTTGATTTGGAGTTCAGGCTCTGCAGTGGGGCTTGAACTTAAAGGTAACTTACAATTCTGAGGCAACCATCTCATAAACTAAGTCAGACTGACAGGACAAACAAAACCTCCATCTGTATAACATGCTTATCATGTGTTATGACTGTTCAACTATCCTATGTGAACAGTGGTTTACTTTTTTTGAAGTGCAGCATTATTTCTCTGCACAAACTCAATTCAATCTGGAATCTTACAATCAGCAGTGAAGAGACATTCATCTCATCAATGAGCACTGGATCCGAAACTAGGTAACAGAGGAGGAAAGACAATATTCTGACTGGCAACAGCACCACCTGCCGTCGCTCCACCACCCCCACCACCCCCTCCATCAATGATATTTTAAATAATTTTGTTATTCCAAAACATTAAAACAACATCTTTGTTGTGTATAGTGTATGACACTGAACTATGGACATTCCAAAAAGCCTATGGGGTTACAATATGTCTCAAACCTATTTCACCAGTGGAAACATGTATGCACAGTATAATCATTAATTTCAGGTTCAGCACTACAACTAAATGCCAAAAAATGACTGAGATGGAAATAATCTGTACCCACTTATACCATCAAAAATGCTCCCTGTGGGGCAGGCAATGGCATATAGAGTACATACCAGTTAAAATGCACCTTTTTAATGGGAACATTTACTTCAAAAGAAATTTGCTCAAGCACAATTAATTTCCCCAAGATCTTAGAGTGTTTGCTTAATGGGAACAACTGGATACAGGGAACATTTTGCTCACTATGGCAGTGTACCCATTAACATTTTAAGTAAGAGATTTTAAATATGTGTTTCATTCCTTTCAGTGCATATGGGAATGAGTGCAAACAATTTAATTAGTTGCGCTGTCTGACTTTGAATTTTATTCGGTTTAAAGAGCTTGTGATGTTTTCACAAAATCTATCAAATTGCTACTGTTAAGATCTGAAGATAGTCACTGGATCAACATTGGATAGACAGGGACCTGTCTGCTCTCCAAGCTGTTGGTAGGTATGCTTTGGCCAGAAATTAAATCTATGGAAACACCAAATTAATCACTAGCCGAACAAGTGCTAGTTTCGTTTCACTGCTTACTATTCACTGCTTTCAGGGACAGAGCCATAAAATCAACAAAGTAGACATGAGTGGGCAAAATAGTAAGCCTGCATTTTATCCATCTGCTTCTTGTGAAATATTTCAGAATTATGTTTCTGTCATGCACACCTTGAGTTTTCACTCACTCACTTTTCCAGAACCACTTTGTCCAATTCAGGGTCCCAGAGAGTCAGAGCCTATCCCAACACTCAATGGGCGTAAGGCTGGATACACCCAGGACAGGACACCAGTCCATCTCAAAGCACACACTCACACACACTGAGGGACAATTTACTGTAGTCAACCCACCTAACCAGCACATCTTTGGACAGTGGGAGGAAACCAGAGCACCTGGCGGAAACCCATGCAAACTCAGGAAGAACATGCAAACTCCACACAGACAGACGCCTGAGGTCAGGATTAAACCCAGGTCCCTGGAGCTGTGAGGCAGCAGCACTAAGTGCAATGCCACCATGCCACCCACATTGAGTTCTGTTTCTTTTAAATTTCTACTCTTCCTCACCAAGCCCATTCTAGATCATTCATCTAAACAAATCTACAGTCCCCCATCACTGTATCCACCTTTCTCTTTAATGATTCCAGAACTAACATAAAACTTGTGACCCTAATGGCCTTCCTCTGTGCTCTAATTTCAATGATTTTTTGATACCAATATTTTAGCTTACACAACCCTGCGAGTCCAACCCAAGTATTGATATAAACACATCTCTGAAATCTCTTCTCAGTGCATTGATCTTTGAGGATGACAGGACATATTGAGGAAGCAGTTAGCAAAGCATGTAGAATCTTGGATTCATAATTAGAGGCATTGGGCACAAAAACAGGGAAGTTATGCTGAACCTTTGAAAAGCTCTGGTTTGGCCACAACTAGAATATTGTGTGCAGTTCTCATCACCACACTGTAACAAGGATGTGAGGGCCCTTGAGGAAGTGCAGAGGAGATTTACCAGAATGGTTCCAGGGACGAGGGAATTTAGCTACAAGGTTAGGTTAGAGAAGTTGGGGTTATTCTCCTTAGAATAAAGGAGGTTGAGGGGAGATCTGATAGAGCTCTAAGCCATGGCTAATGACTTGGAACTCGCTACCTTCAAGTGTGGTGGAAGTGGAGACAATCAATAATTTCAACAGGAAATTGGATGGGCACTTGAAGGAAATAGACTTGCAAGGCTATGGGGATAGGCTGGGGGAATGGGAGTGACTAATTTGTTTGACAGGGAGTTGGCATGGACTTGCTGGGCTGAATGGCCTCCTCCTGTGCTGTAAAGACTTTATGACTAATCTTCCTAAGTTGAGTAGTCCAATTCCCTCCTTTCTTTCTCATAACTTGATTCCTCTGACACTGTGCTGTTCTCTGTAATATCCCCTTGTGTGCCAGTGTCTGATGCTCACACTTTTCTCAATGCAACAAATGCTGCTGTAACTTCTCTGACTTGTAAAATCCTATCATGTTCTCTGTCTGCCAGCACCAACAACACCAGTATTTATAAAAACAAAAAAACTGCGGATGCTGGAAATCCAAAACAAAAACAAAAACAGAATTACCTGGAAAAACTCAGCAGGTCCGGCAGCACCAGCGGAGAAGAAAAGAGTTGACATTTTGAGTCCTCATGACCCTTCGACAGAACTTGAGATCGAGTCCAAGAAAGAGTTGAAATATAAGCTGGTTTAAGGTGTGTGTGTGGGGGGCGGAGAGAGAGAGAGGTGGAGTGGGGGTGTGGTTGTAGGGACAAACAAGCAGTGATAGAAGCAGATCATCAAAAGATGTCAACAACAATAGTACAAAAGAACACATAGGTGTTAAAGTTAAAGTTGGTGATATTATCTAAATGAATGTGCTAATTAAGAATGGATGGTAGGGCACTCAACGTATAGCTCTAGTGGGGGTGGGGAGAGCATAAAAGATGTAAAAAAAAAAAATTTTTTTTTCTTTTTTTTTTATAAAGGAAATAGGTGGGAAAAGGAAAATCTATATAATTTATTGGAAAAAAAAGAAAAGGAAGGGGGAAACAGAAAGGGGGTGGGGATGGGGGAGGGAGCTCACGACCTAAAGTTGTTGAACTCAATATTCAGTCCGGATGGCTGTAAAGTGCCTAGTCGGAAGATGAGGTGTTGTTCCTCCAGTTTGCGTTGGGCTTCACTGGAACAATGCAGCAAGCCAAGGACAGACATGTGGGCAAGAGAGCAGGGTGGAGTGTTAAAATGGCAAGCGACAAGGAGGTTTGGGTCATTCTTGCGGACAGACCACAGCTATACCTTGAGTGCCCTACCATCCATTCTTAATTAGCACATTTGTTTAGATAATATCACCAACTTTAACTTTAACACCTATGTGTTCTTTTGTACTATTGTTGTTGACATCTTTTGATGATCTGCTCCTATCACTGCTTGTTTGTCCCTACAACCACACCCCCACTCCACCTCTCTCTCTCTCTCTCCGCCCCCCCACACACACACCTTAAACCAGCTTATATTTCAACTCTTTCTTGGACTCGAACTCAAGTTCTGTCGTAGGGTCATGAGGACTCGAAACGTCAACTCTTTTCTTCTCCGCAGGTGCTGCCAGACCTGCTGAGTTTTTCCAGGTACTTCTGTTTTTGTTTTTGTTTTGGATTTCCAGCATCCGCAGTTTTTTTGTTTTTATCTCTGTGTTTAATTGACTGCCACTGCTCTTCAAGAAATGCCTACCTCCTTGAAGAAGTTCTGGTCTTTTCTGCGACAAGATTTCCGTTCCTCTCTTTTGCCCTGCTCACCTTCCTTGCTTTCCATTTCCCTCCTGGTGTTTGACAAGGTGTTTACTAAAACCTGCTTTCACAGGCACATCTCCTTTCTCAGTGACTGTCTCCATCTCCGACTTACCCCACGTGGATTTCAACTGAAATTCCACCCCTCATGTTTCGAACCCACCCAGGATTACAGGTATCTCCGGGACATAAAATGTTTCTCGGACTGCTGTTCCCGTCACATTCTGAAATCCACACTCAGTGCCATGCGCTGCCATATGAACACACTCGACCTCTCCCTCCAGCAGCATCGTCGTACCCTTTTTCAAAGCTGTGCGTGCCCCCAGTTTCATTTTATCCTTCGGCTCATCCGACGCCTCAACAAGAAACTTTTTCTCTTTCTCTCAAGTGCTAAGGAACGCAAGCTCCAACAACTCATCGACACCAACACCCATCTAGGACCCTCCACCCCTGCCTGTCCCTCCGTCCCCACCCCATCTTCCAATCCCAACCCCAGCCGTGTATTCACTATACCCCCTGACCTTCTCCTCTCCGATGCTGAACGTTCAGTGCTCAGCAAAGGACTTAGTTTCATACCCTTATGCCCTCACCTCAATGAATTTCGGGCTCGGCATGATGCTGAACTCTTCTTCCGCCGTCTTCGTCTCCGGGCTCACTTCTTTGGGCAGGAGTCCTCTCCCAGTTCAACGGATCCTTTTACCCATCTCCAATATCCTCCCTCCACCTGGACCCCTCCCTCTGGATTCTTACCTTCTCTTGATCTTTTCATTGAGAACTGTCGGCGCGACATTAGTCGTCTCAATTTCTCTGCTTCTCTCACCCATTCTAACCTGTCTCTCTCTGAACTTACTCCACTCCATTCTCTCAGGTCCAACCCTGACATTGTCATCAAACCCGCTGACAAGGGTGGTGCTGTTGTTGTCTGGTGCACTGACCTCTACCTCGCGGAGGCTGAGCGTCAACTCGCAGACACTTCCTCCTACCTCTCCCTGGACCATGACCCCACCACTGAACATCAAGCCATTGTTTCCAGGACTGTCACTGACCTCATCTCCTCTGGGGATCTCCCTCCCACAGCTTCCAACCTGATAGTCGCCCAACCTCGGACGGCCCGCTTCTATCTCCTACCCAAAATCCACAAACAGAACTGCCCCGGTAGACCGATCGTCTCAGCTTGCTCCTGCCCCACAGAACTCATTTCTCGTTATCTTGACTCCCTTCTCTCTCCCCTTGTCCAGTCCCTTCCCACCTACATCCGTGATTCCTCTGACACCTTACGTCACATCAACGATTTCCAGTTCCCTGGGCCTAACCGCTTCCTCTTCACCATGGACGTCCAATCCATCTACACCTCTATCCCCCACCAGGATGGTCTGAGGGCCCTTAGCTTCTTCCTTGAACAGAGGCCCGAACAATCCCCATCCACCACTACTCTCCTCCATCTGGCTGAACTTGTTCTCACGCTGAACAATTTCTCCTTCAACTCCTCTCACTTCCTCCAAATAAAAGGTGTGGCTATGGGTACCTGCATGGGCCCCAGCTATGCCTGTCTCTTTATGGGGTATGTGGAACATTCCTTGTTCCAGTCCTACTCCGGCCCCCTTCCACAACTCTTTCTCCGGTACATCGATGATTACTCCGGTGCCGCTTCATGCTCTCGTCGGGACTTGGAAAAATTTATTAATTTTGCTTCCAATCTCCACCCCTCCATCATTTTCACGTGGTCCATCTCTGACACTTCCCTTCCCTTCCTTGACCTCTCTGTCTCAATCTCTGGTGATAGACTGTCCACCAATATCCATTACAAACCCACCGACTCCCACAGCTATCTCGACTACAGCTCCTCACACCCCGCTTCCTGTAAAGACTCCATCCCATTCTTTCAGTTCCTTCACCTCCGTCGCATCTGTTCCGATGATGCTACCTTCAAAAACAGTTCCTCTGACATGTCCTCCTTCTTCCTTAACCGAGGTTTTCCACCCACAGTCGTTGACAGGGCCCTCAACAGTGTCCGGCCCATCTCCCGCGCATCCGCCCTCACGCCTTCGCCTCCCTCCCAGAAACATGATAGGGTCCCCCTTGTCCTCACTTATCACCCCACCAGCCTCCGCATTCAAAGGATCATCCTCCGCCATTTCCGCCAACTCCAGCATGATGCCACCACCAAACACATCTTCCCTTCACCCCCCCCCTATCGGCATTCCGTAGGGATCGCTCCTTCCGGGACACCCTGGTCCACTCCTCCATCACCCCCTACTCCTCAACCCCCTCCTATGGCACCACGCAAAAGATGCAACACCTGCCCCTTCACTTCCTCTCTCCTCACCGTCCAAGGACCCAAACACTCCTTTCAAGTGAAGCAGCATTTCACTTACATTTCCCCCAACTTAGTCTACTGCATTCGTTACTCCCAATGTGGTCTCCTCTACATTGGAGAGACCAAACGTAAACTGGGCGACCGCTTTGCAGAACACCTGTGGTCTGTCCGCAAGAATGACCCAAACCTCCTTGTCGCTTGCCATTTTAACACTCCACCCTGCTCTCTTGCCCACATGTCTGTCCTTGGCTTGCTGCATTGTTCCAGTGAAGCCCAACGCAAACTGGAGGAACAACACCTCATCTTCCGACTAGGCACTTTACAGCCATCCGGACTGAATATTGAATTCAACAACTTTAGGTCGTGAGCTCCCTCCCCCATCCCCACCCCCTTTCTGTTTCCCCCTTCCTTTTCTTTTTTTTCCCCAATAAATTATATAGATTTTCCTTTTCCCACCTATTTCCATTATAAAATAAAAGAAAAAAAAATTTTTTTTTTTTTTTGCATCTTTTATGCTCTCCCCACCCCCACTAGAGCTATACCTTGAGTGCCCTACCATCCATTCTTAATTAGCACATTCGTTTAGATAATATCACCAACTTTAACTTTAACACCTATGTGTTCTTTTGTACTATTGTTGTTGACATCTTTTGATGATCTGCTTCTATCACTGCTTGTTTGTCCCTACAACCACACCCCCACTCCACTCTCCCTCTCCGCCCCCCACACACACACCTTAAACCAGATTATATTTCAACTCTTTCTTGGACTCAAACTCAAGTTCTGTCGAAGGGTCATGAGGACTCGAAACGTCAACTCTTTTCTTCTCCGCCGGTGCTGCCGGACCTGCTGAGTTTTTCCAGGTAATTCTGTTTTTGTTTTTGTTTTGGAACACCAGTATTTATACAGTTAGCAAATCCTCCAACTCTTTTAATAGCACTGATTGGATCATTGTTCCTCTACTGATACTGTAACAACTTCTTTCTCTTATCTGCGGAATGCTAGGCTTTAGTTTGCTTGACATGCTTCATTTAAACAAAAGAGAAAGATAGTGAACTGGCAGGCAGGAGATCTGAAGTGTGAAAACTAAGAAAAGAATCATACCAGTGGTGTTAAAGTTATGGCTGGGATTTTCCGGCCCTGTCGCAGTGGGATCCACTGCAGGAGATTCGGCGGCCCAGCCAAAAGTCCATTGACTTTCGGTGGGAGCAGACAATCCTAGCAGTGAGGGTAGGGTGGGGGAGGGTGGGGGGTGGGGGGAAATCCTGCCCAATGTGTCAATTAAGGGATCCAAAATTGGAGATTCTGAATCAGGAGGAGGAAGAGGCAAGGCTATGCAACCTTAATTTACTCTTTCTGTTTTCAGTTGGCATCGATAATCTTCAAATTATCAAATCCCAATGAAAAGTACCAACACCAAGATAAGTTTATGGTTGTAGTTATGATAAGGGCTAAAAGTATATCATAGACATTCAACAGCATCCTAGGGGTTACAATTGACAAAAAACTTAAGTGGGCCAGCCATGTAAATATTGTGGCTAGAAAAGCAGGTTAGAAGCTGGGAATCTTGCAGTGAGTAACTCATCTCCTGGTTCCCCAACACCTGTCTACCATCTTTAAGGCACAAGTCAGAAGTGTGATGGAATACTCTCCACTTGCCTCGATGTATGTAGCTCCAAAAACACTCAAGAAGCTTGACACCATCCAAGACAAAGCAACCCACTTGATAGGCACCCATCCACTACTTCAACATTCACTCTACCACTTGTGCGCAATGGCAGCAGTGTGTACTATCTACAAGATGCAATGCAGTAACTCACCAGGGCTCCTTCAACAGCACCTACCACCTAGGACAATGGCAGCAGAGGTGGCTGGAAGTTCCCCTCCATGTCATTCACTATCCTGATTTGAAACATTATTACCATTCCTTCACTGACGCTGGGTCAAAATCCTGGAAATCCCTTCCCAACAACACTGTTAGTGTACCTACACTAGATGGTCTGCAACAGTTCAAGAAGGTGGCTCACAACCATCTCCTCAAGGGCAGTTAGTGATGGCAATAAATGCTGGCCTTGCCAATGATGCTTACATCCCAAGAGTGAATATTAAAAAAATGAATTTATTGTTCACTCAATGCTTAGATATTTCTAACTATTCATTGAATTTCCTTCAAGTTGCAATCTATTATATACTCCAAAACTAATGTTGAATTCTAAATATCACAATGCAGCAAGGTTTCAATTGGAATTGCTTCTGGTGTCCATAACTGTAGTCATTATTTTGCCCATGATGTGTGGGTATACTCATCAGAAAAGGATTGACAGGTTGTATCTCTTTTCTTCTGAAGAAGAAGGCTGAGGAGTGACCTAATAGAGGTTTTTAAAATTATGGAAGGTTTTGACAGAGTGTATAGAGACAAAATGTTTCCTCATGTGTAGAAGAACATAATTGGAGGCCATCAATATTATATAATAATTTCTAAGCTTTTTGTATTGCACTCATTAGGACAGTCAAAGGAATACCAATATGAGGGGGAAAACAACAATTTATACTGTATGTGAAGAGTGCTGATTGGTTGGCAAGTGGTGTTGCCATGGAGAATGCACCACTGATGGTGACTAACAGTTAACTGCCAAACATTCTTTGAAATTTAAACCAGGCGTCTTGACCCTGATTGGTCAAGGCATTGCCTTGAGGAATGAATGTGTGGAACTATAAGATTCCCAGTACATATAATTGACCAGTAAAGGTAGACTTGCGGTAGACCATGGTAGAGAATCCCCTGGCAGATTTCTCAACTAGTATGTCAAGAAAGGAAAAGGAAGGGAAGTTCATTTGACTACTCCATTTCAAAGGTTAATTTGAGCACAGGCGGGGAGCCCATTAAGACATTTAAGGAAATTGTTACATGCAGCTGTGGATTTAAATATAGCAAATGTATCATCAACATATTGGAAATATGTGAGGGGTAGGAGGTTAGGTGTGATTCCATCAAATGCATGTTCCTCATAGAACCCACAAACACAAAGATGTTTGTGAGAGCTGGGCCTAGAGGGTGTCCCATGGCAACACCATCTATCTGAGTGTACATGGTGTCATGAAAACTGAATTCAACTGCGCAATTCTTACAATTCCATGTGCTATAAGATTGGTCTTACCAGCAGCCTTGTATGTAGGGCCTGCACTATTTGCTCACCATGCAAGTTTGATGCAGAAATAGGGTGCATCAAATGCATCCTGCAGGATAATGGTTACACTGGTCAGATCATTTTGTGCTGTATATCGTGCAAACTCATGAACAGGCCTAAGGCCATCACTTTCTGCCCTGAAAAGTGCCCAGTCAACCTCAGATTACCCTGGAATGGCAAAGAATCTCAAAAATTTGAACAACAGGTGAAGCTAGCTGATTCACACTGCTACTATGCAGTAGCAACGTAAGTGGCATTCGTCACTAACAAGATGCTGCCATCAAGTCAAAAAGACGTTCTTCCTATCACACAAATGAGCAATGTGATTTTGAATTGCAGTGCCAGTGTGATGCTAGGTATGTAGACCATACATCCCAAAGACTGGTGGATCGTATCATACAGCATGTCCCAGCCACTGTTCACGATGGGCAGGGGAAAGAATGTACCCTATCAGCCCGTGCTTGCAAAACTCAAAACACAATGTCCAACATTAGATGTGATTCTGCGATTGGACAACATTTGCTAAATAATCCTGAATGTACTAAGAATTACACTGACAACCAATTTAAGATTGTCAGTCGGACTCGCAATGTGGTGCATTTGTGTTACTGGAAGCTACATCTATTAATACACAGGGCCCCATTCTTTTCAAATGGAAAGAACATACATACACTGCACCTATTTCAGGTGAACAAAATAAGTGACAGCCATTCGCTGACTCAATCCTCAAGGCAATGCCTTCACCAATCAGGGTCAAGCTGGCTGGTTTCTCAAGGGCAATGCCACTTGCCAACCAATCAGCACATACAGTATAAATTTTTGTTTTCCCCCTTATATTGCTATTCTTGTGAATGCCCTGGTGAGTTCAAGATGAAAAGCTTAGACAAGTCTCTTCTTTTCAGCAATACTCAAGTTCTGTACTACCAAACGACCACTATATAATCACCGAGAAATTTAATAGGGAATTCAGAAGAAACTTCTTCACCCAAAGAATGGTAAGAATGTGGATCTTACTACCACAGGGAGTGTTGAAGCAAATGGTAAAAATACATTTAAGGGGAAACGAGACAAGCATATGAGGGAGAAGAAAATAGATGATTTCAACAGTAGATTTAGCTGAGAAAAGTTGGGATGAGGCTCGAACAAAGCATGAACCTCAACATGGACTGGTTGGGTTGAATGGCCTGTTTCTGTGCTGTATATCCTATGTAATAACCTTGAGAACTACGTTATCAGTGGCCTTGAACATGTAGAGACATTTTCTTTACGTATAGCAGCCGAGAATTAGAGACGATATTCCAGAAAGCAGAAAATAGGAAGTACCACACACCTTACTGAAAATGTAATAATAGGATGGGTAGGCATGTTTTGCATACTTGTCTTTATGATGAGCAGCAAGAATGATATTTTCCTATATTTATGAAACTTAGACTTTTTTGAAATTGACTTATTCTTATCGAACTATTGCCATGAAGTTTCTAAATGTAGCAGCGCATTAGTGCACACATTTCAGTACACTATGTTCTCAGCAAGAAACAGGCTTAAACATTTGAAGGCTTTTTATTTTTTTACAAAGACTTGCTGAGTAGGTGATAATTGTCTTTCATATAAATAGGTTTAGCTCAAATTGTACACTTTACTCAAGGGCAGAACTAAAATTTTTAACCGTGACTTAGTTCTGGAGAGTCATATGTCAGTGATCACTTGAATGTGGCTTTTGAGGCAATTTCTTCCTGAGGACATAGTATCAACAGAAGCAATATCACGTGGCAATATTACCACTGTAACAAGTGATCACAATGATAATATCTGGAGTCAGTGGACTCAAATTTTGAAACCATATGCAAAGGAAATCATTTGCTACCTTAGAAGATAAAAGGAGATCCACTAGACTGATACCCCTTGCACTACCAGTGTAGCAAAAAATGGTGTAGTTGACTCATTGCAAAGCAGATGATGTACTGCGCTATTTAAAGGTATGGCAGAATGTTGGGCTATGGTAATTTCTGGGCTTTGTGCCTGAAGTGCGAACCCTGATGATATCAGTATCTTCATACTCAATGTATTCCTGCTGATGCAGAGGTTCGCTGGGGAGCACCATAAAGTTGATTTACATTAAAAATGGCAGTCTTCTTTCAACACTCAGCAAGAGGATAGTAGCATAGATCATCAGAATAACCAAGCAGGAAAACTATTCTTAACAAAGGAAATGAACACTAGAGGGGAAAGCTCTTGCAGACAAAGTACAAAAGTCCAGTGTAATAAGGTTAGTAAAAGTAGCAGTGTCCAATATTGGCCCAGGATAGTCTGATAGTGGAAGTTGTTTGGAAAGAAAGTACAAAAATTCTTCAAATAAGTTTTATCTTGTTATTAATACACAGGGAAGTTGTGTGGAGGTGGGTGGGGGCGGGCGTGGACCCGATCGGCGCCCCTGATCGGGTCTGCCGCTCCCTGTGCGGGCGGGGGGTGGAGTTCCCTAAGTCGGGGCCTGAGCTCTCTCGTGCATGTGCGTGAAAGAGTGCAGAAATCTCCCTGAGGCACCTCTGTACCTCAGGCAGATTAGTTTAAGTTTTAAAAATCTAAATAAAGAAAAGAAAAATTTTTAAGACATGCCCCCTCATGTGACAGTGTCGAGCCGAAAATCCTGGCCAACTCTGTCTTGTGGGATTGATAAAAATGATCAATATTAAATCAAATTCTGAAGCAGGGCTTTTAGTTACTTACTGGAATCAAGGTAATTTTCACTTTTCTAGTAAACCAAATTTGCAGCTCATTTTACATCTCCCCCTAACTTTTATTTCCATTGACTTCATAGAATTACTGTATAGGATCTTGTAGCACGGAAAGAGGCCATTTGGCCCATTGTGTGCATGGTGACTCATTGGAAGACCTATCCATTAGTCCTATTGTGCTGCTCTTACAAAAACAGTCAAACAAAAATTGGGAAAGATGCAAAGTGGGCTGCCCATTTGTTGTCACCTGTTTTAAAGCTGTCCAAAATCAAAATTGGACCCTTTGTTTTACAAAGACGTACTCACTGAGCTCTTTCATTGTGTAAAATATTGAAGAGAGGAAATGATTAACAACTATCTTATTGCATCACTCAGTGTTACATGCAGAAACATTAAATGTTGAAAATAAAAGGATTATGGATAATGCAGCAATATGATTTCTTGAAACTGGCGACATCATGTTCACAACTCAATATCATTGTGAACCATTGTTCTAAAATGGAAATAAAAACTTCCTATATTGGAATTTGGAAATGAAAAGGAACATTTGCTGCTTCGTTGTACTAATATTTGCCTTGCAACCTCTGCATTTGTTTCAGTCAGTCGCACATTGGGGCTGCATCTGTTTAGCATTTTTGTATGACGACCTTTTCTTAGCTATATTAGAAGAAACATGAAGTCATGCTTCTGCCTGACTAGTGCCTGTTTAAAAAGAGCAGACAGAGTGAATGTCTTAAGCATTGGGTCTGCTGCAATCACCAGTGACCAGTTCTAGGCTATGTTCACCAAGTACCAAAGTGTGATTTTAAAATTTTCCTTACCTTTGTTGCAGCTGGATGACCAATTATCACCCATCCAGGACAATACTTATCATCATGATGTGAGACAGTGACGTTATTGGCCCACTGATCCATAAAACCGTTGGGAGTGTAGAGGCCACAGTCCCGTACGCTTGTCATTTTCTCAAAGTCTTCACACACGCCATCCCCATCATGAAAATAACACCTGCTCGGTTCATCTGTAGAGAAAAAAAACAAATTAAATACAGGTCAACAAAATAAAAACTCCTATGAATTTCTTTATTTCAGTCCCTGCTGTTTTACACACTCCTTTTATTTAGAGCTTTTGCTTCGGACCATGAAAGGTTTGTTTTCCTTTTGCAGAAATCTATAAATCTGCTTCTGAAAAAAAAAAGCTAGGAAGGAAGGTTATGAAAGTATTATTGGAAAGTAAGAATCACAATTAAACTTTGAGAAAAAAAACTTAATAACGCAAACAAGCTGCCAAAAATGACTTACCTCCAGAAATCCTTAACAAAAGCAAATTGCTTGCCCATTCATTTTGAGCATACCGCTCAACCTGCAAACTGGGGGAATCAAGGTCAAAAGCCCAAAAATCAGGGACAAATGGCTAAAATCAGGAGGAATTTATTTTATTGTGCATATTGTAATAGTACTTATTTGCTTTTAATGAATTCAATACAAACTTAGTTTCCTTCCACATAATAAGTGTTTTCTGAAGATTTAACTCAGAAGGATTAGCTGGTCATTGTGTTGTGATGATATTATTTAATCTTTAAACTACGTACCAACAAAATACAATAAGGTGTTAATCCACCTGATTGAATAGTGAGAGGAATCAAATTAAATATTTCAAATTTGCTTTATTCCCAGGCCCCCTTTTTGTGGCAAAGGAATAAGATAATTCCATTTTTGCTACCAAGGCTTACAGAACTTCAACTGGTAATTTGGGGATCGTAACCATAATTCTGCCTATTTTTTGAAATAAAAACTGCAAATTGGTGTCTTCCACTCTTGTAAGAAATCTTTGAACCAACAGTTTTGGTATTGCAGAACATTTTAAGTTCATGAAATCAGCTCTGAAGTAAAAACAGAATGAAAACATTTGAGATTTAATGGCAACAGCAATCGACCCCAATTTGACGGCTGAGGCTCCTGTCTCTCCAGCTTTGAGGTGATTTTATGCACATTTGAGTAAATCAACAAGTATTTTATTTTTGTTAATGTTGTTGTGAGCATAATGTTGCGAGTAAACCCTGCTTTAGACTCTTGTATTTTCCTCTGAAAGTGAAAGCAGATATATTCCGTCACTGATCTGCTTGGTGCAGCATTCGATGGTACCAAGAGATTTTCCACTCACGAAAGTGAATGTGCAATTCAGTCACCTGCTGTGAAAAGGCGCCTATATGCTAAATATAAACCATTAAAGTCAACTGCATGACAGGAAACAGATTTGCAGGATACAGACTTATCTATGTCAGCAGTCATCCTTGTGTTAAATACTCTCATTTACCTATTTGTATCAGTAATAACTCCTATTCATACAATCTGTTTTGAATCGGAGGAGCACTGCAAAGTTCACAAAGTCTACAGCACTGATGAAAGTCCCTCATCCTCTCTTCCTGTTTTCAAACCAAACTTGAAGTTGATTTTCGTGTAAATGTCATGCTAGCCTTGTACTTAAATTGCTTCCCCTGCTCCTTTGTGCTTCAGATTTTATGCCAACACTGATGCGAGTTGACTAAAAATAATGTTTGAGTACTGCAATTGAGGATGTGTGGATAAGTGTTTTTTTTTATATAAGTGGCTGTTTTATTATAGCTTTGTACTGCTTCCCTATTGTCCTCACTGGTAGTGTTATATGAGCAAAATACTGAACTAGTCAGTTATTTGTAAACACTGGAGTACATTTTTTACAATTCTATAACTGGTCTGAAGGGGCTATTTGAAAATCCAAGAATGTAGTTTTGTTTTTCTGCCATTCAGTGGATATTCCTTGTGCTTGGCTCATGATACCAAACTATTTCCATACCCAAGTTTCATGTACATTTTTGTCTTACAAAGTCAATATTTTTTCTAGTTAGTTTCATGCAGTGGCCTCAATTATTACCACTAAGCAAACTCAATTTCTACAATGGTTAATATGAAGATACCAAGACTGATTGGGAACCCATTCACCACCTTAAATATACACTCCCTTGATCACTATCACACCATGGCTGCCATGTGTACCATCTACACACGTGCTGCAGCAACTTGGCAATCACACCTCTCAAACTTGCAGCATCTACCATCTAAGGGCAACAAACAGATGGGTATACCACCACTTGCAAGTTCCCCTCCAAGTCTCACACCATCCTGACTTGGAAATATTATGTTGGTTCCTACAATTGTCACTGGGTCAAACTGCACTTTGGGAGTACCATCACCATCTGGAGTGCAGCAGTTCAAGAGGGTGTCTCACTACCACCTTCTCAAAGGCAATGAGGGATGGCCAATAAATGTTGGCCTTACCAGTGACACCCACACCCCATGAATGAATTTACAAATTGAAGCTATGAGCATTCTGTGATCTGAATGGTTAAAATTTAGGAAGTTAGAAACCGTACTTAGGTAATCCATTAGTAAGAACATTTGTACAATTGGGTCACAATGTCATGGTTCTTACTAAGATTGTGAGAGGGCAATTGATATATTGTATGTTCTAACAATAATAGATGGGTACTGCTGACCTTTTCAACATCAATTGTAGTGTAAATAAAAATGAATACCAAATTCCCCTGATGGCTCAATTTATGAGAGTCTTGCATAGCACTGAGCTGGGCCATGCAGACCAGGTGGACTCAAGTTTTAATCCTGATTTAGATGCTATCATTTGAAAAGTTGGAAGCTCACAATAATTGGTCTTAGTGGCCCTGAATTAGTCATGGGGAAATATGAACCAAGGGTCCTGCGCCTGATTGCTATCCAGTGACATCCTTCTAGAAATTGGGCATTTATGAGGCAGGATTAGGTTTTGTGTTGACACCCACTGCTGAATACTCTTTTGACACTCACTATCTAGGTTTGTGTGTGAAGAATGGCAATTTTATTGAGGTAGCGGAAGGCAGATATAGCCTTTGGAACCTAGCGGGAGAAGAGAGAAGAAAATTGGCAGAGATGAAGCAAGAATTCCAGTTGCATTTTTAAATCACTGATTAGTGTACCCTTGGCACACAGTCCTAACCACATAAAAGATTTTCTAGATTAAATAGAACATTACTAATTGGCAGGACACAGGAGTTCTTTCTTTCATGTAAAAAAAAACCTCCTAACCTGAGAAGAGGAAAAGATCCCATAGAACCCATCACTTGAAGGTCTTTCTCACATAGGAAGACAAGTGTGATACCATGTCTAAGTACAGAAATTTGCAAAGTCTTTTTGTGAATTGATGTCTATTAATCTCAGAGGTGAAGCATTTAAAATTAGCAAAAAGGAAGATGTCACTTAATTAATGTGTAAAAGCAAACAATGATTAAAAATCTTTAATTCTGTTGGTCACAAAAAAATTATTCATGGCTGCCAAAACCAGAATAGAGCAGTAAATGATTAGCGTGCTCCAGGTTAATCCACTTATCTAGGTCAACATGGCTGACTGAGTTGCTGGTGAGTAAATTACATCATATTGCATTGATGTAAAACAGTCTTTGAATCAGGTTTGCATTTGGACTAAGTGTTATTTTGGAGAAACTTGAGAAATGTTTGGTCTAGGAATGGATTATGGCGCACACACAAGGGAGATGCAGCTCCTGATAGAAATAAGTGGAATCTACTCCTGAGTAATGCTTGGTCGAAAATCACCAAGAGAAAAGAGAATTGACAAGGAGATTGCTAGCTCATTTTCTGGGAATGCCAGGCTGAGCTGTCCAGCTATGACCATGTTTTCAATGTAAAGCTTGCCAGAATATATTGATTAGATATAATTAAATTAGAGGGAGATGGGAAAAAAAGACAACTGGATTACAGCAGTATCTGTCTTTGAATCATGGTTGCATTGCTGATTCATAGGAAACCAATTCTGTCTGGAAATGTAAAGGTAGAACAGAGCTATGAGTAGAATTGAAAGCTTTAACTTTCCACATTGTAATCCTTTGTATATAACTTGTAGGATCCCCACTATGCCTTTTTATAAAATCATGGATAAATTTAATGTTGTTAGTAATTACGCTGCATAATACTTGAAATCTAAACATACACTAATAACCAATTAAATTGTTACACTTTTAAAGAGCTTGATTTTTTTCTCTACCAATGTGCTTCCTTCTGTAAAAAATATATTTTTTCTCCAATAAACTTCCTTTCACAACATAAAGTTTCAATTCAGGTATCATGCATTTTTATACCAAATATGCTTATGATCAAGGATATCTTAAGGATCATACAGACTTTTTGCTAGGAGGTAATGGATAGACACTGAGAAACAGCACAATGTTGCTTTCGGTTCACATTAAGTCAAAATACAATCACAGTCATCGTTGGTCCTCAATAGGTTGGATTCTTAAATAAGTGCCAGAGTAGATCACTTGCATCTGAAATATATTCTTACACAGAAAGAACTTAACTGAATGCCTTGAGCCATCAAACAATTTGAAGTTTGCCAACGAATGAAAAGGAGCATGATCTCATTAACTTGCCAATGACTTATGTGACAGGATACCTACCCACACAGTTGAAAGATAGTTCCTGATGACATAAACTGGAGCAGCCATCACCATTCATTTTGTTCTTATCATCACATTCTTCTCCCAGATCCCTGGAATCATATCACAGGATTGAATTTGAGTAATTATTGTATATGAATGATAGCAAAAGCTCTTGGCATCCACAATTCCTGTGATGTTCTCTATTATTGCATGACACTTTTTTTGACATATTGCTGTTTTTTTGCAGAACAACCCCTGATCATTTCCTACAAGAATTCTGTGTATAAACCCTACCAATACGCTTGACAAGCAGTGTGCCTTTGGTTTGGTGACATGTGTTCAGCCACTGTGGAGCTTAACTCATTTGCTATTTGGTGCCAAGTATTTACCTCCAATAAACTTGCAATTTACAGCAAGTGTCTTAAACAAAGAACATGATTGACATAACAACCCTCCATGTAAATGGTTATTTAAATTGTCAGTCAAAACACTTCTATCATTGTGTGTTTTCCTGGCAAGTAAGGCAGGGAAATTAGCATGAGACTTTTGAGTGGTTTTGACTCTGAACTGAAGAGAAGCTTGGTTCCAAAACCAGTTATATTTTATTGATTTATTGCCAATTCAACAACACTCTTTGGCTCCTGAAGCCATAGACATTTTTAATTGGTGCCAAAATTGGCTCAGTGGATGAAGGCTACTATCTGACTGTAGAGAGCCTGAGAGGCTCATTGGGTGCAATGCATTTTGTCAATAATTGTCCGAGTTTCACAAGTCACCATTTAATGGGTAAGAGTGAAATACCATGTCCTATCAAATCAGATGAGTAGAGCACTCACCCTCAATGATGCTTTGACTCAGGAATCTATGCTAAATCCTTTATTATTCAGCAGCTATGTTACAGACATACTTAACACAACTCTGCATGTTAATTTATGGTGACAATATTGTTCTCATAACACAAAGTAACAACCTGGCCACCATAGGCCAGGCCCTCTCTATTGATCTCAAGTTAATGCCAGAGTATTTTCAATAATAATAGCTCCATTCCAACAGCTTCAAAACCTAGTTAACAGTCTTTCACCAAAATAACAGTGTGGCCAAAGAAGCACTTAATATCACAGTTAAATGAGCCCCATCCGAAGTACCTGGGGATGCAAATGCATGCAGACTTTGAAGAGCAACTTTCATACTGCTACACTCAGCTACTGAGTGTTGTCACCAGTCAGGATGGACACCTCAAGTACAAAACCTTTGGATGCACATTTGAGAGTCGCACCATGAATCAGAAGTAGATCGCTAAAATCAACAACCAGTCAATGGGTTGCAGGTATAACTGCACCTAATACCTGGAGACACACCTCATGATAACAATCTTACCATAATCAACCTGATTTTACCAATTCATGAGGAGGGCCAGAATCTTCCGCAGATACATCTGAAATCTCGCTCAACTCTTGGAACTGGGCTAATGTTCTTAAAATTTCCTAATTTAAAATAAGGCACTGAGATAATGGTAATCTCCTAAACAAATACCTGATTGCCAACCCCCCAAAAGAGGCTCCCCAAGCTTCATTCTACCAGGCAAATGGTACTTATTGAATCATTTGAGAATATTACATGGTAGATGTGGTCATTTCTTCCAGCTCTGGAAGATGAGAGACAACAGAGATCAATCACAAACTATGGAACAGTATAAAAGAGTGCCACCTTTCCTTATACATACAGGTGTTTGTACGTATGTATCCATCTATCTATCTAACTGTCTACACATATAACATACATATATGTGTGTTTTGTCTGTTTATGCAGATGGCTTTACGCTAATTCAGGAATTCAGTTAATGAGCAAACCAGCTGAGATATCCTTGAGTAGTTCTGAACCTTTTGGCTGAATTAATGCACTGGATCTTGCCGTTAGAATTTTTCTTGCACCTTTCAGTTCAAAACGTTTTTGTGCCGAAACTGGTTGGAATTTGCAAGTTGATAATGGTGTAGAAAGGGGCTTTTGGGCATCTGGGATCTCAGTGAATGATGGGCCCTTAACTAATGAGACTTAAGGATTGACAAAGGAACAGGGATGACTGAGAAAGAGGGTGAAATGGAGTCAACACTGTCACAAGAAGAGAAATAATGAGGGAAAGAAAGATTGGATTCAGAGGGAGGAAAAAAAGAGACAGAAAGGAAAAGTAAAGGTTTTTTTTAAATTGACATTTTTTAAAACCTCTAGGAATAACTTATTATCTGAAGAAATGAGGCACCATAACTTAAATAGTTTAATTTTGGGGCTTGAAAACTTGATTAGTGCCACATTAACCATCATCACATTGTTACAATGGTACTAACACTGTTAATTGCTAGACTTAACTTCTTTTGGCGACTTTAATAGGGCAATTCATGTACAAATGCAGCAAGTTCTTAGAAGTAATGGGAGACTAAGAGCAAGATATTGTTTGCACAAGGCAAACAGTAGAACAACCTAAAAAATCTGAGATTTGCAACTCATGTCATATCTCTTAATCCCCTGATTTTGGGGACTGATTGCACACTAATAACCATGTGTGTAGTTAACATGGCATTACCGGCCAGAGAGATAGCAGGGTTTCCACTTCCAGCACCATCAGCCATGATCTCATTGAATAGCACAAACAGCTTATTCCTGTTTCTTTTTTCCTTTGTTAAATTCCTATGTTCCCTACAATAAAGTACATTTTGAAAAGTTTTTCGCTCTGAGTTTGCTCAAACTCATTGTCATATTATTGAGCACAAAATCTGCTATGAATCAGTACGGTCAGGCAAGTTTAATAATATATATATTTTTTAATTGATTCAAAACATTCCTTAATAGTGTTCAGACTTGGTAAAGTCTGATTAGCACAACTGAAAATGGATTTACCATATAAAATATGCCTTTACTTCCTTGTGTATGGACTGGTTGACCCAATGAGGTTGTGGTCAAGAAGATCCCAGGTTTAATGCCTGGCTTGTGCAACTCAATGATGAAGGCTATACAATTGGTCCATTTCATGCCCAGACTCCTAAACTCATTTGGTCTTGTGGACTAAGCTCCGACAATATTTCAGAGCCTGAGCTACTTAAGCATCAATCCTTAAATCAATCCTTAAATCCTCAAAAAAAAGACCCCAAAGCATCAGTCAACTTTGTTCTTTGTAGAGTTGCAAGTTGAAAGAATGTTTCTCCAGACTTCACAGAACAACTCTGAGGCAATGCCCAACAGCCTTCGTGCTCCCACTGCAATCACTTTCCCCATTCAAGATTTACCTGCTGGCTTAGCGCCATCCAAAAATTTGTTGAGCCTCAACATATACCTGCAGCTTACTGAATCATGGAAGCATTTCTCAAGGATGAAATTAGATTGGTGCATCCCAATTTTAAGGGAAGAATTTTATGGCCCCATTTCGACTGGGACGGGGCCGTAAAATGCGGCGAGACATTCTAAACTTCACTTGCTTTGGTGGGAATGTAAAATCCCGCTGCCGTAAAATTTCGTCCTAAATTACTGAAAATGACTGCACCTTAATTTTTAGAGCTTCATCTAAGGTCTGTGAACAAGCACCAGGTTAACGGAAACTCCCAATGGTAATTACCTCATCCTGGGGAATGTGGCCAGCTATGTGGGTGGGGCTTGCTCCCGCGTGATGTTTTTAAAAGTAACACAAAAGGTCACAGAAACTCAATTTGCCTCAATTTAAACTTAGCATGCCCTGATCCTTTGCACTGGTTATGCCGATATTAGAGGAATTGCACAGAAATAAATAGCAAAATCAAGCGGAAGCTGAAATTAAGAAATGATTTCAAATGCGATTAATTAACCATGAAAATGTAATTTGCTGAGAATTTGTGATTGTCAAATTGACTGACAAATTACAGATGAGGGAATTGTTGCAATGCGATGGTTATGCTGACCCTATGTATTTTTCACTTATGATAATGGATGGGCGGCCGCTATGGGAAAGATAACTAGAAATGGGATAAATAGCCAGTGAATGTAACCAGCTGACAGTTAATCACTGTAAGTGGTCATATCCAGGAATCTTCTCATTTCCCAGATATTCTGTGTTCCATCACTTCAATACTATCTTAAGATAAAATTTGTCGGGGAAGGATTAATAAACTATTTCTGTTTCTGGATGTTGGAAGCTGTGGCATCAAGGATTATCGGACTCATCAAATGAACATATTGAAGGCCAAGCTCCAATTTAATATAAAATTGTTGAACTAATATTCCTATTTGAACTTCACTTATGCCGAGAAATTCTTATGCCTCCCTTAAAAGCGCCAGCTAGTGCTGCTGCCAGTCCAGGTTTGTCTTTAGGATGACGTGATCTTTTATTCATTAATTCATGCCATCACCATCTCATCATGCCCATTTATTTCCTTTTCATTTGTGCTGCTATGCTATTCTCTAATGCCAAATGGACCTGTATATCTCACCTTTTCAAATCACTATACAATGCTGAGGGAATAACATTGTCAGGGGCACTTGATTTGTGTAGAGCACTGTTGCCTCTCCAGAGAAGTAGAAATGACACTGCGTCACAAAACTGCAGGTACTATGACATCAGGGCCTCTACAATAAGGATATATCTGCAATAACCACCAGAGGAGGTGAAACCTTGAGAACTAAATTTGTTCGAGCCCCCAGCTTGTTTCTGATTTCAAGGGTGGGCAGCATCAAGCAGAAAGGCCCAAGCACCAATCTAATTTCATTCTTAAGAAATGCTTCCATGATTCAGTAAGCTTCAGGTATATGTTGAGGCTCAGCAAATTTTTGGATGGCGCTAAGCCAGCAGGTAAATCTTGGATGGGGAAAGTGGTTGCAGTGGGAGCGCAAAGGCTGTTGGGCATTGCCTCGGAGTTGTTCTGTGAAGTCTGGAGAAACATTCTTTCAACTTGCAACTCTACAAAGAATAAAGTTGACTGATGCTTTGGGGTCTTTTTTTTGAGCAGCGGTCCCTTTAAGGATTGATGCTTAGGTAGCTTAGGCTCTGAAATATTGTCGGAGCTTAGTCCACAAGACCAAATGAGTTTAGGAGTCTGGGCATGAAATGGGCCAATTGTATAGCCTCCATCATTGAGCTGCACAAGCCAGGCATTAAACCTGGGATCTTCTGGACCACAACCTCATTGGGTCAATCAGTCCAAAGGGAGCCCATCTGAATATTTGGAAAGTAAAACCCAACATTGTTAATTAGGCAGCTGAACAGTTTAAAATAAGGTCACCCAGAGTTTGTCTTACTTTAATTAAACTTACTTTTGGATCAATCCATCTCCACAGTAAGCAGCTCCATGTACATGTTTCAGTTCTGGCGAAGGTTCACTTTCATCAGAGTCCATGACAACTGCCACATGATACGTGTACAAAGTGCCAGGCTTTACATCGCTGAGAACAGAAGGAAAAATACACAATAAATGGACATTGTCTTTGTTTGGCACTAATGCTGGTTTCCCAGTCTTTCAATGGAACTCTCCTGAGGCATTGGGTGGACAGCTGCAATATTATCCTGGTCAGGTGTCGTAAACACCGATGATCAACTGGTTAATTTGGTGATATTTTCTAAATAGCTCCATTTCACAATGGTGAAAATACCTTGTGCAATACTATCCTTCCTGATCCACAAAGGTTCCTGTATAGTTTACACAAGCATCACTTTCCTCTGGCCATAGATATGCATATCCACATTTTTCACAGGTACTTGCCAGTCTATAAACAGTTTATAGCGTACTTGGACACACAGGTACAGCGGTTGGTACATTTTCAGACTGGGTGTGAACACGTAGACATTACAAATTGCTGAACCATATCAGGAGAATTTACTTGTCTGTTTTTTGCTATACAAATACAGGCAGTCCTCGACTTTATGACGTTTGAGAACAGCACTTATGACATTTATGAATTGACACCCTGTTTTGACTTTCCCAAGTTGGTTTCGATTTCACAACGTCACAGCAGCAGACAAGTTCCTACATGCGCATCGACGTTCTGCGCCGCCCATCTCCCTGACACAAGACATTCAATTGCTGTTCCGATGCCATTAGTATAGTACTGTACTATTTTTCTATATGTATTTTTAGCTTATGTGATTTTTTTTAACATCAATATGATTGCTATTTACAACATAAATACATTAATGTTGCTATATTACTCTTCTATAATTGATTGAGTACAAAATTCTGTTTTTTTTTTGGTGAAAATAGGGTATTGGACCTTGGTTCAGGAACCAATTCCCCCATTTATAACATTGCTGTTATGGGAAAATCAGTTCCGAGTTACGAAATTTCGACTTAAGACGTGGTTTTCAGGAACCAATTGTGCCGTATGTCCAAGGGCTGCCTGTATGTACATATTTTCCATTTTGATTAACACACTGTTTAGTCTTGAAGGAATCCACATTTGAATTATCCCCTTCCAGAGAAAACATAGGGGTGCAGACGGGGTTGGTGAATGTGTGAGAAACAAACAAATGTTCTGCTGTCTCTGCTGATGTTCATTTGAATCTGTAAATGCAATGCTTGTAAGATCAAAACATGAATTCTATACACAAGAACTTTGTGGGCACCGAACTGTACCTTTTTCCATCTGCTTTGCCACCATTGAAAAAAAAATGGCATCCAGAATTTTTTGAAATTGTGGCCACTTGTTGAGTTGAAGAAATAAGTTATGAACTTGAATTAATTTTCCAAAGTTCAATCTCAGTTAGCAGCTGGCCTCGAGAATCTGGGCACAGCTTCGCATTAAACCAAATATTTATCCGCTGCCCTTGGCTTTAACAGGTTTATTATTAGAGAGCAGTGGTCGACAAATAGGCTCATTTACCATGACACCCAATTGGTTTAGATCAGGGCAGAATGGACACACAAGTCTCAGAACTTATTTTCATAATCTATTGGTTTAAATTTGGTACCCAGGATTGAGCAATGTCCAACTTTTTACACTGGAGTTTTAAATAAAAATGCCTTTTGTCTGAGCTGTATTTTCAAAGCAGCTGCAGTCCTTCAGCAGCATTTGCAAAATCTTGCCTTTCCCGTCTTTTTGCCTCCACACTCATTCTCATTCCAGGTTAGTAAACAGAGG
Organism: Carcharodon carcharias; assembly: GCF_017639515.1. Taxonomy (NCBI): domain Eukaryota; kingdom Metazoa; phylum Chordata; class Chondrichthyes; order Lamniformes; family Lamnidae; genus Carcharodon; species Carcharodon carcharias. The sequence goes on from NC_054474.1 coordinate 136,959,397, forward strand.
GAGAGCATGATAACAAATTTGGTGAAATGATGAATTGCATCACGTCAGTATCTTGCACAATTACTTTTCAGAACAAACCTTGCAGCAAGAGTTGAACTTGACAGTGTCTACTGCAATGCAAACTTGCCACAGCAGCTAAATATGGTGTTATAGAAATGTTCCCTGAAGTTGGATGGTTCCTGGAACTCAGCCTGACCTGAAAATTCTGCTTCACCCCACCACACACAGACTCAAATAATGCATTTTTCAACATAGCAAGTTGTTATGGTCTGGAATTCACGGCCTGCGAGGGTGTTGAAAGCAGATTCAAGAATTACTTTCCAAAGGGAACTGGATATACACTTGAAAAGGATACTTTACAGGACTATGGAGAAAAAGGAGGGGAGTGGGACTAATGGGATAGCTCTTTCAAAGCCAGAACAAATATGATGGGCAGAATGGTCTCCTTCTGTGCTATATGAATCTATGGCTTGTGAATGGGAAATCTGCTTCTGTGGTTGTTTGACAAGTTCTACCATCCAATGGGTGCATCTCAACTCTGGCCAAATTTGAAAGGCATTAAATTTCTATTATTTAATACATAAATAAATGATATTCTTACATTGCATTATTTTAAAATTGCATCCGGCTGAAGCGAAAGAGGAAAAATATTTGAGGTTAGTGTGAGTGCAGCAGGCCGGTGAACAGGAGCTGCCCCTATTTTAATTTTCCATGAGCCAATTCTTGTTGGCATGGGGATGGGAAGTTAAAATTGACCCTTATGTGTGGCTAAGAGTGAAAGAAAAATGTATAAAATTATTAGAATCTCCATCTACCTATCATAATGCCAGACAGTTAGCAAAGATGCAATTACTGCAAACAAGTTAATACGATTGTAATTTAAAAAACATCCCCAATTCCTTTGGAAGGAGTTGATGGTTGTAATGCAATCTTGAGGTTCACTGAGCATTCATAAGCGCCTGGCACTTTGCTCTTCCACCTAATGATATCATTTGAGCCTCCAAATAGGTTCTAGCTTGATTGTTCCAGCTCTTGGTATGAATGAGAATTTTACGGGTTTAAGTTATGCACGCCACAGTACCATTCAGACACAGCCTCAGGTTAATCCTGAGTTACACCTTCCTTGCAGGTGTTAGCTGTAATAAAGCAGCTTTTATGGTGGCTGTGAGGCAAGAATGTTTAATCGTGTACATTTCTTCCATACTTAATAATCATACTGTACATCTTGTGCTTAAAGTGTCTGTTTAATCCCATTATTTACTGCACACCCTTGAGTCCAAAGGACCTAATTATAACTCTGCCTGCCAACAGGAATGGGACAGGCTAGTGTTTTAAATGATGTTCAAGCAGTGCCCAGTGTGTGCCTGACACGTGCCTTTCTCAAGTGTCACATTTTCAGCAGTCAGAAACAGACAATTAATATTTGAATTTAGGGGGCAGAAATTTCCCCTCGTCGGGGGGATTGTGCAGGGGCGGGCATGAGCCCGATCGTGATGTTCACCTGGAAGTGCTGTGCGCTCCCTGTGCAGGCAGGGGAGCGGATTCCCTGAGTCGGGGCCTGCGCTCTTTCGTGCATGGGCATCGGCTGTGCGCCCACTGAACTGACAATTTAAATAATGCGCAATGATGTTGGAATGCACGCCCGACATCACTGCGCGTCATTTTACGTATTGGCGAGCAGGCCCCTGTCCCTGCTCGCCGACCCGAAAATTCTGCCCAGGGATACAATGGCATCATTTTCACCATGACGCCATCTTGACTGTCACACACAGAGTGATGCCCAGCACCAAAATGAATGTTAGTGGTAGACAGAGGTGAGATCAGCAGAAATCAAACAAAAAATGATTGCTTCAAATTTACTTCAGGTTTCCTTCTGGGTTTAGGAGGAGTGGGTATGTGGCTTCCAGACTCCATAATGAAACATGAGGCCTCTCCTACACTCAGCTGCCTTCGACCTCCCTTGACAATGATCGCCACTGGATGACTGCCCCCCAAACTGCATGCCAGGGACCATTCCTCAAAGGTCTCTGTCTGAACTCGCTCTCACTCCCACCGGAAAGGTAATGAATCCTGCCAGGTTTGGACAGAAGTCCGACAACAATCCATTAAGTGAGGTCCAAGAGTTAAAACCCCAGAATCCTCACACTTATGGGGTGGGGAGTGGGTAGATGTAGGGACAAGCTGTATGGTCTGCCAACCACTTTGGCTCCCACATGTAGGCGGCTTAAAACCAGGGCTTCTTATGTCTGAGGTACAGTAGAGTTTAATGTGCAAATCACAGGGCTTATGTCTATTATGATCCTTGATATGATTAAACTGGCCACTGACAGCGAGTACATTGCATGAGTTTCTGAAAAACAACTTTCTTGCTTGCGAACCAGATATTCCCGACAACGCAGTCCCCCTTTTGAACTCTAGTGCTACTTATGGTAAAATATAATTCTGCAGATTATTTATCACCCTTTCAGCTACTGAAAGATGCTTCCAGTCAGCTAAGTAATGGAGTGGAGCTGATGCCAAGGATTGCAGGCAAGTCCGTGACCACCTGCCTTTTTCACTGAATGGCTGGCTGTACATGGAACAATAAACAGCTACCATAGGAGCAAAAAGGTGGATAAAAATGGGGCAAGCAGTAAATGTTTTTGCAGACTTGGAGGATTTTATAGTGTTAAGAAACAAGTATGTTTTCCATCAGCAGTCAGATGACAGGCTGGTTCTCTGGTCAAAGTACACAGTAGAAAATTATTCTGAACCTTGACCAGGAAAGCTACACTGGGGCCTGAATTTTCTCCATGATGAGAGCATCTCTGTCATTGCAAAAATGATGGAAGATGCTGAATGATGGAAGTCCTGGCCCCGAATGCACCACCCGCTACTTGCGTGGAGGTTGGAATATGGGGCCGGGTCAAGATTTACAAATGCACATTTTGCGGAGGCAGCTGCCCTTATAAAACAGCAGCTGCCTCCAGTCATGTCTGATTTTTCAATAGCCAGGAGTGGGAAACATGACATGTGCAGATTAGACCTGGTAGGAGCAGTTCTGAACTTTGGGGAGTCCTTTGGAGAGGTGAGTACATTTTTGGAGAGGCGGGGTACCGCATTGGATATGGTCCCAGGATACCTTTGTGATTGTTAAAAGTGGACATGAATGTGCATTTTTATTTACATTTGTTCAAGGGGTGTGGGCATCACTGGCTAGTCTCTAATGCCCTTGTCCTCACTCAGAGGGCATTTAAAAGTCAACCACATTGCTATGGGGTCTGGAGTCACAGGTAGGCCAGACCAGGTAAGAGCAGCAGATTTCCTTTGCTAAAGGGCATTAGGGAACCAGATGGGTTTTTTTACGACAATTGGCAATAGTTTCATAGTCATCATCAAACTTTTTAATTCCAGTTTACTATTGAATTCAATTTCCACCATATGCAATGGTGGGATTTGAACCCAGATCCCCAAAGCATTACCCGGGGTCTCTGGATTACCATTCCAGTGACAATACCACTACGCCACTGCCACCCCATAAACTCAATGAAACTGACAAGAGAGCTGTCAAGAGGAACTGTCAAAAGTGTCAAAGGAACTGTCACAGGGAAGTGTCATAAGCAACCGTAAAGGCTTTTAAAACTCCTGCTGTTTAAGTCTTTGAAAAAACTGTGTGGAGTGTTAAAAAAAAATCATTGATTTTCAGTTCACCCTGTCTTTTCACATAAACCTGAGGGCTATAATTACTGGATTAATGCAGCATGACTGATTTCACAAGCTTCCATTATCACAGTGGGGTGCCTTCCACTTCACAGCTTGATTGACAGGTACAAATGGTTATAGGCTCTTTGAAGTGGAGTATGAATTCCAGTATTTGTTTTAAAAAGGGATTAGCACCTGAATAAAATGTTTGTTTTTATAAGGATGTGGTTGAAGGAACGTAAATGCAGTGAATGGGTTTTTATGAATGAGTGTTTTTTTAAATGAAATCTGAAATAGACACTTAGAACTTTATTTAACCTCAGAATGGGTTCTGAGGTTTACCCATGGTGGATACTGGGGGGCATGGGTTAGCATGAATTGGCACTAAGCTGGCATAGGGGCTATAAAGGGCCAAAGGGGTGGATAGAGGGGCATGGCTTGGCATGCAGGGTTTGAAGGGCCATGGGGGTAGGTACAGGTGCATATTCATGGAGGGTATGAGGGACTATGGGGGTCAATAGAGGGCATTAGGTAGCATGGGTAGGCATGGATGGGGCATAGAGAGTGTGAGGGGTTGCAAGGGAGTGAAGGCTGGAGGACTATATTTATTTTACTCTTTCTCTTAAATCTTCGACAGTGCCAGCACTGAGGTAGGCCTTCCAACCAACATGCTTCCTGCACCCTGCAGCTGGGGTTGCCCAGCCTGACTTGCATTTCACCCCACATCTCACCAAATGAAAATCCCAACTTGTGGGGGCACTATTTCCCGAGTCAGGTTCATGGCCAGGAAATGTCCTGACTCTGCGCTTCCGACCCAGGAGCAAAAATTCAGGCCCAGGTTTCTGTGTGGCACCTTTTCCCAGGTTTCCCTCCTTGTCTGAAAATGATGACTTTGGCTGGCTGAAGATTCATGGCTCTTCAGTAGCTTGTCTGAGCCAGTGTTCTTCATATGTGACTCTACATATTGATTGCCTATGGGCTATTGGGAAATGGAAAGCATTACATACAATTATGAACTAGCATGAAAGATCCACCTTCCAGCAAGGCTACCATGGGTAGCATCAAGGACCTGAGAGAATGGTCATTGGCATGTGATTAGGTGAGGAGATAGGGGTGATAGCAGTGGGGTCCTCTGACGATCATGTTCTGGGTTGGGGAAAGGATGCCTCAGCGAAGGGAAGGCTCAGTGATTCATTTTGGGGCCCAGAGAGGTTCACAAGGGACAGGACAGTGAAGTTTATGCAATTTTGCCTGATGTTTAACTCAATGGCACTGAACTTAGTTGCAATATTGGAACTACATCCTTGCCAGTTGTTTATTGCTTTTTAAAATTTCAAACGGTCAGCCCGAATGTCACTGCTTCAGTTACCTCTTTGAGTCCTTTTTACATTAGAGAGCCTGTTCTGCCAATCAATGAGATCATGGCTGATCTCTGTCTTAACTCCATCTATCTGCCTTGGTTCTGTAAACCTTACTACCCTTAGCTAACAAAAATCCCTCAATCTTATTTCTGAAATTTTCAATTGACCTAGTCTCCACAGCTTTTTGGGGGAAGAGAGTTCCAGATTTTGTGCTGCTGAGGCGGTGTGCTTGTGGCTTTAAGGCTGGTCAGTTTAACAATATGCCATTGATTGAGGCTAACAGCAAGTTCTTTCAATGAAAGATGTTCAATTTCTGAACACAATATTACACAAGGGCACGATGTTTAGGCATTGTGCTTTTTACGTTGTGCCCTGCATCAATGTCAGGAGTGACATATCGGATTCAGTACAGTAAACAACACAATTGTATTTTGAGGCTTTCATGAAATCATAGTAGTGTGGAACATGTTATTCTTTGATCTGACAGGGCAGTAAAGGGAGTGCGACATTGAACACGACACACTATAACAATGAAAACATATTGTGAAATGCAGAACAGCATCTTTAAAGCTTTTTTAAAAAATTATTTTGTTGTAGTAAATGTAAGATGGCTGGTAGTGAGTTACATTGGGTTAATTCAATCAAGCAGTTCTGAATACATCATAAACTGTGTGACAGTGAAGTTCGGACATTCCATAAATATCAGTAGATTCCCAAGATTGAATTAGTGTCTCAATCTCCCTGCCAGACACTTGTTATTCTTTATAATATATACTGTGTCTAGCTTATTTAAGTTTGCAGTTTACTATTTTTAGACAGGCAGCAAGAGAAGTGAGCATGAAAGTGGTAGGATGAAGGTGAAAGTGTAAAGCTGTCTTCATACAAACATATGCACATCATTGAAAAGGAGCTTACAGTTTGTGCTGATGAAAAAGTAAAACTCAATAGTCATTAGGCAACAGGACTTCTAAGCACAGCATAGATATTGGGGCAAAACTCTCCCCAGAAAATGGCTGTGTAGCTTACCACTAGTTGTATTACGAGAGTCTGTCTGAATTTAGGTGCAGAGTAGCAAAGCAGAAGACTGTGATGCATTATTTCACCAGAAACCAGGTAAGCAATTTCATGACTGATGAAGAGCTTCCTCAAAGAGCCTGTACTTCACTTCTGCACTTCATATTTCAGTTAGAGTTCTCTGCAAATGTATGTTTGTGTCTGTGCAGTTACATAGGTGAGAATGATATGGTAATGTCTAGTAAATCAGCAAGAGCAGGGAATGATCATAATAGAAGATGGCAGATGCTTGAAGCCCACCCAAATTTGGGCTTCAGGCCTCACGGCCCACGGGCATCTCAAGTTAATCCAGTAGAAAATTAGCATTAAATTCAGAGATAAAAGCAAAATACTGCAGATGCTGGAAATCTGAAGCAAAAACAGAAAATGCTGGAAAAACTCAGCAGGTCTGACAGCATTTGTGCAGAGACAACAACAAAGTTAATGTTTCGAGTCCGTATGACCCTTCTTCAGGGGTCATATGGACTCTTCTTAAATTCAGGATCACTGGCAGCAATCTTCACGTAAATCTGGAGATGGTGGTAAGATGATGGGAGCGAGGTGATCAGGGGAGAGCAAGGGAAGTGATTGGAATGGGGCCAAGTTGGAGCCAGCAACCATTTTTAGCACTGCAGTTCAGCATTCCAATTTCTCCCAGCTCTATATTCAGATCAATATTTTCTAACAAACATGCGTTTTTGCTGTTGACCTCCAGGGGTCCCTTTAATGGTCACTCAATGGGCTGCATGTTGGCCATGTTTTCCTGAATGCAGCTGGCCTAGCGGTGGATGCCATGACAAATCAATTTAGCAAAAGGAGCTTCAAATAGGTGTTAGGCCTCTTGTGTACAGATGCATATGGCTTAGTTCCTGTTTCAGGTGAAGATCATTGATGCTGCTTTGGTTGTCTTTACCAATGTGCTCTGGTGTCTTTCTGGGATCCCTCAGGGACCCACTTTATTGAATGCTTAGGCACCTTTTACGTGCCCAGAAAATGGGTGCAGTGCCAACTAATTTTTAAGCCTATAATTGTAGCTATTCTACCGACCCACACTCAACTACCCACCAGTCTCAGATTGGTACATCTGATATAACTGCAGCCACAAAAAGAGGATGGAGAGGCGCTAAATCTGCATCTATTTCCAACTCAAATTAGTTCTGCATCTGTTTCATTCCCAGATTGCCACACTTATGGTCACACAGGACTATCTATTACTGCCATAAATATATTGGGCGATTAATAGGGTCAGCCTGCAAAAATAGAAGTGCATTATTTTAATGGAGGGGCCCCTTTACTCTAAATCCCAGCACACACATACTCTTCTCATAGTGCCTATTGCCCAGAGATACCCATGGAAACACTTACTGATTATTTACTGGAATGTCCTGGGTTGCTTCGACAAAGTTGCAGCTGGAATTTTTGGAACAGCTCAGAGTACTGTGAGCTTCAGGCTTCCTGAGGAGGACCTGAACTCAACTTGTAGGATGGAAGGGATAGCGGGCTGCTTTACACAGTATGCAAAATGAATAAGTAAAAACTTCATACGTTTGTCCACTATTTTATCCAAAGTTAAAATTTCCAGCATTTGCAGATGCATTTAGAATCCCAACCCTAATATTGGAAAGTTTCCATTCCCTTTCTTTACCAGCCCTTAGCAATTTGCCTTTTACAGCACATTGCAACTTATTCTGTGTGGATTAGGGGTACTATGCATTCCTCAACCAATTTATTTTGACAATAGACTCAGTTCAATTTTCTTCTTCTTCATTATTGTTAAAATTTCCCAACAAGCAGATAGTTTAAAGAATATGGCAAAGAGAATGTAGATGCATATGAAAAGTGAGGAACAATATTATTGAAGGGATTTATTAGATGAAATTAAACACTGCCTTGATGGCAGAGCGTGTGAAAGTACTGTCACTTCACCCTTAGAAGTGGAGTTAGAATCCAATACAACCTATTGAATCAAAAACAGAGGTGCTGGAAAAAACTCAGCAGGTCTGACAGCATCTGTGGAGATTGAAACAGGGTTAACGTTTTGGGTCCGTATGACCCTTCTTCAGAGCTGAAGAGAAGTGGGAATGTGATGAAATTTATACTGTTTAAGGGGAATGGAGCAGTTGAGGCTGGAAAGAAGGCCAGTGATAGGTGGGGACAAGGGAGGGATTGACAAAGATGTAATGAACTAAAGGACAAAGGGAGTGTTAGTGGTAGTGGCAAGGGCTGAAAAAGGTGCTGATAGTTGCATAAAGGTAAGAAAGCAGAGTGTGATAATAGCAGAACAAAGGTATCATTGTGTGAAAGAACAACATGGAGCAAGTAACAGATGGCCCTTTAGGGGATGGGGTGGGGGGATGGGCGTGGTGGAGAAAAAAGGGATAGAAAATGGGATGGGGGGGTAAACAAGGGGATACAACCATGGATGAATGAAAACAAATAAAAACAAAAATAAGTGGATAAAAGGTAAAAAATGAATGTAGAAGAAAGGGGATTACAAAGAAGGGGTGGGGATGGAGGAGAGAGTTCATGGTTGAAGTTGTTGAACTCAATGTTAAATCTGGAGGGTGTAGAGTGCCTAGTCAGAAGATGAGGTGCTGTTCCTTCAGTATGCATTGGGTTTCACTGGAACATTGCAGCAGGCCAAGGATGACATGTGGGCATGAGAGCAGGATGGTGTGTTGAAATGGCAAGCCACCCGTAGGTCTGGGTCATGATTGCGGACAGACCGGTCACTCAGTCTGCGTTTGGTCTCCCCAATGTAGAGGAGATCACATTGGGAGCAGCGGATGCAGTAGACCAAATTGAAGGAGGTGCAAGTGAAGTGCTGCTTCACCTGAAAGGAATGCCCTTGGACAGTGAAGAGGGAGGAGGTAAAGGGGCAGGTGTTGCACCTTCTATGATTGCATGGGAAGGTGCCGTGGGAAGGGAATGAGTTGCTAGGGGTGATGGAGGAGTGGACCAGAGTATCCTGGAGGGAATGGTCCCTATGGAATGCTGACAGGGGGTTTGAGGGAAGATGTGTTTGGTGGTGGCATCATGCTGGAGTTGGTGGAAATGGAGGAGGATGATTCTTTGAATGCAGAGGCTGGTGGGGTGAAAAGTGAGGACAAGGGGGACCCTATCATGTGTCTGGGAGGGAGAGGAAGGTGTGAGGGCAGAGGCACGGGAGATGGTCACACATGTTTGAGGGCCCTGTCAACCACAGTGGGTGGGAAACCTCGGTTAAGGAAGGAGGAAGACATGTCAGAAGTGCCGTTTTGGCAAGTGGCATCATTGGAACAGATGCAACAGAGGCGAAGGAACTGAGAGAATGGGATGGAGTCCTTATAGGAAGCAGGGTGTGAGGAGCTTTAGTCGAGGTAGCTGTGGGAGTCGGTGGGCTTGAAATGAATATTGGTGTCCAGTCTATCGCCAGAAATGGAGACAGAGAGGTTACGGAAGGGAAGGGAAGTGTCGGAGATGAATCATGTGAAAGTGTTAGAGGGGTGGAAAATGGAAACAAAATTGATAAATTTTTCCTGGTCCAGATGAGAGCATGAAGCAGCACTGAAACAGTCATCGATGTACCGAAGAAAGAGTTGTGGGAGGGGGCCTGAGTAGGACTGGAACAAGAAATGTTCCACATACCCCATAAGGAGACAGGCATAATTGGGACCCATGCAGGTACCCATAGCCACACCTTTTATTTGGAGGAAGTGAGACATGTTTAAGGAGAAATTGTTCAGTGAGAGAACAAGTTCAACCTATTTGGATGTTTGTCTTCTCTCTCTGTTGGATGCAAGAGTCCAACTGAAAATTATTTTGGGCCATTTTGATCTATATTGTGTACAATTCCTTGTCCTGTACAGAGTGTGCCTCTGCAATATTGTGTTGTAACTGAGTGCTAGGAAATATGCAGGGTGGCTTGCATCTGGATTCTTATATTTGTTTTTAATTCCCTTTATTGTACAAGCGCGTCTCTGGAACCTTCTGCAGCAGTACATCCCCAATACCCCCAATACCCCCATCCCCAACCCCACACCCACAAACGTTTCTGACTCTGTCCTCTTATGCGGCCTGGCTATTAATCCCACCATCAGTAATTGTGCCTTCAGCTCCACACTCTGAAATTCCCCCCATTAACATCTCTGCCTCTCCAGGTCTCTCTCCTCTTTTAAGACCCTTCTTAAAATGCACGTCTGACCAGCCATCCCTTCTAATGCCCCCTCCATTGATTATGTCCCTGTGAAGCAGCTTGGAGTTTCTTTTCTATTATAAGGATGGAACAAACCTATCAGCTGTTATCATTGTTAACTTTGTCTCCTCCCTCTTGTCTCCTCTGCTGGGATGCATCGAAGACTCTACTCAACATTTCTTGTGATCGATCAGCATAAATCACAGCATGGTGAATCACAGGCACAATCTATACTACAATTTGACAACACATCAATGATGAAGCCATAGTTCATTGTTATGAGCTCTTTGTCAATAGCTGTATTATACATTACAGTTAAACAGCACTTTATAATTATCTATCTCAAAGCTACAATTTTTTGATTGGCTGAAGGTAATGATTGAATGTTTTTATTTTCGTATCAACAAACATAGGAAGTACTGTAATGAGTAGTGAATACTTGGAAGAGGGTTATGAAACATATTGTAAGTGAGATATCAGGTGACATTACAAATCATGACTGCAAAGTTTGAACAGTTGTTGATCTCCCAGCTGCCTCTACTGAAGATGGTGATTCACGGTGAGATACAGGACACAGGTGCCAGCAGCTGTCTGAACTTCACCCCAGTAGTCATTCTTCATGTAGGAGTCCAGACAATAGTGTGAGAAGGCTATATTCTTGATAAGTGCATCACAGCTGAGTCAGCTGTTGACATCTGCAAACGTACACTTTCCGAAAGCAATCACTGGATGGCATTCAGCAGCAGGAATCCTGATAACAGTTTTCCCTTTCTAGCTCTTGGAGACTACAGCCAAATGCAACACCCTACCACTCCCTGAATTCTATCAACTTCAGCACAGACTACAAATTGGAACCTCTATCTCCCTGTCCTCCTTTAAAACAGTACTTAAAAACCCATCTCAAAACCCATGTCCATCCCTTCTGCCTGGAGTTGCAATTGATCGTAAATGCCAGGGAGAGAAGGAGCAGTGACTGATCCATTGACTCACTCTGTCCCTTAACAAAGAGAGAAGATTTTCATCATCTTTGTCTGGGCTGGATCTGACCCCAGGTCTCCAACAATGAGAGCCTGCCCCACTATCCCACCCATGTCCCTTAACAGAGAGGATATCTTCATGTTAAAGCTTTAGGTCGCCCTTCCTAATAGCTCATTTATTATCTCTGTGTCTATTTTTTTTTGATTAAGCCTTTATGAAGCAGCTTAGGGAGTTTGTCTATGTAACAGACTTTGACATTGTTAGCCACACCATCTTGTTCCAATGCCTCTCCACTGTCATCCAGCTAGATGGGACTGTATATGCTTGGTTCCATTCTTAACTATCTAACCCTAGCCAGAGAATCACCTGCAATGGCCTCTCTTCCTGCTCCTGCAGTTACCTGTGGTGTTCTCCAAAGATCTATCCCTGACCTCCTCTTATTTATCATCTACATGCTGCCCGTCTGAACACACAGCATCAGTTTCCACACATCTGCTGACGAAATCCTGCTTTCCCTCACAACCAACTCTCTTGACTCCTCTGCTGTTGCTAAATTATCAGACTGCTTATCTCACATCCAGTAATGGATGAGCAGAAATTTCCTCCAGTTAAACACTGGGAAGACAAAAACCATCGAGTTTGTTAGGCAAAAAGTAGTTTTCCACTGCTATACAACCCTCCCAGATATAAGCTTTCCTCCAAATCTGATCTCTGGAGTATCTCTGATTTTAATTGCTCCACCTTTGGTGGCCTGTCAGCTGCCAAGGGCCTCAGCTTCGGAATTCCCTCACTAAACCTCCCCATCTCTCTTTCCGCCTTTAAAATGCTCCTTAAAATCTACCCCTTTGACCAAGCAATTGGTCGCTTGCCCTCATATTTCATCCTGTGTATTAGTGTCAAATTTTGTTTTATAGCTTTCCTGTGAAGCACCTTGGGATGATTTACTACGTTAAAGGTTAAAGCTGAAAATTTGTTGTTGTTGTGGTTGTTGTTTAAGAAGTCTTCAAAGGAGGAAAGAAAGGCAAAGAGGTTTAGGGAGATAATTCCGGAGCTTATCTAGCTGATGGGATGTCCACCAGTGGTGAAGCGGTTAAGCAAGAGGCCAGAATTGGAGGAACACAGTGTTGTCGGAGGGTTGTAGAGCTGGAGGACGTTGCAAAAATAAGGAAGGGTGACACATGGAGGGATTTGAAAACAAAGATCAGAATTTTAAAATCAAAGCATTGCTGAACTTGAAGCCAATGTAGCGGTAATAGATAAAGGAGATTTGGAGCAGGATACACTGAAGCACAGTTGCCTCAACAGCACCTTCCAGCCTCATGACCTCTACCACCAAGAATTAAGGACAAGGCCAGATCACTGGAACACTTGAAGTTTCCCTGCACCATTTGATTTGGACAAATACTAGCACTCCTGATCATTATCCGACCTTTCCCTACTTATTGCCTTAAAGGGCTCATCATCTGCAGTGGTTCAAGGAGAAAGCCAAATTCTCAGGGCATCTGGGGATGGGAACTGAATGAGGCCTTTTCCAGTGTCACTAGCATCCCAAAGCAGGTGTAAAAAAACACTCAGCAAGTGTGACTTGCTTCTAACTTCTGTTAGATTTTATTTAAAGATCTATGCTTCTTTTCCCTGCTCTGTTTGCTCTGGCTCCTTGATGCCTGGTTATCATATGCAAAGCAACATTCATCTTGTGTCATTGTGTGATCTCAATGACAGAACTTTCACACAGTTTGTCCGTACTTTGCCTGATCTTCCCATACTCTGCATCTATCAGATTAACGTGTAGGGGAAAGGAGACATTTTCTTCACAAAACACAACACAAACTTGCCTGCAATTCACGAGTGACCTTCAACTTATCTCGGGTCAAATGCAAAAGGTACTACAAAGCTGAAGGAGACCGGAAAGTTTCTGATTCTCCTACTGGGTAAATAATAATTGAGACAAATCTGCATCATTAAAATTCCTACATTTTTGTTTATCCAGTAACTAAAAAAGGTTTGTGAAGTTTTACAGGACATTTGATAGCGGTTACGAAGGATGAAAAAAAATCAAACAAGTTTTCCTTCAGGACAGAGGTCATAAGTATTCTGTATCCACAGTGCCTTTTCCTCTCAATAAGGTGACACATCAAAGAATATGTTCTTTATTAGTTCTGACCTTCGTTTCACCTTTCAGTTTATATAGGTGAAATTTTACGAAGAGGCACAGCAGGCTCATGGGCCAGTAAAAAAGAAACGCCTCAGCTTCCTAACGTGACTCCATAAAACATGGGCTCATCAAGTCAACCTCTCTGTTTGGAGGCAAGGTTGCTAAACCATTTCAGGTCTTATGCCTGTCATTTGTACCTGAGTTGGGAAAAGATGGCATCAAGTTGGAAATGACCTCAGCTGACCAATTTTAGAAAAAACAAGTTCAATTAAATTTCTGGCTGTGGCTTAACAAAGTTTTAGTTTCTATTAAATTTTCTCCTTTCTCTCATGATTCTCATGCCGCTGACCATGTGAGGGTATAGCGAGTATGTTACTGGACTAGTAATGAAGGCCTGGACTGATTACACATGAATTCTAATCTCACCATTTAAAAAATAATTTAAATTCAGTTAATTATACAAATCTGAAATAAAAACTGGTCTCAGTAATGGTAACTATGGAACTACCAGATTGTCATAAAAACCTATCTGGTTCACTAACATCCTTTCGGGAAGGAACTCAGTCATCCTTACCTTGTCTGGTTTAGATGTGTTTCCAGACCCTCAGCAAAGTATGTTGACTGTTAACTATCCTCTGAGATAGCCAAGCAAGCCAGTTGTATAAAACTCTATGACAAAGTATCATTGAATAAAAATGGATGGACCACCTGGCATCGACCTAGGCAGTGGAAATGACAAATACACACCCAGCCCAGTGAACGCTGCAAAGTTTTCTGACTAATATCTGGGGACTTGTGTTAAAACCGGAGAAGCTTTCCCACAGGCTAGTCAAGTAACAACCTCATTAGGTTATACCTATCAGCCAACAGTCTAAACATCTCCATCACCATCCCTGGGTATGTACAGTCTCACAGATATAACAGACCCACCAGAGGTGGCAGCAAGGTGTTATACAGCAAGGAGGGTGTGGCACTGGGAGCCTTCAGTATTGACTTCAACTACATGAAGTCTCAATGCATCAGGTCAAACATGGGCAAGGAAACCTCTTGTTGGTTACCACTAACTGTCTTGCCTCCACTATGAATCAGTACTCCTCCCTGTTGGACACCACTTGAAAGAAGTACTAAGGCAAGAGCACATAATGTCCTCTGGCTGGGGGCTTCAATGTCCATCACCAAAAGTGGCTCAGTAGTACCACTACTGTCCAAGCTGGCCAAGTCCAGAAGGTTGAGTCTGTCAGACTGGGCAACTAAAGGAAAATATCTACTTGACCTTGTCCTCACTAATCCACCTGTTGCAGATGCATTTGTCCATGACTGAATTGGTAGGAGTGACAACCACACAGTCTTTGTGGAGATGAAGTCCTGTCTTCACACTGGGGACACCCTGCCTTGTGTTGTGAAGAATTGTCACGATGCCAAATGGGATAGATTTAGAACAGATCTAGCAGCTCAAAACTGGACATACATGGGGTTCTGTGGGCCAACAGCAACAGAATTTTATTCCACCCCAATCTGTAACTTAATGAGCTGGCATATCCCTCACTCTACCATTACCATCAAGCCAAGGGAACAACCCTGGTTCAAAGAACAGTGCAGAAAAGCATGCCAGGAGTAGCACCAGGCATAACTAAAAATGAGGTGCCAAACAGCTGAAGCACTGCAAGTCTACATGCCTGATAGATAGTGGATGCTTCAAGCTGCAGACTGAGATAAACAACCCACAACCAACAGATCAAATCAAAGCTCTGTGGTCTTGTCACAACCAGTTGTGAATGTGGTGGATAATTAAATAACTAACAGGAGGAGGAGACTGCACAAACTTCCAATCCACAAACTTTGATGATGGAGGAACCCAGCACGGCAGTGCAAAAGGCAAAGCATTTGTTACCGTCTTCAGCCAAGAATGCCAATGGGCCTGGTAATATGCCAGCCGTAGTGATGAAGACTTGTGCTTCAGAACTAGCTGCATTGTAACCAAACTGCTCTTCATCTATTTAGAAACAGAACATTATTTCCAAAGAGTTCAGATCTTATATCCTGTTTTTTAGTGAACTCTATTCAACTACCACTTGAAGCCAGTCATTCAGTTTCTCCTGAATCACTCAGGATTGGGCTTGTAGAAATTTCACTATTTTTCATTTATGTTTGACAGCATCCTTATACATAGTATTGAAGACTTCCTGTTGCTGATAACTATAACTTTAATTTGGATAACAGGCAGGGACTCCTACTCAGCCTTCTTCAATGTACAATCAACCCACTCCACAATGTGATTCATATTAGCTCTTGCTATCTGTGTTTTTGGAAAGACTACAATTAAACATATTCCTTAAATACTTCTTTATTCAGATAGCTGATAAAGGAGTCTGCCTCCTCAACATAACATGTGCAGTCTATCTATCAGTTTGATTGTGACATGTTTTGTTTTTTTATGTATGAAATACAGTCCAACCTTCAATTTTGGCATGTTTTTCATCATTCTGAAGTAGATCAGTGGATCTTTCATGATGCAGACATTGACTAGGGCAGGGGTTATCAAACATCAAATTAACTTGAAGAATGTTTGACTAAAATTATGAAGCAAAAGTGTGAAAGGAAAGGAGAGAAAGTGCCACAAAAGCTTGTATGCAATTGAATACCATTTCATATACTTTATTTCTCAGATACTTCCCCCTTCAGCTGATTGTCCATATCTTCTGTAGTATCTGGTCAGTTTTATTCATTGCTATTGTATAATTTCACTTTTGGATGTTGCTGTTAAAAAGTCTTACATTGTGGTATCAAGGAAGATGTTCTAACTTTTTCTCAACTTAAGTTGATGGACATGCCAAAGGAAATCATATAAAGGGCATGTAAGTCACTGAAGTATTGAATGGGATAGCAAAATTGAACTTGATTCATTAACTAAATTGGTTTAGAGTTAATTTACTCAGAATTAATTTACTTGGAATTAATTAAGAATTAATATTCAGAAAAAAACCCCTCAGGATTACATCTTAAAAATAAATATGATAAAATGGGTTAAAGGCTAAGTGAGAGGATGAAGGAACTATTTGTTGAGCAAGTCTCTTTATGTCCAGGAGACATAAATGGAAATGGAAGCTTGGCATGGTGAGAAAAAGCTGGGTCTAATGTTCTCCCCATCATATGATCTAATAGCTCTGGCCTGCATTCTGATTGTGTTTCAGTAATTCCTGAGTCTGTATCTGGTAACTTGTCATTTTTCTCTGTGTGCTTTGGAGCGAGCTTTACAAGTTCTTGCGGGGCACAGGATGTATAAAGGGCCACAATGCACATTGTCGTTTATGACCAGGGATATCTGAGGTAATCCTGCTTTGTGGATAATCCTCATATGTAGCTTGACATTGTCATTTCCTTCAGGCTCCTAATGTCACCAGGGAAGTTAAAAACAGCACAGACCTTTCCCTTTTAGGTAAATGTGATTGCTATTGGCTGGAGTTGACCTTTCCCATCCTACAAAATTGATCTTCATTATTTTTGACATCTTCAATTAAATTGTTTTTTTTTTCTTCTGTAAATAAATTTTGAATTACATTTTCCAAAGATATTAACCAGGTTGGGCAATGCCCATAGTGAACAGACTGAGGAAGAATTGAACTTTAATGGACCAAATAGCCTGTTCTGTTTCTAAACTATATTATGTGGCATGCAAACGTTAACATATGAAGGTATGAATTAGGAGCAAGAGTAGGCCATTCAGCCCCTCAAGCCTGCTCCACCAATTGATAAGATCATGACTGATCTGTTTGTGTCCTCAACTCTACTCTCCTGTCTACCCTTATACCCTTTGACTTCCTTTGTTAATCAAGAATCAAGCTAACTCAGCCTTAAAAATAATATTCCTGCTTCCACTGCTCTCCAGGGAAGAGGATTCCACATATTAACACTGAGAGAAAAAAAATTCTCCTCATCTCCATCTTAAATGGGAGACATTTAAACGATGCTGCCCAATTCTAGTCTATCCTACAAGGAAAAACATTCTCTCCGCATCCATCCTGCCAAGTCCCCTCAGTTTCTTATATATTTCAAAAAGATCACCTCTCATTCTTCTAAACTCCAATGGATACAGGCCCAAACTGTCCAACTTCTCCTCATAAAATAACCCCTCCATCCTCGGAGTCAGTCGAGTGAACCTTCTCTGATCTGCTTCTAATGCAATTATATCCTTTCTTAAGTATGGAGACTAAAACTGTGCACAGTACTCCTGATGTGGTTTCACCAATGCCCTGCAGAACTCTAACAAAAATGGACTCATTATTGCTTTTACTCTTTTTACTTCTAGAAAACATCCTTATTATTTTCCTAGTTTTACATATTTCCAACTGTTTTCTGACACACTATAAGTGTTTAAATTTGTGCTTTTTCTATTAAAACTGGTGAACTACCTGATTTATAAAACTGGAACATCTTCTAAAAATGCAGGATGCCAACTTAATGTAAGATAGCAAAAAAAAGGTTTGAAATGTTCGAAAGCTTTCGGCTAACCTTCCACCCAGAAGCAGCTAAAAAAAAAATCACATACCTAGGAGGCAGGTTTGAATCCTGAATCCATCTCACAGGGCTCTCATGCCCAGGAAATATTCCAAGGTAGCAGAGGCCTAAGATCTCCTTGTTGGGTCTTGAAGGAACACTCATCCTCCAGACTGCACAAGGAGTGTGAAAAAGACAAACCTGTTGGGTCCTCTTCTGGTGCTGAGTCATTTTAACCTGCAGCATCCTGCTCAGACAGTCCAGCTAAAATTACAGTCATGATCCAGTGATGTCATTGAGATTTGACAGTGTGAGAAAGACCCGGGAATCTAGTGCCCTCCCTGGTCGGGGAGGGGTATTTAATTGAGTAGGAGGCTGGTGGGTGAAGACCCCGCCCTGATTAAGACCATGGCAGAAAGGCCCATGGACAGCCTTCCCCCAACCCCACTGCCAATGCCCAACCAGCATACCTGCCAACTGAGGCCCACTTAATGGCCTCATCCTGCCGCCACTGGTATTAACTTAGCACCCAGCAGGGTCTTGCTATGCAGGGTGTACAACAAGCAAAACCGTGTGGGGTTGCTTGTGGGCTCCCCAGGGGGAGGGGGTGGGTGGAGGGGTCCTTCATTCAAGAGCACCTAGTGCCTAATTGAGGGGCCCAACATCAGGAAGGGGGGAGCACAGAGAGCCCCCCACAAACTTGCTGCTGACCCCATCCCCCGCAACCTGCATCCCGTGAACCTCCTCCTACCATCACTCACCATTGGCCAGTGATGATACTAGGCCTTTTGTGGGTGTCATATCAGCAGCAGCTACTGCCTCCCTGTTGGTGCTGCCTTTCAATGGAGGTGCCAACCTCTGATTGGCCAGCAGTTCTTGGTGGGCGAGACTTTTGCCTCCCGAGTCCTTGTTCTTGGTGAAGACCTGCCTCTGTCCAGCTAGCTGCCTGAGTAGCACTTAATTCGGTTGGTCTTCCATAAAAGAGGCAATGCCAGTTGGGGGGGGGGTGGGGGGAGGGTCTTGCTGGCTCTCTGGCCAGCAGACGAGACCTCTGTCACCTCCATTAAATATTGCCCCCTGTTGGCTTTAGGTAGGTGTCCTTTCCACCTCCTCAGTAGAGCAGGTTAAAATTCAGAATAGTGAACTGCTGATGGCTTTCTGATGATTTATTAAGCTGATTACATTGAACTGTCCTCTCTCCTGGTTTTCACTGAGCAGGTAGAATTAAAATTAGCCACTAAATGTTTTTAAAAACATAAAACAAAACTTTGCTAGTAAATTAAGCATTTGGTATCTTTGGCTTGAAGTCATTCTTGCTCAGCTATTTGTGTTCTGAAACCTGCTGATAGTTGCACACAAAAATTACTTCTTGGGAGAGTGCCAATAGTCTGACCTACAGTATGCATTGGACGCCACATTGTTTCCTGTTCTACTGTAATTTATGTTGAGTTTGTGTATTACATAAATTGCTGTCATATACCTTAGAAAATTTTTCAGGGAGAAAAAGAAAATCCCTGATTTTAATCTTCTATGATGAAACAATATGCTCAAATGGCCAAGAAATCTCAAAACACCAATTAGAGCTTCCTCTGACCAGCCCCACTGTATAAATTTACTGTTACTTCCTAGAGATCAGTTTAAGATTAAATCCAAAGAATCTTTCAATGACTTTGTCACATAGTGAATCTCATGTTGAGTAGCTCAGAGCCAACATCCATCAGTGTGATGCAATAACCTTGCTATAGATGTCAGCAACAACAGCTACCACTGGGAAGAACCACAGGCAGCAGCTTACAACAACAAATTATTTTTATGATTCGGAATAAAAATGTTAGAATTCCTCTGACGCTTCAGCAAGCTTATCTAATCATTAGTTGAGCCAGTCAAGACAAGAAGATCCTGGGCTTTATTTCCTGTATTGTGTTAATTGGCTTCAACCAGAGCAGTGGCACCAGTTACCACAAGTGGTATCAACAAGCTGGGAATCATTGTCTTGGGATGATAACTAGCTTGTCTGATTTCCGTACCTGAAGGAATGGAAAATCATCTGGGGTCTATAATGAGTGGACAATCTGCTCCACCATGTTTACCACTCAAGGACTGGAAGAGCTAATGACTCCCCCTTGAGGTAGGAAGGAGGGAACCATCCCAAAAAGCTGTTCAACAGCCTCAATTGGAAGTCTTGTATATGTGGCCATCAGGTGGGATTAGGATCATGCTTGGCTTTGGTACCCCCACCAATCAAATAGCATGGCACTATCAAAACACACACACACACACACACACACACACACGAATAATACGTACTTGTGCATCGATACAGCATCAAAGGGTGAATGCCTTCAAGCTTCAAGGAAATTAGTATGGCAAAATAAAAAAAGTATTTCAAATTTTTGTAGTAAATAATGGATATGATTGATTATTATAGCAAAAGTCAATTGGGATTTGATTACTTTGAACAAGCACCTTTATAATGTGATTTTCAGGGAACGGCCCTCACTCTCCATGTAAAATTTGTCCTAGATTTAAAAGCGTGCAGCAAAGTTAAGTGGTCATGATCATGGTGATAACTGTAAAAGATGGTGGAAATTACAACCTTCTATGTTAAAGACATGGCCTTGACAGCTTTCCAGGATGAAACACAATGAAGGGGCTCAAATTTTCTTTGTAAACTATTCAGGTTTACTGTCATGGGTTTATGATATTGCACAAAACCCTAAAGCATCTTCCTACTTCTTAACACACTTCAGTAATCTGTTATTTTCTGTATGAAGGAATTTGCTGTTTACATAATGTGGGTGTGTTTTAAATCATCAATGTCTATTCCTCCATCCATCTATCTTTCATCATTCTAACCATCTATATCTTTTTATCCATTTACATATATATTAATATCCATCTATATGTCTAGGAATTTCCTTGATACTGCCCTTATTCCACTGCCATTACATAACTGGATGTTCATTGGAAACAACAGCATTTTTCAGATTGTTAGCTTATTTCTTCCCCTGCAAGGCTCTGGTTTCAAGGCTGACACTCCAGAACGTGAGTACAATAGTCAAGGCTGACATTCCAGTGTGGTACTGAGGGAATGCTGCATGGCTTCAGGTACTGTCTTTCAGATGAGACGTTAAAACAAGGCCCCATCTGCTCTTTCAAGTGGATGTAAAAATCTCATGGCACTATTTCAAAGAAGAGGGGCTTTTCTGGAAGGGTTCTAGCAGATTGGAAAATAGCCAATTTAATACTTTTATTCAAGAAACAAGAAGATGGAAGGCAGGACACTACAGGCAAGTTAGCCTAACACTACCAAACACATCTTCCCTTCAGCCACCCCACCCCCCCGCCCCCAGTTATCATTCCATAGGAACCGATCCAAACTGGTCCACTCTTCCATCACCCCCAGCGCCTCTTTCCCCTCCCCCGGCACCTTTCATGCAATCGCAGAAGGTGTAATACCTGCCCCTTTACCTCCCCCCTCCTCATGATCCAAGGGACCAAATACACCTTTCAGGTGAAGCAGCGCTTCACTCGCACCTCCTTCAATTTGGTCTACTGCATTCACTGCTCCAATGTGGTCTCCTCTACACTGAGGAGACTAAACACAGATTGGGTGACTACTTTGCAGAACACCTTCACTCAGTCTGCAAACATGATCCAGAGCTTCCTATCACTTGCCATTTTAACACACCACCCTGCTCTCATGCCCACATGTCTGTACTTGGCCTGTTGCAATGTTCCAGTGAAGCCCAACAGAAACTGGAAGAACAGCACCTCATCTTCCGATTAGGCACTTTACAGCTTTCTGGGCTTAGCATTGAGTTCAACAACTTCAGACCATGAACTCTCTCCTCCATCTTTAACCCCCTTTTTTAAAATCCATCCCTTCATTTCTTCGTTTTTAAATGCATTTTTATGTTCTATTTTTTATTTACTTATTTTCATATTTATCTCTATTTTTATTCATTTTTTAAATCCCTTTTTTATCCTTTTTCCACAACTACCGACCCCTCACCCCACTCCCCCCGACAGGGCCATCTGTCACTTGTTCAAACTGTTCTTTCACTGAGTGCTTACACTTATTCTGCCATTTACACATTCTGCTTTCTCACCCTTATGCCACTATCAGTCCCTTCTTTAGTCTTCACCACTACCATTAACACTCCCTTTGTATTGTGTCCATGACATCTTTGTCAATCTCTCCTTAGCCCCCACCAATCGCTGACCATCTGTTCTGCTTTACTTGCTTCACCCCCCTCCAACAGCATAAATTCCTTCTATTTAGCTCTGAAGAAGTCATAGTCTCAAAATGTTAACTCTGTTTCCCTCTCCACAGATGCTGTCAGACCTGCTGAGAATTTCCAGCATTTTCTGTTTTTATTTCAGATTTCCAGCATCCGCAGTATTTTGCTTTTCTTTATCTGTCATGGGAAACTGCTAGAATTCATTTTGAAGGAAGTTATGGCAGGATACTTAGAAAATAATAATGTGGTCAGGTAGCGTCAACATGGCTTTGTGAAAGAGAAATCATGTTTAACTAATTTATTAGAGTTGGTGGAGGAAGTAACAAGCAAGGTGGATAAAGGAGAACCTGTAGATGGGATGTACTTGGATTTCTAAAAGGCATTTGCTACGGTAACACATTGAAGATTACTACACAAGATAAAAGAACATGGTGTATGGGATAACAGATTAGCATGGACAATAAGTTCAGTAAAGGTTAGCTAACAGGAAGCAGAACGTAGCAATAAATGGGTATTTTTCACATTGGCAAGTTGTAACTAGTAGAGTGCCAGAGGGATCAGTGTTGGGGCCTCAACTATTTACATTCTACATCAATGATTTTGATGAAGGGACTGAATGTATGACAGCTAAAATGTGTGTGGAGACATAACTCAATACAATAGGAATAATAAAGTAGAATAACAATAAAATATTTGAAGCAGGTTCTGAGAATAAATAGTTATTAATTTAATAGGAAGATGTCATTTTTGCCAAGTCACCTCCTCAGTATCCGTCATGACAATGGACGGAATCGTCCCAGATTTGCACTGTACAGGGCCGGGCGGGAGTAAAAATCGTTTTATTCGCTGGCCGCAATGACGGGTTTTAACACTGTATTGTCTCAATCTTGCCTCATGTATTCCCAGGAAATATGCCGTTTTGATTGTAGGCGCCCTCTGATTCACATGGCACACCGTCACCTCACCGTTTCCTTGCATCAGGCACCATATTTAAAGTATAGCTACGCGCATACTACTCAGTGCTTTCAGCCCAGGACTGCTGCACAGAAGACATGGCCCCAAAAGGCAAGAAGACAGCAGCCCACCGATTCAGTGACGCATCCCTGGGATGTTGGAGCCCGACCCAACATCCTCTGCCCCAGCTCTGGCCATGGGAGGCCCATCAGTGTCACCACTCTGGCCAGGGAGCTGGTCAGTGCCAACGCTGCACAGAAGAGGTTCACCATCCAGTGCAGAAAGAGGATGAATGATCTCAACGATGACGCCAGGGTAAGGCAACCATCTCATCACTCCAAACTAACACACTCACAAGCCCATCACACATTCACTGGTATCTCACTCACTGCCAGCTCAAAGAACATCACTGCTCACTCTCTCACACACACACCCTCACATGTCCATCTGGCCTCATCTCCTCTGGAGACTGCCACCTCAGTCCTCACCATCTTGAGGTCACATGCACAGATCAACTTGTGCCCCCACACACACCCTGGGATACCCCCCTTCCCCAGTACAGCCCTTGCCCTGCAGCCTTTTCCCTCACCTGAGACCACTTCTCACCCATCCCCAAGCAAGCCATAGCCCTGCAGTTGTTGAAAAGCCGCCCCCACCCATGGCTGGTCTCATGAGTAGAGACCTGCCTGTGAGCCTCCCTAGAAGTGACGTTGTGCTGTCTGCGAAGCCTGGCACTGATGGCTACGAGTGCTGACTAAAGCAAGGTAGGCAAACAAACCTCAATGTCCTGAGCGAAGTGCAGCTCGCCAGGTGCAGGCCGCTTATGTTCAGTTGTGAAACACGGTGTGCAATCAAGTCGACATGCCTGGATGATCCCATGTTGGTGGGGGAGGGGGGGGCAAGATTCCAGACAGCAGGGCTTCTAATGATATGCAGATGTATTACAATGAAGTTCCAGACGTGCGGTAGCGGGAAACGTGGCTTGCCATTGACGGACGGAGCAGACGATCGCAAACTGGTTTCACGATGTTGTGAAACAGATTTTTGGACTTCCTGCCATATTGTCCGCTCACACCCACCATGATGCCTGACACCAGTGGGCATGGAAAATTCCACCCAATGTGCCATCCGCAATGCGGAATATTAATTGTTAGTTTCATTGGCTGGCGTAATGCCTTTGATTGTTTTTAAAAAGGAAAAGCAACGGTTAGAATTGCAAAGACACTGGCCAGAATTTTCCATCCCCGTTGGCATCAGGCATCATGATGGGTGGGGGTGACAATTTAGCGAGAAGGCCAAAAACTGGATTCACGCCTTCATGAAACCAGTTTGTGATCGTCCGATCCACCTGTCAATGGTGGTCTGTGTTTCCCACCACCGCAAGCCGGGAACATCATTTTAATGCATTTGCATTTGTTATAAGTCCTGCTCACTGGAATTATCCCCCCCACGTTAGATCACCCGGGATCACGCTGGCTTGTTTCACAACTCTACATATGTGATGTGCACCTGGCGAGCTGCACTTTGCACGTTGAGGTTTGTTTGCCTACCTTGCTTTGGGCAGCACTTGCGATCATCAGTGCCAGGCTTCTCAGGCAGCACCACATCACTCTAAGGGGTTTCACAGGCGGGTTTCTACCTACCAGACAAGTCGTAAGGCGGGGGCTGGATTTTCAACAGCTGCAGGGCTGGGGCTTGCTTGGGGAAGGACGAGAAGTGGCCTCAGGAAAGGGAAGAGGCTGCAGAGTGAGGGCTGTAATGGGGAAGGGGGGGTATCCCAGGGTGTGTGTGAGAGACAGTGAGTGGTGATGTCTGTTGAGCTGGCAGTGAGTGAGACTCGCTGATGATCTGTGCAAGTAGCCTCAAGATGGTGAGGCTGGAGGATGCAGTCTCCAGAAGAGATGAGGCCAGGCAGAGATGTGAGGGTGTGTGAGAGAGTGAGTGGTGATGTCCCTTGAGCTGGCAGTGAGATGCCAGTGAATATCTGATGGCCTTGTGTGTGTGTGTGTGTGTGTGTGTGTGTGTGTGTGTGTGTGTGTGTGTGTGTGTGTGTAAAGAGTCATCTTTACCTTATCCTGGGTGAGATCATTCATCCTCTTTCTGCACTGGATGGCCTACCACTTGTGTGCAGCCTTGGTACTGACCACCTCTGACAACACCTCCCAAACTGGAGTGGTGAGACTTATGGGCCTCCTGCGGTCAGTGCAGGGGTAGAGAACATCGCGATGGGCTTCCATGGTGTCCAGAATGCGTCCCAGGGATGCGTCAGTGAATCAGGAGGACGCACTCCTCTTGGCTTTTCGGGCCATGTCTTCTCTGGAGCAGTCCTGGGCTGCGAGCACTGAGAAGTGTGCACAGCTGCAGTTTAAATATGCCACCCCGCATGAGGAAGCGGTGAGGTAACGGAGTTGCAGGCATTGGAGACCACCCTGCAGCGAGATGGCGTGTTTCCATTGGCTGCATAATTAATGAGGTGTGAATGGGACAATACAGTGTGAAAACCTGCCGTTGTGGCTGGAGGGTAAAGCAACTTTTTTCCCAGCCCCTACCGCAGGTTTATGCAAATCTGGGACGATTCCACCCACTGTGTTTAAAATGTCTACAGAAGTCATCTGACCTACAAATTGGCCACTTTCTAGCAGCCTCTGAAAGCAGATTACCAGGGTACATGTCTAGGCAATTCCCTGATAGATTCACACTTGCCATTGTCTGAACTCTCTGCAAAACGTAAGGACAATGATCTACCAGACTTCATGACTCCAGAAACTGCCAGGAACAAAGAATTACTAACAAAACTCATCATGCAAGGTGGATGCTAAGGACTCCTTATCCGTTTTGGTGGCATTTTGATAGCTTTGACAATGGGAGATCAAACCTTCTTTGGTAATATGGATTTCCTTCCATTGTGTGCCAATAGCAGTATTCACTTGATCGGAACCCCACTTGTCAAAAGCTATGATTATAATCTTGTTTGTTTGTTGCAGAAAGGAGTCTACAGAATGCACTGGTAACATAAAGAAGGCTACAGAATGGGTTATTATCTCTCTCTCTCATTCTCAAGTTTGGAACCCTATCTCTGTTACATTTTAGAATACATCGCAGGGGTAGAGAATTTTGGTCAAAAGGAATTTTAAGTGTCAGGGCATCCACTTTGGAAACAACAGATTATAGTTTAAAAGAAACTGTCTCCAGAAAAACAACTAACTTACTTTGGCCGCAAAACCCCTGTACTTTCAAGACCACTAAAGGAGTATCAGAACATATATTTCTTTTTTCCTTCTCATGGATTTTAATGCTTATCACTTCCTCCACCCTGTAGCTTGTTCATTTTTGCATGCTACTGTGGGTGTGTATATGTCACGGGATTTGTTTTCATCTTCTTACTAAGTCTAATACTTCACCCGAATGAGTTTTTAAACAATAAAACTGACTCCACTTTTTAAGTCAAGAGATCTGAATGGCTTATTTCTTCATACAGCTTTACATATGGTCAAGTGCATATTGAATTGAAAAAGCACAACTTCTTTATAACCAACCTCAGGAACGGAAAAGAGGAATTAATTTACCTCTCTGGACTTGGGCATACAATATATGTTATGTGTTAACAGGTTAAAAATGGGTTGAAATTATGCAGTGTAATATGACTTTTGAAGGTGGCAGGACATATCAAGAGAGTGGATCACAAAACATATGGGACCTGAGGCTTCATAAATAGAGGCATTGAGTACCAATGCAGGGAAGCTACGATGAACCTATATAAAGTTCTGGTTAAGGCGCAACGGAGAATTGTGTCCAGTTCTGGTCATCCCATTTTAGGAAAGATGTGAAGGTCCTTGAGATTTACCAGAATGGTCCAGGGATGGGAGGTTTCTGTTACAAGGTTAGGATGGAAAGGCTGTCGTTGTTCTCCTTGGGGCAAATGAGATTGAGAGGAGATTTGTTAGAGGTGTAGAAGATTATGACAGACTCAGATAAGGCAGACAAGGAAAAGCTCTTCCCATTAGCTGATAGTACAAAGACTAGGGGACACAGATTTAAGGTTTTGGACAAGAGATGTGTGGGGAATGTGAGGAGGAACTTTTTTACTTAGCGTGTGGTAATGACCTGGAACTCGCTGCCCATGAGAGTAGTAGAAGCAGAAACGATCAATGATTTCAAAAGAAATTTCGGTGGACACTCAAAGGAAGTAAATCTCCAGGGCTACAGGATCGAGTGGGGAAGTGGGCCAGAATGTTCCACGGGGAGCCGGCATGGACTTGATGGGCCAAATGGCTTCCTTCTGTGCCATAAATTACTCTCTCTCCCTAAGCTGAATTCCTTTGTCTGCTACTTTAACTGGGGTGTTAATCTGTTTATTTTGATGCGTCCATTATTGATATTGCTCAGCACACTTTCATTTCACAATACCATAGTGTAATTAAAATTTTGATTACTTTCTCTAAGAATCCTGAAAATGGTTTAGCCATGTGCTTTAATAAGACATTGCCTGAAAGGGAAAACGTGGACATTAAAGGTCTGGTGTGACAGCACCCATTGGCTGGCCTTCTTAAACCTACCTAACAGTTCATGCTTTGGGTGAGAGCTTAACACTGGAACTAAGACACAATTGAAATGTGAAGTTGTCTTTCACCTTCAGTGGTTGACTGACCTAATGCGAATGACGAACATTTGCTGTTCTTATCTGAAATCCCGTGGATGTTTTCTCATGCCTCTATACTGTTGGATTTTTAAAAATTATTAGTTATTCTTAGCGAGTCAGCTAAGTTAATTATTCAACTTTTACATTTAAAAAATGTTGGGGATTGGGAATATTTAAGAAGGCTCAAGCAAAACATTTTTTTTCTATTTAAAGCAAATTTGGAACAGGCTATCCTCCTGTTGCCATTGGCCAAATAGAATGCGTGCAAGTATGTGCCAAAGTTTCAAATGTGATGCTTCAGTTTGTGCAGTGTTGAAGTTACATTATTCTGACTGTTGCCTTCACCAGCACTGTCATTATTCTACAGAGTACCATATATTTTACATTCTTGGCTGAACAGACCTGATCCCTGGCTACAAAAATAAACTGAAAGGAATCTACATGGATTTTTCTTTTTCCTGCCTGTCAGCATTTGATCTCGTGTGTTCTAGATTTAGCCCACTGGGACTCATATACATATTTAACATGTCTCAGCCACTTTATAAAGTGCCTTCATGTAAATGGGAAATACCATCCAATTCATCGGCACTGACCACTGCCAACCTGCCAAGAGAGGGATCACTCAGCAGCTTAGGAAGTCTGGTTCTCTGTTGAGCAAAATATGGATGAATGAAAATTGAATACAAGTAAATTGAAGGAAGTGTTGCATGGAAGCTGGTGATTCACTACACCAATTTACACCTTCAGAGGGTAAACTGATGAAGTAGCGCAATCAATGGTACTGTTAAATCACTCCATTAAGATGCACTCCATTGCTCTTTTTCACCTTGTTTCTAACCTCTCCCACAAATATTAGTCTCTCAGTTCCTGTTAAAAGCTGCTCTTATGGTTTGTCCAACAAGATGTTCCACCTATTCTGTTTTAACTTTCTATGTTCATTTGTCTCCATTCCTTATGGGCCTTGACCACCTATTCTGTTCCTTTACTGACTCTTATTCCCAGGACCCTCCTGACCTTGTGTTGAATGCTCCTTTCTGGAATAGCGGGGGCCTGTCTCTTAAGGCTTGACGTAATTAAGTTGATCCTGTCTGTTTTAAAGATCTATACTTTGAATTTGTTCCATTCTGCCTTTGCAATTCCTCAGGGTATTGTTATCCTGGTTTACATAATAACACAAAAGGATTTACAGTATGGAAATGGACAATTCGACCCTGCAGTTTTGTGCCAGTGTTTACTCACATCTTCATCTAAACCCATTCCTTTCTCCCAATCATATGCTTATCATGTGCTTAGGGGGAAAGTTTGAGGGGTAAATTTGATTTGTACTCTGCACCTTTGGCAACAGATATTGACTTGTTGTAGCAGTCATCAAACAAGTTCTTATCAAGTATATTTGGTAATATTTTTTCATACTGATTTGCCTTACAAGTGGAGAAGACATGAAGCTGTTCCTGGCCGAATGAAACATCGATTCAAAGACCCGTTGGTGGAGTTTTGGACTAAGTTCAGTTGCTGGAGGAGCTTGAACCAAACATTCTGCCACAATGCTGCTATGTTTACTGTTACACTGAGTTCACATGGCAGCAGATGCTATATACTTGCAGCAGTTTCTAGTAATTTTTTTAAGTGAAGATGAAAATAATATATTACTAGTTGTGGTAATTTTGTCACTGATCATATTATCATGCATTCTCTTGTAACGCAGCTTGCAACACTCTTGCCTTGACCCAGTGTGTTATGTAAGTATTCATCTGGATTACATTGTGGAAACGTGAAGAGTTTATTAAAAAAATCTGAGCTGATTTATCTATAGGATCTGTTGAAATTTAAACAGTTTAATGATGTTGATCAGCAACACTTCGCTTAAAAGTTTTAGATTGGATTAAGTTCCATTTACTGCACTAAAATTTTGAAAAAATGTGTTCCTAGTTTTTGAATTCCACCATAAGATGATCTACAACCTTGATTTCTGTCAGTTCGTATAATATGGAAAAACCATGTCACTAGTGCTGGCATCTAAAATTCTAACATGGACTAGAAAACAGAAAATATTGTACTTTGGGGATTATAAAATATAAGCACTGTGTTATATAACTTTTTGTGAAGGTAGAAAATGTTTTATCTATCCATAAATTTTTACTGCCTTTCTTTCTTCCCTCAGTTGTCCCTCTTTCACATTAAGAGAAACCTTATTGTTTGTGTTGAGCTGGCTGACAATGCAGGATCTTAAAAAAAATCCAAAGCATCCACAATTTCTAAAAAAAAAATAGAAATTTGAATCAATTAATTGTTTAATCGGTCTTGTACTCGAAGTGTACTTACGTGTCTTCAAATCTTCTGCTCAGATCTTTCACCATGAAGTCTGGTCCCTCTTTAAAAGGTGGATTCCGTATGATTTTGTATCGGATTGGCGTACATTCTTTGCAGAAAGTGTTCTGTGGTGCTGAGGTCAACATGGCAGCATCAATTTCCAAATGCTCGTCGAGTGTGAAGATTTGGACTCCATAAATCTCCTCCGACACTGTGAGTTTTACAGTAATGGGGATATCGCAGAAGACATTTTGTGGTCCAAGTGAAATTTCTTTCCCGCTCACGGTCAGTAGTTTGATATTGTGGATGGCTCCATGTGCAGCCCATTCAGTGAAGGTGACCCAAATAGTCAGGGAATCAGGAATTAATGCATGGCGGAATTCCAATTCCAAGTAGCAGCCCTGAGGCTCTGGACATTCTGGGGGAACCGTTTTCTCATCAACACCAGCATCTGGACTCCAAGTTCTGACACTGTTTTCGCAAGGTTGCTCCACGTCAGGGGGTCCTACATAGGGAAAGGTTTTTGAAAAAAAGTGAAATCCTCCGAGTAATTAATTAAAATAAATGTGTTCCAGCTATTCATTCCTTGCACATAAAAAAAACTGAAGGCCTGTCAAAGTGAGAGATAAAATTACCGTTGCGCAGACAAACATAGCACATAGGCTTCACTCTGCAACCAATTGTAAACTTTAATAATGCTTTGTTAAATACAAACTGCTGAACAAAGTTCACTGTGTAAATTAAGGGGGAATAGTTTCCTACCATTCTGATTAGTGTATCAATGTATAGTGCTGTCAGAAAGATTAATGGGTGATATTTGATGCCTGTACCCTACAGAAACTATTGCTGCATGCATGTAATTTCTGCACCTACTATTCACTTCAGGAAATACTTGGCTGTTTATTTTCCTTGTTTCTGATTTCTTTTTTTCTCATTTAATTTTTTTTACACTTTAACTAAAGGGCAATGTGGGGCCTTGAAAAGGGAGGAAGCATAGAACAATGTGCATAGAGATCACCCCAGCAGAGAAGGACGAGTTTCATTCCAAATAAGATAGATGCCAGAGGGAAATTGTTGCATTTAATTGCTGGCAATTGCTCTTTTGAAGCTTAATAAATGTTAGCCCTGCTTCACCCGAATAGCACGCATTATTTATGTCTCCGTGTTCCAATGTGTATTGTTACATAAGGGATATTATCAAAGTGCTGCAACGTATTTAGAAAGAGTGGTTTCAAATGTATTTCTCTGAGCACAAAAGCATTGCAACAGATTCCTAGAAGCACTTGAGGGTGCCTCTAGACTGTCCAGGTCAGAAGGCTAATTAGGTTCCAAACTGAGCAGTCACACATCTATCACAATTGTTATTTGTGCTGATATCCATAATCCGCAGATAGAGATTCTGGAACAAGGCTAACAATTGGTGCTTTTACTTTCTGGCTCCAGCTTTCCTAGCTGGGAAGCAATCCAAAGTGGAATATTTTCTTCATATTTTTTAAGAGGTCTGGGAATTAGTGCAGTGAATATCTAAAGGCACACTGTCACATCAAATAGTATAATTTAAGCTAGCTTGCTTCATCAAGTTTCCTTCACAAAATATTCCACTGTTGTGACACTGTTAGTAACTAAGGAATGGTGCTCGAATGAAAGGATTTTATCTCTCCCAACTTATCGTTTACTTTTCCAAAGATGCTAACTCATATCTAATTACAGGTTCCAGCATAAAGGCAGAAGTGGGTATGTTCGTATGATGATTGCACAATGTTCAGCACCATTCACAACTCCTCAGATACTGAAGCAGTCCATGTCCAAATGCAGCAAAACCTGGACAATATTCAGGCTTGGGCTGACAAGTGACAAGTA
Source organism: Carcharodon carcharias (assembly GCF_017639515.1). NCBI lineage: Eukaryota > Metazoa > Chordata > Chondrichthyes > Lamniformes > Lamnidae > Carcharodon > Carcharodon carcharias. The sequence continues at coordinate 136,991,300 of NC_054474.1, forward strand.
ACATTCACACCACACAAGTGCCAGGCAATGACCATCTCTAACAAGAGAGAATCTAACTGTTGCCCTTTGACGTTCAATGGCATTACCATTGTTGAATCCCCCACTATCAAAATTTTGGGGGTTACCACTGACCAGAAACTGAGCTGGACTAGCCATATAAATATCATGGCTACAAGAGCAGGTCAGAGGCTATGAATCTTGCAGTGAGTAACTCACCTCCTGACTCCCCAGAGTCTACAAGGCACAAGCCAGGAGGGTGATGGAATACTCTCCACTTGCCTGGATGAGCGCAGCTCCAACAACACTCAAAAAATTTAATACCAACCAAGACAAAACAGCCAGTTGATTGGCATCCCTTCCACAAACATCCCCCCAGCATCGATGAACAGTGGCAGCAGTGTGTACCATCTACAAGATGCACTACAGGAACTCACCAAGGCTCCTTAGACAGCACCTTCCAAACCCACGACCACTACCATTTAGAAGGACAAGAGCAGCAGATACTTGGGAGCACCACCACCTGTAAGTTCCCCTCCAAGCCACTCGCCATCCTGGCTTGGAAATATATCATTGTTCCTTCACTGTCGCTGGGTCAAAATCCTGGAACTCCCTTCCTAACAGCACTGTGGGTTTATCTACATCATGTGGACTACAGTGGTTTAAGAAGGCAGCTCACCACCATCTTCTCAAAGGCAATTAAGGATGGGCAATAAATGTTGGCCTAGCCCACATTGCGTAAATGAATAAAAAAATGAAAAAAACTGTAGCCCTTGCTACATTAGTGAAGCACGTGAACCAGGAAAGTGATTATTAGCAAGCTATTCCAAAATATGAGGGTAGTGGTCTCACCACTAGTGGCATGCTTGTGTCAGCTATGGCTCAGTTAGTAATACATTTGCCTATGCATTGGAAGGCTGTGGGTTCAAGTCCCACTTCATTACTTGAGCACAAAAATCAAGGCTTGCACTACTGAGGGAGTGCTGCACCATTTGCTGTGCTGTCTTTCGGATGAGACATTAATCTGAGGCCTTGTCTGTTGTCTCGGGTGGATGTAAAATATACCATGGCATGACTTCAACAGAGAGTTTTCCCAGTGCCCTGGCCAATATTTATTCCTCAGTGAAAAAACAGATTATCTGGTCATTAACACATTGCTGTTTGTGTGGGTTTGCTGTGTGTAAATTGGCTGCTGTGTTGCCTATGTTACAACAGTGATCATGCTTCAAAAGTACAATGCAGATGGGAGCAGGAAGCTGCAGATGGACACTGGCAGATTAAATGAGTGGATAAAGCTTTGGGAAATATCAAGTGTGTGCAGGTATAACGTAATCTATCAGATAATAGAAGGATAAATCATTTCTAAATGATGAGAACCTGGGAACTTTGAACAAGTAAAGAGATTACACAAATCATTAAAAGCTAATAGATAGAAAAAAATCAAAAAGACTAAAGGAATGTTGGCCTTTATCTCAAGGGTGCTGGATTACAAAGCGGAGGAAGTTATGCTTCAGCTGACAGAGAGCTCTCAGGCACCATCTGAAGCATTGGAATCATTCTGGATATCACACCTCAGGAAGAATATATTGGTCTTGGAAAGGGTACAGTGCAGATTCACCAGAAAGATGCTGGTATTTAGATGATTAGGTTAAAAGACATGATACATAAATCCAACTTGTATTCAGTTCAGTATAGAAGCTTGAAAGCTGTTTCAAACGATTTTACACGGAGAACCTATTTCCTCCAGTAGGAAAATCAAGAACATGGGAACATGATCATTAACTTAGGACTAGATCACGCGCAAGTGAAGTTAGAAAGCATTTCTTCACATGGGGGTAGTAAAAGTCTGGCACTCACTTTTATATATGGCTGCAGATGCTAGGATAACTGGAGTTTACAAAACCGAATTAGTCAGACTTTTGTTAGGTAAGGTAATCAAGAGGACAAAGAGTTGAGGTTCAGTGGCTTCCCTGCTCAGGACTCAAATAAACATGCATTTGGGTATATTGATGTTGTAGCACCCTGATTTGCATAAATTTATGAGACTACTGCCTCATCCATCACCAAAACCCCATAAGTTAATATCAGAAATGGCCTGGGCCTGAGTTAGTAAGCAGCCTGCTCATATTTAACTGCCTACCTACCAGTTTTCCACCGAGCAGGCAGAATAATTTTTGCAATGTCTTCTCCACATTGAGAAGGATAGTGGGCACACAAATTCCATTGGCATGGTGCTTTAGCTGAACACTTAAAGAGGCACAGCAATATAAAGAGGACAGATGGAGGGTCTGTATCTCAGGAGGACCCTAACCTACAAGTGGCCTCTCTGCAACTGGCATATTTGTTTTATTTATTACTCTTTTGATGTGTTCTGCCCTAACCACACCCTATATAGCAAGGAATGAGAGTGCAACAAAATATTTAATGAAATAAAAGATTTAGCTTGACAAGTGTTATATTAAAGCAAGTATTTTAAAAGAATGAATAAGCAAGAATATAATGTCCATATAGTTAAAAACAAGAGTTGAAAAGTTAGATAGATTCATGATTGACAAGGGAGTCAAAGGGTATAGGGGATAGTGAGGAAAGTGGAGTTGAGGCCACAATCAGATTAGCCATGATCTTATCAAATGGCAGAGCAGGCTCGAGTGTACAAATGCCTACTGCTCCTAATTTGTATGTTCGTATACGAATATTAGGTCCAGGAACAACTCTTTGTTTCACTCAGCATAAATAATACCCATCTACTCAAAGAGCAAGACCATAGATTTCATATTGTTTAAATGTATAGGCAACAATTCCTTGCTTAACCAATTTAACATCTATTACAGTGGGGAAGTTGATGGAATAACATGTTGGTGCCATGAACACACGAGACCTTAAGCAATAGGATGTGAGCTCTCTGCTACAATTGGCAGCAATTTGGAGTCAATAAGAGCTGAGTAGATCCCAGAGGAAATGAAAGAGCAAAAAAACAGGAAGATAAATCAGCTCCGGGCACTCTTGCATGCGTACTAATAACTAGTTGAAGATTGACACTTTGTCTGGTTGCTACCACAATTGGTAGGAAGTGAAGTATATTGATAACTTTTGGGGAGGGATGGGCAGAGGTGGTGAGGAAAGAAAATAGTTTGCAACATTAAATACATTAATTAAAATACTAATTTTAATTAAAATATATCAGAGGGTAAATCTTTCTGCCTTTAAAAACTTCAGTAAAACTAAAGGTACAACAGTTCTCCCCAATGTTACTAACCTTCTGCTTCTCTGGGGCTCCAGTGGCCAGATGGATCACATGGTCTAGGGGAAGAAGCATTGTAGGCGTACTGAACCAATGCTCCATGCTCAGTGCAGGCGTCACATATTGATCCCACTTCTCTAGGAATCCAAGAAGCAAAATAAAAGAAGAAAAGAAAGAACCAGCATCAACCTACAGTACTTTCAACATGCAAAAGCTACACCAGCTTCAGGATAAATCCACAATAGCCCTTCATTGGGCCAAAGAGATACAACAATAACAACAACAGTAACTTGTATTTATACAGTGCCTTGAACATAGTAAAACATCTCAAAGTGCTTCACAGGAATGTTATCAAACAAAATATGACACTCTCTGTATGTCTGTTTATAACAGGCTCTTGGCTGCAAGTGTTATCGAGCACAACAACCATGGTACCATTGTCCATCAATGGTTCACAGGAAACCTATGGGAAACAAATTGGTGTGGATTGTCCACATGGATTTTTCATACATCAACACACAGGTAAATGTACTTTTAGGCAAGTGATGTTAGGCAGAGATGTGGGGAACACTCTAAAGACATCAGCCCAGGTTTTACTGGAGCTGGCCATCTCATGGCATTATTTAGACTTGAGGGTTTAAGGGTTTTAACATATTTTACGCACAAGGTTGCTGGAAATGTGAACTGATAAAGGCATGGGAAACAGGGTGTCTGGGACCTATGTGAACAACAGGACGAACAGTGTATATCCTTAACCAATGAGATTAAAGGAATGAGAAGTTATCAAAGAAAGGAAAGTAAATTAACAAGGACGAATTCAATGTCAAATCAGATACAGAAAGAGAAATAAAGGGAAAGGAAGTTTGGATTAAAAAGAAAAAGAGACAAAGGAAGATAAAATAACTCAAAATTTAAAACAGGACATTTATAAAATCACCAACAACAATTCACAGCATGAAGGAAAGAGACCACACACCTTTAATTGTTCACTTTCTAGGCAAGTGCAGTTGATTGGATGTTATCAGCAATTATTATGTGCAATCTTCCCTCTAAGCTTCATGACTGCACAACTGTTTAGCAGTCCAGAACTTATCACAAAGGCAGTGCACAAGAAGCAATTCCTTTAACATGTCTGCATGTGTGGCCAGATGGCATTCTTAAAGAGGCTGCACATTGCAACAAATAGGTCAAAAAGGAAAGAAATCAGAGGGAAAGTTGATCAAGTCATTACAAGGGGACTTATGCTGCTAATCATTAGACTTTGGTGAATTTAATGAGTGATTTTTTAAAAATATGTTTTTCACTTCATTCACAGGATGTGGACTTCACTGGCTGGGCCAGCATTTATTGCCAACCTTAGTTACCCTTGAGAAGGTGGTGGTGAGCTGTCTTCTTGAACCGCTGCAGTCCATGTGGTGTAGGTACACCCACGGTGCTGTTAGGGAGGGAGTTCCAGGATTTTGACCCAGTGACAGTGAAGGAACAGCAAATTATTTCCAAGTCAGGATGGTGAGTGAATTGGAGGGGAACTTCCAGGTGATGGTGTTCCCATCTATCTGCTGCCCTCGTCCGTCTAGATGGTAGTGGTCATGGGATTGGAAGGTGTTGTTGAAGGAGCCGTGGTGAATTTCTGGGATGTGGGCATCACTGGCCGGAGCAGCATTTATTGCCCATCCCTAATTTCCCCTGAGAACCAAGTGGTTTGTTAGGCCATTTCAGACGGGACCTAAGAGTCAACCACATTGCTGTGGGTCTGGAGACACATGTAGGACAGACCAGGTAAGGACAGCAGATTTCCTTCCCTAAAGGGCATTAGTGAACCAATGGTTCCAGATTTATTATCAAATTCAAATTTCACCATCTGCTGTGGTAGGATTCGAACCCAGGTCCCCAGAGCAATACTCATCCAGTGATGATACCATTATGTCATCGTCACCATACCCAAATGCATGAACTTCCTGGCCAGAATTTTCCCATCAGTGATTTGGGGGCGGGTCCTTCTCGCCGATGGGAAAATGACGCGGGATGACGTCGGGAGGAACCCCCGATGTCATCCCAGTCCATTTAAGTTTTCAGGAAGGCGGGTGGACAGGGAAATCAGCTGTCTGCCCGCTGACCTGTCAATGGCTAATTGAGGCCATTGACAGGGTAATTAAAGTAATTAAAGGCCCTGCCCATCCAACCTTAAGGCTGGCCGGCAGGTCAGGAGCCCCAGCAGCCTCCTGATAATACATGAAACCTCATTCACTGGCAGGATGAAGTTTCATGTTCCTTTTTAAAATCTTTAATAAATGTAATGTGATATTTATTAACATGTCCCATCTCATGTGACATTGTCACAGGAGGGGGACATGTTAATAATATTTTTATTTTTCTATTTTTAAAGTTTTGTAAACTATCACTAATCTCCCTGAGACAGCACTTAGTCTCAGGGAGCTGTGCGCTCTTTCGCACGCATGCACGAAAGAGCGCACTGTGACAGCTGGGGATTCCCTCCCCGCCCCCTCCCCCACCCCGCACAGGAAGGCCTGCCTTAATTGGCCCGCCCACTCAAAATGGCGGCTGACCCCGTTTCCGTGGTGGGGATCAGCTGCCCGCCCGCCGCCGAGCCAGTGGGGCCCACATGCCCACCAAGGGCAAGATTCTGCCCCATGAAAACCAAGGGGAGGTTCAGGGTGAGATGTAATTTTTGTGAAGCTACCTATGAAGAAACACAAACCAACTACCATCTTGTGCTGATTTTCGATTCATAGATATATCTCCCTCACCACAATTTATTTGCTAAGTTACATATGAATTGTTTGCATTGCCTGCATTGTTCACATGCTGTTTTTGGTTCAGCAAATTTAGGGCTCATATTTATTTTCCTCTTTCCTATTTGTGGTATTTTTCACATTGATTTGTGTTGAAACATGAGATGAGCTCACACAACAGTAAAACTTCACGATGGACGCAAACAAAAAAGCTTTCCTGTTAACATAGTATCAGAGGCCGTTTTCACCTCTCGTAAAACTGCCCGTTGATTGGATGAAGCCAATGGAGTATCACCGATCCTGCAGTCTGATGTATTATCTCTGGAGCAATGGGAATTGGTGGAGGTTTTGTGGGTGGCTGCCAGCTCTGGTATACCAGGTCCAAGTAACAATGCATCCTGGCTACTTGATTGGGGCTAAAGGAATTTGTGCAGTCATCATCTTTAAAAGAGACACGTACAACTTGTGACAAAGGCATGACAATAACATTACATTCAACATATGTCAACATTTCTCTGTTATCCCTTCCTCCCTCCCCTTAATCCCCAAAATATATCATTGACACCCATTTCCTTTTTTTTATATTAACAAGGAGATTAATTGGAGGCTAAATGTTGAATACAAGTTGTATTCAATGTGCAATTGTCATTAAACAAGAGATATTAAAGGTAAGGCCCTTAAATTACCCACTAAAATGCTTTTGGCTGCTGTATACAATTTTACAGGAAAACCAAAAAGCAAATAAAATATTTGCAAGAGATTTGTTCCATCAAGAAAGAGGAAAATGTTGTTCTTTGACCTTTTATTCTCTCTTCCATAAATACAATAATTTCCTGTCGAGTTTTGCTGCAGGCAAACAAAGGTCTGTTAATATTGTTAAAAATATAATTGTCTTTTAATAATATTTGGATATTTGTTTAACACAGTGTTTGCCATCAGTCGGGTACCAGCCAACACAAATACCAAACTTACAAAAGGTTTAACTGCAGTCCCAATACAGGCTCTAAAAACAGAGTAGGGATTAGATAATCTATTTGTTTAGTAGAAAATCAAGACTGCTTGATAAACCAAATGGGGATTGCTTAGTGAGGTCTCCACCACTTTCCTTAAAGGTGGGCAAGTAAAGTAACTCCTTGGTTTCTGCTGCACTTCAGTTGCACACCAGCCTAATGCTTCATCTTTCCACAATACAACTCCAAATGTGACAAGTGGAAAGGTCATAATGTATTCTGCAACAATGTGAAAAGAGCAGTAATTCAAGCAAGCACTTCTTTATAAGACACAGGTTCCTTTCATGCATAGTCAATGTCGTGTCCATTTTACCTGCGTAGCTCATGTAGTTAAAGAAAGGAGTGTTGACAAAGTGACCAAAACCACATGTGTCATTTCCAGGGTCGGGATCTTTGCACTGCTTATTTTTTGGCGTTGGGTTAGTATCAGCACACAAATCGCCAGTCTCCAATGAAGCCTCAGTCTCCATGCATGGGTCTGTGCAAGATTCAATTTCAGAAATCCCCTTGAACACATGGTAGAGTCCAAGACTGTGGCCGATTTCATGGATCATGGTGTGAGTATGACCTGTGATTCCGTAGAATGAAGGGTTCAGCACTATCCCACCTATATGCACAAACAGAATCATGTTACGTACAGAAGACAAAGGTGGTGGGGGTTTATAAGATAAAAATGGTGCATTTATACCAGTTGAGATGCAAGCAGGTATAAGCATGAATAATGCAGGATTGAAATCCTAAAACAGGCTGTAAACTGTGAGCTTTCACACCTATTTCCTTTGAGCCATTGTCAAACCATTCACTGTCGTAAAGCAATCTGTTAATCATTTTTAGCTTCATGGAACATATTTATTTCTAACCCTACATTTCAAACGTATACCACTACAAGATCACCCTGTTTGAAAGCAGGCAATCATCACAAATAGAAAATTCACACAAACCTGCCCCCAATTACTTCACAATTATGCACGTTAACACACCAGTTCATTACACTATAAAATAGATTCATTTTTAGGCTAAGCGTCATTTAAAATTCAGTGGGCTTGATTTTATGCCCCTGGCTGGGCATATTTCGGTTTGGGGGTGGGGGTGTGGGCGATGGGTGGCACATAAAATATTTTGGCTGACTAGTCCACCGCCTTCCCACCCATCCCAACCTGGGGCCCATAATACGAGGGGGTGACGAGGGGAGGGGAGTGGGTGGGGGTGGTGTGGTGAGTAAGGCACCCACTAGCATGCCTGCCCATTGGCCAATTATTGCCCACTTAAGACCATCAATCCACCTTGATTGCCATGAAATCCTGGACAGTGGTAGGCGGGTGAGAGTGGAAAGGTCGTTTTTTTCAAACAATTTTGTCCAAAAGGCAGCAAGGAAAGGATGAGGGGGAGCACGTCATTAAGGGGTTGCCCCGTGTATATTGGGTGCACCCCTCCACCCCAAGGTGTTAGCCCCTTTGTGCCTCTGTGCCTGGCCTCCAAAACCTGCCCACACCAACCCCCTCCCTAGGCTCCCCCCATCCCTCCCCACCCAAAACCCCAGGCTTACCCTGCTCCAGTGGCCATGTTGTCTTCATTCCGAAGGCCTCTTTGCTGTCCCAGCAGAGCCCACTATAGAGTTGTGGTGCTGCTGAGACTACTAGAGCTGCTCTTGAGGACAGGCCTTCCTTTACTGAAGGGTGGAAGTCCGACCCCCAGCTTGTTTAGGCTGCTCACAGTGTGTTACCATGGCAGAGCAGCCTTTTTTTTTAAGTCAGCCAGTTTGGAACCGTCTTTTCTTCTGGGGACATGGGGGTGGGGGAGCAGTACGTGCACTGTCCCCCGCAGCCCACCCCACCCTTCCCCCAGCCACTGGTAACATCCAGCCCAGTGTCTTATATCAGGACAACTGACATATTAATTATTAGATTCTGCTCCCTGCTTTGGAGCAGACTCGATGGGCCATGTGGTCCAGCCCTGCTTCTACTTCTTAAGTTCTTATGCTCTACTTAACTGCTTATGGCTTAGCACATCTATTCCCTTCCCATTATTTTTTGACTTTCCTGCCCCTGCAAGTGAGAAAATATAAAGAGCTGTATCACTTTTGAAAAAGTAGGCAGAGCAGGTGGGAAAATATCAACATTGGTCAATTATTACCTGGGGATAACTGAGGTGTTTGATGAATGCCTATCATTTTATGACATGGGATTCTTAAACTTAATGCAAATTGTCATCTGTGTTAATAATTACATCAATTCCAGAAGCTTTGTTTCAGTTTTTCATGGCAACATGAGTTAGTTCACAGAAGTTCCACTGCCTTCATGCATGAATACATCTATATATGGCCAGAGTAGTCCTCTCCAACAGCCTAACCACCAATTCAGCTGGGCTTCATATGACACATCAGTAAATCTAGACCACGTAACATTCTGTCACATTAAAACAAATTGTGATAAATTTTGATTGGGACTTATTGCGAGTATTATGTTCTTAGTCATCTGGCAGTTCAATAATGAACATTGCTAGATATATTTGAATTCTCTTGTTCTTTCTCCTCTGATAACTTAGATGCCATATGGTGAAAATACCATAATATTTTGAGAGAAAGAGTTGTGGGATTGAGATTACCCTTTTAGAATTTCCTTGAAATGTATTGTGCCATACTTTAAAAAAAAACCATTCCGTTTATTTTTGTTGCATGAATGTTCCTTTATGGGTTTTCCAAGCAGAGAGTGGGCTTGTTGTATTGTATCACATGCATGCACATTAGGAAAAGTGCTACCGTCCTGAGTATGGAACTCACTTCATAGGATAGTGGCCAGTAGAAGACTGGAGAGAGAGAGAGAGAGAAAGAGAGAGGGAGAGAGAGAGAGATGGCTGAGGCAGAACAACCTGAAGGTAAAGGTTGATTTGGCCAATTGGCTATCAACAAAAAAAAATTAAAAATCAAGATGAATGAGGAAAGTATTTATCTCTGAACAGTATAATTTTTTTTAGAAATCATGCATTAGCTACCTAGATGTGTCAGGGCTTCTTTGTCCCATGGCCATGTGGCAACTCCAGCCAGCTCCTCGTCTGATGAATTGGCAAAGAATATATTGAGATGTGTTGCACCATCCAGTTTCAGAATGTTCTTCAGATCTTTCACATCCAAATATGCCCTATAATCCAAACATAAATCCTATGTAAATGTTCTTTCATGCCTCATTATCTCCTCCAATTAGGATACAACGCTGGATCCATTTCTAGTAAACTAAAAATACTGGGCCACAATTTGCTGTCAAAATAGTGAGGAGGGCGATGACGCTTACCATTATTTATGTGCAAAAGCAATAGGCCCTTCAGGCGAGGGCAGATGTGAGATTAAACACAGAAATCCAGAAGTTGCTCTCCGAGATGCACCACATCACCATTAGCTTCATGAAAGCAGCACCGTGCGCTAAACCTCACCACTCAAATGTATTGAACAGGGTGAATTTTCTGCACTTGCACAGTTAATACAAACTAAACTCACTGCGAGAATTGAAATCTTATCTATTTCAGTTTAAGTGCCCTTTTAACATCATGCTAAGTGGCATTTACTGCCAAACAACCTTCCTGGCACCGAAAATTAACCATTACAGGATTTTGGAGATTTCCTACTTTTTTTTTCCTTCGCCTTTATGAGCAGAATTTTCAGGTTGGCGTATGGGCGGTCGCCAGATGCGCTCGAGCATAAAATAGTGAGCGATGACGCTGGGCGAGTATCCTGACGTCATCCCACGCTTGCGTGATGTTTTGGTCGGTGGGCACGCTCAAAAGTCCGAAGTGCGCCGGCTAACAATTAAGAGGGTGATTAAGCCCATTAAGGTTGTAATTGTTCCCAATTTTTTTGTGGTCTGTCCAACCTCACCATTGGTGGGCGGGTGAATCGGCCTGGCATTTTTCATGAAACCTCAACCAATGGCGGGATGAGGGTTCCATTATTAAATAAATAAAAATCTACGGACAGAATTTTTATAATGTATATGTTCAGGCAACCGTTTGTGATGCTTGGACATTTATATTCTGATTTTAAAATCTTTAATACTTTTGAAGTCTTCAGCTCCCTGATGCAGCTCTCTGCCTTCAGGGAGCTTTTATTCCACGCTCCCCGCGTCCACACTTATGTCAGTGCCGGCCCTCTTCCTGCCCCCACCCTGGCAGTGCTGAGCATTCCAGCATGCACTTCACGTTGGCTGGCCGTTAATTGGCCAGCCAGCATGAAATCGCGTTAGGGGGCTGATTGCAGCCAGTCGGCTGCTCCCAGACTCAGCGATTGTGCCAGCCCACCGACCTGAAACTTCTGCCCATGGCTCTTTTTTTTTCTCTTTCTCTTAATCAAATCTTTTGTTTGCTCTCTTTATTTTTCTATCCATAAGTGAATATGGGTGGGCATTACTCAGTAAATTTGCTGTTCCTGAGTTCCCAACAGGAAACCATGCCTGTGTGGACATTACACAGGCTGTGATGCTCCTTCCAGTCAGGTAAATGGCTGACGGGCACGGTATTGGAGGGAATCAGAACCATACCTCAGTAGCAATTCAATCCTTCAGTGAAGATAAAGAAGGGAGGTGATTGCTGAAAATTTGGGCAAAAAGTTTCCCTAATTTTCTGCAGAAGAATATTACCACAATGTCGCCTCATCGAACGAGGCAATTTGTTTTAAGATTTTGACATGTAGTTTACTTCACATTTGTTTTAATTTATTTATTTGATGTGCTGGTCATGCGATGCAATAAAAGGAGAAACATCTTTTAAAACTGTAATCACCTACTTATGATAATTCAAATTTAAAGATGTATGCAATATTAGAGACTGTCTGCAGTATTCAATCAGATGATGCATTTCACAAGGACAGGAGTATTGGTCTGCATCTTGCAGTCCCAATAGTGGCAAATGCTGAGAGGTATGTCGCTATTGAGGGCCACAATGGCACTGGAACTTCTGGGGAGTCCACTTATGCTTGAAGTTATGGCATGCCCGAATGCGCTACTTGGAAGTCCACACTGATGGTCCCACAGCTCTACACCCCCAGACCCCCGGCAATGGCCCAATTCCTGGCACCTCTGTCACTGCCTCCCAACCCCTTCCTCCCACCAGCATCCCAGGCATTGGGCCTACGTTGTGACAGCTATTGATGCACATAAAATATTACAATAACAATGGTATAATGGAAGTGTTGTCCAGTTATTTGGCAATAGCTGTCTACATCTGATTGAAAACTTTGCAGAAGTATTTTGAGAAGTAATGCAAATCAATGAAATAGTTTGTGCAGAAGATGTGTGCATTATTCATCCTCCCTAATGTAGGTCGCCAACATAGCATTGTTACGTGCTTGCTGCTGGAAAGGAAGACCAGGAAATGTCATCCTGTCTTTGCTCTGTCCTACCACCACCCGCCCCCCTATCTCCCCAACATTGCTGACGCTCCACCACCTCCCTAATGTTGCTTTGCCCCACCAATCCCCTCACCCACTCCCCCCACCAGCTCCTTCCTGGCTTCTCAGTCCCGCTGATGTCGGAGAGGAGCTGAGAGTGCCTGCAGGTGGGTCGGGGGAGTGGGTCGTGGAGCAGAGATGGGGTACTGAGCTGGGCAGGAAGATGGTAACAGGGAAGGTGGGGAGTGGAGTGGGGGATGCCCGGGACAGAATGGAGAGTGTGCTGAGTGGGAACAGAGCCCATGTTGCTGGGTGGGGGGGGAGTGGAGCCAAGGGTGCTTGTGGTGGTGGTTTGGGGGAGGTGTAATTAAAAGCTGATCAAATAAGAAATTGACAGTCACTCAAAAACACTTACCTGTCATTGAGCTGAAGACAGACCCACTAAAGAGCATTTCTTCAGCTTGTAACAACAGTGGGAGGGTGCATGGCTTCACTGGGAATACCCCTCACAGCTTGGCCTCCCCACTCACCTCGCTGATAGACCCACGCTGCAACTGGGAGAGCAAGTTTCTGCAGCAGCCAGTGAGAAAGGTAGGCGTGTAGTTTGAAACGCAGCCAGTGGCGTTCGCCTCTGCTTCACTGCTGACTGTAAGATTCGGGCCATTATATCAAGACATACAGAATGTATTATTTTACTGCTCAGATGAAACTGTGGGAGGAACCTTAACCTTCCCACAACAGGTTTTGGGGCATGGGGCAGTTAAATTGCCTGAGTAACTGGCTCTGAAAAAGTGGGACCATAACTATAATAGCGAAATGAAGCTCAATTCCTGATACCTTGGTGGTGATTTGAAATTAAGGCCTGAAACCAGCAGGTAAAATAAACTAAAGCTGGAATTTTCCTGCCCCCGCAGCGGGCTCCCCCATGGCAAAGGTGGCGGGCCATTCACTCCGGTGGGAACGGAAGATCCCACCAGTGGGAGGGGCCAGAAAATTTCTCCCAGGACGTAATACCTGAGCTCCTCTTTGGCTCAGCTGCCACCTGAAATTAAGTGAAGTTGGCACGTTGCATACTCTGCCCAGAGTCCTCAACTTGAAAGATTTGTCGACCTTGCTACCAATTTCCACCCCTCTCTCACCTTCATATGGTCAACCTCCAACACTTCTCTTTCCTTCTTTGACCTCTATGCCTCCATTTCCGGTGATAGACTGTCCACTAATATTCATTACAAGCCCACCGACTCCCAGTAGCTATTAACACCTTCTGCTATTTTACCTTTATCAGCACTTCCTTTAGTCTTTACCACTACCATTAACACTCCCTTTGCCTTGTGTGCATGACATCTTTGTCAATCTCTCTTTAGCTCCCAGTTATCCCTGACCTTCTATCTTGCTCCACCTGCTCCACCCTCTCTTAAACAGTATAAAATCCATCAACTTTCTACTTCTCTTTAGCTCTGAAGAAGAGTTATATGGACTTGAAATGTTAACTCTGTTTCTCTCTCTACATATGCTGCCGGACCTGCTGAGTTTTTCCAGCATTTTCTGTTTTTATTCCTAAAATGCCAATTGGGCTCCAAATTATGTCAAAGGGCTTTAATTTGCATAATTAAAAATGGCCTACTGCCTAATTCATGCAGACACTCTGGACATTTAAAGGTAAGCCCTTGAGCAGATAGATCAAGAATATTGTTCGTGTGAATAGGGATTTAAGTCATACTCCACCAGATTTGGAGCACTAATGCTTGGCAGGCAGCCTTAAAATCTTCCCTTATAGGTGTCGTTGGGAGTCTCCCAATTCCTTCTGAAAGGTACAATCTCTGAATTATCGTCTATGAAATTTAGAATGGTTTTTGAATGCAAAACTCCAATTGTAACAATCATTGTTTAAATTATTGAAATTAAATACAAGGCAGCAATCAGACCAAATGAGCTGCTCCTGCCTCACAACCAAATTTTATTAATCTTAATCCTTGAAATAGCCAGTTATGACTCAATGGGTAGCACTCTTGCCTCTGAGGCAGAAGACTATGGGTTTAAGTCTCACTCCAGAGACATGGGGCAGCTTTTTCTGGCTGGTGAGAGGGGGTGGGGCCTGCTCACCGACATGTAAAATGACACTGGGTGACATCGGGAGTGCTCAGAGCTTCCGAGCGGAGGTCATGCTGGCCGGGCCAAATAAGGCCTGCCCACTTAAAATGGCAGTGTGCCCCTGACCGGTGTGCCTGCCCATGCCCACTCCCACACAACCCCCCTCGATGGTGGGCAAATGCTACCCATAATTACAAAATCTAGGCTGACACTCCATTCATCCGACCCAATATCTCCTCCGTGGTTTGGTGTCATACTTAGCTTCATAATGTCTCTGTGAAGCACCTGGGATATTTTATTATGTAAATAGAAGATATGAATGCAACTTATTGTTGTATTATCAAGCAATCCCCTACATATTACTTACCAGAGTAAAATCTTATCTTTTTCATAGCAGAGACATAAACATTTTAATTAGGATGAATTTGCTGCAATAATTTTGACCAGCATAACTACTTGGCCAGAGTGAACGTAAGGCTTGTATTACACAGTAAAATGTATGGGTTTGTGTGGTAGCAACACCTGCACTTTTACTGTAAATTTGTTTATTGTTTTCAGCAGAGGCTGCAGCATGCCATTGAGTGGAGTTCAAATATTGATAAGAGTTAATGTTCAGAGCTGTTTTGCTAGATCCTGATGATTTTTGTCTTAGCGAGTCTCTACTGTGCTGGACTGCACTACACCTGACATATCCGAAAGTTCAGCTGAATCCAAAGATTTTATATTCAGGTACTTCTCATTTGAGTAGATGGAATTCAGATGATGTTGTAATTGCCTTTTTTCTCTGTTTCATTTAACTCATTGCTTCCAAAAATCTGTCTGTAAAGGCCATGAAACATAACACACTTACTGCCAATGATGACTACCAGATTGCTTATTCTCTTGTTACAATTATGAGGTTGATATGATTATTATATTTTGGGATTGTGGCTTTAAATTTAGGATAAATGGAGGGGTCATATGGCTTGTTCTGCAGTCTGTCTGACAGTAAGCCTAGGTGATTTGATTGTCTGATATCAAAGAAAGGCTTAGATTGTTTTACTGAGAAAACAGTGCTAGGTCTTTATGCTTGGAGACAATGACAACTATCTCCGAGTTTACCTGAGTCTCCCAAAGTTCCAGGAAGATATTGTTGAAACAGTTGTACTATAAACCATCCACTTACTTTTAAGATGAAATGGAATTGGGATCAATTGGGATAATTAGTATTTTTCCCTGGATGTAAGGTTAATATGTTCACATTGCCGTGGGGAAGAGGGTGGAGGAAGCCATTTTTGAGATCAGGTTACGGGCATCCTTACAAATCAATGAATATCACAGACAGACAGCAAATGTTTTGGGTGGTTATAACAGAGATTAGGCAGTTTGACTTGGTGAGCTATGACAACCAGAGGCAGGAGGGAGCAATGGAATAGGCTTTACTACCAGTGGCGGATTTAGAAACTCACCAAAAACTGAGGAAAGAGCCTGGAGATGGTCACTCAAAGTTACTACTCAGCAAAACAGGGATATGGGAACCCATTGGAAGCTGGGAGTAACTGTGGAGTTGCTTAAAGGACTGTAATTCCATGGAGAATGATAGGTGATCTGTATACAAGGGGAATGTCACTTTCTATAAAGTTTAAGTTGCCTACTAAATGAAAATAGTGTTTAGTCAATAAAGTTTTAGTTATTTGTTGCAGTAAAAGTTTAAAAAAGTGAAATGATGTTGAGACATTCTTTGAGCTAATAACTGGAAGTTTGAATCTTTTTTTAAAAAAATATCGGTCTCTACTGACATCATGACACTCTGCAGGTATCAGCGTTGGGCTGACTGTATTGTTGCTGTGCCTTGTCTGTTGCAAATGGAGGGGGAAGGGGTAAACCATGTTGCCTTTGGGGCAGTTATGTTTGTAGGTTGTATGATATGAACCATAGAGGCACCTCATCCTTTTCTACTCATCCCTGACTGAGGATCTCATCCCTCAATTTGCATTGAGGGTTGTGGATTCAGTGGGGACACATCCACTAGAAAATTCTTTGCAAGGTATCTGTGTTGTTGGGGGTTCATGTACTGACAAGAGAAAGGAGCAAAAAGGGGAGGGGAAATCACCATCCTAGCTATGGAGAAGCTTCCATAGTGACGTATGTGAAATGGTGACTTGTCTAATCAGTTCTCCTGGGCTACAAATGGGGAATGTACAGAAGAACAGTTAGGGTTTATGCCGCTGAACGCTGTCCAGTGCTATCTACTTGAAAGTCAAAATTGAAAGGGTGCAATTGGATTTGTCTCTGCACAAGACTTTACCATTGAGTGGGGGCCATGCATGCTGGGGTGGGCAGAGAGGGACATTTCAAAGACTGATCACTTACAGTGTGTACTCAGAGGTGGAGTCTAAAATTCTGAGACCCTGTCAGTCTTCCAATATTTTGTCCAAGTTGCCATCTTTTACTGTCAGCAGACTATTTTGTCATGCAGCACATCACAGCCAAGTCCTGTCCTCTCTGTACCTTATGTTCATCAATATTTACTTTCAAGCAGAGAGCACAAGATAGAGGGCAGCAGCGTGACCCTTAACTGCTCTTTCTTACTTTCCTCCTTTGTAGCCCAGGTGAGTTGATTAGGCCAATTAGCATAGCTCAGGGTTCAAATGTTGAACCTCCCACAAAGCAGCAACAACAAACAAGAACTTGTCTTTATATATCAAACTTAGATAGAGTGAAACATCCTAAGATGTGCATCACAGGAAAGTTACCAAATACAATTTGACACCGAAACAACTGAGGAGAGATTAGGACATATGCTTAAAATCTTGGTCAATCAGGAGGGAGAAGTAGAGGGGCTTAGAGAAGGAATTCAGTAGCTGATGTCCCAGGCATCTGAAGGCACGGCCGCCAATGTGGGGTGGTCAAAATTTGGAATGTGCAAGAGCCTAGAAAAATAGTCTGTTACCCGTTTAAGCCACTGATGGAGCTTAATTGTACAACTATTAATAAATAGAGGCCAATGGGTGAGGCCAGTTGTTGAGAGGAAAACACAACCTGTTAATCTCTGATTCAGTCTGCTATCCACAACCAGTTTTGCTCAGAGCAAATTCAGCATGTGACATTCAGTTCTTTCCTCTGTGATTGAATACATTAAGAGAAAACATTGCGCAAGAGGACATAACCTTAAAAATCAAGGTAGGTTGTTCAGGGGTGATGCCTGGAAGCATTTTTTCACACAAAGAGTTGTGAAAATCTGGAACTCTCCACCAAAAAATGGTTGCAGCTTGGTCAATTGAAAATTTCAAAACTGAGATTGAAAGGTCTGTGTTAGACAAAGGGCTGGATTTTCCTCTTAGAAGCATGTTTTGTGAGTTGAGCTATTTCGCAGCTCATAAACTACACTCCTGACTGATGTGCGACTTTTCCCGGGATTTTGCCTTTTTGCCTTTTCACACAGGACTCTAGTTTGCAATGCAGTTTGTGAGCAGCAAACCATTGCAGGAGAAGTGTGGAAGTGTGTGTTTGGGGGTTTGGGAGGGTGCGGGTTCGTGAGAAGGTCCACCTCAATTCTTGGTGACAGGAGCACAGCTCTTAACATTGTTAAAAGAACCCATATACCCCACCACTCTTCCCTTAATCTCCCTGCCACCCCATTTCCTCTCTAATCACCACCCATGTATTCACCAAAGCTACTCTCTATCCACTATGGACAGTCTTCAGACTCCATGCAATATCAGTGGAAAATATTTTGCATTCTTTAGTTAAAAAGAAGTCTCTCACCATCTAACAAAATCTTCTATCAAACATATTATTATTGATGCTGAGAAAAAATGCATTCTGACATATTAAAAACACTGCAATACTTGTAATTCAATTAGCTTGCGTCAACAAACCAGTAACCACATAAAAGGCACAATCTATTATTACACTGGCATTTGAATCTTAGCAAAACATTCATAATGGCCACAGTTGTCAAAAACAATAGCATATTCACTAAGACGGAATGAACATAAGGTACTTATTTCAATTTCAAAACAGTATGCTTGTTAATCAATGGATGGAAGTACTGTAGATGGTTAGATACTTTTTTAACTGTCACAAGCAGTTTTTTTTTTTAAGCGACCAGAGCTGTCACTCCATTTAAATCACAGTTCAAAAGATGACAGCATATGCTGACAGGACATCTTGTAATATTTTTCACTGCATTATGGCATTTTCTCCATTAGTACTGTAATGCATCTGAACAATTATAAAATGCTGGTCAACGTAAGGGTCAACAATTTGAAGGACTGATCCCTAAGATGAATCACTGCATTTAAAATGCATCTAGATTACAATACAGCACCTAATAGTGACATTTGAAAGTGTGAAAACATATTATACTTACCTCTCAAATGTTCCTGATACCCCAAAATCTTTCCAGTTTCAGCACAAACTCTCAAACTGGCTGCTTTTTATGAGTTTCCAAAAGCCAGTACCACTGGACAAAAATGGTCCGAGTTTCACCCTCCATTTAAAATGCGGAACCTGACCTTAGCCGGGTAGGTGTGTATTTTACATACTAGGCATTCCCAATTCACAAAAAGGCCAAAGGAAAATGATACGGGGTTGAGAATGGGGAGGAAAATGAGATTTCCTCCAAAAAAACAATCAAAGTGTGGCCATTCACGCACCAAATTGTGCCTCCACACCCAGATGAAAATTCAGCTTAAGGTGTCAACTGTGGCTCAGTTGGGAAATACTCAGTGTTTAGGAACCTATCACTCAGTAGGTTCAAGTCCCACTTCAGGACCTGAGCATGAAAATTAAGGACCTGTCTGCCCTCTCAGGTTGATGCAAAAGATCACAGTTTTGAAGAACAGCAAGGGAGTTTCCCCACAGTCCAACCAATAATTATCCCTCAATTAACATCACAAAAGCAAATTGTATGGTCATTATATTTTGTTTGTGGGAGCTTACTGTGTACACATTGAATGCTGTGTTTCCTACATTACAACAGTGACTACATTTTAGAAGTACTTCATTTTCTGCAAAGCACATGGAGGCATCCAGTGGTCATAAAAGGTGCTATATAAATGCAAGTTTCTTTTAAGGGTATTGATGTTTAAAGAATCAAGGCAGTTAGGTTGAGTTAAAATATAAATCAGCCATGATCTAATTGAGTGACAGAACAGAGTATAGGGGCTGAATAGCCTAATCCTGTTTCCACCTTCGTGCATTAGCTTTCTTTGAAAATACTGCTCCAAGTTGTCTTAGTGGGAGAGTGAGCAAACCAGTATGCTAGATAATGCAATTCACCTGGGATTATTTTACAAAGAAGCCAACCTATAACTGAATCAGCAGGCATTAAAGGAAAAGGGAATGTCGTTGCTCCCGCAATGATGCAATTCAGCACAAAAGACTGAGTTTCTCCATAATGATTTCTCGGCATGTTTTATGTGAAAAGAAAAAGAGGACTATTTTGACGAGTAAATAACTGAAATGTGCTATTCTTAACTGGATGAGGGAACTCCTTTACCAGACCAAATTGGACCACACTGATGGAAAATATTCTGGATGTTTCAGTCTTGACAACACATTTCTGTCAGCTAGTTTCCATGAAATATAGATCAATATGGCAGTGCATTAGTGGGATTACAAGTTTAAAATATGGGTCACGTATTCTCCCAAGAAATGAATAATATACTAAATGAAAAGATGCGGACAGAAATATTATACATTCCTTCTGGCAGGATGGCATCCTATAGCTATTAAAATATATATATTTTTACACTTCAAAACTATTCAGAGTAATAGCCTTTTAACCTGACCTTTTATTTTCTTGGTCTAATACTAAATTGGTGTATGTAATAGACAATATTGGAACAGGCTGCACGCGTGTTTTTTAGATCATGATTTCCTTATGATTAGTGATGCTGCAAGCTCATTTAAGAACCTTCTTTTTTCTCCAAATAGTCTCTGGAAAATTTCAACTGACAAATTCCTTTGAAATATAAGAATGCTTAGTAACTAAGGTCGAGATATTTGACATTATTTTGCATGGGGTGCATTACAGGTCATCTTAAACTAAAAACATGAGAAAGCATGGAATGAAAAAAGGCCAATTGGCCCATCAAGACCAGTCTGTCCAAGGCTGTGCAAGATGACCTCCACACTCAACGTTTCCATGGCCGGGATTTACTGGCCCCACTGTGGCAGGACCCACTGCAACCAGAAGATCCTGGTGGTGGGTAGGACTGGAAAATCCCGGCCTAAATGTTCTTCTCCAGCCCTCTGAGAATCAATAGATGTTAATATTTCCCTAGTCATCAATCTTCAAGCTCACTGCCTTGCGTATAAATAAATTGTGCAGACCAAAAAGCAAGGATCTAATGATGGAACTATACAATATCCTGGTCAGGCCACAGCTGGAATTTTGTGCTCTGTTTTGGTCACCATATTACAGGAAGGACATATTGCTCTGGAGCTAGAGCGGAGGAGATTTACAAGGAAGTTACCAGGGCTTGAAAATTGCAATTATGTGGAGAGATTGGATAGGCTAAAGTTGTTTTCCTTAGAACAGACGAGGCTAAGGGGGTGACCTAATTGAGTGTACAAAATTATGAGGAGCCTAGATAGGGTAGACAGGAAAGGCTTGTTTCCCCTAGCTGAGGGGTCAATTACTAGAGGGAATAGGCTTAACATGATTGATAGAAGGATTAGAGGGGGTATGTGGAAAACCTTTTCACCCAGAGGGTGGTGAGCATCAGGAACTCACTGTCTAAGTTAGTGGTTGAGGCTGAAATGCTCAACTCATATAAAAGGTTCCTGGATCTGCATCTGAAGTGCTGTAACCTGCAAGGCTACGGACCAGGTTCTGGAAAATGGGATTAAAATGAGAGGCCAGTTTCTTTTTTTCTCTTTTTTTGCCAGCGCAGACACAATGGGCTGAATGGCCTCTTTCTGCACCGTAACTTTTCTATCATTCTATTAATAAGATTTCAGGTTTTATTTTGGACCATTGCTGAGCTAGAAGGTCTCACGAGTAGGGTTACCCCAATCAGTCTCCTGGGCTAGCAAGTGCAAATATGAGCCAGGTCTAACACCCCTGATTGCACATTCAGTATCTTCTGCTGGAATGTGCAATTGTGAGACCTTTGGTCAAGGATGGATTGGTCCCAGCTATGATGCTAAGTTGTGAATAACCTGCTGACAGTTCAGTCTGGATTTTCTGATCGCTTTTACTTTAGAAATGGGCTGTAACCCAATGAAAGAGGTGGGTTGCAACCAACATTAAAATAATGTTGATCGGAAAATCCTGGATGCCATACATAAAAAAAGGCCACATTGTTGAGATCCAGTGACCCAGTAATCCCAGGAACAGTGATGTAATACTTCAAATGCACGTAGGATTTTTGCAATTGTTTCTTTATTTACGTTACCTCAAAATCATTAGTGCTCAATCATAGGTTTATATGGCACAGAACGAATCCATTCAGCCCATTGTGCCTGTGATGGTTCTTTATATGAGTTCTTCAATAATACCATTCCTCTGCTTTATCCTGACATTGCTAGTTTCCAGTTCAAGTATATATTCAATTCCCTTCTGAAAGTTACTATTGAATCTGCTTCCAGCACCCTTTCTGGCAGTGCATTCCAAAGCGTAACAATTTGTTGTGTAATTAAAGATCTCTTCTCTTGCCTTTGGTTCTATCACCTGCCAGTGTCTCCTTTCTAACCCTATTACTAATACCGCACCACCCCTCCACCACCAACCCCACCCTAACCCTCACCCACCGCCACCGGACAGTGGAAACAGTTTCTCCTTATCTACTGTTTTAAACCATAATTTTGAACACTCCTTTTAAAATTCACATTTACCTTGTCTGCTCTAAGGAGAACAATTCCAGCTTCCCTAGTTCTTACACAGAATTAAGTCCCTCAAACCTGCTATCATACTGGTAAATCTCCTCAAAGATTTAGAGATCCTAGATTAAAATGTTTGCACTAAGTTCCTAAAATCAAAACGTAGTACCGTACAGTGAAACTACTAACAGCATGAGTAGGTACCAATATTGGGCATTCTGTACCTACTGACCCATTAAGTGTTTGCCCATGATTCCACTCTCCATTTACTGTCAGGCAGACTGTCCTACGGCTTTCATATTATATCAAACTCAGCTTTCTAGACTGAGAAATAAAAAGTTTTTAAAAGATGCAACTTGTTGTTGCACTTGTAAAGTCCAGCAAATAGTATTAAATCAACAGATTCAAAATCAAATAGAGCAGAAATGCCCTTTGTATGTTGGTCATAGCAAAATCATAAACCTGATCTTTATAAATGCATTTAAGATTTTTCTATAATTACAAATCTGCTTGAATAGAGCACTAACCAAGAAAAAAGCTCTATATAATGTTTACAAAGGGCAGATCTATGTCCTCCTTTTCATCAAAAAATGCATGTACACAAAACTGGAGTTCAAGAAGAATACAAATGCTTTTTATCTGATGTTTAAGAAAAGTAAGGTTTATTTACTGAGTTTCTAATGCAATTTAGGAAGTAATAAGATCATTAGCTCTTCAGGAAGAGCTTCTAAATATCTCTGCCTTTATCTTTATAGACGGTTATCCTTAAGCGGTGCAAAGAGACTTTTTTTAAATCTGCTGCTACGATGTAGATCATAATCGGTCCAAGGAAGTAACTTATAGCAACCGACACTGACAGGAAGACTAGACATTTCGACACTAGATGGGAAAGTTTCAGATCACAGAAGGTATTACATTATTCTTTGCACTAACCTGCCAAACGTGATAGGTGTGATAGAAAACTGACCAGCTCTCAAGAACTAAACATGTCTGTTGCAGAGAATGTCAACATGTTCATAAAAGCCCTCTTTAAAGAACAGCTGCATATTATAATACTTTCACAGGGATCTGCAATTGATAAAGAGTGTAAAATATCACTTGTCATTTAGCCTTGGGCAATGTCGGCCAGACAAGCCATAATAAAATTTTATACTTATAAAATATCCCTAACCTTTCATCTTTAAATAGAGTATATTAAAAATATATTATAAAAATATCGAAAACCACAAATCTGAGTATCTGTTGTGTGCCAAAAAGTATTTTCTACATGATTCCAAAGTTTGTGAGCCAATTATCAAAGGTTGACATTGCAGAAGCAGTTTTTCTTATATCGTACTTTCAAAGCCAGTTTCTTACAACAGTATTTTTGACAAACATTATGAATGTATCTGATTTTGGTACTAATTGCGGAATTATTTGCAATTGAAGTGGTACCAATATTGTACTTCTATCAAACCTACCATAAAGGCATTCCTTCAAACCAATCTCTTTGGCCAAGTCTGTAGTCACCTGCCTGAACAACTCCGTAAGGGGCTCAGTTTTAAATTTTGTGTAATAACACCCCTGCAAATGTGTTGTGTGGAAAAACTTTTTCAAACAATGAGTGGTTTGGGTCTGGAATGCACTGCCTGGAAGTGTGGTGGAGGCAGGTTCAATCGAGGCATTCAAGAGGGCATTAGATGATTATTTGAATAGAAACAATGTGCAGGGGTACAGGGAATAGGCAGAGCAATGCCATTAGGTCATAATGCTCACTTGGAGAGCCAGTGTAGACACGATGGGCCGAATGGCCTCCTTCTGTGCCGTTAAAATTCTGTGATTCTGTAATGTGCCTTTGGTTGCTTTACTATATTTAAAGGTGCTATATATACATACGTTCTTATATAATAGCTTCTTGACCTGAGGGTGCAGATTTATGTTATGCTTTATGGATCAGATATGTTCACCTGACCACTGTGTGTAGAGATTAATGAGCATAAATGACTTTTTCTCAAAAACTAGTCAATCATAGAGGTAGCACTGTTCATTATTTCTTCCTTAGATTTAAAGAACATTGTAGCAAGGGCAGGACTGTGAACTACCATCAGTTTAAGGGCTACCAAATCCTGTTCCATTTCCATCCATGTGCCCCACCCACCCCCTCCCCCTGCTCAATCAAAGTTACAGTCTAGGACAAGAACAATATGCAGGCAAAGTAGAACTTGGAAGATGGGGCAGTGGGGAAAAAAAACTTCACTAAAACATATATGATTTGGAAAGAATTGAGTTGGCTGCATTGAGAAAGATTGAGTTCCACAGGCCAAATTTAAAAAAAAAAGATGAAGACCGAGCTACCTAACTTAAGATAGGAAGAAAATTCTCACATAGAACTGTCGAGCAACAGTGTGATGATACTGAAATGAAGATTGCAAAGGCATCAAATAGGTAACTTCATTTTTTGAAAATGAAAACTATTAGGAGTTTTCGCATACAATGGTTAAATTTAAAAAATCAATAAAAATTGACCTGGAAGGCCTGTGATCATTTTAAGAAGAATAATAATGAAAAGATTGAGGGGAAATTATGAGGAGATAAGAAAAAAGGTTCAGAATAAAATAAGGAAAGGCAAGAAGGAGCATGAGGAAAAAATTCAAAGAAACAACAAAGGAACAATATTTTATTTTATAGGTACATGAGTGGCTTGCTAAAAGTGAGTTGGATGCTTGGGAAGATCGGATCATCAATGTTGGTACAAAAATGGCAAAGGCCCTTAATAGCTACTTTGCATCCGTCTTTACAAAGCAGAAATCTTACTGCTGCACATCTGCTGCTCAGACTCTCATTCATGCCTATATTACCTCTGGACTCCATTATTCCATCATTTGGTTGGCCTCCCATTCTCCCTCTATAAACTCACTGCTGCCTATGTCTGACACCAAATCCCACGCATTTATCACCCTTGCCCTCAATGATCTACACTGGCTCCTCATCCGCCAATACCTCAAATTTTCATCTTTATATTCCATACAGGTTTTCCCCTCCTTATCTTCTTAACAAGCCTTCTCTTGCTTTACCCTTGCAACCCCAAACACATTGTACCCCTAATTACACTTGGCATCAACCCATCATTGACAGCCATGCTGCCAACCATCTGAACCCTTTTCTCTACATTTCCTTCCCTAAACTTTGCATTGCTCTGTGGCTCTCTCTTTTAAAAGCTTCCTTAAGCCCACACTGTGATCAGGTCGTTGGTCAGTTTTCCTAATATCTGCTTCGTGGCTTGGCATTTTTTCCTCAATTATGCATCTATGAAGCACCTTGGGATGTCCTTCTATGATAAAGGCACTGTAAATGCAAATTGTCATCTGTGCTATCTATACACCTGGCCATCTCAGGAGATTGTCTATCCATGATGTCCAGTCCCCTTACAGATTAGGGAGGCTATTCATTCACATACTCTGCTTCTCTGCCACTCTAGGCAGCTTGCCTATTAAATCCATCTATTTCAGTTTTGATAGGTTTAACACATTCATCAGTCTGGCACTGATAATGCCTAATTTCAAGATCTTTTCAGTTTTAAACTGTCGAATGCAAAATCTTATTTACTTGATTATGAAATATGACGTATGATAGCAATATTAATAAGATGTCATCTAATAATCCTGTGATTCATAGAGGTTGTGGGAAATATTAATTGTGCTAGTAAAAACTGACTGTGTATTTACTTCAGTTATGAAATTTTCATCAATCCTGAAGGTTATCTTAAATATTCTTACTCTGTAAGATATAACTCACAAATCTAGTTGCTAATGCGACAGATGGTTTGGCTTGTGACATGTTAAGTAACTCACGTGGGTATAATTATGGGTTGCATATGAAACCCTTGAATTGGTAATTATGAATAAATGTTGCTGGGACGGTGAACACCTTCCTAATATTAAAAACTGTTTCCAAGCTTCCTGAATGAAGATGGGCAGAGCTCTCTCTATATATTTAAACATGCATTGCAGAAGTCCACTTTTGTTTAATTATAACCTGGTACAAGAATGGGAGGGGAATTTGGTACTGCTATTCAAAACAGCCTAAGGCAAATGCTAGTATCACAAGAGGATAAAGCCACTGTAAATAAATTGGGAAACAATATTTGCTGAATGACTTGAGCTTCTATAAGGGTTTCATTGCTGTTTTAAATTGATCCACTAGAAATAAAACTTGGCATCAGATGCAAAACTTTGTCATCATTGATTCCTATGGCTTTTGTGCCAAAATGAAACATTTTGATAACAATAAATAAAAATCTGTTGCGCTTTCTCATGGCAGTTAGTGCTGCTTTCTGGTGATTTTAAATTGGGCCAGTCAACATTTACACTTAATAAGAATGACAAAAAGTGCTTTGTGAATTGTTTCTGTTGAGTGACAATGGACAGGAACTAATCATAAGAAAAGAGATATCATATCCAAAATTAAATGGGACTCATAGGAAAGAAGTGGATGTGAAGAACAAAAGTGACAATTAGGGAGAGAGTGAGGCCAAACAAAAGATATTTCAAAAAAGGGAGGGGGCGGGAGGAGATTACAAATCACAAAAGCATTTCAATAATCAATAAAAATAAAGATAACTCTGATTAAGAGCTCATCACCTTAACATAGTTTGTTGGCCTCATTGTTCACTAAGTGCATTAGAATAGCTAACAGGGTTTACATTAGAGAAAATCTGGGCATACATCAAAGACAAGCAAGAGATTTAAAGCAACAGGGCAAAGGTTGCAATGAAAATGCTGTGGATAAGCTCACTGATATTAAACAATTACACAGAAGTGAGCAACATGAAATGTCTAATCCTTAAACTTGTATTAAGGGATTACTTCATGTCAGCAATAGAAAGTGCCAATGGAGAAAATCTAATTTTACAGCTATTGTCCCATAAAAGATTAAGTGAAATTAATTTCAAAAAATATTTATGCCAAGTTCCTTATTTTGAACCCATGCCAAGGGCATAATCAGCAGAAAGTGACAGTTTTACTACCATATTTGGCCCTGAACCTGACCCCAGATAATTTCTAAGGTCAGGTACTGATTTTTTTTCTTTCTTTGAACATAATATAGTGCAAACAGCTCCTTTTATGCTCTTTTTGCAATTCCATACTTTAGAGAAGTGATATTCTTAAAAGCTGTTAATATCACTACTCTCAAAATTCTACCTCCCCTCATCGTGGATCAAACAGCAAGAGAATTGTAAGTTTTATTTCTATAGCACTTCTGACATACAGAGAATCATCACAAAGTGCTTTTCAAGATGGAGAGACAAAACAGCAGATGTTGAACTGAAAAGAACAGGGGAAAAGAGTAGAAAATATTTGGGGAGAGGTAAAGACACAATGAGGAATTTGGGGATAACCTTTGAGATGGGTGTGTGGCCATGCAATAAATAACATTTAGAGAAGGACTGTCTTCAGGATGGGTGCTTGGCAAATATTTATCTTTGGCTTTGTAAAGGGAGTAGAGCAACATGTTTTGTTTTTGCTGAAATGGCATCACATGCAGGTGCTGTGGTCCTGCACCTTGATGTGAATGAAATCATGGATTGTGCTTTTGAACAAAAAGATTATAAAGCATATTACCAGGAAGATGGATACCCTATTAATACATTGTTCACACCTTCATTTCATAAAAAACGGTGAGGGAAAGAATGTGTTGTCATCTTCTATTGGTACAAAATCAATCATTCTCTTTCCATTATCTCAATTTTTGAAACTGGATTGGTTCATTATCAAAGGTTATTTCCTACCAATGAAGGCTGATATTGAATCTTGGACAATATACGAGAGTGGGGAGCTAGCAGGGTCATTTGGAAATTGATGATTTCAGAGGACGGTAGGCCAGAATATATGGTTGAGTAAAGCAATTACTTTTTGGTGGAGTCATAAATCTTTTAAATAGAAGGAAATGGACTTCATGCATTTTCTTCCCCCAATCAAGTTTGTGGTCTTCATGTTGTTAAATGTAACCAAACTACACTTATATAAAATGGTGACATACACAACACAATCACAATTGGTGGGATGCGTAGCTTCAAGCTGATAAGAGGGCTCCAGAGTGCGTGCACCCACCACACTTTAAAAAAGATAAATGATGAGCTTCAACCTGTGAGATGTAGTTCTCACACTTCTCCAGACAACTCATG
The DNA here is from genome assembly GCF_017639515.1 of Carcharodon carcharias. Classification (NCBI taxonomy): domain Eukaryota; kingdom Metazoa; phylum Chordata; class Chondrichthyes; order Lamniformes; family Lamnidae; genus Carcharodon; species Carcharodon carcharias. The sequence continues at coordinate 137,019,741 of NC_054474.1, forward strand.
TCAAGGTTCACTAGTAAACAGCTAATTATATACTAACAAGTATCTTCCCACAATGTAAGCACTATGGTCTTCATTTTACATGGATATAAATCCATTTACTTCAAAGTCTTGAAAACAAACAGTGGCCAACTAGCCTGATAGCTTATTTGATAAGTGTGCTGCCTGATATGAAACAGAGCCAAACAGATCAGGCAAAAAGTCCCAGTTTCCATTCCTGGTCTGAGCTGAGTTAGCTGATCCCAGCTGAAGAGACTATGGTATTGGCTTCTGTATGTCTATACAGGTGAGGGGGTTAAAGTTAGTCAGCAGTCCTGCTGCTAATCACTACCCAGTAACTTCTGCTGAAAACTATGTGTGCCTCAACATTGGCTGAGCTTTAGGCACAGCCGCAATGACACTCATGACAGGACAGCTTATGCACTCTAATTGCCCCAAAAGACTGACAAAAGAATGGCTGCTTGGGCAAGGTATTGAAGGACAGCCCTGGAATGTTACCCCAGCATCTTTCCTACTGCGAGCATTCACATAAATTACAATCATCTTAAGATTTACCCTTTAACGTTTCTGGTCACAAATACTGTAATGATTCTAAATAGGCCCAATGATCATGAGCAGAAAAATACTTTGTTTTGACCACAACCAGAATCACAATTTGGAACCCCTGATCAGCCTCACTATGCACCCAGAGACAAGTTCTACCTACCTCTGGGCCAAGTGCCATTCTCAGATATCATTAAAAAATGTGATATGTCTGTGGGTAGGATGTGGATGGTGGGGAAAGTGGAGATTCATTATATTAACCCTTACTTTGCTGAGCATACTGGAACTCAGCACAATTATCTTTAAAGAACAAGTTGGCCAAGAAGAAAGCTGCACTCAGATTTCTCTGTTTACTTTGGACAGCTCCACCCTAGTTTAAGATGAAGTGCCAGAGCTTAGCAATGTTCAGCGCTAGGCAGGCTTCGAGTGTATGCCCATAGAATTTTATGTGTTTTCTTGAAATGCTAAATTATTTAATTGCCTATTTTAAATCTTGCAAACCATTATATCCAATAAATCCAGTAGGGAATTCAGGAGAAACTTCTTTACTCAGAAAGTGATAAGAATATGGAACTTGCTAGCACAAGGAATAGTTGAGGCAAAAAGCATAGACTCATTTAAAGTGAAGCTTGACAGGCACAAGAGAGGAAGGGATAGTGAGTATGCTGATGGGTTAGATGAAGAGAGGGGAAAGGAGGCTTATGTGGAAAATAAATGCTTGCATACACTAGTTGGACTGAATGGCCTCTTTCTGTGCTGTAGGGTTGATAGAATTCTATGCAGTGTAAAACAACCTCAGCGAGAACAGATGATTTTTTTTTCAAACATGACTCTGGAAGATTTATTTCTTACTTAGTACGTAAAAATTACACTGCACTATTTGTTATCTCCTGAGGCTGCTGAGGTAATATTTTGTCATTTCTGGCATTCTTGCCATTCTTCATGTGTGGGCCCATGGCAGTGAATGTTAGCAGGCCATGCAAGAATGGAAGGAATCATAGACACTGATTCCATACTGGGTTACAGTCCCAACATCACACATGCCCAGGCGAGGCACTGGACAGTCACCAGGAGCAGGAAACATGACTGCACTTTCCCTCCCATGTTTAACGATAGTGCCAAGTATCACTCTGGCACTCAGCTGCTGTCCTGGCAACTTAGCCACAGACCTGGAATCAAACTTGGGGCCTTCCTGGTCAGTTTGCCTCAGCTCCTCAATGCTTCATATCACTCAGTCTTCGGGAGTCCACTACCTCCAGGCTCCTATAGTCTCACCCTTTTGAGGGACAGTGGTGATCCAGTAATAAAGGGCATGCATTTCATGTAAGCATCTGTCTCCAGAGTAGGTATCACATGATTTGAAACAAGAGAAATGGAGGCATTGACCCCAATAAGTAATACAATAAATTCCTGTCCTGTGATCAGACAGCTGAAAGGTAAAGTCAAATCTCAAAATAATTCAACATTCAGAAGTGAAATTGTGTGATGACTAAATAAATATTCCATGGACCAGTGCAAATTTTGGTTTCATTTAGTTTTGTTCCATTTTTCTAAACATATGTTTAGGAATAGTGTCTCCTCCCAAATTGATTTAGTTAGACTGTTGATATCAAAGTACTGTAATTAAAATTACACACAAGCCAATAATCTTCTGTGTTGTGAGATTCTTAAATAGCCAGCTGAAAACTGCTGGGGTCAGACAAAGAGCTTCATCACATTCCTACTAGAAATCATTGAGAGGACAGTTTATTAATCTAACCTCCACCCCCTCTGACAGTTGTCCAATCAAATCTTACTGAAAATATGCCTGAGTATCTAAGATTTTCATAAAAGGATAAAATAAGTTTTCCTCAATTCTTGTGTATACCATGGAACATTCCTATTCTTGAATTGAGCTGATGGCACTGTTACATAATGTGAAACAAGCCATTTTGAAATTTCCAAAAATTTTTTTGAGAACACACGCAAAGTAAATACTAATTGCCTATTGCATAGAAATGCATAGAATGTACAGCACAGAAACAGGCCGTTTGTCTCAACTGGTCTATACCAGTGTTTATGCTCCACCCAAGCCTCATCTCACCTCATTCATCTAACTCTTTTAGCATAACTTTCTATTGTTTTCTTTCTCATGTTTATCTAGCTTCCCTTTAAATCCACATATGACATTCACCTCAACTGTATCTTATGGGATCAAATTTCACACTCTTAACTCAATGCTTCCCAAACCCCTTTTTAATACTTCATACTTGTGACCCCAGACTTACAATTTGAGGCAGGGGGAAGAGCAGCTGACCGAGGTGTGGGGAGGGGGGAGCTGGTAGGTGAATTGGGAACTTCAAGCATCAGGAATACATGCACACAAAAATATGATCGGTTACTTACTATTTTACCAATAGCTGTCAGTTATTGGGCCTCACAGTTCATTACACTCCCTTAAAAAAAACTATATGCATTTAAAGGGGCCTTGCAGCCAACCCCAGGGCAGTCAAATCTCAGATTTTGCTCCACTGCCCCCAGTGCTATCTTGGAGCTTGGGATCCCAATTGCTTGTCCCATGACCCCACGGGGGGTTGTGACCCACAGTTTGGGGACCCCTGCTCTAACTGCATCTGGATAAAAATGTTTCTCCTGAATTCTTTATTGGGTTTATTAAAGGTCATTTTGTATGATCTTATATTTATATCTACGTGGCAGTCATTTCAGATCTTATGCATACAGTCTACATTATTCACATAAATATTAATTGATTATTCATTAAAAGCTTAATGATTTGGTATTACTGTTTTAATGTGTATGATGTGGGAAAGAAAGTATTTTCTCTCTCCCTCTTCTAACCTGTGAATTCTCTGCATTAAACTAACAGTGCAAAGTAAATAAATTGTTACTGAGATTGTGGGGATATTTCCAATAACATGTCAGACAAAAGGCAAGAGAACTGCAATCTTTAATCCTAGCATTCACAATACAAGTGTTACCTGGAGGCTGATGAGGAAACATTGTCCCGTTACATGATTGTCACTCTCTAGGGGGTAAGGCTATGACTGCATAGCTACTGTGTAATGGTACTTTGTTAAAAGTCAGCTCTCTCTGCTGAATTGATCTTATCACTGATTATTTTAAGTGGGCCCAAGTGTATTCCATGATTTTGTATAGATCTTTGATACCAGTATTATCACTAGCGTAAACTGATAACAATTCTGTGAAAACATACAACTGAAGTAAAATTCAAACGTACCACTATACACCTCCATTGCATGTAGATTGATTGTACGATAGGCCTATTGTACATTTGAATGTGTTTTGCTTTTGATAGATTGTGGACAGAATGAAGTAATGTAATAAATCCCTTAAGCACCATACTGAGACTGCCTTCCCTATAACATATCTTCCCTGTAACATATAAACTTGCTTCCCATTGACTAATAGAAAACATTTCAATTAAGAAAATACAACTGAATACAAACTAGACCTACGGACATGTTTATATACATATTTCAATAGGAAATGGATTGCTTATTAATGTCCAAAGGTGAAATGTTAAAAATCCTAAACTGACATCTCACATATTATCCAAATCTATTGCTGTGCTTTACCAATGGACAGAAAGGGTCTACGGACCATGATTGATATTTTAACCCCATAATATGATGCTTGAGGTGCAAGGGGACTAAAAATTGTGATAATAGCATAGCTATATATTTTCAAAATATTCGATTTTTAAATGCCACAGTTGGACCAAAGGGACTGTTGCTTTTGGAGCTGAGAAAGAAACAAGAGAAAGAAGACAATAAGCAAGACAGAGGGAGTTTGCTTTCCAAATCGGGATTGGGAACCTGACTCCCTGATAATTTCTGGGTCCCAACTCTGTGCTGCAACTGCATCGCTCACACAATGTTACTTTGAAATGTAGATGCCTTAATTGGGCCAGAGGTGAGCTCAGCACCCGGTTGGAGTTGCTGAATATTATCAGGAAGCAGAACGGCCTGCAGAGCTGCAAAGCACATATAAGAAAGTCAGCCAGCAGCCATGTAGGGGCCTGTCACTGCCTTGATGAAGAGAGCAGAAAGCACCTTGTAGATTAAATGGTTAACCACAGAAACATACAGGATGCTGATGTAATAATGTTAGATCACATGACTGAGAAGTAAGAGAGATCTGGAAGGACAAACTCCAACCTTGTGTTCAGATCCAAGGCCTGGATTTTCTGGTCCCGTCCGCGGCAGGAAACGTTACAGGGCAGGATGGAAAATTTAGAGAGGCAGCCAAAAGTCCATTGGCTTTCGGCGGGAATTTCCATAAGTACTTGTAAATAAAGAGTAATGGTTTTAAGAAGCTACAGACTCAAGCAGCATACTTCAGGCGAATAGACAATTCCCAAAACCTCTATCTAGGCCTGTACCACACAACAAAACACACCTTGAAGGGCCAACAACCTAATCATGCCCAAAAGTGGCCAAATAAAAGTTAATGCACACGATCCAGTGCATGATCTCCCAGTTCCCGACATTTTCCACCTTAAGCTTTCCAGATTGAAAATTCAGTTTGCACCCTTCCTAGCCCTTTGGCAAGCATCACAAGGAGTTTAACAGGTCACTAACTGGAGGCAAGAAGGTTCCTGACTCCCTCCCCATGCCCTGCCTTTGAAAATTGGAGTGCACCCTGGAGGTGTTGGGATCCAGAGATGCCTTTCAGTAAAACGATTCCTAAATCAGGCCCTCATCCATTCCTGACCCTGCTAACACTTGAAAATCTAGCCCAGGGTGTCAGACTGGTGTTGAAGTTTATGGGGCATGAATCCTATAAGGCCTGAATTCAAAGATACTGGTGGCTTGTAGGTGGCTTGAGCACACTGAAGAATCTGAATCCTCCTTCCAGCGTTTGGATTTAGCTTTCCTAATGGTGCAGTCACTTTCAAAGGCATTGTTGTTCATCAAAATATCAATGGCTGGACCTCGCTGAAAGGGATAGAAATGGCATCCAAAATCAAAAATGTCCAAACTCAGCCAGAAAATCAGCACAGGTCTAAATGGGCCAACTTCAGATTCAGAAACAACTTTGAACCTTCAGAGAAAGCAACAAAATTCTTTACTTGCCAGATTCAAATAAAAGTCTCATGGATTTTCTTTAAGCTTTTGGACATTTGAAGTTCCTCTGAATTCAAAATAAAAAAATGACTTACACTTACATTACTCCTATCACACATCTCAGAAACATCTCAAATTATATTTTAATTCCATTCACAGTTGTTAGGTACGCAAACACAGCAGTAATTTTGCACACAGCAAGATCCCACCAACATTAATGTGGTGAATGATCAATGGATCTGTTCTTGATGCTGTTGAGTGAGAGGGCATATTGGTCAGGGCACCAAGAGCCTCTTCTCTTCTTGCAATAGTGCAACAGGATCTTTAACACTCACCGAACACGCACACAGCGCCTTGGTTTGTTGGCTCTTCCAAAGTATACAATCTCCAACAATGCAGCACTCCCTCGGTACTGCACTGGAATGTCAATCTAGTTGATGAGCTCATTTCCTGGAATTGAGCTTGATTCCAAAGCTGTCAACTCAGGCAGCAGTTCTACCAACTGAGACTAGTTAACTAGTGTGAAAGAATCTTATGTGTAGAAATGTTTTTTTTGTAACCAACACACAGAAAGAATCCTTAAAATTATTGCATAGACCACTACTTCTTCAGCACCCCATTCATACAGAATGCAGCAATGAACAAAAACCCAGCATTGGCTACCATCAGCAAATGTGCACCAATGTCTTGTTGCTAAAATATTTTTTCTTAATAAAGGTAGAAGTTCTTTGATAGTAAAGAAGCTGAGATCTTGATATTACAAACCATTTTGTCAAGTTCCAGAATTTCCTTGACTGCACTGGTTTCAAAGATCTTAATAACATTGGAACACACTTGATATCCTGCACTCTCAAGTTGCAAACTATATTCTTTATCACTAATGTCTTAAGACATTATTTTTCCTCAAAATATATATATTTTTTCAATTAGGGTGTTGAAATTGGTCTACATTAGTAGTGTGAAATGGGCTGGTACTGAATTGGCAGCCAATTTTTCACTGCGCCAGTTTTTATCTTCCATTGACTTGGAAGATTCAAATTATCATTCTGTAAGCTTCAGTGGAAGGAAGATCAGGCACAGTGAAATCAGCTGCTAATTCACCATAAGCCCATTGTGTGCTACTGGCCTAGACCAATCTCACCCCCTATATGTCCAAGGAAAGCCAATTAAAATTTTACAACATTCTCCCAGATGAATTTATGTTAAAGGGCTTCAAGAAAGCCTTTTTTCATCTGCAATTAAGTGAATTGACATTATCCATCGAAAAACAAAGTTGCAATTAATTAGCGTTGATTATTAAGCATGAAACAACACTGAGAAGAATGTACAAATATTACTCTTATCTAGCAACAAGACTATCCATCTAGCCATTCAAGCTCTTCAAGGTAAAGAATGATAGACTATGTGGCTATCTTTAGCCAGAAAAAAAATCCTTACTAAACTTCCCAAAAAGACTATGCACAGTTACTTAGAACAGTTACTTCATAGTGAGACAGCAATATGCAATTGGATGAAAAAAGAATTGAACCATTTCCTTACTTTCAAAAGTATTATGTTTGAAATGTTTACTTCCAGAGGCATTTACTTGAACTGAGCCTTGAGATATATACATTTCATAGTAATTATTCAATGATGATTGAATATGTTTACTAATACTACCTGTAGGGTGATTTGGGGTCAAAACATGTCTTTGTTACATCAGTCACATTTGGATTGCAGCAATCACCATCATCAAAATTGTACAGTTCATCATTGCATTCCATATCACACACCCCATCTCCTTTCTTCTTTAGCAAAGAGGAACGTCGCAGTGGTTTGCAATCTCCACCATCATTTCCTGTTAGTGTGTGGTCACATTCCAAGTCACAGTCCCCATTCCCTATTTTACTTATGTCACAATTGGCCAAAATAAGACGATTTCTTAGAGAGGAATTTTTAACATCCAAAACTATAAGATCCCAGGTAATGTTATATCTGTGAAAGGCATTGTTTAAATGTTGGTGCTGAAGTTCTATTTGTTCTTTTGTAACAGTAGGTTTTCGATGAAAGTCATCATAGACGTTGACAACCCTGTATCGGACAGTCTTTAGCTTGCGAAAGTTGAAGAGTTTATTGTAGCTTGTTATGACTTCGACGTTGTCACAGACAGTTTGGCCACAAGGAGGGGGTTCCAAATTGGTATTTGATAACCAGCCATTATGATGCTTTGGTTCCATTTGAGGATATTTACTATCCTTTACAGTTAGCCAGTGAATCTCCACGTCCTCAAAGTTGTCATGAAGGACTAGTTCATTGTTTTTCTGAGCATGGTGTTTCATGTCTTGAATTATTTTCCCTTGAATTCTTCCTTCACTCCACAAACTGAAATCAGCCATGTAGCCACGGTAGTTCTGATTCTGAAAATTTCCACCAAGCATTAGTGCTTTGCACTTCTTGCTCAAGGGGCTGAAGATGTCACCTACTTGTTCACTGCTCACGGCCACTTGGGCTCCATTAACATACAGCTTCATTTTACGTCCATCATACGTTACTGCCAAATGTGCCCACTGGTTAGCGTGGTATTTCTGGTGGGCTGTGATGGTGGTCATTTTGCGAGCTCTATCTGTTTTTAGAGAGAAGAAGAATCGTGGGTCCCTGTTACCCGAGTCACTCACGGACTGAATCCCAAGAGCCCATCCTTTGTCCCGGGATGAAGAACATTTGTCGTAAAGTCCTACATCCAAGAAACATAAAAGGCTGTAAGATGTTTTGAAAGAAAGCTTTTCATACATTATTATGACTCATAGGATAACTGGGAAGTAAAACTGAGGGATATACTTTTACATAACAATTAATGAGCTAGACACGCAGCAATTTATACAAACTGTTGTTCTATGCTTGTATTGCATATTATTGTCAAACAGAAACAGTTATTGGACTTTGTAAATTTGAAATTTCAAATATATTCAATGCTGCCAACCATTGCCCAAAGAACATCCATCCTCCCAAAACATATCTGTTGTGCATTGTTATCCTGTGAGGTACAGTATACTCTCACCCTCTGAATCATTGTTATACAAACGATGGTAAGTTTAAGAAAAAAGGGAGATTGGGTTAGCCAAAGTGTGAACTGGATCTATGAAAAAATTAAATTCATTTGGTAAACTTTTTTTTTAAAAAAAGCTAGTCGCTTTTTACGTAAAAACAGAGGCCATCTGCTAACAATCAGTCATTAGTAGTATGGTCTAATGTCAACAGAGTAAAGGTTACGTGAACATTTCACTATATTTTCTTGAAATTTACCTCGCTGATGGGAAAGTGAAAAGCAAAATGGTACGTTTCTGCAAAATGTTATTTTCCTAGGGGCTCTAAAATCCCCTTTTCCTGTTTCCTTTGGAAGCAAATGTCAAGTTCAGGAAGGTAATGTGTTTATACATATGAAGGAAAATTTTCGTACAATCAAAAAAAAAAGCTCGAGTATACTAGTTAAAAAAATCATGGAGTATTGACTACAAGTATTGCTTGTCTTGGTCATTTTAAATATAGTCCTTGCATACTCATGTAAAAGTATTTGATCTGTTTAGACATGGCGGTGCTAAAATGCCCTGTGTAGCAAACTCTCAGATGTCTCCAGTTTAAAAATAACTATTCATACTCGTGTGTTAGTTTTTTGCACTAAGAAATATCGATCAAGTAAATGCCAAATTATGAATGTCCAAGTACATAACTTAAAGACAATCCAAGTGAGTATACATACCTACAAGTGAAAGAATATAAAAAGCCTCCTTCATCACAATTGCTTCAGCAAAAACACCATAAGAGAATTATAATCCTAATTTCATCTAATGTTTCAGCAGCCTTGGTCTCTCTTGCTCTTGGGATTTATTTGCTTCCTCGCTATGCAGCACACAAGCAATAGTTGCCCCTATTCCTGGGACTGTGAAATTCAACATGACAGGAACTAGTCTTTTGTTGTGGCTTTCTGTAATGCCCCCTCTTCTAATTATTATTTTTAGCCTGTTTGCTTTTCAGAATTATTTTTCGTACTTGTAAGACAGCAATGTATTTTGGAGGTAAATTTGATCACATTAGAATTCTTCAAGGGCCCTCAGGCTGCTCAGAGTTATTGATGTATCAAATATCCTAAAATCACTGGCGTTCCCCATTAAAACATCAGTTTATTGGGAATTAAACTGAGGTACTGAATTCTCAAACAGTAAACAACCACTCAAGAGAATGCCTTGTAGCAGGTGACTGTGTCTCTGTATCATAAGCTCAGACAATGCAGGACTCCCAGTATGAGCAAACAAGAACATATTTAATAGGATCTCAAATCTACTCTGGTCTTCCTTGTATGATCTTGTTCTCCTGTTCTGACTACCTATCACTGTGCTCCAATATATACTCAGAATAGCAGGCATAAGATAATAGGTGATACATCCTGGTTTAATACAAGCTATGTCCTTTGGAAATCAGAGCGCTGCAATTTCTACACCTGGATCTAACTGCAAACTCTTTTTTAAAATTCATTCATGAGAAGTGGGCATCACTGGCTAGGCCAGCATTTATTGTCCATTCCTAATTGCCCTTGAGAAGGTGGTTGTGAGCCGCCTTCTTGCGCTGCTGTAGCTCATGCGGTGTAGGCACGCACATAGTGCTATTAGAGAGGGAGTCCCAGGATTTTGACCGAGCAACTCTGAAGGAACGGCAATATAGTTCCAAGTCAGGATGATGAGTGGCTTGGAGGGGAACTTCCAGGTGGTGGTGTTCCCATGTGTCTGCTGCCCTTGTCCTTTTAGATGGTAGAGGTCGTGTGTTTGAAAGGTACTGTATAAGGAGACTTGGTGAGTTCCTGCAGTGCATCTTGTAGATGGTACACACTGCTGCCACTGTGCAAAGGTGGTGGAGGGAGTGAATATTTGTGGATGAGGTGCCAATCAAGCGGGCTGCTTTGTCCCGGCTGGTGTTGAGCTTCTCAAGTGTTGTGGGAGCCACACTCACCCAGGCAAGTGCTTTTGAGTGCCTGCTTAGAATAAACATTCGAGAACCAAGCAATGTAGCGCATGTGTTGTTCCTTGCATCAATCAGACATACTCGACATGGATAATTGCAACGTTAAAGGAAATGCTGCCTATCCCTACATCAAGTCAATTGAACTCTGTGAGTCCTGGGCCTGAATATTTAGAGAACTAATATTCCATCTGATGTTTTATAAAAGGAAATGAATGTTAGTGACTCAAATATTTATGAACAAGTAACCGACACAGTACATATCTAGTGCTTGCTCACTGGCACACCTCTTTGGGCAAACCTCATGTTGGTCCTTTTAGAATATAGAGCACTACTTAGAAGGGACCAATGCTATGGCAAATAGATTAGTCTTTTGCTCTCACAGTGTTGAAATCAGGAGTCAGTGCACTGTCCCCAACTTTACTTCCTTCTTTCCCAGGAACTCAAACCTTTGGCTTCCTCATTCTTTCTTTTCTCCTGTGACTTTCAAGATTTCAACTGACAAAGTTAGTGGAACCACTTCCTAACCAGCTTATCGAGTCTTATTCTTTTCAAACTTGGTGACAGACTGACGCTACTCAGTTAAGGAAGAAAATTCCATACTAATATGTTTAAACAGTTGCCATAATCTCCCTGAGAATAGGAAGCTGTGAATTTTATATCAGCAGGTAATGTTATCAGAGACAAGAGACTGGACATCTAACAGCTTAAGTGGGAGCTCTCTCCGCTGTTTAACATAGGGCTGAAGATACTGAATTCCCTGCCCCATGACCTACAAAGTCAGTGGGGAGCCCGCTAAGGGGAACACCAACTGCCCTGCAGACATTTAATGACCCCCTCAGGGATAACAGGAATTGGCTTCAGAGACGTGCCAATCAATCAGAGACTGGCAACTCTCCGGCACTTCGGGAGAGAGGCTTGCAGTGCTGGGTCAGGATCTAGGTAAGTATACAAGGGTCTCGGCAGGTACCAAGCTGGATCCCTTCAAATGCCATCAAATTCATGCACAGGGTAAACATCTGATCTCCACAGTTCCACTCCCAAGTTGTGGAAGTTAAGGGGCAACATTTCTCAATGGCAAAGGGAAATCCCAGATTATAAGAAAAGTCAGGAGTGAAAAATGGCCATTCAGCCCATCAGAATTCATCTTCTAGTATCCTCCCATCTCATGACTGAAATGTATTCCGAATAATCCAAAATATGTTATTGCCTCTGACTATTCTGCCTGGCAGGTTATTTCAAATATTTATCTCTCTTTGACGAAAGTTGTTCTTTAATTTTTATGTACTTTTCACATATGGCCTTTGATACAACTTTACTCACTTTCTTTGAAGTAATATTCAATTTATCATTAGAGGCATTGGCCATAATTTTTCAGTCTTCTGTAGACTCAGGGGTTGTGCCAGGGGACTGGAGAATTGCAACATTACACCCTTGTTCAAAAAAGGACATAATGATAAGCCCAGCAATTACAAGCCAGTCAGTTTAACTTTGGTGACGGGAAAACTTCTAGAAACAATAATTTGGAACAAAATTAATTGTCACACGGTTAATTAAGGAAAGTCAGCATGGATTCCTTAAGGGAACGTTGTGTTTAACTTACTTGCTGGAGTTTTTTTGAAGAGCTAACAGAGAGGGTTTGCGAGGGAAATGCTGTTGATGTGGTGTATATGGACTTCCAAAAGTCATTTGATACTTGGTCGCAAAACAGACTTGTGAGCAAAGTTATAACTCATGGAGACAGTAGCAACATGGATACGAAATTGGTTGTGTGCCAGGAAACAGAGACTAGTGTTCAATGGATGTTTTTCAGGTTGGGGGGAGGTTTGTGGTGAAGTTCCCCAGGGGTCAGTGTTGGGACCCTTGCTTTTCCTGGTATATGTTTATGACTTAGACCTTGATGTACAGGGCACAATTCAAAATTTGTGGATGATATGAAACTTGAAGGCATTGGAAACTGTGAGCAGGCTTGCATAGAATTCAAAAGGACATAGACAAGTTGGTGGACTGGATGGACAGGTGGCAGATGAAGTTAAAAATGAAGGAATGTGAAGCGATTAGTCTTGGTAGGAAGAACATGGAGAGACAATATAAAATAAAGCATACAATTCTAAAGGGGGTGCAGGAGCAGAGGGACCTGGGTGTATATGTGCATAAGTCATTAAATGTGGCAGTACAGGTTGAGAGTGCAGTTAATAAAGCATATAATATCCCAGGCTTTAATAATTGGGGCATAGAGTACAACAGCAAGCAGGATATGTTGAACTTATATAAGGCACGAGTTCAGCCTCAGCTAGAGTATTACATCCAAACCTGGGCCTCACTTTAGGAAGGATGTGAAGGCATTGGAGACAGTGCAGAAAAGATTCATGAGAATGGTTCCAGGGAAGAGGAACTTCAGTTATGAGGATAGATTGGAGATTTCAGGACTGTTTTCCTTGGGGAGAAGAAGGTGAGAGGAGATTTGACAGAGGTATTCAAAATCATGAAGGGTCTAGACAGAGTAGATAGGGAGAAACTGTTCCTACTCATGAAAGGATTAAAAATGAGAGGGCACAGATCTAAAATAATTGGCAAAAGAAGCAAAAGTGATGTGAGAAAAAAAAACTTTTTTATGCAGCGAGTGGTTAAGTTCTGGAATGCACTGCTTGAGAATGTGGTGGATGCAGATTCAAGTGAAGAATTAAGAAGGGACTCAGACTTATCTGAAAAGGAAGAATGTGCAAGGTTACAGGGGGGAGGCGGGAGGATGACACTGGGCGAATTGCTCATTTGTACAGCTGGTGCAGACACAATGGGCTGAATGGCCTCCTTCTGCACTGAAACAATTCTGTGATTCTGTGATCCATCTCTGCTATTTAATGTTTTTAAGAATCTTTGATGAGTTACTGCCTCAACTTCCTTCTTGCCAGATGAAGAAAGCTTGGGTTTCTCTAATCCTTCCTCATAGTTCATCCCGTTTTCAGTTAGGATCAGCATGACCTGCTCCCCTACATCTCCCAGCAGACAGTTAAAGAGGGGCTGTAAGTAAAGACACCACATGGGACCTGGTGACCTGTTTAATGCTTTGAGGCAGGGGGAGACCTAAAATTAATGAAAATGAAGGAAATAAGTAACTTATCTCTCTTAAGAATTAACAGTCCCAGAAAATTATATCAAGCAGTTAATAAAAAGGTAAGCATTATTCAGTTGCATCTGGTCATCAGGGTACAGTAAGGATATTATGTACCATAGCTAATGAATATTATAGCCACAATACATAACTATTATCTAACAGGTACAGTATGTTCTATTAATTGCACCATGTTGCGTTTATAGTTTCCTCTGCAAATAAAACTTGTTCAGCTTTTTACTAACTGTTTTTGGCAAATTACTAAGGGTGACCTCATGTAGTACAGGTACAAAATGCTTTCTTTGGCTTCAGTCCTGCACTGGATTGTGTGTGAGCTCGAGGCACAGTAAAAGTCCGTTATCAATGGGCTTCAGAAATGTTTGTCAAACATTGCAAATTAGCGCGAACACTGTGCCTGACCGACTGTTACAAATAAAAAATCTGTTCAATCAAATGCTCTGGAGGTTGTAAAGCAGTACTGCCCGTAACGTTGCAGAGTGTAAAATGTTTCCAACAACTTCACAGTTCACATAAACGCACCAGTGATAATAACCATAGCACTATTTCTGGAAGTTTGAACAAAGTGTTTACACCTAGGAGGTACCATTCACAAGGAGATGGAACTTCCTCATAAATTCAAGGATTTCACGACAAAATTAAAAATTCTTCCTTCCACACAGATGCAATGATGCATCACCACTGCTAGCTGATTCAAGAACAACTTGTACTGGGCATGTTTTGCTATTTTCAATGGACATGCTGTAAAACACGTGGGAGAACTTTTACAACAGGAAATCTGATGCTAAGCGGTTGAATTGTTGTTGTTTCTGAAGCCTTAGTTCTTTTTTCTCATATCTTAACAAGTGCCAAGAGGGGAGAACCCTTGCACCAAAAAATGCTTGGGGAAAAAAGTTGGGCTAGGCCAGATATCTGTGCAAGGATTATGAAGCACGATTACCCCATTCCTGTCGGGGCTGGCTGCACACAAAGACAAATGCTGTCTGCTCAGCTTTATGATTCCAATGTAAGCCACTATGAAACATGCTGCTGACTGGCTGCACGTTCAACAGGAAACTCAGGTTCATGTGTGACTTGCATGTCACGCAGAGAGCTGCCCTTCTTAAAGTGGAGCAGCACTCATGCTACAGGAGCACCTTCCTCATCTCGGGAAGGCTTTGTTAAAAAGTACAAGTCAGCAAATGGAGCAATTGGCCAGAGAGAGGGCTTCCAGGTTTTTGGATGTGGCACAGGATGCCTTAGCGCTGAAGTCTGAAGGGAGGAGAGGCACCATTTTTCCACACAGAGCCAGGAGACCCTCAAGGTACACCCTGAGAAGGGAATGAGAACAGGTGGCCAGGGAGGTCAGTCCTTGGAGTGTGGTCCTGATGACCTGGCAGTACTGCCGCAAAACTTTTAATGATCTCCCTTGGGTGGTCAAGGTCAGTGATTGCATTCTCAAAGAATAACTCCTACCCACCGCACAATCAACACCTTACACTGCTCAATATCCCCCACACCATCACTCACCCAGCAGCAATCAGGACACATGCCTAACTCAGATGTTCCATCACTACTCACATACTTAATAATACTGCCAGCCTCATACTCACCTCTCGCTGCCTCTACATACCTCTAGCTATTCAGCTATGGCAAGCTCATCACCCCAAAACATTGTGACACATTCACTGACATTCTTCCCTCAATCTTGCAGGACAAAATTGCATATAATGCAGAGGCCCCAGTAGAGAACAGCCAGGGGACAGGCACACCGGCATCTTCTGTGGCCTTTGGAGGAGACAGCCCACTCTGTAACCCTGAATCGCGCTGGGACCAGGGTCCTGGAGAATCTTATAACTTGGGCTGTAGAAGGGCTTTAAACTAAATAGTGCGGGAGTGGGGTGGAGGTGGGTAATGAGATAGGGAATTTGGAAAGTCAAAGAGAAGGGACAGAGCATTAGTGTAGGGTAGTGATGTGGGTAATGATAGCAAGAGTGTGACAGGAAGGGACAAAGCATACAAGCATAATAGTGCACCAGCAAATATGGCCAGAGTAGGGTAAAATGGTACAAATACAATTAAAGGCTCTTTATCTGATTGCACGTGCCATTTGTAATAAGATGGATGAATTGATGTCACAAATTGAAATAAATGAATATGATATGATAGCCATTCCAGAGACATGAGGAGGAATCTTGTACCTTCCCTGTGGTGAGTTTAGTTGCAGGGGACATCTAATCAGGTAGGAGGCTGATGCATGAGGACCTATCAACTTCCCACATCCACCCCAATTGTGAGGGAAGATCCATGCCCACTTCAGAGCCTCACCATGTCACCACTAATATTAACCCAGCAGCGGGCAGGGGGCTCACCATGCAGGAAGAAGAACATGCAAGTCAGTGCAGGGTTGCTTGTGGGCTCCTGGGTAGGAGGAAGCGGACGGTCCCTCATTCAAAGGCACTCAGTACCTGATTGAGGGACTTGGCATCAGGAAGGAGGATGTCAGCTGAGAGACACCTCTTTGCCCTTGCTGATAGGCCCCTTCAAACCCCCCTCCCTGTGACCGCCCCCCACCCCATTGCAGCACCTCCGCCATCTCGTACCTGTGGTGTTGGATCTAGCGATGATCCTAGGCTTCGGGGGGGTGTGGTACCAGCAGTAGCCAACAGCTCCCCATTGGCGCTGCCATTCAATAGAGTTTCTGGCCTCTGATTGGCTGGCTGCTCTTGATGGGCAGGACTTGATTCTGAGAAAGGCCTACTGCTGGCCTGTCAAGTACTTAAGTTGAGCAAGATGAGGTGTGCCTTCCCTAAAAGAGGCGATGCCGGGCTCTTGCCTCTCTCCAGCCAATGGCCAAGACCCCACCCCCATCTATCACCACCACAAGGTTCCATCCATGAATGAAAAGTGCCTGTGTTTGGGGCCTGAATACTCAAGTGTATTTGATGTTTTGAAATGACAGAAAGAGAGGAAAAGGAGCTCTGTATTAAAGGATGAGATCAACCGGGGAACAGGTTATTTTAGACCTGGTAATCAGTAATGAGACAGGATTAATTAATATCTTCATTGTAAAGGATCCGCTAGGTAAGAGTGATCATAACATGATATAATTTTACATTCAGTATGAGGGTGAGACATTTGGGTCTGCAACTAGTGTCTTAAAATTAAAGATAATTACAAGGGTGTGAAGGCAGAGTTGGCTGAAGTGGAATGGGAGAACAGATTAAAAGATAAAGCAGTGGCAGACATTTAAGGAGGTATTTCATAACTCTCAACAAAAATCTGTTCCATTGAGAGATAAAGGCTCTACAAGAAGAATGCACCATCTGTGGTTAACTAAGGAAGTTAGGATGGTATCAAATTGAAACAGAAGTTGTACAATGTTGTGAAGATTAGTGGTAGACCAGAAGTTGGGAAAATGTTAGAAAGCAGCAAAGAATGACTAAAGAAATAAAGGTGGAGAAACTGGAGTATGGGAGAAAACTAGCATGAAATAAAAAAACAGAAAGTAAAAGCTTCTCAAGTGTATCAAAAGGTAAAGTAGAAATAAGTGATGGTCCTTTAGAAGGTGAGGCGGGGGAATTAATAATTGGAAACAAGGAAATGGCGGAGACTTTAATCATGTATTTTGTATGTAGCTTCACAGCAGAAAGCACAAAAAGCACCCAAGAATCGTAGAAAACCAAGAGACAATAGGGAGGGAGGATTGAAAACAATTATGATCACTAGAGAAAAAGTACTAGGAAAATTAATGGGACTAAAGGCTGACAAGTTCCTTGGACTGATGGGCTACATCTGTGGACCTTAAAGGAAGTGGCTGCATTGGAAAGGTCCCAGTGGATTGGAAAACTGCAAAGTGTAACACCACTCTTCAAGAGAGGACAGAGACAGAAAGCAGGAAACTATAGGCATGTTAGTCTAACATCTGTCATTGGGAAAATGCTAGAATCTATTATTAAGAAGGTCGTAGCAGGACATTTAAAAAACCATAATACTATCAGGCAGAGTCAACATGATTTTGTGAAAGGGAAGTTGTGTTCTGACAATTTTTGTTTTAGGAATCTTTGAAAATGTAGCAAGCAGGGTGGATAATAGGGAACCAGTAAATGTAGTGTATTTGGATTTCCAAAAAACATTTGATAATGTGTCACAAATAAGGTTATTTACAAGATAAGCACTCAGGGTGCTGGGGTGACACATTGGCATGAATAGAGGATTGGCTAACTAACAGGAAACAGAAAGTCAGGATGGATGGGCCTTTCTCGGGTTGGCACACTGCAACTAGTGGAGTGCCACAGGGATCAGTATTGGGATCGCAATTACTTATGATTGATACACAATCAAGGGACTGATTGTATTGCAGGCAGTTTTGCTTATGATACCAAGATAGGTAGGGAAGCAAGTTATGAGGAAGATACAAAGAGTCTGCAAAGAGTTATAGGTAGGTTGAGTGAATGGGCAAAAATTTGGCAAATAAAGTATGGGGAAGCATGGGAAAATGTGAGCTTGTGCACTTTTGCAGGAAGAATAGAAAAGCAGAATATTACTTGAATGGAGAGAGACTACAGCATACTGCAGGGCAGAGGGATCTAGGTGTGCTTGTACATGAATCACAAAAAGTTAGCATGCAGGTCCACCAAGCAATCAGGAAGGCAAATTAAATGTTGGCTTTTATTGGAAGGGGGATGGGATATAAAAGTAGGGAAGACTTGCTACAGCTGTACAGGGTATTGGTGAGACCACACCTGGAGTGCTGTGTACAGTTCTGGTCTCCTTATTTAAGGAGGGATATACTCACATTGGAAGCAGTTCAGAGAATGTTCACTAGATTGATTCCAGGGATGAGGAAAGGTTAAGTAGTTTGGCCTGTACACATTGGAGTTCAGAAGAGTGAGAGATGGTCTAATTGAAACATAAGATGATATGGAAGATTCTGAGGGGGCATGACAGGGTAGATGCTGAGATGATGTCTCCTCGTGTAGGGCATCTAGAGCTAGGGGGCACAGTTTAAAAATAAAGTGTCTCCCATTTAAGAGGGAGATGAGGAGGAATTGCTTCTCTCAGAAGGTCATTAGTCTTTTGGGATTTCCTTCCATAGAGAGCAGTGAAGGCTTAAACATATTCAAGGCTGAGTTAGACAGATTTTTGATTGCCAAGGATTATTGGGGGCAGGCAGGAAAATGGAGTTAAGGCCACAATCAGATCAGTAATGATCTTATTGAATGCTGGAGCAGGCTTGATGAGTTCATTGGTTTATTCCTGCTCCTATTTCTGATCATTTTATGTCCTAATCTGATGTTTACACGTGTGCACTTTCTGGCAGAAATCAGTGAACAGCGATTAGCAGCAAGGATGCTGGCTGATTTCCACCCCCACAACCCCCACCCCATCTCCACCTCAGCCCAAGGGCTTGGTGCTCGTTTTTTTATCATTACCAGCCAAATACTGAGCAATGTTACCTCAATCTGAATGTAAATTCTGCCAGGAGTCTATAGTAAACACTAATATGTTAACGTGCAATGAAGCATCTGAGTCTGATATCACATGTCCAAAAATAAAAGCACGTAGTAACACACACGTAAGTGTCACCTCCTGTGCTTAATAAATATGTCATAGCTATAAATAACCTGTTTTCTTCAGTCGTGATATCATTGTAACTCACTTGACCTAGATAATATGAATATTTGAATTCATAATAGGCATAGTGGCAATCTCTCAAACAAATTAATTGAAAAGCTTACAAATGAGTCTATGCTTATTCTCACGTATAGTTCACTGCCAATGTACCATAGTCATATTGTCTGATACTTGTCAAAGATCTCCACTTACCATTCACAACTTGTAAAGATACAGTACTGCCACTGAGCTTTTTGTCCATTAGTATTGCACAGGTCTTTTGAATAAGTCAGCTGTCCACAAGTGTGCTTCCATAATAAGCCAGACACAAACTCCCATAGACAAGAGGACAGGAAAAATGCCTGAGGAAGTACAAGTATGTTTGCATGCATGCACACTCACATATTCTTTTCAAAGAATGAAGAAAATACCCAAGGGAGCCACCTCATCGGCCAACCACCTGAGAAATGACAGTTCCTGCTCCAAATATGCAGAGGAGATAGAAGAGGCAAAAGATCCA
This sequence comes from Carcharodon carcharias, assembly GCF_017639515.1. Classification (NCBI taxonomy): domain Eukaryota; kingdom Metazoa; phylum Chordata; class Chondrichthyes; order Lamniformes; family Lamnidae; genus Carcharodon; species Carcharodon carcharias. The sequence continues at coordinate 137,039,602 of NC_054474.1, forward strand.
AAGCTTGGGTATTAAACTGCTTGGTATTATTGTGTCAAATTCCTCTGCCTGCTACTTTCAGAGATATTGTCCCATTTAAAATAAACAGGGCAAAATCTCTATAAAATAGAGAAACTGGGAAATCAATAGATCGAGTGTTGTATAAAGATGTTGTACAGTGTGATTTACAGATTCAAGCTCACGTCATTAGCCTATGTGCAACATGCAGCCCAGTCTAACAAAAAATTTCAAACTGAGATTCATTTTTAGTAACACCGTCACATTACAGAAGGACATTGGACCTACTCTCAGTCTTTGAACTATGCAAATCGCTGATTATTGAATCAAGCTATTAGTTTTGTATTTTAATTGCATTACTCCACTTATGAATGCCCAGTTGAGAAAGGGCAGCAAACTGTGTTCGAAATAACCCTTCAATTCTAGGAAATGTGTTCAAACCTCGAGGGTATAGATTTAATTCTGGCCCAGATAGATGGGAAAGAAGCCTCTGCTCTGCGAGTTGTTAACAATACCGTGTGAAAATGGGTTTGTGTAATCTTGAATCGGAGGTCTTGTGGCATAGTGGGTAGCATCGCTGCCTCTCAGCCAGAAGCTCTGGGTTCAAGTTCCACTCGAGGAATTGATGGCCATGGAAGGTGCATTCATAATGCAGCCAAACAGGTATTAATTTGTAAATACATCCAACAAACACCAATGGTAGGCAATAAAAGAAGGAGAGATTCCTGGTCAGCCGTATGATGGAACGAAATTGGAGCCTCTCCCATCACTATCCAGGCTACAACCTGTATGTAAAACTGTATGTTGCCACAGCAATTTCAACTCCTTGGGTGGCTGGTTGGCTCAGTTGGCTAGATGGCTGGTATGGATCAGATTGGTGCCAACAGCAGGGGGTTTGATCCTCGTTCTGGCTATGGAGGATGTGGGACCTGTCTCCTTCCCTTACCCGTGGTGGAAATTGTGATGCTGTGAATGAGACCTACCTTCGGTCAACAAACCTCGAGAAGTGGAAGAAGAACCTTGAATCATGGACTAGCAGCACAAAAATAAGCATAATTATATGACATTGCTTGTCTCATTCAGGGACACTACATAGATGACTGGTGTGGTGAGTAAAAATGTCACCCCCAGCTGGAGTTTGGAATAGAAATTGGATAATGCAGATTATTTCAGTATTTATCTGAACATTGTCATAACTGATCTGGGAACAAATTGGAAGAATTCCCAAAATTGACATGCCCTGACCTTGATGTTACCCTAAATCCATCCTTTCTCAAAATAAGAGAATCTCTAAAAAATATTTTCTTTAGAATGCATGAGCGAAAATTTGAGATATTGACCTTACAAAACAAACTGTGAAATTTAGCAATTTCTATTAAATCTCAGCAAACATGGCTGGAACCCTCCCATGTTGTATTCTAAATACTCATAGGGATCATATAGGATTTTGGATCAAGGATTTCTTGAGGATACACTGGTACCGTTACATGGTCACTTTTCACACATATTGTAACACAGTTGTCAGACAATTATAATTGATTTTTATTGTATAATTATGCAGGGTTACAGCCCTGCATAACAAGGCCTTATTAGTTTGCTTTCCTTTTATGAGTGCAACGTGGCTACAATCAGCCAAACCAACTCAAGAGATTGCAGAGTTTTAATCACAAGTTATATTAAGTGTAAAATGAGTTTCTGCGATCTATGGCGGTGCTTTAAACAACTTTGTGCTGGAAGCCAGCCCCGCCAACAAAACTGGGCATGACCATCACCCACCACTGCCCCACAGATGAAAATAGGAGACTGGCGGTTTTCTGCCTGATGCAGGTATTGACTTGTGTACGCCAATGAAACAATTACGTGGTCCAGTATAGCATTTTTACAACACTTGCTGTGTTTTTAAAATCAGATTAATCACGGATGGAGGACTAGACACTCATATCAAAAATTCTCCTTATTGTGATAAATCCATTTTCAACTGTGTTAATAAAACAACACCAGCTCACCACTCTAAATACAACAACAAATAACTTTTAATGCAAAGATAAAGGGAAATTGCATTCTATTATGCTGACCGATTGCACTGGTTCATGTATGTTTGTGGTTATGCAAATATGTTTGGGTGGAAATTTGAACGATAATTTCACTACAGAAAAACAGTGCCATTTCAAGCACAATTTGTGCCCATTTTCCTTGATTGCAGACAAAGTGGAAACTCTATCCCCAGCTGTGTGATACTGCCAACTGTATTGGAATCATGTCAATGAGCTGAATCTTACGGTATGTAACAGTCGTCCTATTATTTTTCGGTAAGTGCTACATTGAAACAACAGGTGAAATACAAACTCTGGAAGGATGTTTTCTGCTATCTAAATGTATAAGACTCATTAGGGATATTATGTAAACATCTACCAGTTCGTTTGGATATTTTGTCTTCTGTTTTGATTGTATAATTTCCTTCCACAATTGGATTAAAAAATACTGTCCTTTTGATGCGCTTCTTAAAAGATAGCGAAGTGAACAAAGTTTTAACATACAACAGTGTGAAAAAAAGCAGTGTGTTGTACTATGTTATGGATGTGTAACTAGAATGCTGAAGCATAGTCACATCATTACTGACTGTAGAATGATGATCATCTTTGTCCAGAAAAGATGCTATCATTTGATGGCCTCTATGGAAATGGCATAAAGCAGAAAATGCTGGAAATACTCAGCTCAACTGAGGAGCGAGAAACAGAGTTAGCGTTTTAGGTCAATGACCTAACATCAGAATGGAACTTTCTGATAAAAGGTCATCAACCTGAGACATTGGGCGGAATGTTACAGCCCCTCCTGCTGGCGGGATCTTCCAGTCCCACCAAAGTCAATGTAGTTTTGAACGGCTCACCTTTTTCCAGCCTTGCTGTGATGGGTCCATAAAATTACAGCCATTAACTCTGTTTCTCTCTCCTCATATGTTGCCTGACCTGTTGCGTGTTTTCAGCATTTTCTGTTCTTATTTCAGATTTCCAGCATCTGCAGTATTTTGCTTTTGTATGGAGGTGTCAATCTGACCAAGATATCTATCATGACAGAAAGCTAATATGTGTGTCAGTTGCAATAGAGCAATATTATGATCAAAATTTACATTCTATATTGGCTTTGATGTTTCCAAGACATATATGGATTGGATGAAAGTTCTTTTATAATCGCCGAACAATGGACCAACCTAAGGGAGGTGCTGTGTTAATTTTCTACGTCATGCAGTTCTGGGCCTTTGATTGACAATTTGGCACTATTTAGTATGTAAATATAGGATGCCTTGTCTTGTAGACACTTGGCCATCAAGACCTAGATAGAAACTTTCCAAACTTATTTTAATAATGATTCTTATATTTCTCACAGAAAGTTGATTTGCATCCTGTTTGTCTGAGCTGGAGTCTAAACCTCCATATGAACATATCCATCTATTCCTTTCTTCCTTATGTACTGATCAGCATCATTTTAAATGCATCTATGCTATTCGACTCAATGCAAAAAGAGTGGTAAAGTATATTTGCAATTAATGCTACCATGGCAACAATAGTACTTGAAAATCTAAATTATGTTAGCTTTTTGTAAACATTAAACTTTTCAGCTGCTACACAAGATACTTAAATTGAAACATAATGGGGAAGTTAAACACATCTTTGTGTTAAAACAGGAGATACACCCACCCATCAAAATCTCACATTAATTTTGGGTCCCTTTCATAAAAAGTTTCATGAGAACTACTATCTTACGCCTCTCTTTAACCTTAATCTATCAGTGAAAAACAAAACAAACTGATAGGATTGATATTGTGATCTCCAAATATGATGTCATTTCGTAAGATTAAAATTCATTCAGCCATGTTATTGAACCCTTGAGAGATAATTTAGAGTCCAGAGAGATTAGTTGAGTAGCTGGCGACTAGTGGTGACTATGGTTAATCTAGTTCAGTTTTTGGTCAGTGGGGGTTACCATTGACCAGAAACTGAATTGGGCTTGTCATATCAATACTGTGGCTACAAGAACAGGTCAGAGGCTAGGAATCCTGTGGCGAGTAACACACCTCTTGACTCTCCAAAGCCTGTCCACCATATACAAGGCACAAGTCAGGAATGTGATGGAATACTCTCCACTTGCCTGGACGAGTACAGCTACAAAAACACTCAAAAATCTTGACACTATCCAGGCCAAAGCAGCCTGCTTGATTGGCACCCCTACCACAAACATTCACTCCCTCCAACATTGATGCACAGTGGCAACAGTGTGTACCATCTACAAAATGCACTGCAGGAACTCACCAAGGCTCCTTAGACAGCACCTTCCAAACCCACAACCATTACCATCTAGAAAAACAAGGGCAGCAGATGCATGGGAACAGCACTACCTGCAAGTTCTCCTCCAGGCCACACACCATCCTGACCTGGAATTAAATCACCATTTCTTCACTGTTGCTGAGTCAAAATCCTGGAACCCTCCCCACCCACAACAACACTGTGATTGTACCTACACCACATGGACTGCAGCAGTTCAAGAAAGCAACTTACTCCCATCTTCTCAAGGGCAATTAGGGATGGGCAATAAATGCTTGCCTAGCCAGCGATGCCCATATCCCATAAATGAAGTTTTAAAAAGCAAAGCAATGTACTGTAATATGTTCAGGCGATAATGAATGGTATTCATTTCACCGTGTAAGATTTTTGAAATGCAATAGGAAAAAGAAAAATGCATTATCCTCTTTCACAAAAGAAAAGACTTGAAATCAATATATATCATGGCAAAATCTATAGTTGTGGCTCAGTTGGTGGTACACTTGCATCAGAGTTAGGAAGTTGTGGGTTCAAGACCCACTCCTGGATTTGGGTATAGAAATCTTTGTTGACCATCCAGTGCAGTAGGAGGGAGTGTTGTGCTGTCTTTTGGATGAGACATTAAACCGAGGCTCTGTCTGCCCTCTCGGGTGGGTATAAAAGTTCCCATGGCATTATTTTGAAGAAAAGCAGGGAAATTATCCTCAGTGCCCTGGCCAACATTAATCCTCAATCAAGATCATTAAAACAGATTATATGGTCATCTTCACATTGCTGCTTGTGGGAGCTTGCTGTGCACACATCATGTGCCCCATTTCCTATGTTACAATTTAAAAGCACTTCTTTCGCCATAAAGCACTTTAGGACACCCTGAGATTGTGAAAGGCGGTAACAAAATGTAGGTCTTTCCTTTTTCTTTCTTTCAAGATTGAAAGAAGGCAAAATAGAGCAGATCTGGACGGCCGTGTTGTATTGATGCAGATCAGTTTTTACAATGGGATTTTTGCTGTGATGATGCAAGGTACCTGACGTCTGCTGTGAAAAACTAATGAGTATTCAATATTTTTCCAGTAGTGAGAAACTTCCTGAAGGAGATGGTCCTATCCTGAAGGAGATGGCCCCACTCACTTTGGCTTTGCTTTGCTTTGCTTGCAGTTTGAATCAGAACTAGAGCAAAGTCAAATTTTGAAACTTCCAACATTAAAAGCAGTTGTTCAACTGATAGCCTGAATTATTTTTAAGTTATAAAGGTAGAAAACAGCTGACTAGATGAATGTGCATGTGGAGCTCTGCTCTCCCCCTCTAAAGAACCATTTTATAAAACTACACCCAATATGATGCAAATGTTTTGAGTCCCAGCCACCTCACTTTATCTCTTAGATGAATCTCGGTATTATTTGCTCCAGTTCATGTTTCTCACAGAGCTATTTTATCACTATTATAGTAGTGGACTAACTTTCAAAAATATCTCCAATTGCCAGGAGAAAAATGTCATATTTTTTCAACCTAATTCCCAATAGAATTTAATGCTGCTTATTTTGGAATTTTTTTCAATAAATTCAATTAGCGTTTACTGGACATTTTAATTTTCTTTCAAACGATGTTGTCCTATTTTTGCAAAGTTAAATACACATGAATGAAGCCAATTAACCCATCTAATTAAACTTTCTTTAGAAACTTATGGGCTCTAATCACCATCAATCATCTCATGACTAATTCCAGAGTGTGCTCCTCTGGTCCCCAATCCAGAAAATCATTCCAAGAATCATTCTTCACATGACAAAAACATGGCTCTTACATCAGACTTGAAATTTCCTTTTATTTCTTTAAACCTGTGCCCCTTTGTCCGACAATTATACTTTAACTTAAAGCAGTATACCTCTTTTTATAAGGTTCCCTCTCACTTGCCTCCTTTCAAGGTTGAAGAGTTTAAGTTTCACTCACCTTTCCTCCTTACTCAGTCCTCTGACACTAAGGATTAGTTCCATGGCTCATCCTTGCATTATTTCATGGCCAAATTGTCCTCTGTCTAATCGGGAAATGTTGAAGCTCATCCAGGCTCTTGTGAAGGGAGAGTTGATGTTACATATATCGCCACTGACCTTTTATGTTATGAATTGGTACAAGCATAATTTGATGAATTGGATTAGAAACCTGTAGGGCCATGTTAAATTGTGGATTGATAGGGAGAATATCTTCTTAGACTGTTAGTCCTAAGGTTCTAATGTGACAAAACGTGGATATGGTCCTATTGCATAAAACTTTAATTTGGCAACAATTGGCAATTTTAACACAGAAAGGCAACAGAATTGCTGCTGTGGGTAATGGAAGATTTGCTCTGATGGAGAAGTCTATCACTGTTTTATATGGGAGTTAACAAAAAACAAGCACCTCTAAGTTTTTTCTTATCTTTTCAGTCGCTACCCATCAGCTATGAACCAAGTGTGTGGTGTTGGGCTAATGAGTCCCAAAGATCCTCACAGCCCTGTTTGACACCCACACATTTGGAGGATAAAAAATTGATGGAATTGTAGCTGCACTAAAAGTAAAATGCTTCTGTATTTTTGCAAATGGAGGATGAATTTCATTCACATGTGAACACATTTTTTGTTATTTTTCTTTTTTTTTCCGAGAAATAAGAGCAGGAGTAGACTATATGGCCCATTGAGCCTCTTTGTCAATCAATATGATCATGGCTGATTTTGGGCTTCAACTCCTCTTTCAATGACTCTCCATATCTCTTGATTCTATGAGAGACCAAAAAAACTGTCTATTTCAGCCTTAAATACGTTCAACGATGGAGCATCCACAACCTTCTGGTACAGAGAATTACAAAGATTCAAAACCCCACAAAAGTTAAGAAATTTCTCCTCATCTCAATCCTGTGATCAGCCCTTATCCTGTGACTGTGCCCCGTTGTATGAGATTCCCCAGTCAGGGGAAATAACCTCTCAATGTCTTGTCAAGACTTGTCAAGAAATCAAATTTATTCAAGGTTGAATTGGACAGATTTTTGACAGACAAGAGAGCCAAGAGTTATGGGGAGCAGACAGGAAAGTGGAGTTGAGATTGCAACCAGATCAGTCATGATCTTATCGAATGGAAGAGCAGGCTCGAAGGCCCAAATGGCCTACTCCTGCTCTAATATAAAAACAAAAAAAACTGCGGATGCTGGAAATCCAAAACAAAAACAGAATTACCTGGAAAAACTCAGCAGGTCTGGCAGCATCGGCGGAGAAGAAAAGAGTTGACGTTTCGAGTCCTCATGACCCTTCGACAGAACTTGAGTTCGAGTCCAAGAAAGAGTTGAAATATAAGCTGGTTTAAGTTGTGTGTGTGGGGTGCGGAGAGATAGAGAGACAGAGAGGTGGAGGGGGGGGTGGGTGTGGTTGTAGGGACAAACAAGCAGTGATAGAAGCAGATCATCAAAAGATGTCAACGACAATAGTACAATAGAACACATAGGTGTTAAAGTTAAAGTTGGTGATATTATCTAAACAAATGTGCTAATTAAGAATGGATGGTAGGGCACTCAAGGTATAGCTCTAGTGGGTTTTTTTATTTTTTTATATAATGGAAATAGGTGGGAAAAGGAAAATCTTTATAATTTATTGGAAAAAAAAAGGAAGGGGGAAACAGAAAGGGGGTGGGGATGGGGGAGGGAGCTCACGACCTAAAGTTGTTGAATTCAATATTCAGTCCGGAAGGCTGTAAAGTCCCTAGTCGGAAGATGAGGTGTTGTTCCTCCAGTTTGCGTTGGGCTTCACTGGAACAATGCAGCAAGCCAAGGACAGACATGTGGGCAAGAGAGCAGGGTGGAGTGTTAAAATGGCAAGCGACAGGGAGGTTTGGGTCATTCTTGCGGACAGAACGCAGGTGTTCTGAAAAGTGGTTGCCCAGTTTACGTTTGGTCTCTCCAATGTAGAGGAGACCACATTGGGAGCAACGAATGCAGTAGACTAAGTTGGGGGAAATGCAAGTGAAATGCTGCTTCACTTGAAAGGAATGTTTGGGTCCTTGGACGGTGAGGAGAGAGGAAGTGAAGGGGCAGGTGTTGCATCTTTTGTATGGGCATGGCGTGGTGCCATAGGAGGGGGTTGAGGAGTAGGGGGTGATGGAGGAGTGGACCAGGGTGTCCCGGAGGGAGCGATCCCTATGGAATGCCGATAAGGGGGGTGAAGGGAAGATGTGTTTGGTGGTGGCATCATACTGGAGTTGGCGGAAATGGCGGAGGATGATCCTTTGAATGCGGAGGCTGGTGGGGTGATAAGTGAGGACAAGGGGGACCCTATCATGTTTCTGGGAGGGAGGAGAAGGCGTGAGGGCGGATGCGCGGGAGATGGGCCGGACACGGTTGAGGGCCCTGTCAACGACCGTGGGTGGAAAACCTCGGTTAAGGAAGAAGGAAGACATGTCAGAGGAACTGTTTTTGAATGTAGCATCATCGGAACAGATGCGACGGAGGCGAAGGAACTGAGAGAATGGGATGGAGTCCTTACAGGAAGCGGGGTGTGACGAGCTGTAGTCGAGGTAGCTGTGGGAGTCGATGGGTTTGTAATGGATATTGGTGGACAGTCTATCACCAGAGATTGAGACAGAGAGGTCAAGGAAGGGAAGGGAAGTGTCAGAGATGGACCACGTGAAATTGATGGAGGGATGGAGATTGGAAGCAAAATTAATAAATTTTTCCAAGTCCCGACGAGAGCATGAAGCGGCACCGAAGTAATCATCGATGTACCGGAGAAAGAGTTGTGGAAGGGGGCCAGAGTAGGACTGGAACAAGGAATGTTCCACATACCCCATAAAGAGACAGGCATAGCTGGGGCCCATGCGGGTACCCATAGCCACACCTTTTATTTGGAGGAAGTGAGAGGAGTTGAAGGAGCAATTGTTCAGCTTGAGAACAAGTTCAGCCAGACGGAGGAGAGTAGTGGTGGATGGGGATTGTTCGGGCCTCTGTTCGAGGAAGAAGCTAAGGGCCCTCAGACCATCCTGGTGGGGGATGGAGGTGTAGAGGGATTGGACGTCCATGGTGAAGAGGAAGCGGTTGGGGCCAGGCAACTGGAAATTGTTGATGTGACGTAAGGTGTCAGAGGAATCACGGATGTAGGTGGGAAGGGACTGGACAAGGGGAGAGAGAAGGGAGTCAAGAAACGAGAAATAAGTTCTGTGGGGCAGGAGCAAGCTGAGACGATCGGTCTACCGGGGCAGTTCTGTTTGTGGATTTTGGGTAGGAGATAGAAGCGGGCCGTCCGAGTTTGGGCGACTATCAGGTTGGAAGCTGTGGGAGGGAGATCCCCAGAGGAGATGAGGTCAGTGACAGTCCTGGAAACAATGGCTTGATGTTCAGTGGTGGGGTCATGGTCCAGGGAGAGGTAGGAGGAAGTGTCTGCTCAGCCTCCGCGAGGTAGAGGTCAGTGCGCCAGACAACAACAGCACCACCCTTGTCAGCGGGTTTGATGACAATGTCAGGGTTGGACCTGAGAGAATGGAGTGCAGTAAGTTCAGAGAGAGACAGGTTAGAATGGGTGAGAGGAGCAGAGAAATTGAGACGACTAATGTCGCGCCGACAGTTCTCAATGAAAAGATCGAGAGGAGGTAAGAATCCAGAGGGAGGGGTCCAGGTGGAGGGAGAATATTGGAGATGGGTAAAAGGATCCGTTGAACTGGGAGAGGACTCCTGCCCAAAGAAGTGAGCCCGGAGACGAAGACGGCGGAAGAAGAGTTCAGCATCGTGCCGTGCCCGAAATTCATTAAGGTGAGGGCGTAGGGGTATGAAACTAAGTCCTTTGCTGAGCACTGAACGTTCAGCATCGGAGGGGGGAAGGTCAGGGTGTATAGTGAATACACGGCTGGGGTTGGGATTGGAAGATGGGGTGGGGACGGAGGGACAGGCAGGGGTGGAGGGTCCTAGATGGGTGTTGGTGTCGATGAGTTGTTGGAGCTTGCGTTCCTTAGCACTTGAGAGAAAGAGAAAAAGTTTCTTGTTGAGGTGTCGGATGAGCTGAAGGATAAAATGAAACTGGGGGCACGCGCAGCTTTGAAAAAGGGTACGGCGATGCTGCTGGAGGGAGAGGTCGAGTGTGTTCATATGGCGGCGCATGGCACTGAGTGTGGATCTCAGAATGTGACGGGAAGAGCAGTCCGAGAAACGTTTTATGTCCCGGAGATACCTGTAATCCTGGGTGGGTTCGAAACATGAGGGGTGGAATTTCAGTTGAAATCCACGTGGGGTAAGTCGGAAACGGAGACAGTCACTGAGAAAGGAGATATGGCTGTGAAAGCGGGTTTTAGTAAACACCTTGTCAAACACTAGGAGGGAAATGGAAAGCAATGAAGGTGAGCAAGACAACAGAGAGATACGGAAATCTTGTCGCAGAGAGGAACAGAATTTCTTCAAGGAGGTAGGCATTTCTTGAAGAGCAGTGGCAGTCAATTAAACACAGAGATAAAAACAAAAAAACTGCGGATGCTGGAAATCCAAAACAAAAACAGAATTACCTGGAAAAACTCAGCAGGTCTTGCAGCATCGGCGGAGAAGAAAAGAGTTGACGTTTCGAGTCCTCATGACCCTTCGACAGAACTTGAATTCGAGTCCAAGAAAGAGTTGAAATATAAGCTGGTTTAAGTTGTGTGTGTGGGGGGCGGAGAGAGAGAGAGAGGGGGGGGTGGTGTGGTTGTAGGGACAAACAAGCAGTGATAGAAGCAGATCATCAAAAGATGTCAACGACAATAGTACAATAGAACACATAGGTGTTAAAGTTAAAGTTGGTGATATTATCTAAACGAATGTGCTAATTAAGAATGGATGGTAGGGCACTCAAGGTATAGCTCTAGTGGGGTTTTTTATTTTTTTATATAATGGAAATAGGTGGGAAAAGGAAAATCTTTATAATTTATTGGGAAAAAAAAAGGAAGGGGGAAACAGAAAGGGGGTGGGGATGGGGGAGGGAGCTCACGACCTAAAGTTGTTGAATTCAATATTCAGTCCGGAAGGCTGTAAGGTCCCTAGTCGGAAGATGAGGTGTTGTTCCTCCAGTTTGCGTTGGGCTTCACTGGAACAATGCAGCAAGCCAAGGACAGACATGTGGGCAAGAGAGCAGGGTGGAGTGTTAAAATGGCAAGCGACAGGGAGGTTTGGGTCATTCTTGCGGACAGACCGCAGGTGTTCTGCAAAGCGGTCGCCCAGTTTACGTTTGGTCTCTCCAATGTAGAGGAGACCACATTGGGAGCAACGAATGCAGTAGACTAAGTTGGGGGAAATGCAAGTGAAATGCTGCTTCACTTGAAAGGAATGTTTGGGTCCTTGGACGGTGAGGAGAGAGGAAGTGAAGGGGCAGGTGTTGCATCTTTTGCGTGGGCATGGGGTGGTGCCATAGGAGGGGGTTGAGGAGTAGGGGGTGATGGAGGAGTGGACCAGGGTGTCCCGGAGGGAGCGATCCCTACGGAATGCCGATAAGGAGGGTGAAGGGAAGATGTGTTTGGTGGTGGCATCATGCTGGAGTTGGTGGAAATGGCGGAGGATGATCCTTTGAATGTGCCTGCTCTACATTCTTTTAGTTAATATTCCAGCTCACTATCAATGTCCAGTGATCTCTACAAATAGAGATAAGCTTATCTACAATTTCAAACTGGATGACCCAGTTTTTCAGAGTGAGCAATCTGTTTATTTAGATAATTGAAAAACCAAATAGTCTGGTTTGCAATTGCCTAAATGAAAGTTAGCAAATGTAATGGAGCTATTCAAAGGAGGTAGAGAGAACACAGGAAACTAAAGGCCAGATAGCCATTTTTTTGTTATTCTTTCATGGGATGTGGGTGTCACTAGCAAAGCCAGCATTTGTTGCCCATCCCAAATAGCCTTTGAACTGACTGGCTTTCTCAACCATTTCAGAGGGCAGTTAAGAGTCAACCACAGTGCTGTGGGTCTGGAGTCACATATAGGCCAGACTGGGTAGAGATGGCAGATTTCCTTCCCCAAAGGACATTAGTGAACGAGATCTTTTTTTGTGACAATCGATGGTAGTTTCAAGGTCACCATCACTGTTTTTAATTCCAGATTTTATTTATTAAATTTAAATTCCACTGGCTACCATGGTGGGATTTGAACCCATACCCCTAAAGAATTCACCCAGGGACTCTGGAATACTAGTCCAGTGACATCACCACTATGCCACCATCTCCTCATCAATCAGTAGGAAAGTGCTGAATCTATTATTAAGGAAATCTTAACAATGTACTTAGAGAATCATAAAATGATCAGACAAAGTCAACATGCTTTTATGAAAGGGATATCATGTTTGATAAATTTAATATAAGTTTTTGAGGATGTAAGTAATAAAGTAGATGTAGATGTAGTATACTTGGATTTCCAAAAGGCTTTTGATAGGATGCCATACAAAAGGTTAATATGCAACATTACCCCCAGTGGAGTTGGTGGGGAGTAACAGTCTGGTTTGCAGTTGCCTAATTGTAAGTATAAAAATGTAATGAAGCTATTCAAGAAAGGAGAGAGAGAAAAAACAGGGAACTACAGTCCAGATTCAATGTCATGTTGAGCCCCTTCAGAATCTTATATGTTTCAATGAGATCATTGCTTATTCTTCTAAACTCCAGAGAGTATAGGCCCATTTATTCAACTTCTCATCATAGGTCAGTGCTCTCATCCCAGGGACCAACCTAGTGAACCTTCACTGTTCCACCTCCAATGCAAATATATCCTTTCTTAAAAATGGAGACCAAAGCTACACACGATGTTCCAGATGTGGTCTTGACAAAGCCCTGCACAACTATAGGAAGATTTCTTTATTCTTGTACTCCAGTCCCTTTGCAATAAAGGCCAACATGCCATTTGCCTTCCTAATTGCTTGCTGTACTGTCCCAACTTTCTGAGTCCCTTGTGTGAGTACACCCAACTCCCTCTGAATATCAACATTTAAAACTTTCATGTCTTCTTAAAAGTATTCTGCTTGTCTATTTTTCTATCAAAGTGAATAACCTCACACCTCTCCACATTATACTCCATCTGCCACCTTTTTACCCACTCACTTAATCTGTCTATTTCTCTTTGCAGCGTCTTTGTGTCCTCTTCAAAGCTGGCATTCCCACCTAGCTTTGTATCATTAGCAGACTTAGATACATTATTCCCTATCTCTATACCTTGTCATTAATGAAGATTGCAAATAGCTGAGGTGCTAGCACTTATCCTTGCAGTTTCAGTCTGCTAACTTGAAAATGCTCTATTTATCCCTACTCCTGGCTACCTGTCTATTAACCAATCGTCCATCCATGCTAAATTCCAATGTGTATAGGCCCAATCTGTTCATCTTTTCTTCATAAGGTAAGCCCTTTATCCCAGGAATGAGTCGAGTGAACCTTCTCTGAACTGCTTCTAAACACAATTATAGCCTTTCTCAAATAAGGAACCCAAAACTATACACAGTGCACCAGATGTAGTCTCACCAAGGCTCTGTAAAGCTGCAGTAAAACTTCCCTACTTTTGTATTCCATTCTCCTTGCAATAAACGCCAACATTCCATTTGCCTTTCTAATCACTAACTCTGAATACAAGAATTGTTGCCACCCCCCGCCCCCAACGCCCTGCCAAACCTTCCAGCTGATGGACACTGAGGCCAATCATGTGTCTGGATATTTGATTAATATACTGAGGGATCTTTTCACTTAAAAATGGAGAGACATTTCTTAATGTCTCAGTTTCCCATTTCTTCTGCACCTTCAATTGACGAATTGCTAAGATTCACATTCAACGGAAATCATTGTGCTTCTACAATTAGTCTTGGTTTAATACCTCACATCTCATTCCGGAAATCAGTTTAGTTCCCATTTTTTCCTCGTTATTTTATTTCCATATATTAACTTAATGCTTGGCAAGGAGAGAACTAGCATTATTGGGTATATATTTTTTTCCTTTCATGGGAGGTGGGCATTGCTGGCTAGGCCAACATCTGTGGTGAGCTGCCTTCCTGAACTGCTGCAGTCCATGTGATGTACACCCACAGTGCTGTTAGGAAAGGAGTTCCAGGATTTTGGCCCAGTAACAGTGAAGGAACAGCAATATATTTCCAAGTCAGGATGTTGAATGGCTTGGAGGGGAACTTGCAGGTGGTGGTGTTCCCATGCATCTGCTGAGCTTGTCCTTCCAGGTGGTAGAGGTCACCAGTTTGGAAGGTGCTGTTGAAGGATCCTTGGTGAGGTGCTGCAGTGCATCTTGTATAAGGTACACACTGCTACCATTGTACGTTAGTGGTGGAGGGAGTGAGCATTTAAGTTAGCGGATGGAGACTGCTTTGTCCTATGTGGTTTTCAGCTTCTTGAGTGTTGTTGGAGCCTAAGCAACAAGACAAGTGGAGAGTATTCCTCTTGACTTGTGCCTTGTATATGGTGGATAAGAGTTGGGGAGTCAGGAGGACTCACCTCAAAATTCTCAGCCTCCAACCTGTTCTTCTAGCCACGGTATTTATATGGCTGGTCCAGTTTAGTTTCTGGTCAATGGTAACCCCTAGGATATTGATAGTGGGGCGGATTCAACAATGGTACTGCCATTCAATGCTGGAGCAGGGGGGTGGGGCTGGGGTTGTGGTTTGTTAGATTCTCTCTTGTTGGGGATGGTCATTGCTTGCCACTTCAGCCCAAGACTGAATATTGTTGCATTTGGACACAGACTCCTCAGTATCTGAGGAGTTGCATATAGTGCTGAACATTGTGCAATCATCAGTGAAATCCCCACTTCTGACCTTATGATGGAGGGAAGGTCATTGATGAAGCAGCTGAAGATGGTTGAGCCGTGGACACTACCCTGATGAACTCCTGCAGTGATGTCCTGGGACTGAGATGAGTGACCTCCAACAACCATAGCCATCTTCCTTTATGAAGGTTAAGACTATAACCAATGGAATGATTTCTCCTGATTTCCATTGACTTCAATTTTGCAAGGGCTCCTTCTTGATGCCACACTCAATTACATACTGCCTTGATGTCAAGGACAGTCACTCTCACATCCCCTCTTAAGCTCAGCTTTTTTGTCCATGATTAGACTAAGGTTGTAATGAGGTCAGGAGTTGAGTGGCCCTGGCAGAACCCAAACTGTGTGTCATTGAACAGGTTATTGTTGAGTAAGTGCCACTTATAGCACTGTTGATGACCCCTTTCCATCTCTTTGATTATGATTGAGAGGAGGCTGATGGGTGGTAATTAGCCAGGTTGGATTTGTCCTGCTTTGTGTGGACAGAAAAGCTTGACCTAAATAGCCAAGTGGTTATGGTACTGAGCTTGCAACCTCAAGATCAAGAGTTCAAATCTCACAATGGCCAACTATGAAACAAGTGTGGACAGAAAATACACCCTGAACAACATATGTTACTCAGAAATAAAAACAGAAAATGCAGGTAATGCACAGTAGCTCATCCAGGTAAGATGTTTGGCTTGTATGTCCAGCATTTTCTCTTTTGAATTCTTATTTGCACGTTCTCTTTTCCTTCTGTACTGTATGGGATTGAGACATTGTGTCATTGTGCAGCCTGGAGTGGGTAGAAGAGGCTTGGAAAGGAATGCCTGGTGAGTGTTTGAATTTAAAAAAACATAAATGCCATTTAAAAAATCAGCAGGTCTGGCAACATTTGTGGAGAGAGAAGCAGAGTTAACATTTCGAGTCCTATATGACTCTTCTTCAGAGGAATTCTCTTAAGTGTCATGTCTGACTTGAAACTCTGTTTCCCTGTCCGCAGATGCTGCCCAACCTGCTGAGTGTTTCACAGAATGTTCCAGCGCAGGAGGCTATTCGGCCCATCGTGTCTGCACGCGCTCTCCCAATGAGGCACTCGCTTTGTGCTATTCTCCCTCCTTCTCCCCGTAACCCTGCCCAGCCCTCCTGTTCACATAACAGTCTGATTCCATTTTGAACGCTTCGATTGAACCTGCCTCCACCACACACTCGGACAGGGCATCCCAAACCTTAACCAGCGGCTGCGTGAAAAAGTTCCAGCGTTCTGCTTCGTGTCCCAGGGTTTGAATTTCCCGCCGTGAGGTAGATGAAACCACTGGGCGTTTTCTAAACGGGGAATTCAGCGGGAATCCGTCTCCTCCCTGGCCAGGCGGGATCACTGCCGCCGAGTTCATGAATAAAAGCTGCAAGGCTGTCAGAATGGTGCTGTTAAAAAAGGGGAGCGTGTGCTGTTTTCTCGGTTCTCTGTCTATTCTAGGGAGGAGGGAGGGGGGCACAATGACTGGTTCCCTCTCTGACTGCCGGAATGACAGGAGCTCCGGCTCTCCTCCTGTCTGTTGTCCCTGAGTTTTATTCCAGTCTGGGCTCTGCCAGCTGTTGACAGGGAAAACCCATCTATCCCAGCGTGCTAGCTGGATCTGTATTTATAGAGTGAGGCAGGGACTCTGGAAAGAATCGCTCGGCTTGTCCCGTTAGCTCGGGGAGGCTATGAGTGAGGAGGATGTGGGCACTAGGGAGGGGATATGTCTGCTTATACCGGCCGCCCAAATTGTACCATAAACTACGCTGTCACAGTCATGTAGCCAAATGATTTTTTTTCCCCCCGTTGTTATTGTTCGCCCACAACGTGTTCGTTCTCACAGGCAATTGGTAGCCGAGCACGGCCTGTGAAGAGGATTCACATGTGCCCAAACCTCAACAATCCCATCGCTCTCTGGACGGGGATAGCTTGTCCCCAGTGCCAGGATCTGCAGAAGACGAGCCCCTGTCCCCCTGGGAGTCAGAGGGTATTTTACGCAGTGCAGGATTTCTTACAAGCCTTTTGCTTACACATGATTGAGTGGATCCTCAATCGTGTGTGATTATTGCAGTCTGTCCCTGTATAGGAGACGCGTTTTAACACTTGCTGGTGTTGGGTGTTTCAAAGAACCCGTTCTTTTTTTTTAAACAATTTTTTTTCCCCTGGTGGCTTGTGAATGTGATTCAGTGTTTCTGATAGTTCCGCCTCGGCTACATCACGCCCACTTAAAGCTTCCCCGTCAGGGCTGCAGACACTAAACTGTTGCTTTCTAAAGCCATTTTTTTTCTCTACCCGCTTCAGATCATTTCTTCCCTGCGCGCCCTTCAAAATATTCCCAAAATGAAATGTTGAATTCCGAAGCTACCGACTCAGACTGCACACCTACCAATGGGATCCGCCGGCCCCGGAGGGGGTTGGGGGGGCGGGGGGTGGTGTTGCATAATGTGACACTGCGACCTGATCAGACCTTACAGGAGGAGTCCGGAGACAACACGGCATTCAGGTTTTTTTTTCCCGCAAAAGCAGTTTCCCGTCAACGGTAAAACAAGTTCCCTCGCTTTGAGCGGGCGCCTGTTTGCTGACAAATCCCGGACAGCATATATATACAATCAGTCTGGCTTTTCTGGCGCTCAGGTTAAGCTTTCCAGCAAGCCGTTCAAAATAAGCAAATACATGAAGGCGAAGCCCGAAAACGGAGTCGTGCAGCCTCTGGCTGACAATTCACTTCGTTAACAGGCGTGATCCTGAAAAAAAAATCATCGCGCCTCGTCCTGTACCAGTATATTCTGAATGCCCTCTGCTCCTAGGTCCCAATCTTTTATTATTGCGCTATTAAAAGCGATGTTATAAACCCGCTCATGCTACCGGGGTGGGGGGCGAAAAATGATTTTTTTTCCGGTAACGAATAGACAATTTTCAGTTGGACAACAGCAGAACAAAAACCGCTCTCACACGATCCCTGCACTGATGGGCAATTCGCCTTATCTCGCCACCCAATGTGAATCTAAATAGATCTAACGTAATGTCAGAGCAGGACGTGGAAAATACGAGACTCTTAATTGAACATGACATCATTCTGCAAACGGATTCATATCATTGTCGGTGTATTTTTCACAGCCCCGATTTAAAATGAAGTGACTGGTCAGTGGAGGGGGGTGGGGGGGGGGGGGGGGGGGGGTGGGGGCGGGGTGGTGCGGGGGGGGCGGGGGTGAGACTGGCTTTAAGGTGAATTTTAACTCTTGTCGGGCTTGAACTGAATTCGCGCCAACTGCTCCAACACACGCTTTGGAATGAACGGCCGAAACATGAGAGACATGCCACACTCTGCGTGTGAAAGGAGATTTGACCTGTGGAATGCCGCTGTTTGTATGGTCTTAGCTGATCTCTGCCCCAGAACGGGAGCGAGAGAGAGAGAGAGGGAATCGGAACGTGAGGGAGAGATTGAAGAGGAAAGGGGGTGGGGAGGAGGAAGAGGAACGATGTTTCATAGATAGTATCGCCCGAGCGTAGACGTAAACAATAATGTCACATTGAAAACAGGATTACACATGCGATGAGATAACAGAACAGATCATCTCTCGACCTCCCAAATGATTCGGTAAATACGGCTGTTTAACAAGTCAGTCCTATGCATTCACCTAAAATGATGTTACAAAGGGGATTATATTTTTCTCAAATTAAAATAATTTTGACTAAAACTAAACATTTTCACCGATAAACCCCCTCACCGACTCGCCATTTATTGCAAAGTAACTTATACACGCCGAGCTTTTGATTTTAGTTGGGAGACCACAAACAGTAAAATAGTTGCTACAAGCCGATTGTAACCAGGAAGCGAAGACAGCAAACCGTAAACAATGTGCTGCATCTCTTGCACAACATTCAGTAAATCGTGCTTTAAATGAATGCATCGAGTCTTGGAACGAGGAGGAAAATAAAGCCTCCAATTCCCTGGTTATATATGGCCGAGGAGAAACAGTCTTTGCTGTGCTGTGGTAGTACGGTTTGTTTTGCTTTCACGAGTTCAAGGCAAAACATTGTCCCCGGTGTGCGCCTGTGGGACTCTTTCAACTGGGGATTACGCTCTCTGTTGGCTGGGATCGGGATCAAAAGCGCCGTGCACTTTCACTGTTACCGCGGGCAGAACGACACGCCCTCACTCAAATTTATATCTTAAACCATTCATAGAATCAGGAGCCTTAAAGTGGCACCGTTACGCACTGTGTGTGTCTGTATGTGTGTCGGGTCTGTGTGTGTCTGTGTGTGTGTGCCTGTGTGTCTGTGTGTGTGTGTGTGTGTGTAGGCCAGGAGAGGGAGAAGGTCACATCAAGCAAAAAGACGTATTTCAGAAAAAAATAAACAATAGTGTTTCATGGTTATAGAAGCGACAGCATTCACACAGGAAGGTT
Organism: Carcharodon carcharias; assembly: GCF_017639515.1. NCBI lineage: Eukaryota > Metazoa > Chordata > Chondrichthyes > Lamniformes > Lamnidae > Carcharodon > Carcharodon carcharias. The sequence continues at coordinate 137,059,084 of NC_054474.1, forward strand.
CACGATGACAGTGATGGTTACATTTAGGGTAAAGAGTTGGATAAATATATTTAAGCTTAACTGCACTGTTTAAGTTGAAATTTAGTTAAAGATAACGTATTACTATTGCTCTGTGAGTCAAGCCTCTACACACATTTCTAACTCATGCAAGATTATTAAAATGATTAAAAGCAGACCAACAAACTTGTGCATAGAATAAACTCACGTGTTGTAACTATTTACATCTACAAAGTTACTTTGACGGTTTTTTTGTTGTTGCGAACTGCAGTGCGGGGCATCTCTTGGCCAGCTGGGTGACACTTACCTACGAGGACAGCTGGAGACCGCTGCCCTCCTTCAGGTCTGACCCTTACTTCCACAGTGAACCTCCTCCTGGGGAGCTCGGTGCTCGTTCGGAGGCGCAGCTGGTTCCCTTGCCCGGTGAAATACAGCAATCTGCCCTGGCTCTGACCATGCGGCGGCGGCGGAGGCAGGAGCAGCCGGGGAGGGTGGTCTGAGGCTGGTCGGGGCAATGCCCGCTTGCCACGGGGCAGCCTCGTGCCACACGATCCCGGGGAGTCCGCCCCGGGGCCAGCCCGGTGATCCAGGGCTAGGAGGAGGGCACGCCTGGAGCGCCGGAGCCGACCTGCCATCTGCCCGTCACACTCCGACCCCATAGCCAGAGCTAAGAGGCAGAGAGCGGGTAGCGCATTCCAAACTTGCATCTTCTTTCGAGTCAAGTCTCTCGCTTCCCTCTCAAGTCTCTCTGTCCCTTTCACTCACTCCCTGTCTCTTTAGACTCTCCCTCTCTCTCTCTCTCTCTCTCTCGCTTTCTCTCTCTCGCTTACGAGTTTCCTCTTCTGCCGCCTCAATCACAATGATCCGCTACACAGAACCTGTTTTCTTAATAAGACACGACCCCTTTCCCTTTGCCTCCCCCCTCTCAAACACGCACTTGAAACAGAGATGGATAAACAAGAATATGCTAATTTATTAGCCTGCACCAACTAAAGCACCACCTTCGTAATGTTTCCATTGAAAGGATTCTAGTAACCGTAAGGCTGACTAATCAATCAGTTTGAAAACACCAAATTTCCCACTTGGATCCCTCCACAAACAGCTTTAGGTACCCTGACCAACACACACACACCGCCACAGCTTCGGATTTATTTCAGACCTATGACTTTCTCCAATGCAAGATTCAGTCACAATTACGGCAGGGAATTCAAACTTCACTTTTTTTTGGGGGGGGGAGGGAAATATAAATAAAGTAGTTATATTATTGTATTTAAGAATGAATACAATTTAGCGTGAGGTCGCAGCCAGCGATTTGAGTTTAAACCAGAGGGTGACGCTTCCCCTCTTTAAGTCCTTTTTTGGGGGGAGAGAAACAAAACGCTTCTTGTTAAATATTGATATATATGTTTTTTGCATTCTCCCGTTTACAGTTTTTGTAGTCCGGGACGGTGTGATTTTTGGCTGTGTTTTTTAACCAGAGGTGACCGGGGACGCTGCTGCCTGTTGTGTGTGTGTGTGTGTGTGTATACAGATGAATGTGTGATTCGGGACGGCGCTCTGGGCTTTAGGTGCACTCTAGCTCCCTCCAGATGTTATTGCCTGGAAATTTCACTTCAAACATGCCGTCTGAGAGCGCTCTCATCAGATCGGGGGCAAGTTTTGAGTCTGGAGGGATAGAGAGACCTTTGATTGGAAATGCTTGGGGTTTTTGTGAGGTGAAAGACATCTTTCACTGCAACCACATCTAGCTCAATTGGACCTCGAGATGCCCCTAATGCTGACAAGGGCTCGACCCCAATGCGATATTATCAGTATTTTCCACTTGAAACTTATTGCATTTCAATAGCATTTCCATATTACACACAAACGGGCGGAAGAGAAGTAAAAGTGTAGGAGATGCAGTCAGAACTCGGCTGGAGGCTGCGATGTTGGCCGGATTTTACATTTGTGAGGTGTCCCACATAATCCGATTACTGGGGAACGATTAGAGGTGACGTGAGGGGAAATGCAGAGGGAATAAGCGTTCAGGGTTACTCTTAACCCCGAATAGTGAAACCTGGGGACTGTAGTAGTTTGGGCTCTCTCTTGTTCTAACCCGGCGCCTTTTGACAAGCAACCCCTCCCTGCCTCCTCACAAACGTGGACCTGAACGCCGCAGTATTGCATTGGGAGCACTGGGTTTCTCCGAACTATGTGAAGTGCGGGACTTCGTAATGACTTCCAGAGACTGCGACCTGCCACTGGTTTGTGAATTAATAAACTTGTAAGGTTTGAAGGCGCTGTGTGATGTTGGAACCCCCCTCCTTCTCCGGGCCTGTACTGCATTGGTCAGACTCGTGTCCCTCCCACACCGCCAGCCTCCAATGTACACGAAGGAATGAAATGAAAATTAATGAAAGCCAATGAGGCTTGCGTCATTTCCCAGCGTTTCTCCTTCGACCCAGAACAGGCTGAGGGAGCGAAAAGTGTTGGGATTTTACGGCGGCTGGAAGGAGGACAGATATTGGGGATATTTAATAATGGTTCGTTTTAAGAATTATCCAGGAACATGTTACATCGCCTGTGAAAGTAACGGCTTTTGTCTCAGTAAATCGGTCTGCTCACTCAATGGAACTAATTTCGTTACAAACCAATAGGTCCCAGTGTATCTAAAAAACAAAGGTCTTTCCTCCATAACTGTGCGGTCATTTATTTATTTTCTGTTGAACTCTGCTTCAGCAAGGATTTGTGCTGACCCCATTATAGAATGATTTCCTAAATAACAGTCAGTTACCAAAGTTAGTGCAAAACCTATTCGCAGGTGTATGCGAGGGAGCTATCCCATTCAATCATCAAACTTCCTTAACTTAATACGGTGACCTCAACAAATAAAATTATCAAGTGCAGGTTCCATTCACGAATGGTGTAACCGATGGTCAAGCTGCAAGCGTGGCTGATTTCAATTATTTACATTTCCTGACATAACACAAGAAGGAGCAAATTGACTCCTTTGCTCTTGCCACCTTTCCCATGAAGGCGCGGAACTGGCCGTTCAATTCGTCCACATTTAAAACTGACACTTTAAATTCTGGCATCACAACTTGTTTTAATGGTAGTTTTGCATTGGCTATTGTGGTGTCACGGATGCAATAGCAAAATGCATTTCTCTTTCTAACATTTATGTCGCGATGAGGATCAGAGCAAAATCTGATCGTTTCAAATGGTGCTATCTTCTGCGCTGTATGGAATTCACTTTATTTCACAGGATTAGCAACAAGATGGTGTTTAATTTTACGTAAATGAAATGGTTTACTAAGAATTCCGAACTCGGTGTGGAAGGCTGAGTTTAGATGTATTCCTTCAGTTGGTCCCTACTAAACGATCAGATCACTATTGGTGCTAATGGAACTCTTTAGCATGATGAACTCATTAGCTCCTCCCAGCTCGTTCTACAATGATGTCATTACAGTCAGCCCCCTCCCCCCCCCAGAAATATGTAACATAAACATGAACAAAAATTCAAATCATTGTCAGTTATTACCAAAGTCCGATTAAGAAAGAAATAGTTAATAATAGGCAAGTTTCAATAATTGAGCAATCTCTAATAAAGTAGCAATCTCTATAGAATATTCTCTACAAACCTGCTACTTTATTATCGCGCAATGCTCCCGCAATTCGTCAAAGTAGCCGAAGGAAATTTTAAATTGCAGAACGACCTGTCATCTTAGTGAATGAGTTCTGTTTGTAAACGCCACTACAACTTATGCTCATAGTTTACTTCCCCCTCATCAATATTGCTGTCAATAAGAGAAGCACTGCTTCCAATCTCCCACTTAGCTGACTATCTAACGAACTAACGGGACCAAACACGCCGTGGTCCCTCATTGTGCCCGGTTGGTGCGGTACCCGCGCTTTTGCTGGCAATACCAAGCTGCTGCTGATGGACACGGTGCTGCGCTGTCGGGATGTAATGACATTACGCCGCGCTGTGGGCTGAGCTCAATGAGCTATCTCAGTGATGAGTAAGTCAAGCTTGACTGCTCAGTGAGTTGATCATTAATTTGAAAGTGGCAGGATTCTGAGCTCTCCCACGCAGATTTTTAAACGGCAAAATACGGACTGCACCTCCTCCTTTGCTTTAATTTTATTTCCCACCCCTGCAGTGAGTCACCTCCTTACTTAGCGCCATTGGAACATGATCTCAATGCAGAGCTCAAACACAGTGCGAAGTCTGCGGTAATGAGAGTAAGTGGACCTCACAGACCCTTCAAAATGAAATTGAAGGTATTCAGTATTGGAGGCGCCACCAATGCGGCACACTTTTCATGCGAGAAGTTTGAGCGCATTGGAAATAAATAAATATTCGCCCGTTTGATCCCTCAAGGGCTTCAAAAGTTGATCGACACAGGTATAATCATCATTTGTTTTAGGCGTGAGAGTTAGATCAGAATGCATTCGTCTTAATGAATAGATTGAGAGAGCTAAAATAATAATTTGTAAGGAAAATATATAAGGAAAACAACTGCCGTTTTTAACAATTTTTTTACTAGGCAACGAGTAGGATATCCCTTCAATTTTGTTTACATTTCGACCACATGGTACGTCAGAGTGTTTCGAAAGAAGTTTATGAAGACAGCTTCACTTCTCCCCCCTCCGCGATCTTCAATATTTTATCGATCGTCCTGGGATAAAAGACTCCTAATGTCAGAGTGTAAGTGGTTTTGCTCACATGATTTCCCACCATTTTCACGTAAATCCTACAGTTTTTTAATCCCTCTTTTTGAAACATTGACGCACAGAAATTAATCCCCCAGTACATTACCTGGAAGAGATTTTGCAGCATTCATGAGGTTAGCAGATCAATGGCCACACTGAATTTTAATAGGTTATTTCAGCAAAATGAAATGGTTTAGGCTAATATATTGTCAACATAAATGCTCTAGTAATTTAACTATTAACACGCTGAAAGTTTTAGTGTTTAGCTGGTGCTCAATCGTTCACTATTCATTGCGTTTCAAAACATCAATGAACTTAGTTGATTCAGTTAAATTTGACTGAATAGTGATTCATTGAGAAGTGCAAATGTCCTTTCCTATTAGAGGAATATTGGGCTTAATTAAACTTAGTGGTGTAAATATTTAAAAGGACGCGATAAAAGATTACAGTACTGAGAATATATTCGGTCCCTAATAAAAACATACAAAGAATAGCTTTACAAAGTTAGTTCTTTGACAGACCTCCCAGGAGACTGGGACTTAGAGTAAAACTTGCAAAGCCCCCAAAAATTCCAAACGGTATGCATAATTTTAACATCTGTTTAAAAAGTCTCCACGAGCAAGCCAAAGGCTTTTTTTTTACAGAGGTCTGACGGTTCGCCCACTGACAGGGGATGACTTCGGCGCAGCGAAGTTGTCCTATTTGTCCCTGAAAGCTGCTTGTAGATAAAACATCTTGACTATATACAAATGAAGAAACCCCGTTGTCCTTTTGGCAGAGGCAGCTTGAAGGTGCGTGGCAGGCAAACTGGATTATAAATTCAATTACGTGGATTTCTAGATTAGAACACAGAGGGGCCTGTTTGAAGGTTGTTGTCTGACCAAAGGAAATAAGAATAAAAAATATTCCCATATTTAACAGAAAACTGGAACAATATGACCCTTGCTGCAATGGAATTCTCCTTGCTGTTGCAACTTGAATAATTGACTGCTCAACCAATTTTTTTTTCATTCCAGTTTTCCCTCGAAATTGAAAGCGTGTGTACAGTTCTTGCTTTTATTGTTAAGGCACACTGTATAAGGTGACACGCATCAAATAGGGCACTTGACAAATACAGAGTGCGTTTTACAAAACAAATCATTTCAGTGTGGGCATGACCTGGAAGTTGTCAATTTGGCTGAATTAAGGAAATATATTTGTTAGGCTGGAGGCGGGCACTGTGTAAACAATGTAGCTCTGGTGAAAGAGTTTGGAGTCTGGCCTAAATTAGAAATATGCTGCTACCCTCTTATTGTAATTTAATGAGTTTTTAAAAGTTGCAATTGTAATGATTTACTCCAATTGTAGACCAATAAATCAACATTTTATTGCTCTGTATTGTAGTTCTAAATAGCACACCATTGACTCTTCAAACTCCTTTCTTCAAACTATGATTGAATCGTATAAGGCTTGCATATGTTCCCCTTAAATGCACGATTTAAACTTCTGAATTGCAACTTGAATAACATGAATGAAATTTCACATTGGATCAGTAATATTTCGAAGTTTAATGGAGTATCCAGACCAGAGCCCATGGGAAAGAAAATAATTTGCCATTGATGTCATTTCAGTTCAATTAAATAAGTAAAGTCATTTTTGAGATTGAAATAGCAGGTAGGCAGAGCAACTTTTAATTCTCCTATGTTAGAAACAGTAATTTATCAAGCATGGGAATAGCACTGAAATATGATGTACACAACAATAATATAAACTCCAGGGGGTCATCAGAATAAATATAGGCAGAGTTTGCAGCAATATGGAACATTAAATCTGTATTGTTCCAAATGTATCTACAGATGCTAAATATTAAACTCCACAAAATGACTGAGCCAAACAGAGCAGGAAGGTCCTAGATGTGAGTTAAGTAACCACAGCTGGAGTGGCATTGCAATGTGACATTGTGCCTTAGTGATCATGTGCAGTGAAGGACCAAACCCTACATGGTTCTTATTCTTGATTGTTTTGCTGGAAAATATGCACTTGTGAATTTTGAGTGAGAATGGATTCACATCACCTCCTTGGTTGAAAAGCCAACCAACAGCCTCTGGTAGGCTCACAAACTAAAAGTTTATTCTGTATTGTGATAGTAGATTTCTTCTGAAGTAACCTTAAAAATTAAGCTTTCCTTTGTTTTAGAAGTGTCATGTTGCCTTTATTCTATGAATTAGGTTAGTTAGGTCCTGTATACTGAACACTGGGTATCTATCTGATTGGTTAGATGGTGACAACATCAACAATCTTTCAAAGACTAAAATGATAACTTGTCTCAATGTATATGTAGGAGTAATATGAAAATCATCTCACTGTAAAGTTAGACTCAAATCTGGCTTTTTTTATTATTAAAATGAGCTAACTGCTTTTTACTATCACAGATTTTTCCTAAAGTTACAAAATGTTATTCTATTGCATTTTCATTTGGAAGGCATATCTTCCTTCTTCAAGTAGCTATGCAGTGGTTTCTAATCTGTGCCCAGGGTAAAGAGCTTCAAGAATGTTTTGTGTATATATTCCCAATGAAACATACTAACTGATAGATGTTAAGCAAAGCTAAGGGATAGAAAGGAAAGGACTTCCATTTATGTAACACCTTTCATGACTTAAGGCCAACCAAAAGAGTATGAAAAGATTGGACTATTAATAGTCCCTGTGCTAGTTCTCTGAACTTGTTCTGTAGTCAAGCTAAGAAACTAGTCTAAATACATGAGTAGGGTTGATAAGAGCTTAAATGAACTGCATGTTGTAAATCCTGGTTGTCTTATATTCAAATATTTGCCTAATTCATTGTTTCTCGCATGTGTTTTCAAGTCATACATGAGGCAAAACTTCTTGCAGCTCAACGTTGATAAGATCAAAACCATCTGTTTGGTCTCAATCCCATCCCCCATCCTGGATGCCTGTTAAGCTCAGCTCAATAGCACACAAACTTGGTATCATACTTGACTCTGAACAAAGCTTCATGCCTGATAGTGGATACTTCATCACCAAAGATGTCCACTTCTATCATTGAATCATCAACCACCTCCTCCTTGTTGCCAAGATTCTATCTTTTTTTTGCATCACCTTGAATTTTCCAATGCTCTTTGTGCTGGCCTGCTGAATTTGACCCAACTATCCAGAATTTCTGTTCTGTTGAAGGGTCATGAGGACTCAAAACGTCAACTCTTTTCTTCTCCGCCGATGCTGCCAGACCTGCTGAGTTTTTCCAGGTAATTCTGTTTTTGATCCAGAACTTCAGTCATCTATAAACATAAACAGTTTCAACTCTTTTCCCTAACCTTGCCCACCTTCAATTTGTACTTTTTAAAAATCTCCCAATATAAATACAATCAATTATATAATTATACTTTTAGTCTGTCAAATCTCTGGTCTGTGTGTAATTGTTTTTATCCAATTAGACTGGAGACCTTATGGTAATCATACATAGATTTCAGAATAAAATTAATACAATTGAGACTATTTCTAATCGACACATCCATACTTTCTATAGGGGTAGAAGCAAGCACACAGTTTTCAGTAAGGTACATAGTAAGGTACGTTCATTGAAACCAGAACTTCGCTATTGAAGATAATGCCTGTGCAGAAGAATCTGAGACTGTAAAAAGGAGTGAAAGTAGATGTTTAAGACACATTGCCATTGCTTCTTGATTGATAATCCAACATGAGTCATTTGCCTTCAGGATAGGAACAATGTTGAACATTTCTTTTCAAGGATTTCAATATTACAAAGGACATGGAAAAAAATATAAATGTAAACACAGTGATTTCTTCTGATGAGCATTTTTATCAAAAATGATAAACATTTATGATACATTTATAATTTCATTATGTACTTGATAATCCCGCCCTGGGAATGGAATGAACAATCATAGTGGAGGTAGGTAAGGTATATCTTGGCAGGAAGTAAACACTAAAGGAGTGATGGGTAAGGGCTCAGGCTCCACTAACTTGCCATGTGAAGGCAGATTCTACTTATTGACTGTGAATGGAAGGGAAGATTTCATCCACTGACCAGAAAGAATATTCATCAGGTCAGTTATAATGTTGCTGCAATGACTTCTGCTTTTTTGAACCTTTCTTTTGTAGAATGTATTAATTTTGCTTCATCGTTGATTTGTATCGAATATTAGAAATATACTGAAAAGTTAAAACTGTTTTAATGATGTTAATTATCATCAAGTAACTGCATTTCAGGTTCATTTCCTTGCAGTCCGTGAGGTAAAATGGCTCATTCACATGGTAGGGGAAAAGTAATGACAATTAAGATGTGGTTGTCGGGGAAACATGCTCCTGTGCCAATGGTGGCAATACTTTAAATGTCCATTCTAATGATCCTCATCAAATCTCAGTCTCAATTTTCATTGCAATCGGATTCTCCTCAACAGATCAGTTCAGGCAAAATTTGGTCAGGCCACAAGGTAAAAGTATTTAATGAAAGAGGAAAGATGAACATATAACTGGAAAGACCAGTTCCATTGAAACAAAATGGACTTTTTAATAGATAACCATCATTACTTAACATTGACGGCAGCTACAGGAATAGTTATGCACTTGATAACATTGCCCTGGGAATATAATGATGAATTCTAGTGGAGGTGGATAAGGTACATTGTGGCAGGAAGTAAACCGTAAAAGAGGGGAACGTTAGGGCTCAGGCTCCACTAACTTGCTACTTCAAGGCATATTCTACTCATTGACTATGAATGGAAGGGAAGATTCCAACCATTGACTATGAATAGTGAGAAATTCCATCTATTGATTTTACATGGTAGGGAAAATTCCACTCATTGATTTTGAATGAGGCATAAATTCCACTCATTCACTCTGCGACCAATCTGCCCATGGGACACTGCATCTTTTACAAATTTCTCACCTTACTCTTTGTAAAGTAAGAAGCCTCAGTGGAAACACCCTGTGTCGACCAAACATTCCTTAACCAAATCGCTCTTGTTAAACAAACCGTATCAAAGAAGCATTTGTACTGACGAGTGTAATCGGCCTTGTTGGAGACAAAAATACAGGAACCCTTCACAGGATTCCAAAACCAAAAACATATTTTTAAAGTTTAGATAAAAGCAGAAAATGATGGAAACACTTGGCAAGCCAGTCAATATTTTTGAAGCGCACAAGCAGGTTAATGTTTCAGAGGTGAACATTTCATCAGAACAAGTTTAAGTCATCTTAAATCAAAAGGGTACGGATGGATTCAATACTTGGATCACATTTCTTGAGAAGGACTGGCCTCTCATTGGGAAGGGCCTTCAGAAACCTCTATTCTCTCCCTCAACCCAGGGTGAATGTTGTAATCTCTCCTATACGGATGAGGATTGTGGTGTCAGTAGGAGGAATGTTCTCCATTGAAGAGGAGAGGAGGGTTAGGAGGAATGGAAGGAGGAGAAGGCTGAGAGGAGCTAGGGATCAGAGGGAGGCCCTCAAGACAGAGGCTACTCTGTATGGGGATAGAATAGCACAAGGTCCTGACAGTCAGGCAGAGCCTGTGGAGGCTCTTCGCAGGCAACGAAAGCATCACGCAGCACTCCAGCTACCTCGAGATGGTAGAAACTCAGTGTCGAAGAAGCTGAGGCTCTCTTGGGAAACTGCCACATCCTTTTGAGAATTGCTTTCTGGAGAGATTGTGTCAAACTGCCTTGGGGGCCACCTGATTCCCATTGCCCTGAAGATGACAATGACGCTCAACTTTTTTGCTACATGGCCCTTTCATGCAGTATCCAGGAACCTTGCATGGATAACCCAGCTGGCATCAAGGTCTTTATGGATGCAATGTTCCTGAGGGCCGGAAATTAAATAGCTTTCACCACCGATGGAGAGGGCTGGAGACTGCAACAATTGCTGGTTTCCCCAGGGTACAGGGGGCCATCGATTGCACCCATGTGGCCATCAAAGTTCCTTCGGGGCAGCCCTGTGAATTCCTCAATAGAAAGGGCTTCCACTCAATCAATGTTCAGCTTGTGTGTGACCATAAACAATGTGTAATGCAGGTGTGTGCCCGGTTTCCAGGCAGCAGCCATGACATGCACAGACTTAGGAATTCACAAATACCTACTCTTTTCACCGAGCCCGATACATTGGAGGATTGGCTTCTGGGAGATAAGGGTTATCCTCTGAAGAGGTAGCTCATGGCGCCTTTGAAGGCCTTAAGAGCTGAGGGAGAGAGACAGTTTAATGCCAGTCACACCAGCACCAGGGCCATTGTGGAGCAGACCACTGGCTTTCTGAAAATGTATTTCAGATGTCTTTGCCAGGTCAGGAGGTGCTTTGCAGCACTCCCCCTTATGGGTCTCCCTGATGATTATAATCTGCTGTGTTCTCCACAACTTAGCAACTTAGTCAAAAAGGAGTCACTGTGCAGGATGATGAGAGGCCAGAATGGGAGCAATCATTTGAGGACAAAGGTGAGGATGAGGCAGGGGAATACAACAATGCCGCGGTGCATGTGCCTGGCCGCCAGTGGGCAGATAGCGACGAGACTAGGGAAGCCTTAATACAGCAGCAGTTTGTCTGGAGCCCTGCCAAACACCAATGTCACATAAGTGAGAAGAAAGATCACCCCCATCTCGCAATTACAGTGAGCAACTCTTGAAGCCCTCACAAACCACACTTCTCTAATTAACCACAAGATTACACATTTTCCTCAGCCCTCCCTCAAATTTGGGAACCCTACCTTCACCCACAGACATCTCCCAGCTATGAGAAAGAACACATTAATGGGGAAATGTGACTTTACAGTTTAATGAGAACAATTAACAAAAACGTTGACGATGAGAGATCTCACCCCTGTGCCCCTCATTGTGAGTAACGACAGAAATGTTTACGTGTGCTCATGCGCAGTGGTCCCCCCCCCTCTTGTGGCTGCAGTGGAGGGAGGCATCTGGTCTGCCACCTCCCTTGCCCTGGATGACTTTGGCAGGCATCCTCTGCATGGCTTAGGTTTTGAGGTGCCGGCCACTTCAGGAGACTCTTGCACAGGTGCATGTGAGTTTTCAATCGCCACAGCACTGGTCAAGGTCTGTGTCAATGGCTGCTGGATGGAGGAAATGCTGCCCCCCCTCACAAGTGCCAGGAGAGAAACTCACAGATGGGGCTTGCAGCTGCCCATCCCCCGCCAGTAGGACTGGTTGGTCCTCCATGCCAGCAAGTGAGGGTCCAGGAACCAGATGGGCAAAAGAAATGGAGGAACAAATTTGCAAGTAAGCTGCAGAAAGGTGCAAGGATGTTAGAGTTGTGATAATGAAGGACTTCAATTATCCTAGTATAAACTAGAGAAGTAATGGTGTATGGGACAAAAAAGGGGAAGGAATTCCTGAAATGTGTACAGGAGAATTTTCTTGGTCATACTTCCAGGTCAATGAGGAAGGAAAGGGTACTGGATCCAGTTCTGATAAATAAATTGGGCAAGTGGAGCAAGTTTCAGTGGGAGAACATTTGGGAAACCGTAATCCCAATAGCATCAGGTTTAGAATAGTTAGGGAAAAGAACAATTAAAAATCAAATGTGAAAATATTCAACTGGGCATGAGCCAAGTAAGTTGAAAAGATATCTTGCCTCAGCAGATTGCAGTCAACGATTGGCAGATAAAACAGTGAATGAGCAATGGGAGGTCTTCAAAGAGGGGATAGTTTGGGTATAGGCTAGGCATATTCTTATGAGGCAGGAGAAGATCTGCATCCAAACTTAAGAGGTCCCTGGGTGGCAATTGATATAGAGGTCAAAATGGAGCTGAAAAAGGAAGTTTATGATAAATGCCAGGTTCATAATTCAGTAAAGAACCAAGCTGAATACAAAATGTACAGGGGATCACTGAGGAAGAAAATAAGAAGGGCATAGAGTGCTTACGACAACAGACTAGTGGGTAACATAAAAGGGAACCCGAGAGTTTTTTATATACATATAAACAGTTTAACTGTAGTCAAGGGAAAGATGGGCTCAATGAGAGACAAAAAAAGAGATTTTTTTGTGGAGGCAGGGTGAATGATTGAGGTATTACCCCTGTCTCCACTAAAAAGGAGGTTGGTGCCAATGTAGCTGTACAGGAGGAGGTAGTATTATTTTGGATAGATTAAAAATACAGAAAAAAAGATGTACTCAAAACATTGACAGTACTGAAAAGTGGAAAGGTCACCCAGGTCAGATGAGATACATCCTAATTTACTGAGGGAGGCAAGCATAGAAACTGGGGAGGCTCTGCCCATAATCTTCCAATCCTCTTTAGGCACTGGAGTGGTGGCAGGGACTGGAGGGTTGCAAGTGCTACACCCTGGTTCAAAGAAGAGGAGAGGGGTAAACATGGCAATTACAGGTTAATCAGCTTGATATCAGGGGTGGGGGATCTCTTAGATACATTAATCTGAGCCAAAAGTAATTTTCACTTGGCAAAATTAGGGTCAATAAATGAAAACCAGATGGAAATGGACTTGTTGATGGAAAGTTGTGTTGAATAATTTGATTTGAGAAATAATGAGTTAGGTGTGGATTATAGTAAGGTTGATGTTTGTGTTTATGGGCATTACATAATAGGCTTATTAGCAAAATTAAAGCCCATGGATGTAAAGGGGGCGGCAGTGTGTGGTAAAAATTTGCTGGGGCACAAAAAACTCAGTGGTGGCGCGTGGTTGTTTTTCCATTTTAAACTGGAGTGGTGCCCCCAGAGGCTAACACCACTGCTTTTTTGATATATATTAATGATCTGAACCAGGTTCTACGTGAGCATAGTTTGCAGATGACACAAAGCTCAGGTATGTAATAAACATTTAGGAGGATAGTAACAGGCTTCAGGAGGACACAAACAGATTGGAGAAATGGGCGTACACAAAGGGCAGAATTTTGCCCCCGTTGGGGGGGAAATTGATGGGCAGGCATGTGTGGGCGCGCTTCTGATTGGCGCCCCCAATCGGAGGCACGGTGCCATTTTACGTGGGCGGGCCAATTAAGGCCCGCCAGTGTGACATCCACAGGGAAGTGCTGTGCGCTCCCTGTGCGGGTGGGGGGATTCCTAAAATCGAGAGTGCAGTCTTCTGCGCATGTGCACGAAAGAATACACTCATCTCCCTGAGGCTAAATGCAGCCTCAGGGAGATCAGCCCTACTTTCAACAATAATAAAAATAGAAAAAAACAATTTCCCTTACATGTCCCCTCAAGTGACAATGTCACATGAGTTGGGACATGTTCAAACTTTCCAAAACAACTTTATTAAAATTTTTAAAACTCCACATGAGACCTCATCCCGCCGGTGGATGAGGTTTCATGTATTTTCTAGTTGCCACCAGGGCTCCTGGCCTGCCCGCCAACCTTAAGGTTGGACAGGCAGGTCCTTTAATTGCTTAATTGATCCTGTCAATGGCCTCAATTGGCCACTGACAGGTCGGTGGATCTGCAGCGGATTTTGCTGCGCCCCTGCCTTCCTGAAAATTTAAATGGGGCGGGGTGACGTCAGGAGTTCTGCCCGACATCATCCCGCATCATTTTACACGTCGGCAGGTGGGCTCTGCCCCCGCTCGCCGATGGTAAAATCCTGCCCATAGCAGATGAAATGTTAAGCAGAGAAGTACGAAGCGATCCGCTTTTGGTTAGAAGAATAAGGAAATACAATAATATAAACATAACAGTACAGCAGGAACAGAGACCGGAGGGTGTTTGAACAAAAGTCTTTGATAGTGTCAGGACAAAATGAGAAGGTTGTTTAAAAATCATAAAATATCCTTATTTTTAAAGAGACGTACAGAGTACTAAGGCAAGGAAGTTATTTAGAACCTTTATAAATCACTGCTAAGGCCCTGCTAGAGTATTGTAGTCTAATCTGGGCAACACATTTTTAGGAAAGGTGCCAAAGCCTTAGAGAGGGTGCAGATGAGATTTACTAGAATGGTACCTGAGAGGCAGGGCTTGGCTTCTGTGGAGAAACTGGAGAAACTTGGATTGTTCTTCTTAGACCAGAGAAAATTAATTGCAGATTTGATAGAGATGTTCACAATTTTGAAGGACTTTGATGAATTAAGTAGAAAGATACTGTTTCCAATGGCAGAAGAATGAGTAAGCCGAGGGCATAGATTTAAGATGATTGGAAAAAGAACCCAAGGAGACATGCGGAAACGTTTTTTTTAGGCAGTGAGATATTATGATCTGGAATGTATTGTGTTAAAGGGTGGTGGAAGCAGATTCAATGATAACTGTCAAGGGAATTGGATAAATACTTGAAAAAGAGCAATTTGCTGGGCTACAGGGAGAATGGGTGAGTTGAGCTATTTGGATAGCTTCTTCAAAGTGCTGGCACAGACACAATGGGCTGAATGACCTCCCTCTGTGCGTATGATTCTATTATCACTAAGGAACAAACTATTTGATTAAAAATTGAATATTCTTTTGAAAATTTAAGCAGTTAAAAATAATTTTTGATAGCATTAACATTCTTTTTACTGGAAATACTTTACAGAATAAGTTATTAAATCTAAGAGACTGATGGAATTAGTTACCACCGCTGGTAGTCAGTCAGTCAGTGCCCTCTCCCCAGTGAGATAATCTGTGTTCGCCACAAAAAAATCATATTATTATCAGAAATCAATACCTTAACCTATTGATACCCTAACACTGAAACACTGTGGCTGCAGCATGTACACTTTGTAGGTTATGTTACAGTAACTTTCCAAAGTAATTTTAAAAGCACCTGCAAACTCCACTGGCAAAAATGGCAAAGTCTTAGAAATAACTTTACCTTTTACTTTCCCTATAATTTGCACAGCATCTCAATTTGGACAAGTGCTGCCAATCATTCATTGTCACTGGGTCAATATCCTGGAATTTCCTTCCTAAGACCATTGTGTGGTTCAAGAAGAATATGACAATACCAATTTCTCAAGGCAACTAAGGATGGGGAATAAAAATAAGGCCGTGCCATCGTTGGACTCAACATGCAAATACTTTTTTAAAAGTTTAAGTTTATTCTAATTAATAAAAGAGTAGTAAGCAGTGAAGATATTAGAAATGCACTCATTAAATAGGGCTGTGTATAAATTGCTGCCACACCTGATGTGAATGCAAAAAGGCTGCATCAGGAGTCTTTTTCCACTCCATATTGGCTAGCAAGAAAACTAGATATGAATTCATATTGTTGGAAAATGAGATTCCAATAGGCAGGCCCACGTAGTTAGGGGAGATGATTTGGCACAGTGCAATATTTCATGACAAATCCAGTAACTACACTTACATTGCAATGTGTTGCCTGGATGTCCCATATTCTGCATAAAATTCCCAGAGGCAGTAAAGACACTGAATGATAGCAAATCGCTTCAGATTGTTAAACTTACCACAATTGGCATTTGGATATACAGACAGAATTGCCACAAAATTGCATGAGACCTGAAAACCGGCATGGGGATTGCACTGCGTGATTAAACCATGCCTTTTGCTTCTGATGTAAGCTTCACGTTGGGTGGATATGGCCTCCTGCTGAGAGCCCTTTGTTGAACTCCTGACAGCCTGTTGGTGAAGGAGGAGACCAAAGTCAATCTTCACTCAGTTTTAGATTTAATGAAAATTTGAAACATCACAAATGTATAGTTGCTAACTTTACAATTCACAACCAGTGTCAATAAGTGTCTTATATTCTTTTGAATAAAAAAACTAATAAACAAATTAACAGGCCCTTAAAGAGCCACAAATTGTCTTTATATGCTCTTTTTAAAGGAAATTAAATAAACAAATTAACTAATAAACTGATTGAAATCCCTTTAAAGGAGCACTGTAACAAAGAGACAAAATTTTAAAGGAAACTTATAAAATTAAATAAAAATAGTGTTCCTGGGCCTGATGATGCACTCCAGTCCTACGCTGTCCATTGATTGCGGAAGGCCTCAAGCATACTAGTGGACACTGCATGCCCCCTCTCCAGGGACACCTGGGGACGAACATATCCATGAAATAGGGGCAGGCAGTTGGATCTAATGACCCCTTTCATGGCTCACTGCCTGAATTTGTTAATGGCAGGTCCACAAGAGGACCTCTAATCTGCCCCCGCACCTCCACCCCCCACCTCCACCCCCCCTGGCACTGGCTGGTCAAAGATCAGAAGCGTGTGGCTGAAGTGCAACGAAAACTTGAGGAGCAGCCCTTTCAAATAATCAAAAAGGGGCTGAGTGTCTTTATAGAGTATTTTTGAAAAACAAAATCAATAAATTAAACTAAAAGTCAAAGGCGGGTGACAGGCCCTGGTGGGGAATTGTAACTAAAACAAAAATGTGAAAGGAAATTTATAAAATGAAATCAAAATGTCATTCCATGGGTGATGATGCATCTGAGCCCCCGTGGTGCCCACTGATCGCAGAAGGCCTCTAGTGTACTGGTGGACACCGCATGCCCCCTCTCCAGGGCCACCCAACCACAAACATAGCAGTGGAAGAGTGGCAGACAGGCAGGCTGGATGATGCCCTTGGCCGCCCGCTGCCTGGGCCTGTTAATGGCCACTTTAGCCGGGCCCAGGTGCAGGCCAACAAGGAGGTCCTCCTCCCTCCTCCCTCCTCCCTCATCCCTCCTCGTCCTCCCTTAACACCAGGTGGCCAAAGATTAGGAGTGCGGGGCTGAAGTGTAACCAAACTTTGAGAAGCAGCCCCTTCAAATAATCAAAAAGGAGCTAAGAATCTTATATGTGCACAAGTAATTAGCCAATGAGGGGCTCCACCTGTATACGCTTAATCTTAATTTATACAATTAACAGCCTCCTTACCCTCCGCCACCTCCCTCTTCAACAACTTGTCCAGCTCTGTATCACCTCTGATTCTCCCTGTCATGCTCCAGGCCCTGGTGGATAGAAATTGCAGAACACATTAGTGGAAGCAATTCTTCTGAGCAGAACCATTTGGGTGAGAACGAAGCCCTTCACTGTGCATCACTCCACTAGACTTCACCTTTTATAAGTAGCAGTACAGACTTCCAAGTACTGCCACTCATTCAACAACAGCCAGCAGAATTCTATCAGCAACTAACTTGAAAGTGGTTGATGATCCATTTAAATAGTGTTGTCGGAGGATCGCTCCTGATAATGAATGCAAGTTCAGTTGTGCGTGGTTAAGCGAAAGCGTTATTTGGAGTGTTGAGGTAAAAATTGGCACCGCTAGAGTCAAATTTGTGATACATGTTGACTGATGTCATAATCTGGCTACTCAGCATACTTCCGACACTGGCTCAAAGCACCCACATTAACAACCTATGCAAAATGACATCCAATATGGCTCACACCAGAAGTGTGTGTGTGTGCAGTGTAGATGCCATTTCGGACCCGAAAAAGCACCCTTAGTGCCAAAAGTATCAGTGCTAGGCAACCACGTTTTGTGGCCTGCTTCTTTAATGCAGCAGCTCGACATCTGTTTTTTTTTCTGGCAGTTTGAAATCAGAGACTTTATAAGAATGATATGTATTGGAACAAATGACTTAAAGATACTTCGATTTATCTGGTTCTTTGAAAAAAAATATTTCCAGTCTCTCATTTGCTTTGATGCAGTAATTTTCCTGGCAGCATGGAAAATATGAGCATAGTATGGAAATAATGGAAATATTCAGCTATGACAGCTACTGAGGACGTTTTACTCATGCAATGATCATATACAGTGTAAAACATATATGTGAACAGTATAAAAGTTTCCCAATATGTCAAATGCAAAGTTAGAACTGCAACAATTACAAAAGTCACAAAACACATTCATCTGCTATGAATTAATCATTGTTAATCTGTTAAATGAATCACAATTTCTAATTGCCTCTAATGAATACTTCAGGGGGATATTAGTAAATACATATTTGTCAATGTGATGAATCCTCTCGTTGCTTCGATGGATGCGTATTCAGCAAGATCAGTTGTTCACTTTCATTTGCTGAACAACCTGGACAGAGAGTATTTAAATGGGTTAGGTTTGTACAGGGCTGCTCCGACTCCCTCGTCTAAGGCAAATGATGTGTGCCACAAATACTGCAGCTGAAAGGATGCAGGTTTTAATTTTGGAGTCGTCCTTCTCCTGGGTAAGCTGCTAAACAAGCTAGAGAGCCTCATCTGCCCTTTTTACATCGTCATCTAGCCTGTTAGCAATGTTCTTCCACACTGTCGGCTGATGAAGAATTTACTCTTTGGCCTATAGCTGGTTGTTTAAAATCAGTTTTCCTTCTCCTAAATAGGCTGCCAACCAAGGCTGACCAGCCCCATCTGCCCAGAGCTATCTGGTTTATCAATGTAATCAATAAACGTTAATTATATTTTAATAATGTGTTGTACATAATAAATAAATACACAACATGATTACCTTACTTTTAATAAGTAAGTCGAATCCAATTTTTAAAAATTTCAAAAAAATACTGGAATATAATGGAAATCTGACATAAAAACAAAACACTGGTAAACACTCAACGGGTCTGTCAACATCTCTGGAGAAAGAAACAAAGTTAATGTTTCAAGTCAATGAACTTTCATCAGAACTGAAAGATGTTAGACATGAACAGTTTTTAAACAAGTCCAGAGCTGGGGAAAAGGGAGGTTTGTTTTTAAGGCTTCTAGGCAGAAGAAGGAGGGAATCCACAGATAATATTATAAATTCCACCAATATGTCAAAAAAAAGAAATGATCAGGGATACAAAGGGGAATGGGAAATGAGTATTGCTGCAAATGCCAAACACACCAAGGAGAACATTGTCCAGTGACCGAACAGCAAGAGGAGAAGAGGTAAGTATCTCAAAGAAACTAAGTGTGAGCAGAGAATAGTTTGCGGAATAAATAAATGCTTTCCTGAAGTACTTCCTGGGGAAAGATACAGCAGTATGTTGTCATGATAGAGATAATAAAGGATGAAGTTTGTGGAGTGATGACAATCATCATGAAAGAAGCAATGATTGTTGGAAAGTAATGAGTCCCTAGTCCTGTATGACAAACCCCATTCTTGGCTTAATTTTGAAGAAGTGGCATCCCAAGCAGACTGTGCAAAAGTCATGGTGTACTTAGACTTCCAAAGAGTTTTCAACTTTAAGAAATCTGAAATCATAACTGTAGCTCGATCCCATCTAGAACCTAGATGTGTTCAAGGAATTGGCAGAAAATGAGACTAGTAAGTTGCTCAGGGTGGAGAGGAGAACTGAGGTGAGTGTATTATGCTTCAGTTACAAGGCATAATCTTTATTCATTGATTAGATGCAGAATCCGAATGCAAACTGATCAAATTCTCAAATGAAACTGAACTGTGGGAAACAGTTGAAAAGAACAAAGCAGACAGGGGCATACAAAAGGAGGTAGATAAAATCTGCTATTGAGCAAATCAGTGGCAGATGAAATTTGACATAGATAAATGTAAGCTACCCATTGGTAGGGAAAATTAATGTCATCATGTACAATGGATGGGTATAGAAATAACTAATTGGGATATTGAAAGGGATCTGGGCATGATAGTAGATTTGGCATTGTATATGCTAAATCACTGTGCAGCGGCAATTAACAAAGTGAATAAAATGATTAACTATGCTGCTAGGTTAGATGAGGATAAGTTGCAAGGTGTCACACCAAAAATATATAGTAAACTGCATAAATCATACCTTTGTGACTGTGTTCAGTTTTGATAACTGAGGCATAACCCATGGGGGCGATGCAGAATAAAGCCATCAAATAGTCTCCTAAGGTCAGGGATATGAAGAGTGAATGGAGAAATGGTGTCTTTTTAGCTACGAAAGTAGGTGCCTGAATCGAATATTATTCAACTCCAGTTACAACGTAGTAGTCAAACCAACTAACTTATAGGGTAGAATTTTCAGGTTGGCGGGCAGCCGCGATCGGCTGGCCTGGGAGCAGCCGGGGAACAGGCCCCTGCCCGTGATCGGCCCCCAGCTGCGATTTCACACCGGCTGGCCAATTAACGGCCAACCAGCATGAAAGGCACACTGTAAGGCTCAGCCCTGCTGGGGTGGGCCCGGGAAGAGGGTGAGCGCTGAAGTCATCATGCGTGCCGGGGGGCACAGAAGGAAATCTCCCTGAAGGCAGAGAGCAGCCTCAGGGAGTTGACAAATTTAAAATCTATAGAGACAGAATTTAAAATCCAGAAAAAATGTCCACACCATCAAAATGAGTCACCCGTGCGTGGACGTTGTAAAAATTATGCGCATAGATTTTAATTTTTTTAAATCTTATCCCGCCCTTAGATGAGGTTTCCTGAAAAATGCAAAGGCAGCCTGTAAGGTTGGATGGGCAACGAAAAGTCCTTGCTAATTGGTACTTTAATAGGTCTCTGAATTGTTGGCGGGTGCACTGCCGACTCTCGCGCGTGGCTGCTGAACGAAATATCGCACGAGTGTGCGATGACATCCAGATGCTCGCCTGACGCGATCGAGCGCTATTTCATGCTCGAGCATGTCAGGCGTGCGCCCGCACGCTGAGTGGAAAGTTCAGCCCATAGTTACCTATGTTGAACGTTTGTAAGAAATGGTAGCATCTGTTATTCATCATTGAGGTAATTATTCTAATATTGTAGAACTGAGTGGAATATCCATTTCTAAGATATGTAACCACTTGATTACCCGTAAAATACAGGAAATTACTCCATTTTATTATGTATAACTTTGAATGATACATTGCCTCAAAAATTGCCGTAAAAATAATGGCAAAACTGATAGCGTCTGCCATTATTTATGTGCAAATACCACAGCAACTTCTGGTGAGGGCAGAAGAGTGATTAAATATCAAAATGCAAAAGATGCCTAGGGTTCCAAAATAAGTACTTGCAGAGATAATGAATGCCCTGGTTATGATTTTCCAAAATTCCCTAGATTCCAGTATGGTCCCAGCGGACTGGAAGTTAGGAAATGTAACACCGTTACATTACTCCTTCAAGAAAGGAGGGAGAGAAAAAATAGGGAACTACAGACAAATTAGCCTGATATCAGTCAATGGGAAAACATTGAACCATATGATTAAGGAAGTCTTAAAAATGCACTTAGAAAATCATAGCATGATCAGATAAAACCTACATTGTTTTATAAAAGAGAAATCATGTTTGACAAATTGATTAGAGTTTTTTGTGTGCATCTATTAGAATAGATAAAGGGAAGACAGTAGATGTAATGTTTTTGGATTTTAAAAGGCATTTGATAACAATGTACAAGATTAGGACTCATGGGGTTGGAGGTAATGTATTAGCTGGAATAGAGAATTGATTAACAGACAGGAAACTGAGTAGGGATTAACGGGTATTTTCAAGTTGGCAGGCTGTAACCAGTGGAATGCCGTAAGGATGTTGGGGCATCAGCTATTTACAATTTATATTAATAACTTAGATAAAGAGGCAGGCAGAAAGTAATGTGTCTAGCTTTGCTGATGATACCAAGCTAGATAGGAATGTAAGTTGTGAGAAGGACACAAAGGGGCTGCAAAGAGATATAGGCAGGCTAAGTGAGTGGGCAACAAGATGACAGATGGAGTGTAATGTTGGAGTTGTAAGGTTTTTCACTTTGATAGTAAAAGTGGAAAGGCAGAATATTTTTTTGAAAGACATGAAACTTCTAAATATTGATGTTCAGAGACAATTGGGTGTACTCATGCAAGGAACACAGCAAGTTAGCTATGCCAACTTAGCATGCATGTATTACTGGCAATTAGGAAGGCAAATAGTATGTTGGCCTTTATTGCAAGGGGATTGGAGTACAAGAATAAGGATGTAAATTTTTTTTGATTTTGATCAGATCACACCTTGAGAACTGTGTGTAGTTTTGGTCTCCATATCTAAGGAAAGATATTTGCCTTGGAAGCAGTACAGCGAAGATTTGATAGATTGGCTCCTGGGATGAGAGGCTGAGTAAATTGGGTCTATAATAATCAAATAAATTGGATCACGCACTTTGGTAGAAAAATCAAAAGGCAGACTATTATTCAAATAGAGAGAGACTCCAAAAAAGTGCAGCACAAAGAGATCTGGTTGTTCTTGTGCATGAAACACAAAAGGTTAGCATGCACGAGCAGCAAGTAATTAAGAAAGCAAATGGAATTTTGGCCTGTACTGCTAGAGTTGGAGTTTAAAAAAAGGGAAATCTTGTTACAACTGTACAGGGTGTTGGCGAGGCCGCACCTGGAGTACTGGGTACAGTTTTGGTCCCCATATATAAGAAAGGATATACTGGCATTGGAGGCAGTTCAAAAGAGATTCACCAGGCTGATTCCTTGGATGAAGGGGTTGACTTATCAAGAACAGCTAAACAGGTTAGGCCTTCATTCATTTGAATTTACAAGAATGAGGGGTGATCTTATTGAAACGTACAAGATTCTGAGGGGGTTTGACAAGGTAAATGTTGACAAGATGTTCCTTCCACTAGTGGGGGAAATCTTGAACTAGGGGACATAATAACAGAATAAGGGGGCACTCATTTAAAACTGAGATGCGAAGGTATTTCTTCTTTCAGAGAGTTGTGAATGTCTGGAATTCTCTACTCTGGAGGGTTGCAGATGCTTTCTCATTGAAGATATTTATGGTTGAGGTAGAATTTAGGTCTCCAAGGGAATCGAGGAATATGATGAGCAGGCAGGAAAGTGGAGTTTAGGTAGAAGATCAATTATGATTGGAATGAATGGCAGAGTAGGCTCAGGGGGCTGTATGGTCTGTTCCAGCACTTATTTCTTATGTTCTTATGATGGCTGTTAGAGACGTGCAGCTCTGCTGTTACCTTTACAATATGCAGCATTTCCCTGTCTAGCTCCTCATTCAAGTGCATTGAGCAGCATGAAATTGCTATACTTCCACTGTAGGTATGAAGTAAACTTGGCACAACAAATTAAGTCGTCATTTCAAGCATCCTTTTTAGCAACATGATAAAGTGTTACTGCCAGTAAGCTGCTCTGGTGCTGAAAATTAACAATGGCTAACAAATAGTCTCATTCCTTCAGGTTTTAATTGATGTTGGAGATGTTAATTTTTGAAAAAAACTTTGCCTAGGATTTTCTGGTCCCACACGCTACCAGTTCTACTGTGGGCAGGGCAAAAATTTGGCAAAATAGCAAATCGTCCATTGACTTTCAGCAGGAGCTTCTGGCCCTGCCAAGGGCGGAACCGGAAAATCTCAGCATTCTTCTTTCTGCTTTTTTCCCCTCTCTCTCTCTCTCTCTTAATCCAATATTTCATCCCCTTTATATTTTTGCATTTGATTTGACTTTGAATGCACTCACTCTAATTAATACTTTCTTTACGGCCTTTGCACTATTGATTTCAGAATCTTTCGATCTGATTGGTCAAGGAGATACACACTTCTTGCCCTATTCACACAAAATCCCAGATCCCTGGTATGGGACGCTGCACTGCTTTTTATCTCATAGGCCAGGATATAATGCTCGTCGGGCGAGCATTCCGACATCATCGCGCACTCATGCAATATTTTGGTCAGCGGGCGCACGCGGGAATCGGCATTAAGGCATATTAAGGCCATTAAAAAGGTAAGTGAATTAAATTTCACGCTGTCCGTCCAACCTTATGGTTGGGGTGCAGGCGAAAAGGCCAAGTGGCCTTTGCATTTTTTAGGAAACCTCAGCCACGGGCAGGATGAGATTTCCAACAGCAAATAAAAATTAAATAAAAATGTAAACATTTCATTAAGGACATGCCCCTGCCCATGTGACAGAGGCGCATGATGGGACATGTTTTTTAACAATTTAAAATCCTTTATTCTTAGTTCTTAAAATCTTTACCCAGGGCTGCCTCAGGGAGCATTTCCAGTGCGCACCCACACGCATGCACAAAGTTGCATGCTCGCTCTCCTCCCCACCTCCCCCAACCCTACATAGGCAGTGCTGAATGCTGTCGTGTGGGTTTCATGCTGGGTGAGCCTTAATTGGCTCGCCAGCGTGAAATCACAGTCCAGCCCTGATTGTGGGCGGCGGTCGGCTTCCCAACCGCCCCCACCTGCCCCCACTGAGCCCACCTGATGAGGGAAAAATCCTGGCCACAGTTCAAGTAACTTGTAGGACAAAATACTTCTAATATTAAGCGGGCAAGCACAAGTCAAACTGACAGTAGGTGCTATTTGTTAGCCTACTACAGCACCTTTTGGACTAGTACACTAAGAATTTGATATAGTGGTCTGATGAGGTAAGGTTTTCATCTTTCCATGAAAATTCTAAATAAAAATTGCAATCCTCTCAATATGATGCCAGAACACAGATGTACAAAGGACAGAACATATGGGACAAGAACAAGTAAACACAATATAACGCATTAATATAAGAGCAATAATGCCACTTGCAACTAATTTCCATTTTTAATATCAGATTTATTCTTTTGTAGCTGAGTTAAGAAATTTTCATTTATTTTTTAATATTGGAAACAGGTTCAAAGTTTCTTCACTCAGTTATATAGACTTCAATAATTCTCTCTGCATGTTCCCCCTTGCTTAAAAACTTGCTTCCCTATTCTCCTTTGATTCTGGACAAAAAAAATCATATTCACAAACTCCCATAGTGGCTAGTGGAGAACTGCATGCACTAGTGTGGTACTGAGGCATACTAAAACACAGAGATCTAGATTCAATCCCTGGTCATTGTTGCTGCTTTCAGGTGCAGTACTATTGGTCTCAAAATCTCACGGCTATGGATGGAAAGACAGCAAATATGGTTCATGATCTTACTTGTTATTGTATGTTTCCTGCTGGAAAGAGCATTTGTAGATGTTGGAAAAGATAAGGATCAGGCTTGATCAACACACTTGCAATGGATTCAGGCATTGGCAATCACTACCAAAAAGGCCTCCCTGAAGATAGCTTTTGGCCCAATAAATAGGCATATCAATGTTCAATTTCTTCCTCAATGAGTCGCAATGTTTCTCAATTTTCTTAATAGATTTCAACACTTACTCCTGGATGTAAATTCTACCCTTTACCATTCAATCACCAGCTCTGTAATTATTCCCCAACTGAGACAGTGTGCAAATAATGAACTCGAAGGATTTTGTTGTAATTTATAGATTAGAGAGGTTATCTCAACCTTTGATACATTTTCCTTTGCTCTTTCTGAGCAGAAAGAGTCCATCAGTTATCTGGCCAAATGAAATTTGTTTTCTGAAGAATAAGGGATGTTAATGTACATCCCACAGATGCATTTCAATGCTTCAGGGCTCTTCTGTCATTCTAGCAAACAATATTCAGGGCTTCAAATATTTACATACATACATACGTACAAATTATGAACAGGAGGAGGCCACCCGGCCCCTCGAGCCTACCCTACCATTCAATAAGATCATGGCTGATCTGATTTTAACCTCTCATTCCGACCTGCCCTGATAACCTTTCGCCCCTTGCTTATCAAGAATTTATCAACCTCTGCCTTAAAGATATTCAAGGACTTTGCCTCAACTACCTTTTGAGGAAGAGAATTCCAAAGTCTCACAACCCTGTGAAGAGAAAAAAAAATCCTCCTCTCTGCCCTAAATGGGTGACCTCTTATTTTGAAACAGTGTTCTAGCCCCTATGCTGTCTCAGCCTTGCTGTGCTGTATAATTTGTAGGATTGAAAAAAAATATTGATTATTGTAGGACTATTTCCTGATTTATTCTACTTTCACTGTTGCTCTTTTCAGCCTTAGTGTTGCTTTTTAACTATGAACCTTGATTCTTCACCTCAGTTTCTCAGTATAAAAAAATACTCATCATACAGCTACAGTTCCACATTTGACCCATACAGGAGAAATGTGCTGGCATTTATGAAAGAATCTCAAAACACACTTTCAATCGCATCATAACAAGACCACAATCATAACTCAGTTTACATATTTATTTAACAATATCAAAAATATATATTTTTAAAGCCCTTACGTGTTCCTGAGCTTGATGGCCTCCAACGTCTGTATTAATCATTCAGTTTGTGGCAGTCATCCAGAATGGCTGACTTTTATTGTGTTAAACACCTTCTCATAATGATCTTTATTGTTTGATATACAGTACCTCTGGGCACTCATCAAAGAAACATCCATCAGATCAATTGGTTCACAATAAGATCTACCATAAATGCAGGAAATTACATTAAGCTATGCTATGTGGAGGTCTTTCCCATTAATTTCTAATTTACACATGAAAGCCTACTTAGCCATCTGGAGGATGAATGTCCCATAGAACAATAAAGCTTCCTGTGTTGTGTAAGCTGACCTCAGCTGGGGTACCAGTTGGGGTCCTCCAGTTCAGCTCAGCATCTCTAGGCTGGAGAAAAAATAAGTTCTGCTACCATGACTTCCCCTACTCATTGTCCAATGCCCTATTGAAAGTATGTGCTTGTGTGTAGCTGTTCAACAAGTATAGAATTGGGTTTGCTTCTGATACCTTCCTGCTAAAATAATGGCTGGAACTCATTATCTAGGCTGACAGAAGGAGAATGATCATTTAGGTAAGTTTTTAAAGGTCTGCCTTTGGAACTACATTCCTGGAAGAGTCAGCAGTTTCAGGAGAGGTGGAAGAAAATGGCAAAATAAAACCAATTTCTGTTTGAATTGTAACTCTGCATTAAATTGTAAGACTGCATCTGAAGCATTGCATTCAGTTCTGCACCTCAGGGAGGATATATTGGTTTTGATGGGAGAGCAGTACAGATTCATCAGAATCATACAAAGGCTAAAGGATTAAACTATGAGGACAGTGTGAATAGACAAGGCTTGTATTCTTTTGAGTATAGGCGATTAAGGGGTGATCTAGTTGAGGTGCTTAAAGGATTTGATAATGGAACAGGGAGAAACTATTTCCTCCAGCCCTGATCAAAGGGGTCTAACCATTAAATTAGAACTAGGCCTTTTAGGGATGATGTCAGAAAGCGCCTCTTCATATAAACGATAGTGGAAATCTAGAACTCTTTCCACCTAAAAGCTGTAGAGGCTGGGTCAACCAAAACTTTCAAATCTGAGATTGCTAATGTTTTGTTAGGAAAGGATATGGAACCAATGAGGATAAATGGAGTTGGGATGCAGATTGGACATGACCTGCCTGCATGGCTTAACAGATTTGAGTGGCTAAATGGTCTCCCCTAGCTGTTCCTATGTTCTTCTGTCCCTCTTTGAAACATGGAAAACCATTTTACCAGTGCATTAATGCTATACTGAGCATGCCTTGCCTCCCTGAACAGAATGATAATTATTATTCATCTGATAATCAAGCAACTGAATGAATAAATGGCTTAAACTTAAAGGAGCAGTCGGTGGGGCTTTTCATTTTACTGTTAGTCTTAAACATTAATTATACTGAGCTGAAAAAGTAGATGCCAGAAAAGGGTGTCATCATTTCTTGTTGATTGGTTGGTGAGCAATGGTACAGAATCCTTTTGGTTCCTGTTTTCATGCAGCACTGCTGACACCTTTTCTAAAACTAGTGAAGAGATTCCTATGGTTCACCATCATTTGTCAACTATTGACCCACTATTCTCTGGAAACAGCAATGACTTTGGAGTACATCCTACCACTGATGGTTGCTGAAGAGTCAACATTTTGATGCACATATAGCACGTACATATTAAGTCACTGGACCTCGGTACCTGATATCACTCTGGACTGATAACATACCACATGAAGCAAAAATCTAGGGGAATATGTTCTTCCATTCTCTACTTTTGGAGGAAAGGTATTTGTGTCTTCAACATAGCAATCACTGCTGCATACTTGTGTCAATACTTTTGCTAGATTTAGTGCATAAACATAACTCCTGGGACAGTGGAAAATGTTTCACAAAGGGTAGCAAGGATGTTATCATGTTTTAAATAAATGAACCTATGACAAGATGCTAAAGGAATTAAATATGTTTTTGTTGGAAAGAAAAAAAAATGCTGCTTAAGAGGAGATTGGGAAAGTAGAAGTTTTCCAAGTTCAATTTTTGTTTGTCCCAATAGTAGCCTCTCCTCCATTTTGGAACGTGCAGACTTGTGGTAGGATAGGATTTCAAGGACCCCAGCCATCTTCCAATACCTCATCCAAGTGACAATTCTTTAAGTGTGAATTTAAATATGGTGGGGGGAATATCATGGCTGGCTGAATGCTATCCATATCCAACATCCGCACAAGTACATTTTCTAGTGCAGCATTACAGCGGAGGGGGAACCCTGGCTGACTTTTCGATTCCCTTGCCCAGAGGTGCCGGGGCCAATTGTAAGCAGTCCAAGCTTTTTTCAAATGCTGAAGGGAATTGGCGAGGCGGATGCGGGAATGATGTTTGAGCTAAACCAGGAGGTAAAAACAAATGGACCTGATCATAAAGCAAAAGAAACTAAGCATAGCTTGAGCAGCTGTACTTGGAGCCATTAGTTTATGCAAAACAGCAAACCTAGCAGTGAATGTAGTTGAAGCATTCAAAAGAAAATGGAGAGATTTGTGACTCAGTAGGGACAAGAGATGGAACAGAAATGAAAATAACCTGCGTAGATTCTGAAAATGGAATGAAAGCTTTACCTCAATGTTCTGTTTGATGCTCAATTGGACTTCAAATCTCACTCCCGGGCTAACACAGAAACTGCCGAATTCCACTCCTATAACATCTCCTCTCATGTGTCTCTATTTAACCCTCACTGCTATGGAAAATCAACTTCATCACCTCAAGGCTTAATTTCTATTCCTCTTCACCATGGACGTCCAATCCCTCTACACCTCCATCCCCCACCAGGATGGTCTGAGGGCCCTTAGCTTCTTCCTCAAATAGAGGCCCAAACAATTCCCATCCACCACTACTCTCCTCCATCTGGCTGAACTTGTTCTCACACTGAACAATTTCTCCTTCAACTCCTCTCGCTTTCTCCAAATAAAAGGTGTGGCTATGAGTACCTGCATGGGCCCCAGCTATGCCTGTCTCTTTATGGGGAATGTGGAACATTCCTTGTTCCAGTCCTACTCCAGCCCCCTTCCACAGCTCTTTCTCCGGTACATCGATGATTACTTCGGTGCTGCTTCATGCTCTCGTCGGGACTTGGAAAAATTTATTAATTTTGCTTCCAATCTCCACCCCTCCATCATTTTCATGTGGTCCATCTCTGACACTTCCCTTCCCTTCCTTGACCTCTCTGTCTCAATCTCTGGTGATAGACTGTCCACCAAACTGTCCATTACAAACCTACTGACTCCCACAGCTACCTCGACTCCAGCTCCTCACATCTCCGCTTCCTGTAAGGACTCCATCCCATTCTCTCAGTTCCTTCGCCTCCGTCGCATCTGTTCTGATGATGCTACCTTCAAAAACAGTTCCTCTGACATGTCCTCCTCCTTCCTTAACCGAGGGCCCTCAACCGTGTCCGGCCCATCTCCCGCGCATCCGCCCTCACGCCTTCTCCTCCCTCCCAGAAACATGATAGGGTCCCCCTTGTCCTCACTTATCTCCCCACCAGCCTCCGCGTTCAAAGGATCATCCTCCGCCATTTCCGCCAACTCCAGCATGATGCCACATCCACACACATCTTCACTTCACCCCCCCTATCGGCATTCTGTAGGGATCGTTCCCTCTGGGACACCCTGGTCCACTCCTCCATCACCCCCTACCCCTCAACCCCCTCCTATGGCACCACCCCATGCCCACGCAAAAGATGTAACACCTGCCCCTTCACTTCCTCTCTCCTCACTGTCCAAGGGCCCAAACACTCTTTTCAAGTGAAGCAGCATTTCACTTGCATTTCCCCCAACTTAGTCTACTACATTCGTTGCTCCCAATGTGGTCTCCTCTACATTGGAGAGACCAAATGTAAACTGGGCTTTGCAGAACACCTGCGGTCTGTCCGCAAGAATGACCCAAACCTCCCTGTCGCTTGCCATTTTAACACTCCACCCTGCTCTCTTGCCCACATGTCTGTCCTTGGCTTGCTGCATTGTTCCAGTGAAGCCCAACGCAAACTGGAGGAACAACACCTCATCTTCCGACTAGGCACTTTACAGCCTTCCAGACTGAATATTGAATTCAACAACTTTAGGTCTTGAACTCCCTCCTCCATCCCCACCCCCTTTCTGTTTCTTCCCCCCCTTCCTTTTGTTTTTTCCAATAAATTATATAGATTTTTCTTTTCCCAACTATTTCCATTATTTTTAAATATTTTAAAATCTTTTATGCTCCCCCCACCCCCACTAGAGCTATACCTTGAGTGCCCTACCATCCATTCTTAATTAGCACATTCGTTTAGATAACATCACCAACTTTAACACCTATGTGTTCTTTTGTTCTGTTGTCTGTGACATCTTTTGATGATCTGCTTCTATCACTGCTTGTTTGTCTCTACAACCACATCAACCCCCTCCACTTCTCTCCCCCCACCCAAACTGCACCCCCCCCCACCCCCCACCCAAGCCCCCCACACACACCTTAAACCAGCTTATATTTCACCCCTTTCTTGGATTCACTCAGTTCTGTCGAAGGGTCTTGAGGACTCGAAACGTCAACTCTTTTCTTCTCCGCCGATGCTGCCAGACCTGCTGAGTTTTTCCAGGTAATTCTGTTTTTGTTTTTAATTTCTATCATGTTTTCTTTGCCAACCAACAAGCTGAGCTTGTACGTCAACTCCTATTTATCTACAACCCTGCTGGTTATTTTTTAACCATTGTCCATACAAAGTGGGTCACTTTAACTAACTTGGTGGAAACTGGGGCAATCAGACTGATCATTTCACCAGCCACCGGAGTTTACTTCCTATAACAGTTAAATAGGCAGCTGATATGAAAGCACACGCTTCCCACAGACCATGTTAGGTTAAAGTTACACTCCAAGTTTTGTACTCTTATCATACGTGTTCTTGCTGAGCTCTATTGACACCCCATCCCCATGTATGTTGACTTGACTATTATTTTCAATTTTTCAAATCCCTCCTTGACCTTGATGCAATCTAAATTTATAACCTTCTGCAGACCTGTTCCACTTTTTCTAACTTTGGTCTCCCTTCTCCATTCTTTATTCCACTGTTGGTGGCAAAGGCTGCACGCTTGAATTGTGATGGATGCATGATGCATAATGTTCACTTTGATGGAAGAGTTTGATCATGTCCTTTCCTGACATCCAGAGCGCTAATTTTTTCTAGCAGGCATCATTAGATAGTGATTCTTACCTCCTTAACCAGGAGCATTGGGGTTGTATCTGAGTCTTCCTGATTTGCACCACTCAGTACAGCAAGATCTGCTAACTGCGTGTGTTTAACTTTTTCCTTTAGCCTGATGTGGTAGCCTCCATACCTGAGCCCAAATCATTTGTTTATATTGAGATTAGTGATAGTTCCAACACAGTCACCTTGGAAATATTATATTTACATCCCTCCAGTCCAGAAAACATTCCTTACTTGCCACTTTCTGTTCCTCTTTAATCGATTTCCTATCCATGATATCACACTTTCTTCCATGCTGTGTGCCATTACTTAATTAACAAGTATCTCTGGCAACATCTTATCAAATGCCATATACACAGCACTCATTCATCTTTTAGGTCAAAACACTTCAATTTTTTTTCACAGAGGTCAATTAGGACTATCTGTGACCCCTTGCATTTAAACATTCACATTGCTTGATTCTTAATTTACCAGGACTATCTACTTTAGGCATTTAACTACTGTTAAACTGATTTATCTGTTTCACTCTTAGTAGAGATGTTACATTGGAAAACCTCCAGTCCTCTGGCACAACTTTCGTATGCATATGTGTACCGATCTAAGCTATGTTTAAGAAAGGTCAATGATATTGTTACTGTAAGTTCCTTTGATGTAAAACTTAACAAAAAATATGCAGGAATTAAGAATCATCAATATACGATATATTTATTTAAGGAGCTGAATTGGCTCAGTGCAAAGCTCTCCTGCCTCTAAGCTGGAAGGCCCTGTGTTCAAGTCCCATTCCTAGACTTGTTGGCCATGAAAGGACCCAGCCACTGGTGCAGGCAAGCTAGTGTGTATCAGTGCTGGCCCCCAGCCTGGATAAATGGGGAAGGTTAGTAGCAGGAAAGGGATATGGTTGTAAAACCACCCGCCAAATCCAAAAATGGTGGTTGACATGAAGGAGTGACTAATCAGCATTGTGTAGCATGGGGAAAAGCTGAAAGATGAAGGAGGAATGCAATGTATCTATTCGTTATTGGGTAAAATTGCTTGTGCATTTCAGCCCGCTTTGGTTGTTTGTCAGAGACCAATTTTTCTTTTTTTTTGATTATTTTCTCTTTATTCTCTTCTTTCTCTCTAAATAATTACACTGTCCTTCATTCACTCTGACAATGTCTGCACCTTACTATCATTTAAGACCACTTTTTGATGAGCCCACCAAGAGACATACTCAAACAATGCAGAAGGTATTTATTTCATAGCACTTCTTCTGTCTGCCCACAGATATCCTTGGCCTAAACTGCAAATTCACCATCTGGAGGAAGCCTGAGTATCAATATCAGTTGAGATTGGTTTTTAAATCTGTATCTCCTAGTCAGAAATAAATTGCTTTGCATTCAGTATAATTTTTCCAATGATCACTAACTACCTCAGGCTTAAAGTCAAGTTGTTAAGCTACTGGAACTTCAGAGATATTTTCCAGTAAGTCAGACACTTATCGTCAAGGGTCTGTCCATGTTATGCTTGGAATGTTTCAAGAAATTCTGAATAAATATTGGATTAATGCATCTTTAATGCGAAAATCCTGGAATTTGTCCATTCTGGTTCCAGTAGTTTGCAGCTAACTCTAACATCTTTAATCCAAATCTTCAAGATTATTGTGATAATTGTAATTTGCATTACATCCCCCTCCCCATGAATATCTTTCCTCAAGGGCATTTGTCTCCAAAACATCTGGGATAGCCAATAATTGTTCAAGCCAGGCTTGAGCCATTCATCTGGCTGCAACCCAGGTCGATATTATTAAAACAAGTAGACAAGCCAAGGATGAACCACAAGACCACAGAAGGCTGGCGAGAGGGAACGGTATCATTAGTGAGTATGCTGATCAGATCATAGGGCTAGACAATGTCTGGCTCCCACCTGGTGAAAGCTCTTGGCTTCACTGAGCAGAAGAGGGCAGGATCAACATCAAGCATTCATCATCGACACACTTGGTATTTCAAAAGGCTAAACGTGATAGTTGCCACAGTTTACACATGGTAACAATGTGTTGAGATGTCAGTGTAATTCTCTTATATTCAGTGGCAGCAAGAACTTTGGATGAATGTGAGTTATTGTTTTTTTTTAAATGTTGAATCCTGCCAAGGTGTTTTATTCTGATGGTAGTATAACAGAATAATATCATCCAAGCTCTCAAAGCCAAACATGTGCACTGGGAGCTTGCTCAAGCCATATGCAAGATACAAAAAACTGTCCCGGCTGACTGCACCTAGCTACCAGGCTAAGACAAGATGCACGTGTTTGCTTATCTTTACTTAGATGTTCATTGAAAGCTACCTGTCATAGGCACAGAGAGCAGGTTACAGGTTAATCAATGTTTTATACAAGACCTCTTATTCATATTATTAGATTAAAGATTACGTCACCAGTGCAACATCAGAGACTTTGAAACATTTAACTGACTGAATTGTACACTGCTGCTCATGCACGGCTGCATTTAAACTATTTAATAGTGTGTGTTATTTTCTGGTGTGTTTCCATTCCTTGATGAGTTAGGTTCAAAGGTCAGTGGTCAATATTTACTGTTAAAAAAAACTGAA
The DNA here is from genome assembly GCF_017639515.1 of Carcharodon carcharias. Taxonomy (NCBI): domain Eukaryota; kingdom Metazoa; phylum Chordata; class Chondrichthyes; order Lamniformes; family Lamnidae; genus Carcharodon; species Carcharodon carcharias. The sequence goes on from NC_054474.1 coordinate 137,093,440, forward strand.
GGTGCCATCAGGATTTCTGTTCGGAGGGACATAAAACCTGAGGGATCTGCTTCAGTAATCAATATGCTAAAAATGCCATGACAGCAATTTTTATATTATTGCTTTTGACATTTGCTTGCCTTTATTCCCTAATTTTGTTTCTACTGGTTAAGGTGCTGAGTCATGGTTTTGAGGCAGCCAGTGGTCCTTACATGTTCTACACATGTAGGCATTGTGTGTTGGCAGGCTATTGACAAAGGAAGGCATCACAGCTCTTGTCTGATCTTGTCTTTGTTTGCCATCCTGACACTTGCATTTTCCAGCATGAGAAGGAACCCCACTATTTTGTATTTCTCTTCATTGTTCAGTGGTGTTGTGGCCCATTTGGCCATTCTGAGAGTTAAATTTCAGATGAGGAGTGAAACCTGAGTCCCTCGGGGACTGAAGGATTCACACCACACAATGAATTTACTCACACAGCCATCTACTAATTTTAGCATTCAGTTTTAAATACCATGAACGTTTGATTTTCAAGCATTTAAGGTCCAAATTTTCAAATTTAGCAATATTTAAAGCACAGTAGTCAACTTACTTCATACATATTTTTGTAGACAGGAACTTAATTTTTCAAAAACTCCTGACAGTAAATACTTTTGAATACAGGTTTAGAAGTTAATAAATAAGGCCTGTATTTGTTTTATTTAAAACCAGAAATACCAGTCTTTATCTCACAGAGTTAGTCAAAAATCTTTCTGGCCATAATAAGAAATATCAGAAACTACACAGCCTCTGAATCAGATTCTCCATGTAAATGTTCATACTGCTTACACCATTTGAATCTATTCAAAACCTCCTCTGTGTCCTGTTTGTCATTCTTTATGCCACAGACAGCTAACAACATTGGTCCAGAATTTTCTGACAGTGTGCACTGTTAGATTTGCTTCTACATCCTTCAGCTCAAAACATGTTTTGCCCACAAAGTTGCTCAAAGTACAAGCTAGCAAAGGCATAGTGAGGGCAAAGTGGTGCCTGTAACCTTAGCAAATGAAGGGACCAATAGGTACAGCTAGTGCTATTCACAGGTTATCTCTTCCTTGTCATAAATTGCTTCCCAACAAACCTGTGCATTGTTCAGAAGCCATTATTTTATTCTCAGCAAATTTTGGCCCATCAATTTTTTTTTCTGAATTCAACCCATTGATCAATTTTGGGAGCTTTTCTGCATTGAAAAATTATCTTCTGTTTTGTATGATAGCTGCAAAATTAATTTTATTTTTAGTTCTGATTACCTTAAACAAATGTGTTATTTCTTGATTTTCACCTAAAAATGCAGCAATGATCCTTAATGGCTCTGCTAATTTCTGGCCAAATCAGGCCTCTGATTTAATTCTTACAGCATTTAAAATTTCAGGTTCATACCTAAATATGAGGTGTCAACCTGGTGAAGCTACAACATAGGACTATTTGCATACCAAACAGTGGAAGCAACATATGATAGATGGAGCATGATCCCACAACCATCGGACCAGATCAAAACTCTGCAGTCCAGCCACAACCAGATGTGAATGGTGATGGACAAATAAACAACTAACTGGAGGAGCCCAGCACATGAGTGCAGAAGACAAGGCTGAATCAGTTGCAGCTATTGTCAGCCAATAGTGCCGAGTGGATGATCCACCTCGGACTCCTCCTGAGGTCCCCAGCATCACAGATGGCAATCTTCAGACAATCCAATTCACTCCACATGATATCAAGGAATGGCTGAAGGCACTGGATACTGCAAGGGTAATGGGCCCTGACAATACACTGACAATTGTACCGAATATTTGTGCTCCAGAACTTGCCACGCCCCTAGCCAAGTTGTTCCAGTACAGCTATAACATTTTCATTTACCTGATGATGCGGAGAATTGCCCAGATATGTCCTGTTGCAAAAAGCAGGACAAATCTAACCCAGCCAATTACTGCCCCATCAGTCTCATCTTAATCAGCAACAATATGATGCAAGGTGTCATCAACAGTGCTATCAAGTGGCTTGTACACAGCAATAACCTGCTCAATGATGCCCAGTTTGATTAAACTAGAGCCACTCAGCTCCTGACCGCATTATATCCTTGGTCCAAACATGGAGAAAATAGCTGAATTCAAGAGGTGAGGTGAGAATGAAGTCCTTGAATCAAGGCAGCATTTGACCAAGTGTGGCATCAAGATGACCTGGAAAAATTGAGTGAGAATCAGGGAAAACGCGCCACTGGTTGGAGTCATACCTAGCATAAGGGAAGATGTTTATGATTGTTGGAGGCCGATTATCTCCATCCCAGGGCATTGCTGCAGTGTCCTAGGCCCAACCATCTTCAGCTGCTTCATCAATTACCTTCCCTCCATCATAAGGTCAGAAGTGGGGATGTTTGCTGATGACTGCACAATGTTCAGCACCATTCATAACTCCTCAGGGTACTGAAGCAGTCTGTGTCCATATGCAGCAAGACCTGGACAACATTCAGGCTTGGGCTGATTAGTGGAAAGTGACTTTCACACCACACAAATGCTAGTCAATGACTGTCTCCAATAAGAGAGAATCTAACCATCTTCTACGGATTTTAATTTCTCTCTCTGTTGCTGGAAGCAAGGCAGCAGAAGCTGTAATCAAAAAAGGAAATACAGATTCTTCAGCTATCCTGCAGAACCAAGTGTCTCCAGACCAACTGCTAAACTGCCAAAGTCAGCTCCACAAGAATCATCCAACGTAACGGCCACAGCATTTCACCATCTACGCCTCATGGATAAGTCAAATACTGATTCGTATATCTTTTAAAACTTTTATTTGGATTCTTAACTTCTCATTTCTGATCTGCATGTATGTGTGTTGTGTTTCAATTATTTTTCTCGGGTTTTTAGTAACTAATAAACTTACTCTTTCTTTGACTCAAGAAAGCCTGGTTAAATTGGCTCCTTCTAAAACATAAATACATTTGGACTGGGAAAAGGTACCCATGGGGGAAGGGATCTCTTTTAAATTAACCTTGTTGCAACCAGCTGAGTGGGTTGAATAAAGAAGGGGAGCTAGCTTGGTCCTCCTCATCTGGGAGCGTAACAAAATTGGGATCCCATTTGGGAAGTTAACAAATTGGGGGACCTCGCCTGGGGACTGGTCCTAACAATATAAATACAGTGGCTACAAGACCAGGTTAAAGGGAGGAATCCTGAGGCAAGTAACTCACCTCTTGACTCCCCAAAGCCTTGTGCTACAAGGCAAAAGTTAGGAGTGTGATGGAATACTGTCCACTTGCCTGAATAAGTGTGGCTCCAACTTCAGTCAAGAAGACACCACCCAGGACAAAGCAGCCTATTTGACGGCACCCCATCCACCAACCGAAACATTCACCGCCTCCACCAGCAATGCACAGTGGCCTCAGTGTGTACCATCTATAAGGTGCATTGCAGCAGCTCACCAAGGTTCTTTCAGCAGCACCTTCCAAACCATGACCTCTACCACCTAGAAGGACAAGAGCAGCAGATGCATGGGAACACCACCACCTGTAAGTTCCCTTATAGGCTACACAAGACATCCCGACTTCGAACCATATCCCTGTTCCTTCACTGTCGCTAGACCAAAATCCTGGAACTCCCTTCTGAACAGCACTGTGGGTGTATTTACACCACATGGGCTGCAGCTGTTCAAGAAGGCAGCTCACCATCACCTTCTCAAGGGTAGTCAACAATGGGCAGCAAATGCTAGCCTCTTGAGCAATGCCCACATCCCGTGAAAGAATAATTTAAGAAATTAGTTAGTTCATTTAGCTGGAAGGGTGAGAAAGGGAAGCAAAGCATTGTATTTAAAGCAAACACTGATTAAGAGTGTTGGTTTGCCATGACCTCAATGGCCAATCTAATGTTCTTGATAATTTTTCACTGTGGGAACCTGCAAGAAATGATTTGGTGAATGTTAGTAGATTTGGCTTGTTCATGAAATATATTATGGTAACAATATTCTGTTTTTAAGTGTTTATTGTACACTAACATTTACAAACTAAGGCTGGGATTTTCCAGTCCTGCCTGCCGTGGGACCTGAAACTCCCATCCGAAGTCAATGGGCCTTTGGCCAGTCCATCAAATTTTCCATCCCACCATGATGATTCCTGCCATAGGCGGGACTGGAAAATCCTGGCCTAAGGCACAGGCTAGTAAACATTGCTATTTGCCTGTGTTATTCCTGTGAACAGACCTGGCAAATTACCAAAGCTGCGCTGTTCACCAAATTTTGCTGCTCAGCACCTTTGTTGCAGGTTATGGCTCACCTCTCAGGATCAGCCATTATCTACTTGAATGGCTGAATGGTCTACTTCTGTTCTTATGTTCATCAAATGATGTAAGGCTCAAACCTCTTCCCATGCAAATCCATTTCTGGATATTATGCTCTTGGACTGGGAATTGCATGGAGCAGACAAAACCTTTGAGTAAATGAATCTTTATCCTGGCTTCAAGTTCAATACTCAGAGCCGGCGTCGGTGGCAATCAAGGGGAATAAGACAATTGAGAGAACATTCCCATATATGTCTGATTCACTGATGCACAGTTATTTAGTTTCTTTGGTACCCTCCAAACCTCATGTGAAATATCAGCAGTAAGTTAATAGCAGGGACCTTGGGCGGAATTTTCCCAGATTTGCACAAAGTGCGATAGCGGGCGGTTAAATCTATGTTTTACCCGCTGGCCGTGATGGCGGGTTTTCATGCCCTATTGTCCCAAACCCGCCTCATTATTTATGCACTCCCAGGAAACACGCTGTTTTCATGGCGGACAGGCTCTCATCAGCCCCGCTGCCGTATCACGCCGGGCGCCATGTTTAAAGTCCGACCGCAAGCATAGCGCTCATTGCTTCCAGCTCATCACTACTGCACGGAAGACATGGCCAGAAAAGGAAAAAGACCACAGCAGCCGCTTCAACGATGAGTCCCTCAAGTCCTGCTGGGTGCCATGGAAGTCCAGTATCCCTGCTCTGCCAGCAGTATGGGCAGCAATGTGACCAATCTGACATGAGTGACGGTTGCTGTGGTGGTCAGCACCAACGCCAGTCAGAAGAGGGCAGCCATCCAGTGCTGCAAGAAGATGAATGATCTCCTCCATTCTGCCAGGGTAAGTCACTCTACTCATTACTCTCAACTCACACACTCACAAACCCTTCACGCATCCACAGGGCCCTCACTCACTGCCTGTTCAAGGGACATCACCATTCACTTTCTCACACTCACTGTTATTGTCCTCAAACCCATCCATGGGACCACTCACCACTCACACTTGCCAGTCATGCTTATCACCTGGACTGGCAGGTGTCTTGCTTACCTTTTCGCCATCTCTATCCATGCAGGACAAGTGGCACACAGCAAGAGATGTCGCAGACCGATGGAGGAATGCCTGAAATCAAGGTCCTCATGGACTTTGAAAACAGAGCCATCCAGCTGGCCGGCAAGGATCTGGACCGGTCTTGTGCTGACGCTGTGTTTTGTGGTGCTCTACCAAGTCAGGGTCCAGCAGTGCAACATCCATCAGACAACCATGCTGTGAGTGATGTTTCCTGTTTCACAGACCACTGCCACGCAATAATATCGTCCTTTCGCAGGCACATCTGCCAAACAGCCAACAGGGTCCATGACCCAGGGCCTCCAATCAAGCCCCAAAGAAACCCCTGGAGAGGAATCTGGAGGCACCCTCCCTGAAGTCCAACACAGCACTAACCTACACCCTCCGCCAGCGAAGAAACACACACTTCGGTGGGACCTAATTTAGAGTAGCCCCGGGATCACAATCTGCTGAGCACATCTCACTGTCTGATCCACAGTAGGTGACGGCGGGGACTTCACAGGTGTCTGGGAATCAGAGGACTGCTGGAGGCCAGAATGTTGCTGAGTCTGAGTCAGATGACCAGCCTCTGGACTCGTTCATGTCACAGCGGCTGGAGCTGCAAAGGCAAACTCGGGAACATCAGGAAGGGATGTCCACTGCACTCCTCAGATTGCAAAGCACAATGGAGGAGTCCGTCTACCTTCACTCTGAGGTGATAGCACCAGCATGCCAATGCACCGAGATCAACACCGGCAGGATGGCGGCCGCCATGGAGACCTTGGTCCAGGATTTCACTCCTACACTGCTGCACAGGCTCAACTCCATCGCTGACGCATAGTTGGCCTCCAACAGTGTGTATGCGAGAGGGGTGCTGGGCAGCTTGATCTCACTCCTGCTCTACAAGGAGTCAGCCAGGGGCCCCCGGGCACCCATTGGGAGGAGGTGCACAGTCCAGGCCCATCCATCCAGGTGGCTCTGAGAACATCCGGCCCATCCGAATCCCCTCTCCCTGTGTCCACAGCAGCTCCAGCTCCACAGGCCGAGGAGGGTGCCACTGCCACACAGCAGGACCCTGAAAGCAGGCCAGGGCCCTCCAAGTCTCTGCCACCCTATGGACACCCGCCAAAGTCATCACAGACAGGGCATTACAGTCAGCTGGCTGCCTCCATCTCCACTGTTGAAACCTTTCTGCAAAAGATAAAGGCAGGTGTCTCAGTCCAGGGCCTCTTCCCTGTGCTCTTTGCAGCCTTCAGACCAAAGTGATGGTCCGTCCTCACACTCCCTGGAAATATTACTGATGCCTGCACCTCAGGAGTGCTTGTCATTGCTGCCAGAATGTAGTGGGCAAGCGCCACTGAGTTCCGTTATTCTCTCGATGTGCTCTCAGCACCTTTTAAGGAGGGGCTCTCTCCCATTTCTTCAGAATCTGTGATCAGTGACTCTGTGCTCCAGCTCCTGATGGGCTCAGGTGCTGAAGGCAGACAAAGCATCAGAGCTTCTAAATTTTGATGGCTCTCTATGATATGCCTCTGATCACGGAGCGCAGGTGAGCTGCCTTCAGCCAGACAGGAGTTGGACATTCTCAGAGGCTATGTGAAGATCTATGGAGTGTCCTCACTGCATGTTGTCATCATCCTCCTGCAATCAAGCGACCATTAGGGCCTCAACTACGTCTCCATGACAGGAGCATTCTCACACAGGGTATCTGCACTGCCACGAGTCAAACTGGAGTCAAACGTTCTCAAATGCGATGCAAGGATCTATGGGGTCACCTGACTGTATGTTGCCATCATTCTCCACAAATCTAGCAGCTATGAGGGCCTCCCAAGTGTGCCTGCCTCATCTGGCCAGAGCGAGGACCTCATCCCTGCCTGCACGCTCCTCATCTCCCCCTCAGCGAGCTCATCCCCCAGTTGCAATGCCAGGTCGTAAAGTGCGCAGCAAATTACCACTTGCATGACACCCTCTGCGGACGGTGTTGTAGGGCTCCACCTGACTGGTCCAGGTACCGGAACCTTATCTTCAGCATCCCAATGGTCTATTCCACCAAGTTGCGAGCTGCTGCATGGGCCTCATTATAGCTTCGCTCTGCTGCAGCCTGAGGCCACATCACAGGTGCCATCAGCCACGGCCTCTGTGGGTAGCCCTTGTCCCCGAGGAGCCATCCCTGTAGCTTCTGTGGACCCTGGAAGACCCCAGGGATCTGTGACAGACTGTGGACGTAGGCGTCGTGCACACTCCCTGGAAACCGTGTGCCCACCTGCAGGATGTGTTTCAGGTGGTCACACACCAGCTGCACATTCAGTGAGTGGAATCCCTCGCGGTTGACATAGTTCACCATGTTTAGCGACAGAGATCTGAGCGCCACTGGGTGTGGTCAATTGCACCCTGCACCTGTGGGAATCCTGAGATCTGGGAGAATCCAATGGCCTTTGCATCCTGGCTGTCACAAAATTGCGCGCCCTCGAGAGGATGGCGTCTATGACCTCATGGATGCATTTGTGTATGGCGGCTTGTGATATCTCACAAAGGTCACCACTGGAGCCCTGAAAGGAACCACTGGCATTGAAATTTAACACCGTGGTCACTTTCACAGCCACTGGCAGTTGGATGCCCTCCGTGCCCCCTTGGCGCCAAGGCAGATGTGAGCCACCAGGTCCCTAGACATGCCCAGTCATTGGCAACACTGCTTTTTGGTCATCTGCAAGAATGACAGGCGGCATCTATAGGCCCTGAGTGTTGCTAGATGTCGACCAGCCATGTCTCGCTGTCGCTCCTGGGCAGCGTGTGTGGGAGCCCCAGCAGCCCCTTCTTCTTGATGTTGCTGCTCCTGCCTTTGCACGGCCAGGAGCTTCTGGAGCGCTTGGTGGCACGTTGGTGCCTCCGTGTTGCTTGCATGGGCGGGCAGGCTAGGAACCCGACCTCAATCCTGTCACTGTGGCTGCACCTGAACTGTCTCAGTTGCAGAGGAATGGTCAGTTTATACAGGTGCCCCTACCGTGTGGCCACTTACCTCACCTTCCCTGCCCCCCCCACCTCGATTTCTTGTGCACGGGATCCAACGCCACGGCAGCAGTTGCCCCCACCATCCCTGCCGACAAAAGCCGCCTCCACGGCAGGGCAGCAGTTGCCCCTGGAAAACCCCCCTGACAATGGTCGCCTCCGAGGCAGAGTGGCACTTCACTCCAGCCCCCTCGGTGCCCCTGAAATCTGCAAAGCAACAGGCGACCCTGGTGAGCTCTGCAGAACGATGCTGCACACTCGCCTCCAGTTCCCCTAAAGTGAAGACTGCCATGTGCACATTGCCTATGTGCTGTTGTGAAACATGTTGATGCGCTTTGCCGCTGATGTGGACGGATGATCCGGTGGGGGTCCAAGACCCTGGTGGGATGGCCTTTTAATGATGTGCTGGTGTATGACAATGTGCTCCCCAACCACCAATGGTGGGAAACGCGGCCTGCCACCGGTAGGCTAAGCGGACGATCACGGCCTGCCTTCCTGACATCGTGAAACTGACCGCACCACATTGTCCGCACGTGCCACCTATCATGCGCATGGAAAATTCTGCCCCTTAGTCCACCAGTGGAACATGAAATTCAGGTGCAAAATGTGCATTACTTTCCAGCCTATTAGTGATTGGAAAATTATGCGTGGTGCTGACCGAATGAATAGCTAATTTGGTTTAACATACTGCTTTATGTTATCTTTTCCTGAGGATTCTACAGCAAGAAAGTAAAATCAAATGTGAGATTATTTTTTGACAAGCATCAGAGGTCTAAATATGGTAGGGAGTATTTGATTCTATGCATGTGACACTTGGCCCACAAAATTAAAGAAATCTTTCCACAAAATGAATCTTTGGGATTCTAAAACATTTCCATTCCATAAACATTTAATTGATATTAAATACTAAATTTACAACAACCAATTCCCCCATTGTGTTGACAGGGCCCTCGACTGTGTCCATTCCACTTCATGCGCTTCTGCTCTCGGGCTTCCTGTCCCTCTCAGAATCATGATGGGCTTCCTTTGTCCTCACCTTCCACCTCACTAGCCTTATATTCAAAGGATCATCCTCCACCATTTCTGCCACTTCTATATGAAGCCACCACTGAACGCATCTTCCCCTGTTCTTCCCTTTTAGAATTCCAAAGGGACTGTTCCCTCTATTACACACTATTCCACTCCTCAATCACCCCAATGCCCTCTCCACTTTCCGTGCTACCTCTCCATGCAAGTGCAGGACATTCAACAGTTATCCTTTTACCACCTCTTTTCTCACTGTCCATGGCCCCAAACATTCGTTCCAGGTGAAACAGCAATTTACTTGTGCTTTGTTCAATTTAGTATACAATATTGCTGGCTCATGATGCTGTCTCCTTTGCACTGTGGAGACCAAACACAAATTGGGTGATTGCTTTTCCAGAACATTTCCATTTATTCTGTAATTGGGACCCCAAGCTTCTAGTTGCTTGTCATTTTAATTCTCCAGCTTGTTCTCATTCTGATCTCTCTGTCCTCAGCTTCCTGTAGTGTTACAATGAAGTTCAACATGAAATGAAGGAAAAACACCTCATCTTTCAATTAAGCACTTTCCAGCCTCCTGGACTCAGCAATGAGTTCAACAGTTACAAATTGTAACCTCTGCCCCATTTTGTCCATTTAATTTTCTTGGTTTATCTTTTCTCTTCTGTTTTTCTTCTGTTTTGACACCTTCTCCAGACACAACTTTTGTCTCTTTACTTGTTTCCTTCCTACTCCTTTTGGCCTTACAACATTTTGTCATTTATTCTTTCTTGTCTTCCATTCTATCACAGGCTTTGCCTTTTATTCTGTTGCTCGGTGCAGTCCTGTCTGAAGACAGGAAGTAGGCTTGCACTCTGATGCGCTTAAAATATGGCACCTGGTGTGAGAAAGTGCTGAGGTCACAGCATGGCGGGCAAACCTGAGCCTGCCTGCCAGCGATCCAGCATGTTCCCTGTGAGTGAATAATTACTGAGGCGGGATGCACTGGGAATGGGATGATACGTCGTGAAAACCTGCCATTGCGGCTGGTGTGGTAAAATGACTTGCTTCACACCTGCTACCGTACTTAGCACAAATCTGGAATAATTCTGCCCATTGAGTCTGGGCAGAATCTTGTGTCCTCCCCCGTGGCAGGTTTGGTACCTCGGGCATTTAATCGGTGGGAGGGTGGTAGGTGGGGACCTGCTATCTTTTTGCCTCCACCCTGATTAAGTCATAGCGGGAAGGCCTGTCGATGACCTTCCTGATCTGCCACCAACTGAGGCCCACTTATGGGTTTCATGCTGCCACATTTGGTATTAGCCTATGGGTGCCTGGAGTGTTTGCCATGTGGGAAGTTCAACAAGTAAACCTGTGTGGGGCTGTTTGTGGGCTCCGTGGGGGAGGGGGGAGGGGTGGAGTGGGGAGAGGGGTGGTGTCCCTCATTCAAGGGCACTCAGTTCCTGATCAAGGTACCCGGCATTGGGAAGGGTGTGGGGCCATTGAGAGCCACTCTCCCCCCCCCCACTTTCCATGCTGTCAGCCCCCTCCCCCATTCTTCCCCACCCTCCCCGTAACCCCCCTCCTGCAATCACGCAACTGTAGCCTGGGATCCAACTACGATACTAGGCCTCGGTTGTACCAGCAGCAGCCACCGCCTCGCTGGCAGCACTGCCATTCAATAGAGTTACTGGCCTCTGATTAGCTAACAGCACTCAGCAGGTGGAAGTTAATTCTACCCCTAGGACCCTTGATCCCGAGGAAAGACCCTCCATTGGCCTGCCTAGTGTTTGAGTGACGCAAGATGCGGTGGGCCTTCCCTAATAGAGGTGACATGAGGTTCTAGCCAGCTCTCCAGCCGAAGGTCAAGACTCCGTCACCTCCACAAAATTCTGTCTTCTGTTTTTCTCTCCACAGATGTTGTCAAACCTGCTGATCATTTTCAGAATTTTCTGCTTTTATTATTAATGTGAGTGCCTTAATATGACTTATAATTTAAGAAATTATATATGGACTAACCATGCAAAGGAGATTTTTTGTTGCCTTTTTAAAGGAAGAATATGAGTGTGAGAATAAATTTATTTCTCCTTTTAACTGTGCTTTAGATGCGCTTTTTAATGTTCATTTGCAACATTATTGGCTGCCCTGACTGCCTGCAGAAAACCAGTCTAATGGCACACATTTACTTAGTTAACGTGTAACAGGATGAATTGACACTTTAAAACTGTGATTTTGATGCATTGCAAAGTATTTATTTCATAACTCAGCCATGCCCTTTGCCTCCATGCATAAATCCCCTCTTTGGTCACTAATTGGCCCTATTCCTCTTTTTAGCAACCTTTTACTATTTATATGTCTATGGAAGACTTTTGGATTCCCTTTTGTGTTTGGATGCCTGTCTCTTCTCATATTCTCTTTTTGCTGCTCCTATTTGCATCATTTGAGTGGATAGGGTATTTCTAGTTACATTATCCTCATCAAATGAATTGTTCTTTTGTTGATTAGAGATGAGATGGTCCAGTTTATTTTAACCTCTGTACCCAATTGTTGTTAGAAAGTGAAACCTGTTACCACATGGATGAGTTGAGATGGATAGCATAGATGCATTAAAGAAAAAGAAATATAAGTACACGAGGGAGAAAATAAAATAAAAGGGTGTTGGTAGAATTAGATGAAGCAGAAAGGGAGGAGGCTCATGTGGAAAGCAAACACTGATATAGATCTTTTGGAACAAATGATCTGTTTTTATGTTGTAAATTCAATGAAATTCTATGTAAAGATTAAAACAGCAACAAGGGTGTTTTTTTTTTAACCTGATCTCTATTTGCTATTGTAAAAAAGAATCTGACTATAAACAGACATTCTTAGGTTTGAAAGCAGAAATTGAGAACAAAAGCTATCTCAAAAGCTATCATGGTAAGGCATGATGATTTATCTCCAACCTGCAGGTCTCACTTCTGTACGCTACAGGAACAGGAGTAGCCCTTTCAGCATGTTCCGCCATTCAATAAGACTATAAGACCATAAGACGTAGGAGCAGAAGCAGGCTATTCGGCCCATTGAGTCTGCTCTGCCATTCAATGAAATCATGGCTGATCTGATAATCCTCCACTCCACTTTCCTGCCTTTTCCCCATAAACCTTGATTGCCTTACTGATTAAAAAGCTCTAAGAAACCTAAGAATGTCTCTATCTCAGCCCTGAATTATACTTAACGAACTAGCCTCTACAGCCCACTGCAGTAAAGAATTCCACAGATTCACTTCCCTCTGAGAGAAGAACTTCCTCCTCATCTCTGTCTTAAATGGGCAACCCCTTATTCTGAGATTACGCCCTTTGGTCCTAGACTCTCCCACAAGGGGAAACAACCCCTCAGCATCTACCCTGTCAAGCTGCCTAAGAATCTTATATGTTTCAATAAGGTCACCTCTCATTCTTCTAAACTCCAATGATTACAGGCCCAACCTACTCAACCTCTCCTCATAAGAAAATCCCTCCATACCTGGGATCAACATAGTGAACCTTCTCTGGACTGCCTCCAATGCCAATATATCTTTCATTAGATAAGGGGACCAAAACTGCTCACAGTATTATGGATGGGGTTTAACTAATGCCTTGTATAATTTTAGCAAGACTTTGCTATTTTTATATTCCATTCCCTTTGAAATAAAGGCCAACATTCCATTTGCCTTCCCTATTACCTGCTAAACTTGCAAGCTAGCTTTTTGTGATTCATGCAGGAGGACTCCCAAATCCCTCTGTGCTTCAGATTTCTGCAGTCTTTCTCCATTTAAATAACATTCAGCTCCTCTATTCTTCCTGCCAAAGTGCATAGCCTCACATCTTCCCACATTATATTCCATCTGTCAAGTTTTTGTGCACTCACATAACCTGTCTATATTCCTCTGTAGACTCTTATGTCTCACCACTTGCCTTCTCACCTGTGTGTCATCTGCAAACTTGGCGATAATACATTCACTTCCCTTATCCCTGTCATTAGTATATTTTGTGGGCAGAATTTCCCCCCGTTGGGAGTAAGGTTTAGGAGTGGGCACGAGGAGGCACGCCTCCAATTGGTGCACCTGATTGGGGCTGCGACGCCATTTTATGCGGGTGGGCCAATTAAGGCTATGCGCTCCCTGTGTGGGTTGGGTGGGGAGAATCCCTAAACCAAGAGTGCACTCTTTCACGCATGCGCACACAAGAGCACACTCATCTCCCTGAGGCTAAGTGCTGCCTCAGGGAGATTGACACCAAATTTAAAAATATTAACAATGGAAAAATAAAATTCCCTGACATGTCCCCTCATGTGACACTGTCACATGAATTAGGACATATCCATCACTTTCATTGACACTTTTATTAAAAATTTAAAAACCTACATGAAACCTCATCTCGCCCATGGGTGAGGTTTCATGCTTTTTCCAATGCCTGCCAGGGCTCCTGGCCTGCCTGCCAACATTATGGTTGGATGGGCAGGTCCATTAAGTACTTCAATTACTTTGTCAATGGCCTTAATTGGGCATTGACAGGTCGGTGGGCACACAACTGATTCTGCTGAGCCCCCGCCCACCTGAAAATTGAAATGAGGCGGGGTGATGTTGGGAGTTCCGCCCCCCACTTGCTGACCGGGAAATTATGGCCTGTAAATAGTTGTGGCCCCAGCACTGATCCCTGTGGTACTCTATTAGTTACAGGTTGCCATCCTGAAAATGCCCTCCTTATCCCAACTCTCGGTGTTCTATTAGTTAGCCAATCCTCTATCCATGCTAATATACTGCTCCCAACACCATAGGCTCTTATCTTATTAAGTAACCTTATGGTGCGGTACCTTATGTTTTCTAAATCCATATATAATACACCTACTACTTCCCCTTTATCTATCTTGCTTGTTACCTCCTCAGAAAATTCTAATCAATTTGTCAGGTATGATTTCCCCTTCATGGATTCACGCTGTCTCTGCTTGATTATATTATGTATTTCTAAATGCTCTGCTACTACATCCTTTATAACAAACTCTAACATTTTCCCAATGACAGATGTTGTTACCTGTTTCTTTGTCTCCCTCCCTTTTTGAATAAGGATGTTACGTTGGCAGTTTTCCAATCCTCTGGGACCTTCTAGAATCTAAGGATTCTTTGAAGATTACTATCAGTGTGTCCACTATCTCTTTAGCTACTTTCTTTAATATTCCAGGGTGCAACCCATCAGGTCCAGGCGACTTATCTGCCTTTGGCCCCATTAGTTTCCTTCGTACTTTTTCTATAGTGATAGTTATTGTATTTATTTCCTCCCCCCACTTTTGCCCCTTGATTATTTAGTATTTTTGGAATGCTGTTAGTGTCTTCTACCATGAAGGCTGATGCAAAGCATTTTTTCAACTCCTGTACCATTTCCTGGTTCCCCATTATTATTTCCCCAGCTTCATTCTCTAAGAAGCCTATATTCACTTTGGCCTCTCGCTTCCTTTTTATATATTTAAAGAAGCCCTTAGTGTCTATTTTTATATTACTGGCTAGTTTACTCTTAAAGTTTATTTTCTCCCTTTTCATTTTTTGGTCATCTTTTGTTGGTTTTTAAAACTTTCCCAATCCTAATCTTTGCCACATTGTATGTTTTTCTTTTAATATCCTTAACTTCCTTGGTTAACCACGATTGGTTTATCCCTTTCCTAGAATCCTTCTTCCTCACTGGGATATCTCTTTGTTGTGAGTCGTGAACTACTTTCATAAACGTTTGCTATTGTTCATCAACTGTCTGTTCTGTGAAACTCCTTTCCCAGTTCTCTCCAGCCAACCCTGCCCTCAATCCTGTGTAATTACCCTTATTTAAGTTGAGCACATCTGTTTCTGAACCAAGTTTCTCATTCTCGAACTGAATGCTACATTCTACCATGTTATGGTCAAAGTTTCTTGGGGGATCTTTTACTCTGAGATCATTTATTAAACCTGCCCCATTGCACATTACCAGATACAAAATAGCCTGATCGCTGGTTGGATCCATAACATATTGTTCTACGAAACTGTCCCTAATACACTCTATGATTTTTTTGCTCGTGGCTACCTCTGCCAATTTGATTTTCCCAATCTACATGAAGATTAACATCACTCATGATTAATGTACTGCCTTTTTTACATGCCCTCATTATCTCCTAATTTATTCTCTGGCCTACAGTATGGCTACTTTTAGGGGGCCTATAGACTACTCCCAACAGTGCTGCCTTCCCTTTGTTATTTCTTACCTCCATCCATATGGGATTCTACATCTTCTGACCCAAATCATTTCTTGCTATTGTATTTATTCCATCTTGTACTAACAAAGCTACCCCACCACCCTCTCCTTCCTGCCTGTCCTTTTGAAAAGTCACATACCCCTGAATATTTAGTTCCCAGCTTTGATCTCCTTTTAACCATGACTCCATAATGGCTATATGATCATGCCTATTAACCCCATTTGTGTTGTTAATTCATTTATTTTGATCCGAATACTATGTGCACTTAAGTAAAGAGCCTTTAATTTTGTCTTTTTACCATTTTTCTCTCTTTGACTCTATTTGCTGCTTTTTTATGTTTGTACACTCTGTCCCTTTCTGTCACACCCTGGGTATCATTACCTAAACAGGTGCCCTACAATGCTGCCATATCCTTTTGCTTTGTAAGCCTACGTATCTCCTCTCCAGAACCACCCCGCCCCCCCCAACTCCCCTCCATTTAGTTTAAAACCTCTCTATAGCCCTAGTTATTCACTTTGCCAAGGCACTGGCCCTGGTAGATAATGCCTGGCCTGTGAATTAACTCCATGTACCCATCTGTGTCCCATATCCCATAATTCCTTTGCTTACCAAAAATCTATCAATCTCAGTTTTCAAATTTACAACTGACTTAGCAATGACTGTCATAATGGAAGATAATTTCAAGCTCATGCCACCCTTTGCATATAGAATTCTTTCCTAACTTCACTCCTGAAAGGCCCTCACTCTAACTTAAAGTCCATGTTCCATATTCCTCAGTCCCTAGCTAGCAGAAATTGGTTCTCCCAATCAATCCTATTAGTTTCCCTTAAAAGCTTGGAAATTTCATTCCAATTATCCCTTAATCTCCTAATTCCCAGGGAATACATCCCTAGTTTAGTTTCTCTTTGTAATTTACCCCTTGGAATCCAGGTGCCATTCTGGTAATTCGGCGCTGTCAGAGACTGTCCAAGGCCAGTATCCTTCCTGAGGTATATTAAGCAGTGCTGAACAATGCATTCCAGGTGTTCTCTAAACAGGGTTTGTAATAGCCGTTGCATAACATCTACCCACTTGTAGTCTAACCCTCTAGATATAAAGGCCAGCATTCCATTCAACCATTTGATTATTTTCACAATCTCTCCGTACCATTTTAAAGACCTATGTATTTGAAACCCTAAACCTTTTTTGTCTTAAATCTTAAACCGGTAAGGGCATTGGACTCTATTTCCTTGAGAGATGGTTTTCTTTTTAAACAGGTTACAATTTCAAATAGAAGAGCTGAATATGTTATTTAGGAATTTCCTATTTAAAATAATTGGTTTCTCATTGGCTAAAATTTGTACTTTGTACTTGTGATATACCAGTTTCAGACTTTTTTGCATTCATCAAAGTGGTGAATTTGAGAATGGAACAAATTCTATTTCTTCGCCCACCACCAGAATCAAGCATTTCTTGGTCAGCTATAGCATGGTAGGTCTATGCATTCCAGGTCTCTTTGTCTCCATTCAAACAACTTGCTTTCACCCCGATCTGGGAAGAACAGTCTTAAGTGTAACAGGGTAACAATTTTCCATTCTTCGCAGCAGTCTCTCTTGAGTATGAGTATCAAGCTATGGGCAGAATTTTGCCCTTGATGGGTGGGTGGGCCCGACCAACTTGGTGGCGGGCGGGCAGCCGATCCCCACCGCTGAAACGGGCCCCGCCGCCATTTTACATGGGCTTCCTGTGTTGCGGGGGGTGGGGGGGGTGGGGGGGGGTGGGGGGGGGGGGGTGGGGGGGGGTGGGGGGGAGGTGGGGTGGTGTGGGAATTCCCCAACTGCAAGAGTGCGCACTTTCGTGCATGCATGTGAAAGAACACACATCTCCCTGAGGCTAAGTGGTGCCTCAGGGAGATCGCTGAAAGGTGGTGAAAGTTCAAAAGTAGAAAAATAAAAAAATCATCAACATGTCCCCCTCGTACAAATGTCACACGAGATGGGACATGTTAATGAAGTACACAAAAACTTTAGTAAACTTTTTTATAACTGAAATTAAACTTCATCCCGCCACTGGATGAGATTTGTGAAAAAAATCACTTACCCGCCTGCCCACTGGGCCCATGCGCCAACCCGAAGTTTGCCCGGGCCCCTCAAAATCCTGGTTGATTGGTCACCTAATGGCCTTAATAAGGCTTTTAATTAATGGCGGGTCCATGTTGCGCTGCATAGCGCACCCGCTGACTGAAACATCGCGATGCCGAGAGCTGACGTCAGGACACTCGCATGACATTTTAAGCGCTGACATGTGGGCTAAACAGCCCTATGTTTAAATTAGGGGCAATTTTATGCAGAGGCCTGTATCCATAAGGAACTGAACTGATATGACCAAATTCAATTTATATGGAACAATTATAGAAACTTAGGCTGGGCTGTACTTAAACCTCGTGGCTTCATATAGCACTGGTGAAATTCCTGTGTTTATCAATTTCCTTTTCCTTACCCAAGAATATATTCTAATTTGATCTGTGATCCTATTTGAACATGAATACATGATTTATCCTTCATATTTCATTCAGCCTATCCACCAACATCACAATGACTTTACTTTTTACCTTTATTTCACAACCATGAGACGATTATTTTTAAAGTAGGTGAGTAAAGGGTGACTGGATTTTCCCAAATATTGGTTTCAGGGCCTACATAGCCACCTGCAAAACTTTAAAATCATCATTACTTTTCTCTGCCATTTCTAAAGGCATTGCTTATTATTTCTTTGTTTGGACAAATTAATGAAGCCACTGGTGATATCGGAAGCATCTTTTTGCCCAGGGATAGTGGTGGCGTGACTGTTAGGGAGCTGGGTAGCGGAGATTAAGGAGTTATTGAGCAGGAGGTCCTGCAGGCACTGCTCCTGTCCAACAGGTACGAGAGGGATTGCAGGGAGGACAGCCACAATGCAGACCGAGGCACCATTGCTCAGAGGGTTGTCTGGGGTGTGGGCAGGGTGGGGCAGGCGAAGAACAAAACAGAAATGTTGCTGTAATAGGTGACTCTATAATTAGGCGAACAGATAGCATCCCCTGCAGCCAAGACCAAGAACACCAAAGGGTGTGTTACTTCCCTGGTGCCAGGTTAAGCAACCGGAGAGGGACTTGGAAAGGGAGGGGGGTAAATGCATTTGTTGTGGTCCATGCTGGACCAAATTACATTGGTAGGAACAGTAAGTGGGTCTTGCTGAAAGAGTATCAGGAGTTGTATTCTAAATTAAAAAGCAGGAGCTCGAGGGTAATAATCTCTGGATTATTGCTGAGTCACTTAAAAATTGACATAGGACTTGACAAATCAGGAAAATTAACACATGGCTGAAGGGCTGATGCTGGAAAGAGAAGGTGCTTTTCATAAACACTGACACCAGTTCTAGGACAGGAAGGAGCTGTACTGATGGGCTCCATTTGAACCAAGAGTATTGTGTACAGTTCTGGGCGCTACACTATGGGAAGGATGTGAACACATTGGAGAGAGTGGTTCCAGGGATGAGACATTTCAGTTATGAAGAAAGATTGGAGAAGTTGGGACTGTTTTCCTTGGAGATTAGAAGGCTAAGAAAAGACTTGATAGAAATTTTCAAAATCATGAGAGGTCTGGACGGAGTAGATAGGGAGAAACTGTTTCTGCTTGCAAATGGATCAAGAACCAGAGGGCACAGTTTTAAAGTGCTTTGCAAAAGAAGCAAATGTGAGGTGAGAAAAAAAGCTTTTTCACACAGCGAGTAGTGAGCGTTTGGAATACACTGCTTGGAAGTGCATTGAGGCAGGTTCAAGTGAGGCATTCAAAAGGGCATTGGATGATTATTTAAATAGAAACAATGTTCAGGGTTACGGGGAAAAGGCAGGAGATTGGCAATAGGTTAAAATGCTCAGAGAGCTGGTGCAGACACGATGGGCTGAATATCCTCTGTGATTGGATGGGACACTTGTCTGAGTGGAAAGGATAAATGGAGAAGTGGCAAAGGCTTGAAACTAATGAGGGGGTTGGGGGGTTGCGGCAATCTACAAGAACTGTAAACAGCCTAAACGTAAAAAATAAAGGGCAGGATAACATGGGAAAGACTGAAGTAAAGGAGAGCATTGATAGCAAGGAAATAAATAAAGTTATTGGACTGGGTCTAAAAAGATGGTTAAACATGAAGTGAGAGGACATTCATTAAAAGTGAGTTTAAAAAGTCTGTACAGAAATGCACACAATGGATTGGACTTTCCTCTTAAGAGCATGTGTTGCGAGTTGGCCCATTTCTTGACTCATAAACTTTACTCCCGACTGAGGTGTGACTAGTCTTTTCCTGCAGGGTTTGGGTTCACATTCCAGTTTGTGCAGGAGGAGTGTGGGTGGGGAGACGGGTTGGTGAGAAGTCCTTCCTCACTTCTCAGTGACAATAGATGACTCCTAACATTGTTTAAAGGCCCCCTAAATCTTACCCCTTATCCCCCTCACTGCCCCAACCACCCCCTGCCACTCCAATGTGCTCTCCATAACTACTCACCTAGTATCCACCATGACAGTCCTCAGATTCCATGCAATGTTAATGGAAATTATTTTACATCCCTTGGGGGAAAAGAAAACCTCATCTAATATGAGCCTCCATCAAACACACTATTGTCAATCCTGAAAAAAAATACATTCTGCCATGAAAAAATAATCCTATTAACTTGCATTAACAAACCAGAAACCACATCAAAGGCACAACTGTTATTACAACCACTTAAAACTGCCATTCATTCTCAGCTGAATGGAACATCTACTGCACTGAAACCCATTAGCACTTGTAATTTAGCCAAGCATTCATAATGGCCACAGCTGTCCAAACAACAGAGTACTCTCTGAGATGGAAAGAACAGTTGGTGTTCACCTCAGTTTAAAAGCAGTGCCAGTTAATCCATGGACAGGAACAGATGGTTAGATTTTTTTACAAATGTCAAAACCATTTTTAAAAAATCAGAGAGCTGTCACTCCTTTTCACTCACTATTCAAAAGATAATAGTGCAGGTTGACAGGATTTTTGTAACATTTTTCATCAGTATACATACTACATGTTTGTTCCATCTGACCTGATCTCTGATGCTTCAGTTCCAGAAGTTTCTGTTCTTTGAAGTACCTCAGTGTTGGTTACTTTGTCCTTCCATTTGATGTTCATGATGTTCTGAATACATCTCATGTGGAACCTGTCCAATTGCTTAATATGTCTGCAGTAGGTAGTCAATGTCTCACAGGCATATAGGAAGAAAGCTATTACAGTAAACATTGTGTTATCCGGCACTGTACCAACCAGAATGCTCTACTAACTGGAATTTCTGAGTGCTGGTAGGTTACCTCAGTAGGGCTAGCCAAGCTTCTGGTAAAGCCTCTGTTGCCTCACTTGCACTGGCCTCGGTGTTGCCTTGGATCTTTATTTTTAATCAGCCTGTATAATGCCTGCGTGGTGCACTGGGAGCAGAATCACAGAGTTGAACCTCACATTCAATTTCACACCAAGACATTAAAATTAACCCTGTTTTCCACACAAGGTCAGAATTAAAAGCAATCATGAGCTGATGGTCAATGGTTTGTCATTGGCACTCAACCAACAAGCTCACCTGGATCCCGCTGTTGCCTTGCTTGTCCCACCCCATTTTTAATTAACTGGCACAACCCATTCCCAGAGCATGCCAGGTAACAAAAAAATTACTGTGCCAGAACTTTGTACATCAGTTTTGTTGTAAATCTGATACTTCAGTTCCTCTAGTTTCTTGTGTGAAGGGCCCCACGTCTGAGCCAGGAATGGGATCAGAATCCTTTCTGTTGATGTTAATCTGATCCATACGCTAGCTATCCCGCCAGCTGAGCTAACCGGTCTGCAGGTGTGGTCTGCAGACCACCTACTAGTGAAAAGGAGGTGGAGAAATAGATATGCAGACAAATGAGGTATTTGAGTATGAAACAGAATACTAATCATGAAGAATTTCAATGGCCACGACATTACTTAGACAGAACAGACAGGTGAAGTGGATAAAGGAATAAAATCCCTACAATGTCTGCAGGACGCCTTTCTAACTCAATATGAAAAAATCCCAAAAGGGAAAGATTCACATTTGGATCTAGTAATGGGGGATAAACCAGAATAGATAAGAGAAGTAAAGGTAGGGAAACATCTAGGCAATATTGACCATAAGATAATATGTAATAAGATGATTATGTAGGACATAAGTAAAAGGAAAATCAAGATAATTGAATGGAGGAAAGCTGATATTAAAGGGCTGAGAATAGAACCTGAGAAAACAAGAGGGAGGGGTCATAGGCCGACGGCAGAATGCCCAAAATCAAGGTCCTCACGGACTTTGAAAACAGAGCCATCCAGCTGGCCAGCAAGGATCTGGACAGGTACTGTGCTGATGGTGAGGTTGGCGCTGCTCTACCAAGTGAAGATCTAGCTGTGCAATATCCATCAGACAACCATGCCATGAGCGATGTGTCCTATTTCACAGGCCACTGCCATGCACTAATTATCTCCCCTTGCTTTCACAGGCACATCTGCCAAGCAGCCGACAGAGTCCATGACCCAGGGCCTCCAATCAAGCCCAGAAGAAACCTCTGATGAGGAATCTTGAGGCACCCTCCCTGAAGTCCTGTCACAGCACTCACCCATGCTCTCCATCAGTGCAGAGACACACACCTCAGTGGGACCTAACATCAGAGTTGCCCCGGGATCACAATTAGGTGAGCATACCGCACTGACTGATCCACAGCAGGCAGCGGCTGGGGCTTCCCAGGTGTCTGGCAGTTGAAAGACTGCTGGAGGCTGGAACATTGCTGACTCTGAGTCAGATGATGAGCCTCTGGACTCGGTCATGTCACAGTTGCTGGAGCTGCAAAGGCAAGCTTGGGAACATCAGGAAGGGATGTCCGCTGCACTCCTTAGATTGCAAGGCATGATGGAGGAGTCCATCCGCCTTCAGTCTGAGGTGATAGCGCCAGCATGCTAACACTGAGGTCAACACTGGTAGGATGGTGGCAGCCCTGGAGATCTTGGCCTGGGACTTCGCTCCTGCATGGGCTTAACTCCATCGCTGATGCCATAGTTGGCCTCCAACAGTGTGTACGTGAGAGGGGTGCTGGGCAGCTCGATCTCACTCCAGTTGCCCCTGCTCCTCAAGGAGTCAGTCTGGGGCCCCCGGGCACCCATAGGGAGGAGGATCAGCAGTTGCACACTCCAGGCCCATCCATTAAGGTGACTCAGAGAGTGTCTGACCCATCCGAATCCCCTCTTCCTGTAACCTCAGCAGCTCCAGTCTCACAGGCCGAGGAGGGTGCCACTGCCACAGCAGGACCCCAAAAGCAGGCCGGGGCCCTCCAAGTCTCGGCCCTCCGGGGGACGCCCACCAAAGTCGTCACAGACTGGGCATCACAGTCAGCAGGTTGCACCCACCTCTGCAGTAGATTTCCAGGGAGCACCAAAACATAGCAGCAGGGTTAGGACAGTTAAGGAGAATTAATTGCAGAGCCTGGGCATGGGTGTTAATCACTTGTACATACTGTTCACTATTGTCAATAAACTCCCTGCCTATGGCTCCTTATTCTGATGAGCTGTGTTCTTGTCACTCAGATGTATATTCTTTCTGCATAAGATAAAGGCAGGTGTCTCAGTCCAGGGCATCTAACCTGTGCTCTCTGCAGCCTTCAGACCTCACACTCCCTGGAGACATTACTGATGCCTGCACCTCGGTGGTGCTGATCATTGCTGCCAGAATGCAGTAGGCAGGCATCACAGAGTTCTCTCATTCTCTCGGTGTGCTCTCAGCCCCTTTAAAGAGGGGCTGGCCCCCATCTCTTCAGCATCTGTGACTACTGATTCTGTGCTCCAGCTCCAGAAGGGCTAAGGTGCTGAATGCAGACAAAGCATCTGATGCTTCTAAAGTTTCATGGCTGCGTCTCTATGATATGACCCTGAACAAGGAGTGCAGGGAGCTGTCCTCGACCATACAGGAGTCGGACATTCTGAGAGGCTGTGTGAAGATTTATGGAGTGTCCTCAATGTATGTCGTCATCATAATCCTGCAATCGAGTGACTATTAGGGCCTTCACTGCCTCTCCTTGACAGGAACATTCTCACAGAGGGTATTGGTGCTGCCACGAGCCAGACTGGAGTCAAACGTGCACAAATGTAATGTGAAGCTCAGTGGGGTCATCTCACTGCATGTCATCATCATCCTCCACAAAGCTAGCAGCTATGAAGGCTTCCCAAGGGTGCCTGCTCCGTCTAACCTGCGCAAGGACCTCATCCTCATCCTTCTCACCGATGCCTCCGAGG
This sequence comes from Carcharodon carcharias, assembly GCF_017639515.1. Classification (NCBI taxonomy): domain Eukaryota; kingdom Metazoa; phylum Chordata; class Chondrichthyes; order Lamniformes; family Lamnidae; genus Carcharodon; species Carcharodon carcharias. Next base: position 137,117,316 of record NC_054474.1, read on the forward strand.
ACCTTCTTAGACTCATCGCCACCGGCATCCTTTTCATCGGAGGAGATGTGCAGCTCTTCCATCTCCTCCTCAACCAACTCATCTCCCCATTGGAGCGCCAGGTTGTAAACGGCGCAGTAGATGACGGCAATGCGTGACACCCTCTGCAGCCTGTATGGCAGGGCTCCTTCAAACCGGTCCAGGCAGTGGAACCTTATCTTCAGCGTCCCGATGGTCTGCTCCACCAAGTTGCAACCTGCATCATGAGCCTCATTATAGCGTCTCTCTGCTGCAGTCTGAGGCCGCCACATGGGTATCATCAGCCACGGCCTCTTCGGGTGGCCCTTGTCCCAGAGGAGTCATCCCTGCAGCTTCTGTGGACCCTGGAACACTTCAGGGATCTGTGACCAACTGAGGATGTAGGAGTTGTGCACACTCCCTGGAAACTGTGCGCACACCTGCAGGATGCATGTCTGGTGGTCGCACAGCAGCTGCACATTCAGTGAATGGAACCCCTTGCGGTTGATGTAGTTCACTGTCTGTTGCGATGGAGATCTGAGCACCCCATGAGTGCTGTCAATTGCACCCTGCACCTGTGGGAAACCTGAGACCTGGTTGAATCCAATTGCTCTTACTTCGTGTTCGTCCTGGTCCCAGGCAAAATGCACAAAGTTGTGTGCCCTTGCAAAGATGGCATCCATGACCTCATGGATGCATTTGTGGGTGGAGTTTGAGAGATCCCACAGATGTCACCCATGGAGCTCTGAAAGGAGCCACTGGCACAGAAATTGAGCACCGCTGTCACTTTCACGGCCACGGGCAGTGGATGCCCTCCATGATCCCATGGCACCAAATCCTGCAGTAGCTGGCAGATGTAATCGGCCAGTTCTCTAGACATGCGCAGTCTTTGGTGACAATGGTTCTCAGTCATGTGTAGGAATGAAAGGCGGTGTTTACAGACCCTGCGTGTTGTTAGGCACTGGCCTGCGATGGCTCGCTCTGGCTCTTGCGCAGCATGTGCAGACCCCTGCTGCCCCTCCTTCCTGAGGTTACTGCTCCTGCCTCTGCGCAGTCAGGAGCCTCAGTCGTTCTGTCTTCCATCTTCTTGGCGCTGTGTAGGCCAGCAAGCATATAGCTAGTTCACCAGGCTCCATGATCCTGATGTACTCTTGCTGTAGAATGAAAGAGAGAGACATGTGGTTAGCATGTCTGTACTAAGAACCTGTCCTGGTTAAGTGTGACGGTTCCTTAACACTTCCCAGAAAGTGCTGGTCACCACTGGGATGGCCAGGGATTAGTGCGCTGCATGGCTGCCCTGTTAGCTTGAACCATGAGGGAGATTGATCCAAACCGGGATGCTGACATTGCAAGAAACTGTGAGCGCCTCCAGCAGTCACTGCTCCATGACCAGCTTTAGCGAGGAGCTAGTACAACGTGTGCAGTCCAACTGCTCTGCAATTGACTAAAGTGCTCATGAATTTGCAGTCTGTGCCAGGGTGGGTTGCAGGGGAGGGGTGGGGGGTGCGTGGTTGATTGGTGGGAACTCTGGAGAATTTGGTGGCGCCTTGATGCCTCTGCGTTGCTTGAGTGGGCAGATAAGCTAGGAGACCAACCCCAATCATATCAATGTGGCTGCCCCTGAACTGTCTCAGTTGCAGAGGAATGGTCACTTTCTACAGTTTTCTGAATGCGTGGCCACTTCCCTTGCCCACCCTTCCCCCCCAACCCCCCCCACCCTGAATGCTTCTGTGCTATATTCAAAGGTGGGGCTGCCCTTGCCTCATGTTCCTGCCACAGGGCTGCACTTGCCCCCTGCTCCCCCATCAGTCTCACAAGTTGCCTCAGAGGCAGGGTTGCACTTGTCCCCCACTCTCCCTCACCATCACAAGTCGCGTCCGAGACAGGGTGGCACTTAACCCTAATCCCCCTGGCGCCCCTGAGGCCTGTAAAGCAACAGGCGACCCTGGCGAGCTCTGCAGAACGATGCTGTTCACTCACCTCCAGTTCACCCAAAGTGCAGGCCGCCAAGCGTGCTGTTGTGAAACATGTTGGCGTACTTTCCCGCCAACATGGACAGACGATCCAGCGGGGTTGCAAGAGCCTGGCAGGATGACCTGATAATGATATGCTGATGTATTACAATGAGGTTCCTGATGACTGATGGTAGAAAATGCAGCTCGCAGTTGGCAGCCTGAGCGGACAATCACGACCTGCCTTCCCGCTGTCATGAATCCATTCTCGCCATATTGTCTGCACATGCCACCTATCACGCCCGCTGCCAGCTGGCACGGAAAATTCTGCCCAGAATCCAGGAAAGAGATTTCAGAGGAATTACTACTCATATTTAATAATTCATTAGAAAAAGTTGTGCTGCCAATGGACTGGCAGACAGCTATGTAATTCCTAGAAGGGGGACAGAACATGTCCAGGGAATTATAGACCTGTCAGCTTAATATCAGTGGTAGGAAAAATAATGGAATCCTTACTAAATGAGATAATAGAAGAACATCTAGAAATGAGAAATATAATAATAGAACCATAGAACCATAGAATAACAAATAGTCACCATGGATTTCAAAAGGGAAAATCTTGCTTGACTGATCTTAATGAATTTTTTGAGCAGGTAATAGAGAGAGTAGACAATGGTAATATAATAGATGTAATTTATCTGAATTTTCAAAAGGCCTTTGATTAGGTGCCCCATAACAGATTGTTTAATAAGGGAAAGTAGAGTCAGTGGACAGTTGGCAGAATGGATTGCTAGTTGGCTTAAAGATGGAAAGCAGAAAATGGGAGTAAAGTGTCGATGTTCAGAAAGACAGAAAGGTAGCAGTGTTCCACAAAGGTCAGAACTGGGACAACTCCTGTGCACAATTTGTGAGCAATTTGGAACCAAAAGTACAATAGTGAAGGGATAGTCATTACTGAGGAGGACTGCAACAAATTACAGGAATATGTTAATAAACTTGCAGAATAGGCAAATAATTAACAAATTAGATTCAACACAGATAAATATGATGTTGTACCGTTTGGTAGGAAGAATAAGGACGCCAATCATTTCTTGGAAAATGCGTGTCTAGGTGGGGTAGAGGAGAAAAAGGAGTTCAAATATGTTAATCATTAAATTCCACCACAGGTTAGAGAGACCATAAAAAAAAACTAAGAATTAGGCTTTATTTCTAGACAGGGATAATTGAAAAGTAGGGAATTTATGCTAAACCGGCATTGAAGCTTGGCTAGACTGCATTTAGAGTAATGTAGGCAGTTTTAGTTATCATAATATATAAAGGATATAGAGACACTGGAGAAGGCTCAGAGAAGATCTACAAGGATGATATCAGAAATGTATGAATATACATATCAAGAAAGGATTGACTGGCTGGGTCTCTTTTACCTTGAAAAAAGAAGGCTGAGGGGTGACTTAATAAAGATCCTTAAAATTATGAAAGGTTTTCGGAGAGTGGATACAGAGAGAATGTTCCTCCTTGTGGGGATGAACATAACTAGAGCCATCAATATAAGATAGTCACCAAGAAATCCAACAGAAAATTCAGAAGAATCATCTTTATTCAAAGAGTGATAGCTGTATGGAACTCACTACCACAGGGAGTGATTAATATGGATGCATATAAGGGAGAAAGGAATAGATGGTTATGATGGTATTTTTAAATGAGAAAAGATGAGAGGAGATTCAAAAGCAGCATAAACACCAGCAAGGACTGGTTGGGCCAAATGGCCTGTTTCTGTGCCATTTATCCTATGCTATCTTATGTTATGTTACCTGTTACTTTACATTTGTCTCAAACAGGTATTTGTTTGGCTGATATCTTATGGGAAATTCTAAATATTTTACCACTTTGAGCATCAACAGATCAATGTTGAGCTCAAACAACTATTATTGTATGTTAGGTCATCTGACGAAGATCACTGCACATCTAAGTGTTCATTATATGCATTCAGTAATGTACTCCTGTACGCCTGTGAACTAGCTTCACATTCAATTTGGCAGCAGATTTTCTAGAAAATGTTTCAAACAGGCCAATGCAGGAAACACTCCTTTCTCAAATATTGGAAGCTTGATAATCCTCTGAGCTCAGTCTCCTTTCCCATCCTTTACACTTTGTTGGATTGTCCATGCTCTATCCAGTCAGATTTTCCAAGTGCTTTTTTCAGGGGCAGCCTCCTCTCTTACTAATTGATGTACTTGACTGTTGGGCAAATTTGGATTAGTTTGTGCTGGTTAAATGGCTTAATTCATATTCACTGGAAATGTTTGTTCTGTCTGTACTGTGTTTGTGTTGTACAAATATGTACTTTTCTTTATTTTGTTGTAAAATTCATCATGATGACAATTTTATAAGTAACATGTTTGTATTATGGGAATACTTCTAAATTTAAAGAGCTATTTGTCATGTGGTGATAGATGTTTTCGTTTGGCTTTTGCTGTCACTAATGTAGATTGCTCTTTATTCCTCATCCCCTAAAGCACCAGCGAAGCTATTTATGAAGGAATAATCAGACTAGGTTGGGAAGAACTGCCACTTGCCAGCTGTTTTCTGAGCTCAATGTTTCTTTCAAATTTGGTAAGCAAATTGTGCATTTGTTATTATTTGAGCCATTTTCATGTGTCACGGAGAATATCATAGTTACATTAGGATACACATACAAGCACTGAATGAGTTAATGTTACATACTGCATCAATGCGCGGCGCTCTGCAGATCTTGTCCTTTTTTCTACCACGTCTAAATGAATCCAAAGTCACCCTAAAGAGAAAGGTGTCAGATGACTGATGTTGACAGAGCTGTCCATGGAGCCTGCAGTTGAGAGATACAAGGTCATCTGGAATTGATTGAGGGCTTCCAGTGCCTCTCAAAATGTTTTTTCTCTCTGAAATGATACAGCAAGGAAGACATCACCACTTTCTTGACTACTGTTGGAAGACAAACCGGGGCATGTATTTTTCTGCTGCTTTGTAGTCAGGCATTAAAGCATAGGTATGGTTATAGTGTAATATTTTACAAAGAAAGATACTGGGGAGAGGGCCACATGAATAGTTCGGAGATGAATCATAGGTCAACATGCTGCTGCTTTGAGCTGTTTTATTTTTCTGGTACTGTATCTCATGCATATACACACCAGAGCACATTTTATTCAAATATATTGAGTGCACCTTAACATGTGTATAAAAGATGAACATTAGGAATGCATGTGCTATGTGTCAAATGTGCTTTAACATCAAGAATAATCAGATCAACAATTACCGCATAATAATTGTTTGAGAGTAGAACAGATATTCTACTTGACAGAATTCTCTACCTTTGTATTTCTTCAATTGAAAGAATTTTATAATGAAACAGGGTGGGCCCAGATGAACCAGTGAGATTAGTTTTCGATGTAATAATTATAAAGCTTGTCAGAACCAGCTTGACCTTATGGAAAACAATGGTAGGAAGTGCTCACAAATATGGAAAGTGTCAAAATTGTTCCAAACTCTCAGTCCATCCAGTTCAAATGAAGTAATTGAAATGAAAATGTTTTTTAGTTGAGCAATGACCTTTCTTTGTACTTCCAGCAGGAGAACTATTGAACAAGAGAGATGTTCTGATTCAACTGGGAGTGACATTAACAGTTGAGATGGTAACATAGGCCAGGATTTTATGGCATTGCCACGGTGTGTCTCCCCCGGCGAAGGTGGCAAACCATTTAAAGACCCATTCAGTTCGGTGTGTCTGTAATATCCTGTCAGGCAGCAGGGCTGTAAAACCCTGGCCGTAAAATACTCAGTTATATAAGAGGTTGGGTGCTCAAAATTGAAAGGATTCCATGGCCAGAATTTCCTGGTCGGCGAGTGGGGGTGGGTCCCGCTCACCGACTTATAAAATGACATGGGATGACATCAGGTGGAACTCCTGTTGTCGCCCTGCCCCATTTCAATTTTCAAGTTGGTGGGGGCTCTGCCGAATCAGCTGTGCACCCACCGACCTGTCAATGGCCTATTGAGGCTATTGACAAAGTAATTAATGTAATTAGTGGACCTGCCCGTCCAACCTTGAGGTTAGTGGGCAGGCCGGGAGCCCTGGTGGGCATTGGAAAAAGCATGAAACCTCATTCACGGGCGGGATGAAATTTCATGTATGTTTATAAATGTTTAATAAAAGTAAAACTGAAAGTGATAGATATGTCCCAACTCATGTGACAGTGTCACATGAGGGGAAATGTCAGGAATTTTTTTTTTCTGTCTTCAATATTATTTAATGTGTAGCCGATCTCCCTGTGGCAGCTCTTAGCCTCAGGGAGATGAGTGCGCTCTTTCATGTGCATGCGTGTAAGAACACACTCTCGGCTCAGGGAAACCCCCCCTCCCCACCTGCACATGGAGTGCATTGCGCTTCCTTGCGGATGTCACGCTGGGCGGGCCTTAATTAGGCCACCCACGTAAAATGGTGGCGCACCCCTGATTGGGGCGCCAGTTGGAGGCACGCCTCCACGCGCCCGCTCCTGAACTCCCTCCCTAGATCGGGGTGGGGGTGAAATTCAGCCCTGTGTGTCAGCTCGATCACTAATGTAGTTCAGTGATTGTGGTGACAATATGTTGAGTTGAATATTGAAGCTATCTTTTTATTCTAAGTAATAGGACATAAGAACAAAAAAAGTAGGAGCAGGAGTAGGCCTAATGATCCCTGTTCCACTATTCAAAAAAATAATGGTTAATCTTTGACTTTATCGCCACGTTTCTGCCTAATCTCCATATCCCTGCATGTGTTTCCAAAAATCTATCAACCCACAGCATGTGTGTACTGAACTATAGGCTGTCTGGGTCACCAGGATATCCCATGGAATATTAAGTATTTGGTAAAATATGGATGGAAGGATATGTTTTATTTTTAGTGTAAGCTCTCATATTTTTACTGACCACAATAAAATTGCTTGGCCAATGTATAATCAGTCCCATAATATAGTGGGGCAAGTGAATCTGAAGGAGACACCATTAAAGAGGAGAAAAGAATATTTTTGATTCAATTTATGGATGTATAAAAAGGAGATTCTCTGCTCCCAGCCTTTGTGGAGTAAACAGCTCCTTTGGCTATCTGCTAAAGTAAAACTAATGACGTGTAAAAAATGTAACAATGTGTTTGTGGTGGAATAGCAACTTCAGCAATACTGTTTGCTTTAAACAGCTGCTTGCTGTTGGATATTGTAGGTTGTTATAGAGGGGAATTTATTTTATGGGGGACAAATTGTGTTTTTTTTCATTGGGTGTCGGGACTTGTTTTTGGAATAGCCTGTTTGCTGTTTGTTCCAAGAACAGCATTGATTGGGTATCATGGAGTCACAAATCAGGTTTCATCATCAAACATTTCATTGATTTTAGTTATTTTAGATAAATATATTTGTGAAGTACGGTCCCCATCTATAATTGATGTTGAAAGATAAATATGCTGGGGTAGAGTTTCCACATGGTCATGGTGCTTTTTCCAGCACAATTTGCCCAAAATTGATGTAGCCGTCACAAAAGATTGCAGAGTTTTAAGTGCAAATTATCAATAGAGAAAATCAAGTTTCTGAAATCTTTTGTACTAGTTAAAACCATTGCACTGAAAGCTAGCCTGTCCACAAAATGGCCAAACCCCATAGGGTGTATTAATCACTTTGGGAGTTTCCACTAATTGTGCTCATTTGCAAGCCTTCAAGGAGGCTTTAAAAATTAAGTTGGTTCTTTTGGCCACTAGGACAATAATGAGCACATTTAAAATGTTTCTGAATATAACTCTATTTTAATTTGCTACAGAATTAACTGCTGTACTTCAATATAACTAGCAATAGGTTATATATATATATTTTTAGAAGGCATTTTCAGTCATTTAAAATTGGATTACTCATGGATAGCAGATTGACATTGCTTAAAAATGGCTTACTTTTGTGATAAACCCATTTTCAACTACATTATCGAAGTTGCCACTTATCACGAATATTTTGAAATAATTTTTTTAAATTATCTTTTAAAAATCTGACTGTGCTGGGTACTGGCTGAATTTGTGCCAACGAACTTGAGTTGAAACATGAAGAAAAAAAGTTCTCAATTATCGCAATTCTGGGCACAATGTACCCAAAGCAGAAACTTAATTATTTTTATTTTCTACATGAACATAACATTCTTAAACATAGATGGGCCCATCAATTAAAATAAATGAAATGCCTTCATTTTGTGACAATATAAGGCCAATAGATAGTTGTAGGCTACCTGAATAAGCATTCTGCGTTTATTAGCTTACTAGGATGGTGTATACAATGATAGAAATTATTGTTTTAATTTGGAAGGTAAGTCACATAACTTAAGCAGGGTACTTGAATGACATATTATGATGATTCTTGGTGTGAAGATATGCAGTCAGCTTGCAGTAAGTATAAACATTGCTCAAATATCAAAAACTTCATTAAGACTGAATAAATATAACAGACCAAGAGAGAGAGTTTACAGAGTGACTTGTGTCATTGTAATACCAATAGAAAAAAGACTGATGCTTAGGTTTTGGTAAATATTGGTATAAAGATTTCTTGGGTCAACCTATTAGTGTACCCATTGGAGAAATGTTTGACTTAAGTCCCATGTAGGTGTCGGGGTCTGAGTGCAAGGAAATTGGAGTGAACCTTGAAAAACAGCTCAGCCTACACACTTCAGCATCAGATGAAAGAATAACCAGGCCAGGAAAGCATAGTATATTGCTCAATTACTTGACGCTCCGATAACATTATTGGATGCCTCAGCAATTATTTTGTGATACTTTTCAAGAATAGCCATAAGCCGGATCCTCTGGAACAAAAAGTCAAACAAAGCTACAGAGCATGGTACCTACGCATAGAAGAATACAGAATTTTCTGGCTCAGATCTTCAAGCCTTCTAAGGAGGCAATAACTCCAAGGTGCCTGTTCCAGCAAGCGAAGCAGCAATGTCACTCATGCCACCTGCAGGATGGTGGCACTCACTACCAGCCATTGGCTTTAGAGGTTCAATGGCCACACCAGGGCAAACATGGTTACACACCCAATTCTCTCCTTTATCTTCCATGCCTACCCTGAGTAACAGCAAATTCTTAACTCTCTTAAAGCAACCCTTGTACAATTAGCCCATCACAATACACACAATGGTTAAGCAGGACTTTTAAGTTGGGATCTTGCGCTCTGTCCATCCAATTCTCCTAACATGAATTATGTGCACAATGCTAAAACCCCTTCCTGCACTTTAACAGGCTGTTACGCCCACATCTGTCTTCAGACCTCACTCTTCAACTGCTTACCTTATTCTCATGTGCCCAATCTTACATGAGAAAATGGTTAACTATATCTACATGAGGTACACCACTAGAGGGGAAATCCCCACCTTTAAATCCTCTCACACGTGACGAGCAGAGTCCATGGAGTTCATGGGGAGGCATGCTTTGCTTGCTGTTGAAGGTGACAAGTTCCATGGCATATTGGCAGTGCCAGAGAATTAGTGACTGAATACTTACACTGTCAGCCTGGTATCTCTGCAGCACCACAGAAGCACAATCTTTCACTCTCTGCTCTGTCTCCAAAATCCCAAGCTCATCCATTTTTAGCTTTCAGTCTCTTTCCCTGCAGATGTAGGCAGAGGTAGTGGGAATGGGGGAAGGGGAGGTTGTGTAGTGGGTGTTTGAAAGGAGGAGTAAGATAAAAATGGTACAGCTTAAATAATCTTAACTGGGGCAATTTGATTGTGTTACTGAGGAGGCAACATCTTCACTGTAGAGGCTGAGTAGAAGGCTTTCTATGGGTTGGGAATTGTAGGACCCAAAATTCATAGTTACTTCCCTGAAAAGAAGGGTGCCTGAAGAAGATCACAGCAAGACCTGAAGTCAATCTCCATGAATCTGCAACAACGGACAGGAGTAAGCCTGCTGATCTTTGTAGCAACATCTTAAAAGCTTTGTTTTGATTGCAGGAAGCAAAGGACCATGCAGTAGTTTCATTGGAATAAGCAGTAGGGCCACAATTAAAAAGCATCCAAGAAACAACTTGTTCCTCCACTTCCAAGAAAGCTCAGCTTGCATCTCTAGTGGCAATAAGGGAGGGAGAGTAAAGAGCAGCCTGCATGGCTTCTAGGGTGTGGTGGCCGCGATTATATGATGATATTTCTCAGGTCTTCCAGGAGCTTATATCTGCTTTACGATCAGCCATGCACTAATTATTAGGGTCATGGATCCAGGACCCAGTGGAACGGCAGTGGCTGGAGTCCAGCTATTTCTCATTGCCAGTACTGCTGACAGCAGAGCTTCCAGCCTTCCCTCTCAGTTCAGAAGGGAAATGCACAAGTGTTGCCATGCTGCCCAGCAGCAACCCCCAGTGATGCCACATGGAAGACCTTCCTGCTAGGAGTAAGCTGTCATTTGTATCACCAGATGTGGTACCTCAGTGTTATAATCCTGTTGCAGAGCATAAGCAGCCGCTTACCCCTCTCAAACAGTGTGCGCCTAGAACAGATGAAAGAAAAACCTGATTAGGTAATGGGTGAGAACATTGTGTTAAGGGAGAGCAGAGTCTTATTTTAACATTGAATCATTGTATTAATTAAGAATTTTCACTGACTTGGCATTTTACTCTTTGGTCAGAATTTTCCGGCTGACATGTGGATGGTGTCAGCGTGCGCCAGCGCGATATTTCGGTAGGCGGGCGCGATGAGTTCGCCCGCCATTAATTGAAGTGCTTGTTAAGCCCCTTAACTTTCCAATTGAGGGGCCAGTGCGAACTTCAGGTCGGCGCACGGGCCCAATGGGCAGGCGGGTAGGAGATTATTTAAGAAAACTTTTGCAATATCGGGATATGTGGACTCAGAGGGGTTGTTCATGTTTTTCATGAAGTTAGAATTGATGAAAGTGTTTAAAACATACCTGTGTGATTGTTAGTGGTTCTCATTGATGTCCAAGAGGTTTTTTTTGTAAAATGAAAGCAATCTGCAGACAACATTCCTTTTCGGCCTTGCAGCTTTCCGGAGGCCTCCATTTAGCCTGAGGCTATGGGTTCCGACCTCTCCAGTGGAGGTAGCTCCCTTGAGGAGGAAGGGAGTGATAGAATCAGAAGGAGGCCAGGAGTGGACAATCAGCCTCCAAGGAAGGCACCTTTGGGTGTCAAGGCACAGGCACAAGGGGTGCAGGGCCAAGACGTTGTCCAAGGTACAAGGGGCTGCAGACGACGCCACTATCCTGCTGCCAGGGTGTACAGGCAGTGAAGCAACTACCTCAGTATGACTGAGGTACAGTGCCGAAGGAGGCTCTGACCTCGAGGGAGATGGTCAACTTTATCTGACAGATGATTGGCCCTGAGATCTCCCCTAATTGTGGGACACCCCATGCCAGCAGCTCTGAAGGTCACAGTTGCCCTCCACTTCTATGCCTCTGGCTCCTTCCAGGGCTCGGTGGGTGACCTTTGCGGTGTCTCCCAATCAGCTGTCCACACTTGTGTCAAGCAGGTTACAGATGCTCTGCTCAGACGGGTATCCACCTTTTTCCACTTCCGCTGCGACCACACAAGCCAGACACAGCAAACCAGAGGCTTTGCAGCCATTGGTGGATTCCCCCTCGTCCAGGGTGCAATAGACTGTACACATATGGCCATCAAGGCGCCAGCAGGTGAGCCTGGTGCCTCCATCAACAGGAAGGGCTTCCACTCCATGAACGTGCAGATAGTGTGCGATCACAGGATACAGATTTTACAAGTCTGTGCGAGGTACCCAGGCAGTTCCCACAATGCCTACATCTTCAGCCACTCCCAGGTGCCAGGGCTCTTCAGTGCTTCGGCTTGGCTGGATGGTTGGCTGCTGGGTGATAAGGGCTGTCCCCTGCGAAGGTGGCTCATGACACCACTACTCCGTCAAGAACAGAAGCTGAGCATCGTTACAATAGGAACCAGGGCACCACAAGGGCTGTGGTGGAGAGAGCCATCGGTCTTCTCAAGAGGCTCTTCTGTTGCCTGGACCGCTCAGGGGGCGCAGTCCAGTACCCCCCAGATCGCGTCTCTGATAGTGGTAGTCTGCTGCACCCTGCACAATCTTGTGCTGGAAAGGGGGGATGCAGTTGACGATGAAGACCTTGACACCCTGGATGAGTCTGCACATGATGAACCCAGCAGCGCCTCAGAGGATGAGGAATCACAGGGCGATGATGAGGGGCAGAACGATGACCCGTGTTTACACCAAGGAGGCAGGTCGCTCATGTACTCTGCACGCACATGCAGCACCCCAACCACAGTGAGCCTCCAGCGGCTCCTGTCCACACTACTAACGATGAGTCCCCATAAGATAGTACGGCTGGTCCCAAACCCCTCCCCCAATGGTCCCCTTGGACATTCGGCGTCCTTCACTTTGAATAGCACATGGATCCTAGTGCCCATGGAAAGGAGGATGAAATAGGTGTGGTGCCAATGCCAGCAGATGGGACTTGCCCAAAAAACCTTGAGGCACCCCTTGGACCATGTCATTACCATCAATATGACATGTGTTGGAGTTCTGAGTATGTGTCTACCCTGCAGCTTGCTCCCAAACTACTCAAATGCCACAGAAGCCAACATATGCTGTGGGGAAAGCCCTTCTTCTCCTCAACCACTAAGGTTGATGTAAGCATTGTCAGTACCCATTTGCACACCCAGTGTGTGACAGATGCCCTATGCAGTAACAGTAGCAAGATATGGTGGGGGGGGGGGGGGCAAAGGCTGCCTTCTGCCTCAAATAGCCCAGACAGACACACCCGTCCGGAGTACAGCAAATCATTGAAGTGTTTTTGGCACTGTGTGCCAGTGCATCTGATGTCATCATGGGCACTTACAGCCTCGCCCACCTCCTCCCACACCTGGCTGGTGACATGGGGGACCCTCCTCCTCCCATCCTCAGGATACAGAACATCACGTCGCTGGTCCACCTTTTCCCGGAGGAAAACAAGGCATGTGTCCGAGAATCTGGGTGCACAGTGGCCCCCCGCTGGCCTCTCCTGCAGCCTGCCACCCTCCTCCTCCTCCTCCTCTGCCCTCCTTGCAACATTTCTACTTCTCTGAATGGCCATGATGCACTGCCTCAAGCAGGCTGCCTGGCCACTCTTTAAACAGGCTGTCAGTTCCCCATTGGAACCGTCAGTCTGAGGCCGCCCGCCCCTGCGACTATTTTCCCATTCTCCATGGGAGTCGCTTACCCGCTGGGTGGGCCTTAATTGGCCCACCCGCGGAAAATGGTGGCACGGCCTGTTTTGCCAGCGGCAATCGGCTGCCCGCCCACCGCCGAGTTGGTCAGGCCCGCCCAATCAACAAACATAAAATTCTGCCCTTTGAGTCATTTAGACTCCTACAGGAAAAGGTGCAATCATTTGATGCTTGCTTATTCACTCGTGATGATTATTGGCACATACATGCAGAGACAAAAAGGGCTAATGTGTCATGTTCCTTTACTGGAAAGTAAGAGAGAAGGAGGCAAGATAGTGATTTCAAAGTTAGGCTGTATTATATGGATGGGACACCTTGAGTGAGATGTGTTCTGATGCCCAATGTAGCAGTCAGAGTCCTCTGAATGAAGACCATTGTGGTTCTCTCCATGTAGTTTTGACAAATGGTGCTAGGGCCTCCAGCCCACTTCAGCAACATCAATGTTCAGTCCTCTTGAATGCTGACATTTTTGCCCATTCACCCAAAATGATACAAGCATAAAAGGGCTAAATTATGACAATGACAGACTGCATAGAGTATGTTTGTATTCTCTTGAGTATAAATTAAGGGGTGATCTAACTGAGGTGTTTGCAAGAACAGAAAGCAAGTGCTGGATACTGAGTTCTCACATGGCAAGGGGAACATTGTTTTTTCTTAAAATATCAAACAGTAACAGGTCACCTACATTGAGGGAAAAGAGTAAAAGCAAAATACTGTGGATGCTGGACATCTGAAACAAAAAACAGAAATTGCTGGAAAAAGTCAGCAGGTCTAACAGCATCTGTGGAGAGAAAAAAAAAACAAGAGTTAACGTTTTGAGTCCTTATGACTCTTCTTCAAAGCAACCATGGTTAAGGGAAAAGGGACTGGGTAAAGGAGGTTTTTGAAATTTGTTCACGGGATGCAGGTGTCACAGGCTAGACCAGCATTTATTGACCACCCCTAATTGTCCCTGAGAAGTGTTGAGAAACAACTGTTCAGTTAAACACGTGGTCAATAAAAATGATCGTACTTTTGCAGTTTTTAAAGAAGTGCATGTAATACAGACTTTGAGAGATTGTGTAAAATCAATGATAACAAACTGGTAGCTAATTTTATATTCCTACTGATTTATCCTTTCCATTGATTTCTGATTTGCTACATGTTATACTACTGCCCAAAGTCAAGATTAATTCAAATTGCTTGTTGTGGTGGAACTTCGAAAGAATGGGTCTTGACATGGATCTTCCATCGCATCAGTTTCTGAATCAAATGACACATGATGCCCTAAAAGCCAAGACGCTGCCCAACGATTTAAGCAGGTGCCTTTGGATAGTCCTGTTCTGAATTTTGAGCACCAACATTCATGTAAGACTTTTTTAAATTCAAGATCAGCATCATCAGCAGATTAACCAGTGAGTTAAGTGCAGCTTGACAAGCTCTTTAACATTATCAGCAGATTAACCAGCGAGTTAAAGAGCTGGTTAAACTACACTTAATATATTTACATCAAGGCAGTCATGTCATTGCACTTTGAATGAAAATCCCGCTTTGCGGCATCAAGAGGTACTCAGCACTCTCAGGCCTCAGATAAGCAGTTTCTTTTTTATTCCAAGTATTGGGTAAGAATGTTGAAGGGACAGCTCTTAAAAACCGCAGCTAATTTTAAAAAATTCTCTGATTGGATATGGGCATTGCTGGCAAGGCCAGCATTTGTTGCCCATTCCTAATTGCTCTTGAATTGAGTGACTTACAAGGCTATTTTGGAGGGAAGTTAAGAGTCAACTACGTTACCACAACTGGTGTCACATGGATGCCAGACCTAGTTAGGATGGCAGATTTTCTTCCCTAAAAGGCCAGATGGGTTTGTACAACAATCAACGCTGCTTTCATGGTCACCATTACTGAGACTAGCTTTCAATTCCAGATTTTTTTATTAATTTAATTCAAATTCCACAAGCTGGCATGGATTGGATTTACACCCATGTCTCCAGAGCATTAACCTGAATCTCTGGATTACTGGTTCAATGACATTTCCACATCACTGCCTCTCCCCTTTGAACCAGGTATTAGGTAACAAGGTTGAAGGGACAGCTCTTAAAACAGCAGCTTTTTTCCTATCATGCATTACATGTTATCATATCAATAATGAGACCAGTCCAAAGGTAGTCCAGTCGAAACCATTTTTTGTATAATAATGTTCTTTGGACTTTCTGGCATCCAAGCTGCCATGTAATAGCAGTTCTGTTGAGTTCTATGGTAATATAGTTTTCAATAATGTCGATTGAGTAGAAGGAGAAAGGTTACTTTTTTTTATAATTGTTGTGCTATTGGATTGGTATCATCATTGTCATGTGGGTTGGGCATAAAATCCTTTAAATATATACTCTTGGCTTTATCTTTGATACTGGGTATGACAGATTGCTGTAACTGGCACTTTCTTGCCACAGCTAATCATCTAATACACGATAATGTAATGAATTAATGATCCTTGACACCTTCAAAGCTTTGTCTGTCTTGTCATCTTACCCCTCTTGTGAAAACAATTGGATTTTTTGGCAGAGATTTTATGGAAGAGTGGAATGAATAGGAATTACCTGCCAGTATGGAAAGTAAGCTTTTGTGAGCAATTTTTTTTTACTTTGTGTGACTTGACGTTTTTTTTAACTCAAGAAAAAACTTTATCTAGATGTCCATTATGAGCCATCATTGGACCATAAAGCATTATGTAGTTGTTTTCACTTTCATTGTTGGCATATGTCTCCTCAGACACATTAGCCCTACATTTCCTTGAGGATTTATTGGATGTCTGCCATAATTGTGGTGAGAGTTGAGTCAACCTGAGAAAGGTAGGGATCTGGTTCCAATTGTCTGGGCATTCCTTGGAACCTCCACCTGCCCTTTTATAAGGCCAGTGATGCCAAAGGGGCAGAGTTAGAGGTAGTGGTCTTTCTCTACTGGGAGCTTCTATTTTCCAAGTTCAGGTGGGACCCTGAAAAGGAAAATGATGTGTCCTGGCCTCCAGTAGGGCTGGAAATGGCAGGTGGAGGATGAAAAAAAATGCTTCTTTAAATGAGGAAATGAGGAATCCTTGGCATCTCAGTGAACACGATTGGATTTTCCACTGAGTGGGGCAGGCTGGTCCCAAAAGTGCCTTCACAATAGTTGGATGCCATGCAAGTGAGATTACCTTTTATTGGCCGTACAAATAATGAAAGAGAATATTGAGCCTGATCTTGCCCTCACCTGATGTGCACAAGTTCCCTTGTAGCACTGCAACTAACTGAGAACATTACTGAACACAGACCAATGATCAAGCTTGGAGCTTCTGATTTGTATGACAGAGCGTCACATGATATTGTACATTTAGGAACAGGAGTAGGTCTTGCAACCCTCGATCCTGTTGTGCCATTAACTTAGATCATGGCTGACACATATCTTAACTCTACCCTTGATTCTGTATCCCTTAATACCCTTGATTGACAAAGACAATTAGCAATCTCAGTTTTGAAGTTTTCAATTGACCTAGCCTCATCAGCTTTTTGAGGGAGAGGATTCCATATTTTCATTACCCTTTGCGTGAAGAAATGCTTGCTGACATTGCCCTTGAACAGACTAGCTCTAATTTTAAAGTTATGGCAACAGGGGAAATATGGTAGTTAGAGAGAAACGATCAAGCTCTTTAATTGTCTTCAACACCTCAGTTAGATCATCTCCTTAATCTTTTACATTCAGTCGAATACTGGCCTTTAATTTAGGCTTTCAGCCATTAAGTGAGCTGAGAGAGATTGATATTCAAGGATTCTAAATGGATAAACCCTGTCTTATGGGTCTAAAATTACATGTTATCTAAGGTTCAGCTGGAAGAATTACATTATCATTGGCAATAAGTTACAATGTGATTGCTTGGAAAATTATTTTTATCTTGATAACAAATCCTTGTTTATTTACCTCCAAAATTCCTTTACACTGAAATGCCCCCAAAAAATCCTTCATATCTTAGTTTATTGTGATTGTGGTTCAAAGTTTCTGCATGATTTGAAGGATGTGTTACAAAAAAATGTATTATTGCAAGAATATGACTGATTAAAAATGATGATTTAAAAATATTGAAACATCTAAATAAATTTGGATTCATTTCTGTCATAGTCAAAAAAAAATTAAACATGTTTCAGTTGATAAAACAACTCAAACTGTGCCTGAATGTTAAGCTCAGCACTCCAACACAAACACCATTTAGTGACTTGAGAACATAATTGATTTTTCACACTATCAGGTTGTCTGCCTTCTCTAGTTGTTTTATGGTGAGAATTTTATGTTAAAAGGTCTTTGGTCAGTACAACTCCTGACAATAGTTATTAACTATAGACATTCCCTCAGTGTTCTAGTAACTCTTCAAAAGATGCCAGAGTTTGTCCAATTACTTCATGTCTGGCGATGCTTCCGAAATAGGATTCACAATGTACAGGCTCTGATGACAGAGTGCTGACAGTTCACACAGTGTGAGCTAAATCCAAGCTTTTGCCAGGTGCATTCCTTCCTACTTGGACCTGACTTTTGAAAGAGGTTTTACTGTAGGTGGGAAAAACTGTCAAAATGAGGTTGATTTTTGGCAGGGGAGGTGGCATGAAATTTTTCCAGGTTTCATGTAAGTTGGGTGGATGAGTGAAAGCGAGCTGGCAATGCCATCCCACCCCATCCTCAACCTCACCAATGACTTTGTGAGAGGCTCAAATCACTTTGCGATCAGGCTTCATTTTAATATTCCAGACAGACTGCTAGCTATGGGCACCATGCTATTTGGAGGGTGGGACATCTGGCAGAGTTGCTGCTAATTAAAGACAGCTTGCACTTCAAGGGAGGTGCATTTTATCCATAGAGGCATTTCAAACGCTGTGGAGAAGATGACTGCAGCCCCTGTCCCTAGGTTATCAGCAGGAGCTGCTTGGGAATGTCAAGAGTGTATAATAACTTTCATAATGTTTTCCTGGTTTATTGTAAAGTAGGTTTATGGGGGGTTGCGTTGTTCTGTCTGTGTGTCCGATTTAACTACATTTTGTAGCCAAGCAGACTGCAAGTTGAAGTTATCAAAAGAAGTAAGGTGTAGAAGACCTTTGGTATGCTAATGGGTAAACATGATTGGGGTCCTAGCATATAAGGTGTAAAGGAAATTTGCATTTTTAGATGGATGAAGAGGGATTGGAATTTCAAAGAGGTTAATGAGAATATTGGCAACATGAAAAGATTTATATGATAAGAAAGGTAAAGTTCCAAAGACATTTGGAAACATTGGAATTTACAAATTAAAAAGTGAGAAACATATATAAAGGAGAATGTGTACCAGGAGAAGGCATTGCAAGATCTAACAGCAGTGTGAGAAGCCTCCAGCATTTGTGCATAAACCTGCTGTCTACAGAAAGCAAAGCTGGAGAGAGCCATTTTGAATTCCACTGTCAAGGTGATTGTGTTAATTTTCTGGATCTGTTTAAAATCTGAAATCTATTTTTGAACTGTTGCCTTAAAGGGGATATAACTGGGAGTCAGGTGAATTAGGGATTTTAGGAGCTCTTATTGTAGTAATTTGTAGACCTATGTATGTGCTTGAAATCTTTTCCTTTGTCAATAAATATTTTAATTTTGTTTTTTTAAAATCTCAAGTCTTGTTGGACTTATTATTTCTGAATTTAGTGCACACATCTTGAAATAAATACAAATTGCAAAACTGTTGTGATAGCAGGATCAAGTTTCCCTTGTGGATTTGATCTGCTTGGCACAGATCATCTGCTGTGTCATAACAGGAGTGGGTAAAGAGCAGGAAAAATATCTTCTTTGAAGGGTATCCAGGAAAATTGTGTGGCAGCAGTGGTGAGAGATTGGATATGTCAATGTTTCTGTTCACCAGTCCTGGCAGCCAAGCTGACATCATGACAGTTATGAAAGTAAGAATCCTCTTCATATCTCTATGAATCTCTCCACAGCCTTGCACCACCATACTTTCCCAGGAATCAAAATCAGTAATCAACGGGGTGCATTTTTCAATGGAAATGGAGCTACTCCCAGTTGAGCTACTCAGTTGTGACCAGTTAGCCTGGTTAATTTTACT